>NC_136432.1:91750513-92493013 GCF_052849685.1 Lactuca virosa
CTTCTCCAACTCAACCGTTTTCTTTTCAATCTTTTCTGCAAGCTCCTTATCAGTGGGTTTTGATTTCTGAAAGGGCTTAGAGGGATTTTCACCCAAGGTATCTTCAAAATCATCATCATCATCATCATCATCTTCACCAATTTTCTTCTTTTTCTTTTCCCTTTTGCTGACCGAAGCTACATTAACCTTCGGTGCAGCTGTTGATTTGGGTTCGGGAGGAGGTTGAGTATTGACCTTTTCCTTTTCCTTTTCTCCCCCTTGTTTCGGCTGGACAGAAGTCACCGAAACACCCTCTATCCGACTTAGAATATCCAACGCAGGTCTGAGTTTCTCAGATAAATGGCGTCTAATGGATATTGTCAAAATAGAGTCGTGGGCGTCAAGAAGATGTAACAGAATGGAATGAACGTCACCCACGGAGCTTCTAATCACTTCTCTTTCAGACTTTAAATCATTAAGCTCAGTGGTTGCAGAACGAAGCTTAAGATTTTGAATTTTGAGCTGAGAAGGTCGTTTGTCAAGCTCATCCATAATTCGATTTTCAACAGCCAGTTCGGCTTCCAGCTGAGTCAGACGCTCCTTGACATTATCATGAAGATTTTCATTGGCAGCTTCAATGGCCTGTCGAGCGGCTTCAAGATTAGTCCGTTCGGTTTCAAGAGAACGCTGGAGATTTTCAACCGAAGCATTTACAGTCTGAGCGTTCTTTTGAGCAGCAGCCTGCAATGAATGGAGGAATAACTGAGCTTCTGAAATTAGTTTTTCGACTTTTGCGGTCGCATCTTTGCATTCTTTTGTTGAGGCCTCAACAGCAAGCGAGGCCTTCTGACATTGGGAAGTGGAAGCATCAATGGACTTTGCTGCGGCGGAGAGAGATGCATCATGCTCTTTGACAACAGAAGAAAATAATGCTTTTAGAGCAGCTTCAGAGTAAGCACCAGTTGATGTGGAAGAAAGAAGTTGATCGAGTTTGTCAGTAACCATCTTTAGATGGCACTTGGTAACAGGGGCATCGTCATCATCATCACTCTGAACACGGTAGGGACTGAAGTAAGTGGAATCAAACTCCAAGTCCTCACCTCCAAGAACAGTGTTGGTTTCGGTAGATGGGGTAGGTGATGGCCGTTCGGTAGTTACTGGAGGTTCGGTAGTGACAGGGGGTTCGGTAGTGACCGAGGGTTCGGGTGCTGAAGAACGAGCCCCCGTATCAGATACGTTGGTTCGAACTCCAGTAGTGGTGGTAGTAGTAGACTCAGTGAAGATGGGTGCAGGAATGGAAATAGTAGAGGATGGCTGAGATATAATGATAGGAAAAATCGGGGGGATGGAGACAGGAACAAAAACAGGGGGAGGAGAAGGAGCTTGGGACCGAACAGGTACCTCGGGTGTAGGCGAGCGTGGTGGTGTATCACCACGAACCGAACCTTCAACCTCTGAGCGTTCGCTGTCAGATTCACTGGGAGGAATTGGTGATTGATTAGGAGGCACGTACTCTGAATCATAATCACTTGAGGATTGGAGTATTAGCTGGCGGGCAGGTTTCTTGCCTTTCTTAGCCTTAGGCTGAGCCGGCGCTGCTTTCTCTGACTTTCGCTTCCTAGGGGTTTGAGCTTTTGAGACTTGGCCCCCCTTATCTCCCTTTTTGACTTCTGGCTTTTTGCCTCTTTTGGCAGGTTTGTCTGCGTCTTCGATTGATTTTACCATGTCAACAGTGAGTTCCCTTGCACCAGAGGAGGGAAGCTTCTTGTATTCCTAAATGATCTTGCTTGAAGGAGGCACAAAGGCAGACATCGACTCAGGAATGGACCCAGCAAAAGCAAATTTTGAAGGATGAGTAACAATAATGTTGGTGGTGTGAAATGTAGCAATGGAAGAAAGCATGGAGTCTGCCATGATAGGAACATGAAAACGATCCATTATCCGCTGAGTGATAACAGTCCAGAATCGAGCACAAGAGATTTCGGTGTGGCGAGAAGAAGATGATAAGCTCTGAATCAGTTGAAGCCACAAAACCATTCCATAATCTAGATTTAGACCGTGGTACACACCATAAAATAGACTCATGAAGGACTTACTCGCGCCGTCAGAACCAGCACTACGTTCAGAAAGCCCTTTGAAGAGTAGAGTAAAAAGGCCATTCCATTGAGGAGGAAGGCAGGACTTTTTGAACCTTGTCACAGTGGTTAGGGTTTCAGTGTAACCCATGTTGTAGAACATCGAGAATAGTTGACTTGTGGTGATAGAATCAGGATTAACCATGGAGTCTTCATATGCAAGCCCTAGAAGAGTGCAGAAACGATTCTTGGAGATTGAGGCTTTTTGCTTAAGAATATCAAAGAAAATTTTGTCTGCCCCTTTGTCATATGTTGCAGAAGAATAAATTTGAGAGAGACAGGACATCGGAACAACTTCGACTGTGGTTAGGGCTTTGGCGAGTGGGGAATATTTCAGGCATTCCACCACTTGATACATGTATGTATCGTAGAGTAAAGGGGAAAGATCGATCAGCAGGTTCTGATTAGGTTTGATTGCAAGAAGAGTGGAACGAGCAGTAGTTTCTTGAACTGAGGATGATTCTGCCATTAATGAAGCTTGTTGAGGAAGAAAATGAACAATGAGAAATTGATCGCCTGTTTTTGCTCTAGTGAATAGAAGTGTGATAAGGAACAGTCGCACTGAAATTAGCCCTTATATACGATCTTGGAGAGAGAAAAATCGTAAGTGATGATTGCTGAAATCTTGGAAACAACTGCTGAAAAGGCGTGATTTTGACAGCTTGCAACTCCGATAAAGTAGAGATGACGCATGCTGACCAATTCAAATTCTAGCGCCTTCGAATCTTATCCATAATTCAAATCGTCAAGCGTTTAAACTTCCTGCTGAGTCATCAGATGAGTCTTCAATAAAATGCGATTACCATTATAATTCAAAGACGTTACACCAAACCGTCGCTTTTAATTTTGAAACCATCTGCATTAACTTGTTAAGAACTGAACAAGACCTCTTTAAGAATATAGAATGTGTGTGCATAAGGGTGTAAATGAGAAAGAAATAAAGCAAAGTCTTTGTGGGAAATTGTGATGTCTATTAAGACATAAAGCTATTGATCCCGGGCATGAATCTCTTCCTTCAAAGTCAAGAGAGACTTCAAAGTGCTTGTGTGGCTTCCTGTTGAATAACGATCAAGTACTTGCTAAGAAGCATTGAAAGGCATCTTTTTAATTAAAGCTATAAAGGGTGGCTTTCTCTTCAATTCATGATTTCGATACTTGATATAAGACCGAAACATAACGAAGTACTTGTGGGGCCAATGTAGCCGTTTGAACAAGTAGATATGAAACATATTTAGTGACTTGTTGAAAAGTTTTGGACAGGAAATCTCATAAAAAACATAAAAACTGGATCCTTTAGGAAGAAAGAGTCTTGGTGAGAAACAATTTCATAAGGATCTCGCAAAAAGAAAGTTGGAGATTTCAAAAGATAACATATAATAGTTAGAACGTTGAAGAGATCACCGTCAATTCATTATGGGAGTTAGATTTTGGGTTTCACTTAATTCGTGGTGAACGAAACTAAGATCATCAACACAGAAAGAGTGTAACCATAAACCTCAGTGGTTATTGCTGAGAGCCTCAAGGGTTACAAAATGTGAAGCGAACATGGATGGAGAAAAATAAGGTGGGTAAGAGAACCGAATGTGCCTCTGTTACAAAAGATTGACAAAACAGAAAACTCTTGACTCAATGAGAGAAGAGTAAGGCAGCTCATGATTAGAGTAAATTTGACAGCCTGATTGGTGAGACAAGATTTGTATGTATCAAGTCATTAAGGCTTTACTCAAAATCGTTCGAGGCTTTGGTCAACATACAACAGCATGCTTCTAGGGACACTTAGCTAGTACATAGTTTGAGATTGATACCTGCCCCAGCTGCACTAGCGAGAGATATTCTTGTACATAGAGAAACGAAAGAGAATATTTTTGGATTTTATAAAATATACTGAAAAAGAATTAAAATATTTTTGAATTTTATAAAACATAGAAGAAAAACATAAAGGAAGTTGCTGGAAAAGAGTATACATACTATACAACCGAAACCATAAGATAGAAATTAGAGGCGAAACGAGCCCGGTGAAACCGAACCCGAAATGGACCGAGCGTTCGGGGTATTTCGGTTCCCAGAAATGGACCGAACGTTCGCTCTATTTCGCTTCTAACTTTTATTGAAACGTTGGAGATTTTGGTACGGATTCAGCTTCCATCATTCCTAAGCCTTGCAGTATTTTATTAAAACTTGCTTCAGGAAAGGCCTTAGTGAAGATGTCAGCCAACTGATCAGTGGTTCTTACAAAATGAATTTCAACGTTACCATCTTCCACATGATCTTTGATAAAATGATACCTCAGTGCTATGTGTTTCGTCTTTGAGTGTTGCACTGGGTTGTGACAAATCCTAATTGCGCTTTCAGAATCACAATATAGAGGGATTTTCTTCATATTCAGGCCGAAGTCATGAAGTTGACTTTGTATCCAGATGACCTGAGATGTGGATGATGATGCGGCAATGTCTTCTGCTTCGGTAGTGGAGAGAGATACACATGTTTGTTTCTTCGATTGCCAGCTTACGAGTTTGGCATCCAGAAATTGACATCCTCCAGTGGTACTCTTCCGGTCGAGTCCACATCCTCCAAGATCAGCATCTGAAAATGCTTGAACAAAGAACCCTGATTTGGCTGGGTACCATAACCCGAGAGACGTAGTCCGTTTTAGATACCGAAAGATGTTCTTTACTGCCAATAGATGAGGTTCGCGTGGATTTGCTTGAAACCTGGCACAATAACAAACAGAGAACATTATATCTGGCCGACTAGCAGTTAGATACATTAGAGACCCAATCATCTGACGATAAAGAGTCATGTCAGCGGCCGGTTTGTCCAGGGAAGGTGTCAGCTTTGTGCCAAACGCCATAGGAACCTTCACTTTCGAATCTCCCAACATTCCAAACTTGGCAAGCAATGTCTTCGTGTAAGCCTCTTGATTAATGAAAATGCCTTCGGGTCCCTGTCTTATATTCAGACCAAGGAAAAAGTTAATAGGACCCATTGAGCTCATTTCAAATTTAGTTTCCATCAGCTTCCGGAATTCAGCAGTTAAGCTTGGATTTGTGGAGCCGAAGATGATGTCATCAACGTAAATTTGAACGATCCTTAGGTGGTTACCCTCTTTCTTACGAAAGAAGGTTGGGTCAACCGAACCTTGTTTAAATTTGGACATTTTCAAAAATCTTGTTAGAGTTTCATACCAAGCCCGTGGAGCTTGCTTGAGACCATAGACCGCCTTGTCCAGAATGTAGCAGTGATCTGGATAGTTTTCGTTCACAAAGCCCGGATGTTGCTCTACATACACAGTTTCTTCCAGTTCTCCGTTTAAGAAGGCACACTTTACATCCATTTGAAAGACTTCAAAGTTTTTGTGTGCAGCATAGGCGAGAAAAATGCGAACCGATTCTAGCCTTGCCACTGGAGCGAAGGTCTCTTCATAATCTATCCCTTCTTCTTGACAATAGCCTTTCACAACCAACCTCTCCTTGTTTCGTATCACATTCCCTTCCTTGTCCATCTTATTTCTGAACACCCATTTTAATCCAACCACAGAAGCATCCTTTGGTGTTGGAATCAGTCTCCACACTTTATTTCGTTCGAATTCATGAAGTTCGTCCTGCATTGCCTGTACCCAATCAAAATGATCAAGTGCAGTCTTGACTGTCTTCGTTTCGACTTTTGAGACGAAAGAATTGAACATACAAAATTCTACTTTTGAAAAGAGTGCTGTTCGTTTCTCTTTTAATTGAGATCGTGTAAGAACTTTTTCTGTGGAATCACCAATGACTTGTGATTGGGGATGATCTTTGGTCCATTTGATGAGTGGAGGATAATTAGGATCAAACGAAGGATCCAGTTCAGCGTTCACTTCTACTTCAAACTCCGACTTAGTGTCATCATCGTTAATGTTCACATTCTCCCCCTCGAACGATGATACATCCTCTGTTGCAAGATTAGAATCTTTCACTTCGAAAGATGAGACTTCCTCAGTTTCAGGGTCAGAATGTTCCATTTAGACTTGACTTTCGGTTGTAGAGTTCTCCCCCTCGAATGTTGGATCTTGGTTGGGAAGATCAGACGAACACTCCCCCTGAGCTTGAGAGCAATCTTTTTGAGGTTCTCATGTGTCTGGCCTGTTGGATTCCACAGGTTGTTCTTCTTCCATATTCGCTGCAGCATCATCGATTATCTTCTTCAAGTTGTCTACCTTGTTGTCTGCCGCTTTGGATTCAGAGAGAATAGCTTTTTCGGGCTCATCACACAGCAGCATGTATTGTTCAAATAGGTTCGAAATGGGTATTGTAACTTGACCAGAAGTTGGAAATATATCCTCCACAGAACCTTCGGTGGTTTTGAGCCTCTTGACGTAGTTATCGTCGAAGGTAACATAATAGGTCTCCTCGATTTTCTTTGATCGTTTGTTGAGAACCCTATATGCTTTGGAGGTTAAGGAATAACCTAGAAAGATTCCCTCATCTGCTTTTACATCAAACTTATTTCGGTGCTCCTTTGAATTAAAGATGAAGCACCTTGAACCGAACACATGAAAGAACTTGACATTTGGCTTTCGGTTGTTTAAGATCTCATAAGGAGTGATCGAAAAACGTTTGTTGAGATAAGATCTATTCTGTGTAAAGCATGCAGCCGCAATGGCATCAGCCCAGAAATACAGAGGTAGTGAAGCGAAGCTCAGCATTGTTCGGGCTGCTTCACTCAGAGATCGGTTTCGCCTTTCGACAATGTCGTTCTGTTGTGGAGTGTATGGGGCCGAGAAGTTGTGAGTTGTCCCTTTCTCTGCAAGAAACTCTTCGAATTCTTTGTTCTTAAACTCCAACCCATTGTCACTTCTTATGTTACGAACAACCTTTCTCAGCTGGACTTCGACCTGTTTGATGAAGATCTTTAGTTTAGGAGTAGCCTCTGATTTCTGTTTTAAGAAGAATACCCATGTAAATCGTGAGAAGTCATCTACAATGACAAGTATATACTTGTTTCCACCAACACTTTCAATTGAAGATGGACCACACAAATCAATATGAAGCAATTCAAGCGGTTCAATTATTTTTGTGTTGACCCGAGAAGGATGACTCTGTCGACTTTGCTTCCCCATTTCACATGCAGCACACAGGTGTTCTTTATCGAATTTCAGAACAGGAAGACCCCGAACATGATCCCCAAGCACCAATTTGTTGATGTCTTTAAAATTCAGATGGGAGATTCTACGGTGCAAAAGCCAGCTTTCGTTTGATTGAGCCTTTGACAGCAAGCAGATAGCTGGTTTTCCCCGTATGGGATTGAGATTCAAAGGGTACATCTCTCCTTTTCGCTTTGATTTCAGCAAAACATTGTTTGACTTCTTTTCAGTAATCTCTGATCCCTCGTCATCGAATGACACTTTTAGCCCAGTACCAACCACCAGTTGAGAAACGCTAATTAGGTTGTGTTGCAAACCCTCAACATACGCCACTTTTCTTATCGAGAACTCGCCGTTGGTAATCATACTATAACCTTTGATCGTGCCATAAGAGTTGTTACCATACTTGACACTTCCACCATTTGTAAGGGACCGAAACTCCCTCAGTTCTTCCCTTCTTCCTGTCATATGACGCGAGCAGCCACTGTCTATATACCATTCATTGTCAAACTGCTCGTCACGTATAACCTGCAAAATTTAAGCAGATTTAGGAACCCAAAGTTTCTTGGGTCCTCGTGAGTCTTTTACAGAGTAGGGAATTGTAAGCGAAACATCAACTAAAAAGGTTCTTTTTATTAGCGTTGTTTCATCTTTTCTTTTTAGGGTGAAAACTCTGATTTTATTTTTAGGTGGAGTTGCCGAATATGTGTAATTTACGTTAGCATACATTCGATCAACATTAGGCTTAGTTGACGAATCCTTTGAATTTGCTGGACAAAGCTTTTCTTTTCCTTTTTGATCATTCTGTGAGAGGAGGTTAGAGCTAGGAAAATGAGATTTGGAAACTGAGTTAGCCTTTTGGATATTGCTCGTTTGTGATTGAGAGTGAAAATTGCTTTCCTTTCGTTTCTGCTCACTGCTCAGTCTGGAACCGAAACCTCCCTTTCGGTATTTCTCATCTCGAGAACCGAAGCCTTGTGTTCGGTTGACATCCTTTGGTGGACCGAATCTCTGTTTTCGGTTTGTCTGATGTTGAGGACCGAAACTCTGCTTTCGGTTGGTTTGATATTGAGGACCGAAACTCTGCTTTCGGTTGGTTTGATGTTGAGGACCGAAACTCTGCTTTCGGTTGTTTTCGCCATGAGTGTGAGTGCTAGGATTTTCTTTTCCTACCTCCTTTTGCTTAGAAGGTTTTTCATAGCGAATGTAGTTGGGATTTTGAGACTGCCAGAACTGCTTCCTTTCAGTAAGGTTTTTCTTGTACCTTACATTCCTTTGATGCTTTCTTTCTTTTACCTGTTTTGGATTTAGGTGGATGTTAGCATTTTTCTCAGATTTTTGAACATTAGCATTGTTCTTTGGTGAATAGGGTTTGCTGGAGACAACCACTTGTTCATCTGAAGGCATTTTGGTACCACTTGTGCTGGGCTCATCAAAACGAGTAGGATCATTAAGTGGTTCGGCTACATATCTTCCTTTCACTCTCCACGAAGTTTTCTGTGACAGACCTACTGTTTCATCAGCGTTATCAATGGGTGCTGACCAGAAAAATTCATCACAGCCTTCAGCATTATCTTCTGCTACTATTGCCGTCAGTTCGGCTGTTTGTTGCAGAGTGACTCAATTAACTTTGTAAACCTGATTTGGAGTAGTTTGGACCTTTTGATACACTACGACCTTTTCTTTAAGGACTTTGGTCTTGTCATTGGATAAACGAGCAAACTCAACCGAATTTTCAGAAATAAGATTTTTGTTAGTTTCGGGTTCGCTTTTGACAAATTCTGAACAATCAACCATGTCATCCACAAAAATGTCACTCATATCATCATCCTCATCGAATTCAGAAATATTTTCAACAACAATTTTATTTTCTGAACTCAACTTAGCATTCAACAAGTCAAATTTTTTTACGGTTTCAGTTTGGATTTTCAATTTGTCATTTTCATCCAACAAATTTTTGAGCATGTCCTTATGGTCTTTGGACTTTATAAAGGACTCTATTTTGTCAAGACCAATTCTGTAGGCAGGGGAAATATCCTCAGAAGAAACAAAGTTTTCACAGTCATATGTGTCGGCATCGATTTCATCCTCCTTCAACTCAAGGAAGGGTAAAATCATACGATGTATCTTCTTGCCTATTTCACAATCAAGATGCAATTGAGTAATATTGGAATATAACCGCTTAGCAATTAAACAAAACACATTTCTTTGTTTTAAAAGCTTCAAATTATCTCTTTGCAAATAAATTGTTTCATCCCTAGACCTAATCAACTCCTTCTCCTTCTGCTCAATCCACATTCGCCTCTCCTCACTCTTTGATGACACCCTGCTGATTTGATCAGTTAGGTTAGAGTTTGTGACGCGAGTTTGAGTTAAACTTCCACTTAAAGTAGAAAATTTAGATTTTAATCCATTGAGTTCATTTTCATAGTTAGTGATTGGAATTTTCAGAGAGATAAGAATAGATTGTACCTTCTGGATCAACTCGTCGCAATCGTTGATATGCTGACTGACAGGCTTTGCTGCGAAACAGTGGTCTTCTCTCTCCTTCTCTCCATCATTTCCTCCATCAGTGGTATACCCTCGCATGTGTGACACACCAGACGTCACCATCAAACACCTTCCTGCAGTGTCCTCTTCCTTTACCAAAAGAGCCTTGCCATGAGTCGGCTTCCTCACTTCCTCGTCCTCTGAATCAGTCGACCAAATTTCAACGCCTCCAAATTCATCATCGACTACATTTCCCTGCAAAATAAGAGCATTCATGGTGTTGTTAGCTCCTGCTTTCTTCTTCCTGATTTCCTCCAAACGCCTTGTGAGGTTCGTTTCCTCGTCCTCATCTTCGTTCTTCTCAGACATCTTTCTTAGCATGCAGTCTTTAGCGAAGTGATTTTTACCTCCACAGTAGTGACAAGTAAAGCCCGAGTCACCTCCAAGTTTCTGTTCCTTCTTTGGTTCTTCCGACTGGGAAACACTTTTCGGTTCCTCCTTTGCTTTCTCAGCGCTGTAACTGCCTTGCCAGTTTCGGTTTTTGTTTGTTGGAAATCTTCTCTTGATGAACTTTTTGGGATTTGACACCATCAGAGAATACTCTTTGCTTGTTAGATCATATTCAGAGAGATCTAAATCTTCCTCTTCCTCAACAGCATTCTTACCTTTGGAGATTAGAGCCAACGAACCCATGCCAGAAACCACATTAGATTCTTTAGTCAAGGCGTTCTCGTGTGACTTAAGTATCCCCATCAATTTTGCAAGAGAATAACTTTTGAATTGTTCATGTGCCTTCACTGTTGACACCACAACCATCCATTCTGATCTAAGGCCATTCATGAATGTTACCTTTTGTTCAATGACCTTCCTCTCAATCCCATGGTTAATCATCTTGCTTAAGAGATGATTGAAGCGATCGAAGGATTGAACGAGCTTCTCTTCAGGCTTTTGCTTAAAATCTCCAAATTCTGAGAGTAGTAGTGTTTGGATAGAGTGCTCAAGATCTTCATCCGTAGAGTACAATTCCTTCAACCTGACCCATATTTCCTTTGCTGTCGTGCATGAGCTTACCGGCCGAAATGTGTCTGACTGTAATGCAAACCTTATCATCCTTAAAGCTTTGATGTTGCACTGAAACTTTTCCTTCTCGTCTTGAGGTATATCTTTCACGTCACCGATAAGTTGATTATATTCCTTTTGAGTTTTAACAACTCTTGAAGTACTTGCATGAACGAAAGGACCAACAGTGATCGCCTCCCAGATTAAGTATCCATTATCTTCTGAGCCAATCACGTAGTCTTCAAAGTGATTCGCCCAGACCTCATAATCTTGAGTGTATAAAATAGGAATCATTGTCGTCGATCCTATGCTGTTTGAGATGTTGATCGGATTTGACTGAGAATCGTCCATGGATGTGTTGATGCTTGTTTAAACCTGCTTAAGATCAGACTTGTAAATAACGTTAGGGTAAGATCAAATATTTAAAGAGCCACGTCAATAGCAGATGACGGCTCTATTAATATCAATCCAAGCGGAAAACCCTAAGATCTTCTTCAACAGAAGAGATGTGTATGAATTACAGAGTCTCCTGCTCTGATACCAATTGATGAGTTGAAAAACTCTTAGATCGATTAGATCTTCAACAGATTAAACAATAAAATCAAAAGAACACAGAGAACACAATATGGAATCAAATAATGCTGAATGATTCAAACGTAGTCACGCCTCAGCAGAGCTCGACCAAGAACTTCCACTGTAGAGGCGAGCTAGGGTTTTGTAGTACCAATCAAAACAATAATAATCAAAGCTCTATCTTCTAAGGCTGCATGCATGCACCTCAAATACTAAACCCTAAACAAAACAATCACAGTTGGACAGGCCCAAACTGGATAGCAAAACCGGGCTAAGGACCGAGCCCATGACGCAACACTATTTAACCCAACAGTTTTATGTTACATGTACCCCATAACATTCTAGTTAGGTTGAGAACCTTGGAAAAATCAAATTTTCATGTATATTAGTGAAAACATAGATCCAAGGTTCTAGGGTTGCATGTACACCATAGGAGTGTTAGAATGCTCAAATCCCATCACGACTCTCCTTCCTTCAACTTACAAGCCATTAGTGCTTTGAAAACCTCATACTTTTCTTGAAGAGCTCTCTTGTGAAACTTTTCCACAAGATCCAAGTTCATATTGTATGGCCAGTAGTCCTCAAAGAACCTTTGCAAATCGGGAACCATGGTGGTAACCATGATGAAAGCAACCTTAGCTGCGTCGTCATAATGTTTCTTATAGGAGGCTATTTCTTCAGGAATAGTGGTGGCTTCATCAATCTCAACAAGTTGTTTTTCAAGAACATACTCTTTGCCCTCGTATTAAACAACCATCTTGATGTTACACATCCATTCATTGTAGTTGGTGCCATCCAATGTCACATTGGACACCATCGAGAGTAGTGAGAAGTTGTTGGTAGAAGTTTGAGAAGCAAAAGCATCACCAGGAGTAGACATCTATAGAGAAAAAGTAGTTTTAGTTAGATGAAATAAATCCTTAATATTTTAACCCATAATAAATATTTAAGGCTATGATCCAAAATAACAATTCATAACTAAGAAGACGGATGCCTTAATATTAAACTATTAATTAAATAGTTTGAATTTATTCTTAATCCTCACCCTTCAAGATTTTTCGAAAATCAAGGGTATAGGGATTATCCAATTTTACTTATTCTATTTTATCTAATTAAAATAATAATTATCAAATAAGGAAACCGTAACAACCTTACCAAAATTTTGAAAAAAGGGGCAAAAATCGTTGTTTTTGGTCGTAACCAGCGAGGCGGCGGCGGCGTTTACGGTCACCAGCTAGGGTTTCCGAGGTTTACGGTTCGGAGTTTACGGTCCGAGGTTTACGGTCTGGAGTTTGTGGCCCGGCGGTGTACGGCCGGAGTATACGGCCCGGATCGCGTCATCGGTTTCCGAGGTTTGAGGTCCAGCAGCCTCGGTCTTCGCTTCGGAGTTGATCCTCGCACGTCCTCGCATCGCGTCATCGGCCTCGTCCTCGCAGTAGCATCTTCGCCTCGCATACACTAAAAAAAGGGGAGACGCTTTGTAGTTGCCGGGGATAGAACCCGGGTCTCCCATTCCTTCCTCCTTCGCGCCTTACCAGTTGAACCAACCAGCCACTTGCTTCTTTCCTTCGAAATCTAATTCAAAAGGCATCTTTCTTCGATCCAAGTTTCGCAATTTTGACAAATTCAGCCCAAAATTCAATTTCTTTTCATTTTAAGTTCCAATTTCAACCAAAAAAAAATTTTAGTGTTTAATTTTTGACTTTTATTTTTGACTTTTTATTTAAAATTTTGACTTTGACTTTTAAAACTTGACCTTTGACTTTAAACTTTGACTTTCTCGTTTAACTTTTAAATTTTCAAATTTAGCTTTTCGGTTTGACTTTTGAGTTTGACTTTTTAAATTTGACTTTTGAGGTTGACTTTTGAGTTTTAGTCAAAGGGTATATTTAAAAAAAATGAGTTCTTCAAACGTTCCAGTCAATGAAGTTTCATGTAATCCATCTTGTAAAACTACGATTAAGTTTCTTCGAGAACAAATTGAATTATTAAAAAGAGAAGTTGAGGACCTGAGATATGAAGGATATCAACTCAGGAAAGGATAGAAACCCTAAAGGCCCAGTTAGAGACAAAAATAAAGGACTTTAAGAGAATTCAGACAGAATACAGTGAAAAATGTGAACTTTATGATTATATTAAGAGACAGAATGATGAGTTAATTATTGAGCTTGATACATTAAAGAGACAATTTGAAACTGCAAATTTTGATTTTAGAAAATTTGATGGATCAAGCGAGGTAGTTGCCAACATGATTGACCATTGTTTGCAGTTCAAACGAAACCAACAAAAGGGTTTAGGATACGATAATGTACCTCCTCCGTTTAATCATACATATCAATATCAACCTTTGTCAAAAGAGGAGATTGCCAACGAACCATTCATGGTTTATGGCAAGCCATCTGGTTTCGTTTCAGGAGGATTTATTAATGTTGAAAGTACTAACGTTTCTACTTCCCTTGCAGATCAATCTTTAGATCAGGCAAAGCAAGTAGTTGGAGAATCTGTTTCTGATAATAAAACTGAGTCTGATTCTGATGTTAAAAATGACAATGTTTTTTGTGATGCTTCTACATCTGCTCCTGTTGAATTTAATTTCTTTGAAATATTTGATTATTTGTTTGAAAATACTGATGTTCCTGTTTCTAGCACATCTACTTCATGTGCATGTAAAGTAGTAGAGGATGAGAACAAGGAGAACACCACTGAACAAACCAACATCTCCTTGAGCTCTGAATCTGTTGCTTCGAACTCAGCTGCTTCTGATCAACCTGTTATTGAGAAATACAGGCCACCAATTCCAATGAAACAGAGTGCCTGTTGTAATTATTCTTGTGGGAACAATAAGAGACAAGGCAAGGATACGCCACCAGGGGCAGGAAGAAACAACTTCACAATGAAGAAAAAGACATGTTTTCACTGTGGAACACCTGGACACATTGCCAGAAATTGTCCTAATCGCGCATACGTTCCCTACTATGCACAAGGCTGGCAGAACGCACCAAGAGGGAGATACTTCAAAAGAAACCCCTCAAGGTCACGTTCAGACCATGGTGACTGGAATGCGCAGAAGGCCAAGGATCAAACCCACAAGGCCAAGAATCCGGATCCCAAGGGCAAGAAGGGAATGTCGGCCAAGAAGCCCAATCCAAGAGATGCTCCAGTGAAACAAAGATCGGTTAGGTCAAAGTCATCTCAACGGCCGACATCAAATTCAAAATCAAGTACCGAGCCACCCATCAGATCATAAAAGAAATGGGTTAAACCCAACTACAAATGGGTTCCAAAGGCTCACTCTCCCAAATCTTCTAACGATTCTAATATTTCTACATCTTCTGTTTGTGATAAGCAGGACATGTCATGGGAGAGAGTACTATGCAAGGATGAAAATGGTCAACCCAGTTTCAAAATGGACTGGGTTCCAAAGACCAACTAATCCCACTCTGTGTCGGAGCAGCTATGGAGGCATATCATCAGACTTCGGTTTGTTGGTAGTGGCTGTTCCAGGCACATGATAGGGGACATCTCTCAACGGTACAACATCCAGATCTTTGTTTGGGAGTATGTGTCCTTTTCGGGAAAGGAAGAAAGGATGGGATCACACATGGGGTTAGTGCTTAATGACATGAAGAATTTTCGGATCTGTTCTGAGATTACGCGTGCTGTTCTCAGACCTTCTGGATGCAAATTCAATCGGTGACTTACGGTTTGAGTTTTCTTCTCTATACTCCTGAGTTTTTCTTAAGCTGATTCGCTTTAAAGACTAATTTTTGTTTTAGGATAGTTTAAATTTGCGCATTTATTTTCGTTTCTCTCCTATGCACAAATTTAGGGGGAGAAATAAAAACAAAACAAAAACTAGAAAATTTTAAAAAATCCAAAAACATTAGAAAATCAGAAAATCCAAAAATATGTTGGTTATGAAATGTGCTTGAGGGAGATGTTTTGGGAAGTGATATAATCGTGTGATAACAGGCAATCTGAATCTATGTAAGGGACTGAATCTGAATTGTGTAGGCTCTGTGTTTGATGCGCTGGTAGGCACGAGAGATTAAAATGGACTTGACTAGGCATTAATGAACTTAAGGAATCTAGAGAATTGAAAAAATCTTGACCTAGATAGATCCATTTAGCCTGACAATACGACGCTCAGATAGGTTGAGCAGGGAGATATATATGATAATCCACCGCTCACACTAAAATAATCTGTTTCTAGAACCGTGGTTTAACTCTTCTTCGATGTATGAATTCTGTCCTTAATTCCGGTATTGATGGGGTGACTGGTGAATTCCGATAAATTAGGTCTGTAGAAAATTGTTTTCTCTCTATCGGTCTGTTAGTCATATGTTGCTTCCTTTGCGTGATCGAGAGATCCGACATGGACTGTAACATATGCAACTCTATTTCTCTGCATCCTCTATCTATGTAATTCTTTCTATCTGTTAGCCATATATTGTCTCCTTTGCGTGACTCACAATCCGACCTGGTACACAGTATATGCATCATTCTTTTTCTCAATCCCTCTAAAACTTCAGTTAGTCATACGTTTCACCCTCTGCGTGATTGGAAGAGATCCGACTTGGGTGTATAGCATATGCATTCTAAATCTATCTTCTCTCTTAATAATTGTCTGCTCACCCGATGTAAGGAGTATTCTGGAAGTCCTTGATTACTGGAGCATAGCAGGAAGCGGGAAACATGTTCTAGTACAATTAAAATTGAACACTTACAGATTGTCTATAGATCTCGCTGCTCAATTTAGGTGGACAACAATATCCCTGGTCGTCGTCAGCTGAATGGTCCTTAAGGAATATTATCTAGGAACTTAGGATCACATTGTCTTGTCACTTATAGTATGTCCTAATTTTGTCACAATCTCTCGTGTTTAAGTGGACCACAATACCGGAAATTGACCAGATCTATTCATGAAGTGAGAGGTACTGATAAACGGATAAAGGCTGTCTAAAAACTTTGATCCCAAATCACTCTTAAAGTTAGATATCATTTTATTTTTGTTAAATTTGTTCATAGGTTCTTCTAATTTAAATATTAGGGGAGAATTAAAAATTTTAAAAACCAAACAAAAATCAAAAAAATTAAAAAAAAAATCCAAAAATAGTGTTATTTCTGTTTTATTTTTTTCAAATATATGAAAAATCCAAAAATATTGTGTGCTAAAATTTTCTTTTAGTTTTGTTTTGTCTTGAATAGTGAATTCAGGAGAAGATGAAACTCATGGAAGTTTGTGTCGAAGATTTCTGAGCCAAGGCTTCATCCGTGCTCATCGAAGAATTCTCATTCTAAGGAGCAAGAAATGAAGATTATTCTTTTAACATTCAATCTTTCAACCCCAAAAGCAAGGTGAAGTTGAAATTGAAGATTATGTGACGGATTGCATTGAAGCCTCCTCAATCAGTCTGCTGCTATCTTGAACCTGCTGAAGTGATCCAGAAGATTTGTTCTCTCTGATGTTCTCTCTGAAGATTCGCAAGCTGAAAGCGCTATCCTTCAAGAATCAGTACAAGAAGCCTCCTCACCCAATGTGCGTTCAATGCCAACTTCTGAAGAAAAGCTCAAGTGCTCAAGATGAAGTCATTCATTGAAGATAAATGCTGAAGCCAAGCTCTCGATGAAGATTAACAAGAAAAGCCAGCTACTTTTTAGGGGGAGCTTGTTGGGTCAATTAAGAAAAGAAAGCTATAAACCAAGGGGGAGATTGTTGGGTCAAAAATATGGTTTATACTTTGCTTTTCTAGTTGATTGTAATTTTCTGTAATATTTTATGAGTTTACGGTCAGGTTTATGGCCAAGGGGGTGTTTACGGCCGTAAACAGGTTTACGACCGTAAACCCTGTTTACGGCCCAATGGGTGTTTACGGCCCAATGGATGTTTACGGCCGTAAACCCATTTACGGTCGTAAACCCATTTATGGCCCATATTCCCCAAGTATATATATAGGTGTTAGGGGTGTGAGGAACACATTGATGAACAGAGAAGGAGTGTACGGAATAGAGAGATAGAGGAGCTTTACTATGTGTAAGTGTGTGAATCTTGTGTAAGGGAACTTCATTCTAATCAATACATTCAAGATTCATCATCTTCTTATTCTCCTTCTCTTTTATTTGATCTGGCATCATCCAATTGATTAGGATTCCACACCATCAATTGGATCTGATTGATACTCAAGCAGATTAGGGACTTACAGGCTCTGATACTACTGATAGTTTTTATAGGTTACAAAATTAATGTGGCAGAAAATAACTTAACTTTTAAGTTCACAGGCAACCTAATTAGATCTATATTTTCACTATTGAAATCTATTATCTATGAACATCAAAGAACCCTATGGAAACCCTAGTACTTTTGAAATTAATATATAAGTTAGAGTTTACATACCTTTTGATTATTCTTGTAATTAATTAATGAATTCCTTCTTCAATAACTTTTGGAAGCAAGCACCAGAAATCTCGTGCCTCTAATGATTCACACCCAAACCCTAGCAACTAAGGAAACCTGAAGAGAAAGGAGAGGGGAGGCAATTTTGGGCTATCCTTCTAAAGGAACAAGTGGTCGAAATATGAAGGATGTAAGGCCCTATTTATAGTTGTACTAGGAAACACTCGAAACCCTAATTTGAATATAATATTATTATTTCAAATTAGGTAATTATCCAATCTCCTAATTATGTTTAAGTGATATTCTAGAAACGCTAGAATATGCCTCAAAAATGTCCACCACCTTGAGAAGGTTCTAGAGTCCGTTTTGTTCAACTATTGAACAATTACAGCTTAGGTCCTTGCACTTTTCATTAATCTAATTAATCCCAAAATTAATTCTAATGATTTCTTAATTAAATAATAATATTTCTAATTAATATATTATTCTCATAATATATTAATAAATTATTTATTTCTCTTTATTAATCATCTAATAAATCAATAAATCAGTCTCTCTCTCTCTCTCTCTCTCTCTCTCTCTCTCTCTCTCTCTCTCTAAAAGTCATCCTACTCAATTACCACGTTTAAGGGCAACCTAAAAGGACTTTGCTAATAATTCAAGTATATACCAATTTAGTTATTGGCTTAAACACCTAATCCAACATATATATGGTTATGTTTATTTGATTAACCATACTTCTGAAACCTTTGAGGTGTTCAAGACATTCGAAAACTAAGCAGAGAATCAAATAGGAAAAATGATTAAGAATCTCTAATACGATAGGGTGGATAATATGTTAGTAAAAATTTAGTGATCATATAAGGAATTATTTAATTGTTTCACACTTGACTCATCTCGGAACAACGTAACATAATAGTGTGACCAAGAGGATAAACTGGAAATTACTTTATATGGTTCAATCCATGAAGAGTCGTGACACGCTTCCAATTAGTTTTCGAGGTTAAGCCTTAGACATTGTTGCTAGATTCCTTAACCTTGTATCAACAAAAAAGGTTTTCAAGAAACCCTCTAAACTCTGGAATGGGGTTACTCGCTCATTAGCACATTTGAAAGTATAGGGTTGTGAGGCTTAGGTTAATCATTAAGCTCTCGACAAAATAGAACCTAAAGCATAGCGATGTTACTTTGTTGGATGTCCTACTAGATATTTTGTGTATTTTTTTTGAGAAATCTCTAGAGAATAAAGTCTTTATTTATTGACGAGTAGTCCTTGATGAATGGAATCCGATGTCTAAAGAGGCTAGTGAGATCCAAATTGATCTTGAAGAGATTCAAGATTCAACCAACAAAGAACCTTAAGTTGAAACTAGTTCTTAACTATTGGTTAAAAAACATGTTGACCCTCAACGAAGGGTTGATGATTATGTCATAACTCCACCTCCTATCTGAAGGTATGATAGAGTATTTTCATGCACCTAAATTATATGGATTACATATTACTAAGGGTGACGAGTCTTTGGTAGATCATGATGAGCCTACCAGCTAACAGGAAGCCGCGATAGGCTTTGAGGCTGCTATGTAGAAGAAATCTATAAAGAGTGAGATGAAATCCATGTATGATAAACAAGTATGGGAATTAATCGATATATCACCATGCATTTGACACAGTTGCATGCAAATGGATCTTTAACAAGGAAACATACATGGATGGTAAGGTACACACCTATACCGCAAGACTAGTTGCAAAAATTTATACTCATGCTTAAGTATTTAATTATTAGGAAACCTTTTAACAACTGGAAATGATTAAATCTATTAGGATATTTCTAGATGTAGTAGTATCTGATGACTATGATTTGGCAATGGATGTAAAGACTGCTTTCTTGAATGAGAAAGTGATAGAGGATGTGTATATGACACAACCAAAGGGTTTTGTATAGTCCAAGTATCCTAATAAGGTGTGTAAACTTCAAAAGTCAATATATGGACTTAAACAAGAATCTCACAGTTGGAATCTATGTTTCAATATGAAATTGAAAGAGTTTGTCTTTATGAGAAGCGAAGATGAGCTATGTATATACATCAGAACAACTAGTGGGACTTTTGTAGTGTTCCTTATTCTGTATGTGGATGACATAGTTCTTATAAGAAATGATGTCACAAATAGATGAAATCCATCGGAGATGTAGTAAACATATCAGGCATAAAGATCTATGTAGATAGATCAAGGTAACTTATTGGATTAAATTAACAGACATATATAGATAATGTCTTGAGAAGATTCAAGATATAGGACTCCAAGAAGGGGTCGTACCTATGCAACATGGTGTAACACTAATGTAGGAAGTATGCCCAGTGCCACAACAATTTGGTAATATTACAATTAATAGCATTGTCTTTTTGGGTTACATTGAAGAACAGTTTTAAGCAATAATTGAAAAGAGAGAAATTATGAGGATCTAGTATGTTAATTTATTAGGGATAATTACTTAGGGACCAACTAATTATCCAACTGGGAAACTTATCTATCCCCTATAAATAGAGGTGCCTAGAACCGGTGTTAACACTCTGTCGCGGGCGTATTAAACAAATCAAATTTCAGTGCTGGTTGCACTAATGATATAGCATAGGGAAGCATATTCGAATCCTCAGGGATAGGGTTGTTCACTGTTCGGATAAAATCGAATTGTCCAATTGGACAATTTGGATTGGACTATTTGGTTCGGATAGTTGGATTTTTGGATTGGTTTTTAGCAAAACCGAGTTATTATTTTGGATTGGTTTTGGTTTATAAAAAAAAACCGAATAGTCCAAAAAACCAAATAATTATTTATCGTTTGTTTATTTATATACATTGTTTGTTTTTAATATACTTCTTTTAATTATTTTTTAAGTGTAAATTGTTTTTTTAATAGATTTGAATGTATTTCCCAATAAAAAACCTAAATATGTACTTCTCAAATGTTTTATCTATAGAATATAAATGATAACACATTTTTCTTAACGATTGTTCATAGATTTTAATTCACAACTAAACAATTTATTTTTGTTTAAATTTGTCGAACATTCAAGTTTTATAAGTTTTAAATGTTACGCCTCTTGAAAACCGAATTGCAAAAACCGATCCAACCGAATTGTAATTTGGTTGGTTCGCATCGGATTTTGAATTTAGTTTAGATTGTTCGGATCCATGTTTTGAAAACTGAAATCCATTTGGATTCACTTGATTTGATCGGATCGAACCGATCCATCCAAACGAACACCCCTACTCAGGGAAACACCCTAACAGTTAATGCCTTTTTGCGTAACGCACATTCTAGTCAAGACAGAAAAATAATAAAAAGGGGTTTTTAATTATTAACTAAAAAACTAAAATTGCAGTGAAAGTAAATTAAATAAAGCTCATTAATAAAAACGATTTCAGCTCTGCTGTGAGTTTCCTAATCATGCAATCAGCCCATATTTGGTTATTCAGAATGTGTTCTATCTAAGCTGGTACTAAGAAAAACTAATGAAATCTAGTATAATCTCTTTTACCTAGTTTAATTAACCAAACCAATATCTTCAGTTTACCCTAACTTTTTTACTTTCTAATTAAACAAGGTCTTAATTAAGATCAGAAAAGTTGCATTAAGTTTTGTGTAAAATTCCCAGCAATACCCAATACTTCTGACAAGCTCGTAAGTGCAAATATATGATTTTTGAGTTTAAACTAGAGTTAAATCCCAAACTCGGAACCAATCTGATACTTGTTACTTATTATTAGTTGACAAGAACAATTACAGATTCTATTAACTGATTAAATGGAATGATTAAACCCTATCTAGTTGATCAGACAAACAAGAATTAAAAATCAAACATTCATTACGTTCAAAACTAAGAAATCTGGATAGAAACACAAAAAGAAAATCAGATCTCATAACTGATCACATGAAAAGTATTAGTCTATGCAGAACTGAAAACTAGGGTTTAGCCAGACATGGCTAAAAATGAATCTAAACTAATAAAAAGAAACATTAAATGTTTACTCTTCTAAACTAGGTTTATGAGATGATCCTCAACTTTCAGATCTTCAGAAATCTGTCAAATCGTCTTGAATTGCCTTAGAAATCATCTTTTTTGTCGTCTTGAGCTTCAGGAATCATCCAGCCCTCAATCTAATCAAAGAGGTGTCCTATATATACAAGCTAGATTCTTCGAGACCAAGAAACCCAAAAATTTGATCGAAGTTTTTGAGGTCTGATCGAATTTTGCATTTTTTTTATTGTTAGGAATTTTTTTCTGCGAAGTATAAATTCGATCGGATTTTTGCATTTTTTTTCACAAGCACGAAAGTTGTCCGAAATTTTGTTTAGTTTCTAGAACATTTTGAATCTCGTCAATCGGAGTTACGAGTCATGAGATATGGTCAAAATATTAACAAGGAGTCAAAGCTGCCAACAACGTCCTTTAGGCTTTAGAATGTAGCAATCTATCTTCGTAGGATCAGTTCGATCGAATTTTTCTTGACCAAAACAACTTCTAACAATTAATCAACATCCTTCATAAGTTCCAAGCTCTAATTAACTCCGGTGCTCCATTAAATGCATCGAAATCTGCTCCCGAAGTATTGCTCCACTCGAATTATCTGAAAACGACACAAAAATGCTAGTAGTATGGGAATTCTGATAAAAGACATGAGTTGAACAGCATTTAAGCTAATGACATGAAAATGTACAAAATATTATGCTAAATGATATTAAAAATACCCTAAAAGATGCATAAAATGAAATTTATCAACCGACCATGAGGTTTCAAAAATCACCGATTTGGTTTTAGCCTCTCCCATTTTCTCAATTCCCGATCTTCGCTGAGTACGCTCCACGTTTTCACAATCTAGACGACATGTCCAGTACTAGAAAAACTCGTACTAGCATTGATATGTGTAACTCTATGTTTACGAAGGTATTTTCAAGATCACCACATAGAAGTATTATCTAGCCAACCAATAACACAAGTATTGCAGAAACCAGAAAAATATGGGCGCCTCACCAAATGGGCGACCGAGCTCGGTGAGCATAACATCGATTACAGATCTCGAACGAGCATGAAGGACCAAGCCCTTGCAGAATTCCCAACATAAATACCATAAGTAGAACATTGTTAGAATAAATATTAGAGTTGATCGATAGATTCAAGAAATGGAATAAGAATCAAACACAAGAATACGATGATCAAAGTTGTGCTGAATGATTATAATCTATTCCTTAGAAGAGCTCGATTAAGAACTGCTACTGTAAAGGCACGTTTATGGTTACAAGAGTATCGACATTAAACACGGTGCATGCATGCACTATTTATAGTTAAACCCTAATCATTAATAACCGGGTTAGACATACCCAACCTGTTACACAAAATGGACTATACTAAATAATTACAATTGACGCATTCCATTCGACCCAACAATCTCCCCCTTTGTGTCAATTGAGGAAGGAGACTCTTCACGGTTGTGTTCGTTTTTGTGTCTTGAAGACCTTGGGTATGATACTGATCAATGAGCTACGAACTGCTATGTACCATCGTATCATATCTAAGTATCACTTCTTCGCAGATGCATCATTTGCATTACATTGCTCTATGATCTCCAAAACATAGTTCAAGCATGCAGTGGAGAACATGTGTTGATCGGGCAAAGCAAATAGACATTTCTGAATGTCGCCCCTTTCTTTTGATCCCCGTTGAAACATCACACTCCGGTTGTCCTTTTCAAGTTTCCCTATCTTCATCTTCCCAATGTCTTTCGCAGAAGCTTCAGGAAGGACTGTTGGTTTCTTTCGCAACACAGTGGCAATTTCAACATCCATCTTTGCCACTTCATGAATGTACGAAACCAACATCCTCTTGATATGAGCAATAATTGGTAAATTCTTCTTTTCTTCCTTCATCAAGAGATGTAATATAGTGATCCAATCGTAGGGATTTAAACATGGCAGATCAACGAGAGAGAACTCAAACACTGAACTCTCCGCACATCGAGCTGTTTTATATTTGGCATTGACAAAGCTCTCAGTTTCTATTAGTCCAATAACCTTGACAACAGTTACTTTCTGTGAACTCCAGGTCTGGTATTGTGGCTTGCCATGCTTCAGATAGAATGCGATCAAGGACTTGTTCACATTATCATCCGATTCAAAAGCATTCGTAGTAACATCAAAGCGGCGAAACAAGAAGGCTTTCAGAGTGATAGGGAAATCCAGTTGCGAATCCAGTGTGTTCTGCAGATCGAACGAGGTGACCGGCTCTAACCAGTGAATGCTTGGGTTGTCAATTGCTTCGGTTAAAATTCTCTCCACGGACCAAGGAGGAAATAACAACTTTTTAGCTTCTAGAGCAGTCTGAGCATCACGAAGTGCTTTCTCTTTTTCTTCTGCTTCTCTTGCGATTCGCAGGTTTTCATCAAGAATTGCATCATGTGCTTTGCGTTTGAGTTTCGTATTTTCGTCCTCTTCATCATTAATGATATTTTCCTTTCCCTTAGATCCTGAAGCTACATTAACCTTCGGTTCAGATCCCTTTGCCTTTTCATCTTCACCAGAAGTTCCAACAGCTTTCTGGGGTTCTTTCGTAGATTGGTTCTCAGTTTATCCCCCTTGTTTTGGAAGTGTGCTAGACTCCGAAACACCCTCAAGCCGGTGGAGCATTGCAAACACATGCCAAAGTTTTCCAGCCAGATGCTTCCTGACAGTGATCAAGATTAGAGAATCACGAGTCTCAATGATATCGGAGAGTAAGGCGTTCACATTAGCAGAGCAACTCTTCATCACAACTTTTTTGGATAAGAGCGTAATGATCTTCTTTTCTGCATGAGCCATCTTGACATAAAGAACCTTCAGTTTTTCTATTTTGACATCAAGCTTATGCATTATTTTCTTCTCAATAGCCAAATCTTCATGAAGCTTGTCTATCTTGGAAGAGTTGGAGGTGTGAAACTCTTTGTTGTCAGAGGAAATACTAGTGCGAACTTTCTCAAGATGATCCTTCTCAGTACGAAGGGTAGATCCAAGACTGATTATTACGTAGTCGGCTTTTCAGTGTTCGTTTCAAATGAAGTCTGGAATGTGGTCATGAAAGATTGAGCATCAGAAAGTAGTTTATCGACTTTTTCGGTCGTATTTTTGCAAACATTCGCAGAGTCGTTAACAGCCTTGTTTGATTTGTCAAGGTTCATAGCGTTCTCTTTGGTAAGGGTTTCAAGGAATGCCTTGACAGTTTCCTTGGAATAATCACTGTGAGAATATGCTTTGGTAGAATGAAGCAATGTATCCAACTTCTCGTTGATGGCCTTGAGTTGCCCTTTGGTAAGTGGAGCATCATCATCACTATCTTCTCGAACTGTAAAGGGACTATGAGGAAAAGCTTCAAAATCTTCATAACCCCTGAAAACAGTATCTGGATCATGTTGTAGGAGTGGTGAGAAAGGATTAGAGCCCTGACCAAGAGTAAAACCTAAAGCACCTCCCCCCGCATCAGATACG
Source organism: Lactuca virosa (assembly GCF_052849685.1). Taxonomy (NCBI): domain Eukaryota; kingdom Viridiplantae; phylum Streptophyta; class Magnoliopsida; order Asterales; family Asteraceae; genus Lactuca; species Lactuca virosa. Next base: position 91,775,780 of record NC_136432.1, read on the forward strand.
TTGACAGAAACTGGAGGTGCACTGGTGGGTGTGGTTGTTGTTGCTGTAGAATCAGTAAACAATGGAGTAGACTGTGCGAGAGTTGCTTGAGGTTGCGAAACAGTCATAGTTGGAAATGGAGCAATAGTGATAGGAGTGGTGGTAGTAATTGGAGAGTGAGGAGGTGTGAAACCCTGAAAGAAGTCATCTGTGATTGGAACAGATGTTGGCAGGTGAAAAGTAACCTCAGGGTTCGTAGGTATTCGCTGTGAAACTTGGGGATGCGAAGTCGTAGCAGTGCCATCTTGTTCATTCTAGACTTGCTGTTCGATGCGAATCTCAGAGATAGTGTTCGATTACGAGTCCTCCTCATTGCTTGGGGTTGGAGTTTGTGGTTTGCGAGCGACTCGCTTCACTTTCTTCTTTGGAGTCTGGACAGGTTCGAATGGACCAGCCTTCCCCTTTCGTTTTCCCCCCTTCTTTGGCTTATCAGCCTCGGCAAGAACCTTTCGTATTTCATCAGTCATTGGTCTTGGACCAGAAGCCGGTAAACTGCGATAGGCTTGAATTACTTCACTCGCAGCTGGGACGTTGCGAAGCATTGATTCCAGGATTGATCCGATAAAGGTGAATCTGGAAGCGCCTGACAGAATGATGTTGGTGGTGTGGAAAATTTGAATGTTTTCCATAATCGAACCCTCAATTACCGGAATGTTAATGCGATCGATGGCCCTTTGTACAACAAGAGTCCAAAAACATGCACATGAGATCTCATTGTGCCTAGTAGTGGAAATCGTACTCTGAACTAGTTGAGCCTAAAGCACCAATCCATAGTCGAGATTTACTCCAGAGTAAACACCATACATAATGTTCATGAACAGCTTGCTTGCACAGTCTGAGCTTTTTACCCTCTCAGAAAAGCTTTTGAAGATTAGGGTGAACAATCCATTCCCCATTGGCGGCAAGTTCGGCTTCTTGAATTTAGAGACGGAGGCTAGAGACTCCCTGTAGCCAATTTGATGAAACATCTCCAAGATATCAGAGTTGGATATGGATTCCGGATCGGCTTGGTCACGACCTTGAGGAACTCCTAGGAGGTTACAGAACCTGGACTTGGTTATCTGTGTTTTCTTGTTGTCGATTTCAAAAGTGATCCTGTCTTCCCCTTGTTGGTAGCTAGCAGTAGAATATACCTTGGACAGATGAACCAAGGGCACATCCTCAGTTTTCGTCAGGGTGATTACCAGCGGTGAATAGCGCAAGAACTCGATTATAGGTTGAAGAAAGGCGTTGTATTTGCTTGGTTCAAGGTCCATAATTAGATTCTGGTTAGCCTTGATGTTGAGAAGAGTTGATTGGGCAATTTGATCAACAACAGATGGTGTTTTAGAGGAGGCGGCCATTGATACTTGGTGAAGAAGATGATGAACAGTAGAGAGAGAAATCGTCGGATGAATTTCGAATGCTTTGAAAGTAGGGGTGTTTGTTTGGATGGATTGGTTCGATCCGATCCAATCAGCTGAATCCAAATGGATTTCGGTTTTCAAAACATGGATCCGAACAATCCAAGCTAAATTCAAATTCGATCCGAACCAACCAAATTACAATTCGGTTGGATCGGTTTTTACAATTCGGTTTTCAAGAGGCGTAACAATTAAAACTTATAAAACTTGAATGTTAGATAAACTTAAACAAAAATAAATTGTTTAGTTGTGAGTTAAAATCTATGAACAACCGTTAAGAAAAATGTGTTATCATTTAATATTCTATACATAAAACATCTGAGAAGTACATATTTAGGTTTTTTATTGGGTAATACATTCAAATCTATTAAAAAACAATTAAAACTTAAAAAATAATTAAAAGAAGTATATTAAAAACAAACAATGTATATAAATAAAAAATGATAAATAGTTATTCGGTTTTTTGGACTATTTGGTTTTTATTTTATAAACCAAAACCAATCCGAAATCCAAAATAAGAACTCGGTTTTGCTAAAAACCAATCCAAAAATCCAACTATCCGAACCAAATAGTGCAATCCAAATTGCCCAATTGGACAATTCGGTTTTATCCGAACAGTGAACGACCCTATTTGAAAGTGGTAATGAATAATGAACCGTAGAAATCCTTATATACGATATGGTAGGAAAGAGAAATCCGGCGGTTGATGATCCCAAATCACTGAAAAAGCGCCTAAAAAGGTGTGACTGACAACTGTGACGTCAGGCGGTGGAACTGACAGCAGGCGTCGTTTCAATTTTCATGCTCCCAAATTCAAATCTTATCCACAAATACCTTCGTTTCTGTTGCTGTCTTTCGCAGTTACATACTTTCGCAAGTACTACTTTCGGAATTGATTACCGTTTACTTTACCACGAACCTGAAAGTAATCATTAGGACAACGAACCAGATTTTTGAAAATCATAATGATCTTCGTGTAGGAGTGTGCCAAAGAAAAAGAAATAAACAAACTGTCTTAGGGATTCTAGTGATGTCATTAAAGACATAAAGCAAATGGATCCCGGGCAATGATCTCTTCATTCGCGGTTAAGAGAGACTTTGAAGTGCTTGTGTGGTGTCCCATTGAATTACGATCATCTGTTTGTGGAGAAACACTGAAAGGCTTCTTTTAAAAAGGCGAAAGGGGTGGCTTCTTCTTCAACTAAGTCCGAAACTCAAAATAAGTCCGAACGTTCGTATGAAGTACTTCTCTGACCACTGTAGCCATAAGAACAAGTATGCTTAGGAATTATTTTTAGTGGCTAGATAAGTGTAGAAATCTCAAGAAAAAAATAAAAACTGGATCTATTAGGAAGAAAAGTCTTAGGTCTATAACATTTCATTAATATTACACAAAAATAAAAACAGATTTCAGGGTACAAGCCACGAAGGTGGACATTCGTTAATTCCTTGGTGAAGATCTAGAACATTTATCTTGTTCACCGTCAATTCTTGAATATGTATTCGATTTTGGGTTTCACTCAATTCGTGATTGTAACGAATTTAAGATCATAAGCGCAGATGTTGTGTAGCCATAAACCTCAGTGGTAATTTCTGAGAGTCTCAAGGGTTACATTTATGAATGCGAAAGTGATGGAGAAGTGGTAGGAGGTGGTTCCAAAGAAAAATGTACCTCTGCTATGTGAAAGTGACCAAGCAGTCAAATCTTAACTCAATATAAGAATAGTAAGGTAGCACATGACATATGTGAATTAATAGCCTAATTAGGAAGAACCGAATGGTATTATCGATTCATTAAGGCTTCAACATAGAGTCTCAGACGCTTCAGACTACATGCAACAGCATGCTTCTAGGGACACTTAACTAATGTAAGGATTAGAAATTCAATACCTGCCCCATCACTCGTAATTGAGAGTATCAAGAAATGATATGACAGTCCTTCTCAATTATCTATTGTTTTGATTGTTATATATAAAAGGAAAATAAAAATAAAAATAGAAAATAGAAAATATTTTTGGATTTTTTTTGAGTTTTCTGAAAAAGAAATAAAAACAAAAAGAAATAAAATATTTTCGGATTTTGATTTTTCTGAAAAAGAAATAAAAAACAGAAATATAAATATGTAAAAACACGCGAAACATACAAAAGTATACAAGAAGCTCTGAAACTTCGAATGAACAATGGACTGCGAGCCACTACGAGCGTTTGCAGATGAACAATAAATTGTGAATCACTACGAACTTTCGCAGATGAACAATTGACTATGAATTACTACGAACGTTCGCACCCATTCGTAGTTCAGTCAATACTTACTTAGAGCGAAGATAGTTTCGGAACTGATTCGGTGTCAATCATTCCTAAGCCTTGAAGAATGTGATTAAAGGTTTGTTCAGGTAAGGCTTTTGTAAAGATGTCAGCCAGCTGATCAGCACATCTAACAAAGTGAATCTCGACATTTCCATCTTGCACGTGATATTTGATGAAGTGATAACTCAGTGCAATGTGTTTGGTCTTAGAGTGTTGCACTGGGTTGTGACATATGCAAATGGCGCTCTTAGAATCGCAATATAATGGGATTCACTTCATATTGATACCATAGTTACGAAACTGAATTTGAATCCAGATAATTTGTGAAGTACATGAGGCAGCGGCTATGTACTCTACTTCAACAGTTGATAGGGAGACGTAGGTTTGTTTCTTTGATTGCCAACTAACAAGTTTTCCATCAAGGAATTGACATTCTCCCGTTGTACTCTTCCGATCTAAACCGCAACCTCCGAGATCAACATCCGAAAATGCTTGCACAAAGAACCCTGAACTAGAAGGGTACCATATTCCAAGTGAGGAGGTTCGTTTAAGATACCTGAATATGTTCTTGACAGCGGTCATGTGGGGTTCGCTTGAAACCTGGCACAATAGCAAACAAAAAACATGATGTCTGGACGACTAGCGGTTAGATACATTAGAGAACCTATCATTTGGCGATACATTAGTGCACAACAGCCGGTTTGTCCAAAGATTGTGTTAGTTTTGTTCCGAATTGATGGGTTTTAGGTGAAACAAATAAACTAGAAAAACAATTCCTAAGTTCACATGCAACCTACTTTGGATCTATGTTTTAAGTATTGAACATATAACTTTGAATTGCAAACCAAGAACCCTAGAGGAGAGAGGCTATTTTCGAAATTAACAAACTAGGGTTTTAGAATTACATACCTTTCAATTGTTATAGCAAACTGTTGTTAATCCTCTTGGAAGCCTAGCACCACAAATGTAATGCCTCTAATGGAGTCACACCCAAAAGCTAGCAAGAAGGAAACTAGAAGGAGAGAGAGTAGGGTATGAAAAATTCGGCCCTAGGGTTTCACAAGGGAAGGAGTGGCCGAATTTAGGAGCTGGGAGGCTCCTTATATAGCTGAGGGATCTAGGGTTTAGGGAAAACCCTAATACTTCTTTGCTTGGGGCCTAAGCTAATCCAAAGGCCTTATCCAAGCCCCTTGGACGAAATCCTTAGGGTTTCCCCTATAGATTTCGTCCACCTCCTTCCAAGGAGGTTCTGGAGCCTTCCACTCAACTATTTGATAATTGCAAACTAGTCCCTGCACTTTATAATTAATACAATTAACCCCAAAATTAATTCTAATTAATTTCTGGCTAACTATTAATTAAACCTTATGATTTCTAATTAATATATTAATATTTTAACATATTAATAAATCATTTATATTAATTTAGTAATCTTATAATAAATCAATATCTATCCTTTCATAATTTTCTTGTCTAGTTGCTAGGTTTGAGGGCAACCCAAAAGGACTGTGTTGCTATCATTTCAAGTACATACCAATTATAGTTATGGGCTTAGACACCTAATCCAACAGTCTCCCACTTGGATAAGTCTGTAACTATAATTGCTAGTATGCCTTCTAAATTTGACCAGCAAATTGTAGCTTCCAAAAGCTACTGCTGAACTCTGACCCAGCCAGTTACATGTCCTTAGATAAGTGATCATATAATCCTTCGTTCTGCAAGATATCCCCAGACATAAGACATGGAATGTAATCAATCTCTTTGTCCAGAATCTATGTTTCCCGATTTCTGATTTGTGATGATGTAGGACTTCTAATTGAACACATCAATTTAGTCTTGGCTGGGCCCATCACATAAGTCAACACCAAATCATCGAGGGGCCCACAGATATCGCTTTTCCGGTTAGGGCAAAAGGAACGAATAAACTTTGACTCATATGCTTGTATCTTTTACTCATCAAATTATACATGACAATACGTTTTATAAAACCAAGTTACTGATGCGTTTTTGTATCACCAATGTATAACCGACTTTGTAAATTACAACTCATATATCTTCGTTTCAAGATTATAAGATATTATCGTCTCAATATTACTTGTGATGAATTCCATGAAGTGATATGAGCGAGGGTTTATCCAATACTCAAATCTCAATTTCTGAGTACTCATGAACACTGCAGCAATTCTATTGCTATGTCTATCCTTAGACAATCTGCAATCCAATTTACGACAGTCTTAATTCACTACTTACTTCCAAAAGTATGAGCGACTGTTGAGTTTGAATAATCATATTATTCGGTAAGTAAAAACATGCAAAAAATGAAACACAATAATAAACAATTGACAAAAGGCAGTAAACAAACTCATAAATAATACTTTATTATTTAATCACCAAAAGTCAATTACATTTACTTTGTAACAAGTTTCTGAACTAGACTAATCTAACTACTAAAACTAATATCATCTTTCAGTCTTATGCTCCGAGCATGCTGAATATGCTTAGCCCTACTCAGACCCTTTGTGAGGGGGTCTGTTGGGTTATCTTCAGATGACACCCTCTTTACTACAAGATGGCCTTCTTCTACACTATGCCTGATGAAATGGTACTTTCTGTCGATATGCCTGGTTTTACCATGATCTTTGGGTTCCTTAGTTAAGGCAACCGCTCCGTCATTATCGCAGAACAGTTCCATAGGCTCCTGGATGGTTGGAACAACTCCGAGATCTCCGATGAAGTTCCTCAACCAAGCTTCTTCTTTCGACGCTTCACTCGCTGCTATGTACTCTGATTCACAAGTAGAATCAGCCACCCTATCTTGCTTGGAACTTTTCCAAGTAACCGCTCCTCCATTCAGTAAAAATACCCAGCCAGACTGAGAACGGAAGTTATCTCTATCCGTTTGAAAACTGGCATCACTGTAACCATCTACTCTCAAAGTATCATTGCCACCAAGCACAAGGACCCAATCCTTTGTCCTTTGCAAATACTTGAGTATATTCTTAACCGCTATCCAATGAGCTCTACCCGGGTTTCCCTGATAGCGACTGACCATGCTCAAAGCAAATACCACATCAGGGCGAGTACATATCATAGCGTACATGATCGATCCGACAGCGGAAGCATAAGGTACACGACTCATGTCTGCTATTTCGTCATCTATACTCGGGCATTGAGTCTTACTCAATTTGGTATTGCTTTGGATAGGTAGCTCTCCCTTCTTGGAATTTTCCATACTAAACCTCTTCAATACCTTATCCAAGTATGCACTTTGACCAAGTCCAATGAGTCTCTTCTTTCTATCTCTCAATATTCTAATCCCAAGAATATAGGAAGATTATCCAAGGTCTTTCATGGCAAAACACTTTCCAAGCCAAGACTTAACATCTTTCAAGGTTGGAACGTCGTTACCAATGAGTAATATGTCATCGACATATAACACCAGAAAAGTTACTATACTCCCACTAGCCTTGATATACACACAAAACTCATCTTCACTTCTAGAGAAACCAAACTCTTTGACTTTCTCATGGAAGCAAAGATTCTAGCTGTGAGATGCTTGTTTCAATCCATAAATGGATTTCTCAAGCTTGCACACTCTATTGGGAAACTTTGCATCAACAAAACCCTCTGGCTGATTCATTTAAACATCCTCAGCCAACTTCCCGTTAAGGAAAGCAGTCTTGACATCCATCTGCCAGATTTCATAGTCATGAAAGGCAGCTATGGCGAGCAATATCCTAATAGATTTAATCTTAGCTACTGGCGAGAAGGTCTCATCATAGTTAACCCCTGGGGTTTGAGTGAAACCTTTTGCAACCAGTCGAGCCTTGAATTTATGCACATTTCCATCCATGTATGTCTTCTTCTTGAAGATCCATTTGCACCCAACTGTGTTATGACCTGATGCACTATCAACCAAATTCCAAACTTGGTTGTCATACATGGACTTAATCTCGCTGTCCATTGCCTCTTTCCACTTGGAAGCCTCTGGGCCTACCATTTCTTCCTTGTAAGTAACTGGTTCATCTAAATTTACAAGTGTCCTATCACTGATGAATGTGTCACCATCTGAAGTAATAGGAAAACCATACAACTCAGGTGGCACACTCACCCTAGTGGATCTTCGAAGAGGTAATGATTTATCAACTGGTTCAACAGGAACTGTTTCCTCTGGTTAAGTGCTAGTATCATCTAAGGTTCCTTCATTGGCCAACTCTTGAATTTCTTTAAGGTCTATGGTGCTCCCATTGTCCTCTTTGAATATGAGCTCTCTTTCTAGAAAGACTCCTCTTCGTGCTACAAAGACCACGTTTTCACTAGGTCTGTAGAACAAATATCCAAAAGACTGCTTTGGGTAACCAATGAAAACACATTTCTCACTTCTAGCTACTAGCTTGTCATGAGTCTCTCATCTTACGAAAGCTTCACAACCCCAGACTTTAATATGCGCTAACGAGGGAACTTTCCCCGTCCACATTTCGTGAGGTGTTTTGGCAACCTTCTTTGTAGGGACAAGATTGAGGATGTGGGTGGCTGTCTCTAAGGCATACCCCCAAAAGTGAATAGGAAGCGAAGCACGACTCATCATAGAACGAACCATGTCTAACAAGGTTCGATTATGCCTCTCAGCTACACTATTTAACTTTGGTGTCCTAGGAGGAGTTAATTGTGAGACTATCCCACATTCTTTTAGATAGTCGTTGAACTCGATACTAAGATACTCCCCACCTCTATCGGATCTAAGTACCTTTATCTTCCTGCCCAATTGATTCTCGACCTCATGCTTAAACTCTTTGAAGTTTTCAAAGGTTTCTGACTTATGTTTGATTAAGTAGATATAGCCATATCTGCCATAATCATCAGTGAAAGTCACATAGAATCGATTAACATCCCTTGTAGTTGATCTGAAGGGCCCACACACATCTGTATGTATGACATCCAACAGACCTTCACCTCTTTCACAAGACCCTGTGAATGGTGATTTCGTCATCTTTCCCAAAAGACAAGATTCACACATATCATCTGATTTTAGGTCAAATGATTCCAACACTCCATCCTTTTGGAGTTGGGCTATACGTTTCTTGTTAATGTGTCCAAGACGACAATGCCACAAGCATGCCTTGTCTACACTATTAGACAAGTCAATATTAAACACACTATTTCCTAAGCTATCAACACAAGTCACTGTTTCATACACACCATCACAAGGTAAAGCTTCAAACACGAAAAAACCATTCTTATAAACAGAAATTGAACCATTCAAATCATTAAAAGAATATTTAAAACCTTGTCTGAACAATGCATGAAATGAAATAATGTTTCTCATCATCTCAGACGAATAGCAACAATTTAATAAATCTAATCTAACATCATTACTAAGCAAAAGTTGATAAACTCCGATCTTGGTCGCTGGTGAAGACTTCTTGTTTCCCATGATCAAGTTTATCCTTCCTCGCTCTATCTCCTCACTTTCTTTTAGCCCCTGCAAATCAGAACAGATGTGAAAACCACATCCTGTATCAAGGACCCATGAATGAGAAGATAATGATTTATTAGAAGAAATAATGTAAATACCTGCTGATGATGGCTTCACTTTGCCATCTTTGATATCCTGCAGATATTTTGGGCAGCTTCTCTTCCAGTGCCCTTTGTCATTGCAATAAAAGCAATCAGCATCCTTTGGATCAGAAACATGGGGAATGGTAGCATTGGGCTTAGCCTTTTGGCCATTTGTAGATGACCCAGCTTGAGCTTTGCTTTTCCAATTTTGCTTAGGAGGACCTTTCCTCTTTTTCCCCTTTCCCTGTCCAATAGCCAAGACAAGGGAACTTGCAGTAGTGGAGGCTATACTTTTACCCTTCATCCCTGCTTCAGCTGTCTGCAACAAGTTGTGCAATTGGGCCAGTGTCTGCTTAGTGTTGTTCAAATGGTAAGTTAGGATAAACTGACCATAACAATCAGGTAGTGAGTTCAAGACCATGCCAATGGCCAATTCCTCATCAAAGTGAATGTTGAGCTTGACCAAACGCTCTATGTAGCGTTGCATTCTTTGCACATGAGATACAACCGACTCCACTTCTTTCATCTTGCAAGCCATGAGTGACTTGACTACTTCAAACTTTTCTTGACGAGCTCGCTTATGGTACTTTTCCATAAGGTCCTTGTTCATCTCAAAGGGCCAGTAGTCCTCATAGTACCTTTGCAGTTCTGGGGACATGGTTGCGACCATGATGCATGCCACTTTGGTAGCATCATCATAGTGTTTCTTGTAGGCAGCATATTCTTCAGGAGTAGCTTTAGACTCATCAAGCTCTTTGAGCTCCTTTTCAAGGACATATTCTTTGTCCTCAAATCGAAGCACCATCTTGATGTTACGCATCCAATCGTTATAGTAAGAGCCATCCATAACCTTCTTTGGAGCAAATGTTGAGCAAAGAGAAGTTGTGGTTGGAGGATGATGAAGCAGAAGTGTTTCCAGGAGTAGACATCTTTAAAGAAAGAAAATTTTAGTTAGATTTCAAGATACCTCAATATAATAACCTAAAGATATAATATCAAGGTTAGGATCCAACTATGAAGATTCACAAGTTAGAAATGGGATGCCGAGATCCAAGTGTAAATTTCATAAAGGTAGGTGAATGACGATTCACCAATTCCACTATTAGATGAAATAAACAAAGTGAAATTCCTAATTCCTTTTGAGATACATTGAAACTATTCAATGGCATGATTTAATCTCGGATTATGCTCTTCTATTTGTGACTAGGATACCGAGGATCACAAACAAGATGTGAATAACCATGCAAACGTGCTTGGTAACCTCATTGTCTTTATCATTAACTATTGATGTGCCGGTAAACCACACACGCTCCACCAAAATGATAATTATGAGATACCTATTACTACTCTTTATTAGTGCCTATTAGTGTGCTGGTAATCCACACACGCTCCACTAACAACCAATAAAGCATAATGTGCAATTTCATGGATTAGCATACTTTTCACATTTTTCCTAAAGTAACTAGAGTTGGGATTTTGTAAAATAATGTTCTAGTACTTTATTTAATAACATTATACTTTTAATGAGATGTAGTTGTCCTATCAAACCCGTTCTGCTAACGACCCTCCACTAATCAAGGAAGCGGTAGGTGAGAGTGGACACCCATTCAACTACCGTTTTATAGGCAGTTTCCTTATACCCCCCTTATAGACTAGCTTCATGAATGAGACATACTAGCGATTTGACTGACCATATTCTTATACATATATAACATTTAACTTTTAATTATAATACATATATATATATATATATATATATATATATATATATATATATATATATATATATATATAAGGTGTGTTTTAAACTTTTTAAAACTTTAAGGTTTAAATAAATTTCGAAAAATTAAACTATTAATTTAAATTTAAAATAAACCAAATAACTAGATTTAATAATTATCTATTAATTAACTTTTAATTAATTTATTAAATCTTGTAAGGATTATCTAATTAAATTAATCAATTAATTTAATCCTAATCCATATCCCTTCTAGATTTCGAAAATATGGGGATAGGATAATTTCCTTATTTTTCTCAATTATCCAATAAGGCAACAATTATCCCAAAAACAAGAAACCCTAAATTACCACACATATTTCGAAAATCAAGGGACGAGGCTAGGGTTTCCAAAACCCTAACCCTAATTTCGATTAGGGTTCATGGAGGCTAGGGGTTTTCAAAAACCCTTTGAACCAAAACCCTAAAAATCGAAAATTTTGGCCTTTAGGGTTTAATAGCTATAAACCCTAATTTGCAATTCAACTATTATAGCAATTCAATTTAAAAACAAACAATGGCTCTGATACCACTGATGGGTTTTAGGTGAAACAAATAAAGTAGAAAAACAATTCCTAAGTTCACATGCAACCTACTTTGGATCTATGTTTTAACTATTGAACATATAACTTTGAATTGCAAAACAAGAACCCTAGAGGAGAGAGGCTATTTTCGAAATTAACAAACTAGAGTTTTAGAATTACATACCTTTCAATTGTTATAGCAAACAATTGTTAATCCTCTTGAACTTGATCTTCTTGGAAGCCTAGCACCACAAATGTAATGCCTCTAATGGAGTCACACCCAAAAGCTAGCAAGAAGGAAAATAGAAGGAGAGAGAGTAGGGTATGCAAAATTCGGCCCTAGGGTTTCACAAGGGAAGGAGTGGCCGAATTTAGGAGCTGGGAGGCTCCTTATATAGCTGAGGGATCTAGGGTTTAGGGAAAACCCTAATACTCCTTTGCTTGGGGCCTAAGCTAATCCAAAGGCCTTATCCAAGCCCCTTGGACGAAATCCTTAGGGTTTCCCCTATAGATTTCGTCCACCTCCTTCCAAGGAAGTTCTGGAGCCTTCCACTCAACTATTTGATAATTGCAAACTAGTCCCTACACTTTATAATTAATACAATTAACCCCAAAATTAATTCTAATTAATTTCTGGCTAATTATTAATTAAACCTTATGATTTCTAATTAATATATTAATCTTTTAAGATATTAATAAACCATTTATATTAATTTATTAATCTTATAATAAATTAATATCTCTCCTTTCATAATTTTCTTGTCTAGTTGCTAGGTTTGAGGGCAACCCAAAAGGACTGTGCTGCTATCATTTCAAGTACATACCGATTATAGTTATGGGCTTAGACACCTAATCCAACACGAATGTCATTGGAACCTTCACGTTCGAATCATCCACCATTCCAAACTTAGCAAGCAAGGTCTTCATGTAAGCTTCCTGGTTGAAAAAAATTCCCTCTTGACTCTGTCTTATATTCAAACCAAGGAAAAAGTTAATCCGACCCATAGAGCTAATCTTAAATTTAGTTTCCATCAACTTTCGGAACTCAACAGTTAAACTAGGATTTGTAGAACCGAAAATGATGTCATCGACATAAATTTGGACAATCATAAAATGGTCACCATCTTTCTTGCGAAAGAAGGTTGGGTCAACCGAACCGTGTTTAAATTTAGCTTGTTTTAAGAATCTAGTAAGAGTTTTATACCAGGCTCGTGGAGCTTGTTTCAGACCATAGACTGCTTTATTGAGAATGTAACAGTGGTTCGGATATTTCTCATTTACGAACCCTGGGGATTGTTCCACATACATTGTTTATTCAAGTTCCCCATTTAGAAAGACACACTTAACATCCATTTGAAACACTTCGAAGTTCTTGTGAGCTGCATACGCCAGAAAGATACGAATAGACTCCAGCCTTGCAACTGGCGCGAAGGTTTCTTCATAGTCAATGCCTTCTTCTTGGCAATAACCCTTAACAACGAGTCGTGCCTTGTTTCGTATCACATTTCCCTCTTTGTCTAGCTTGTTACGAAATACCAATTTTAGACCTTGTTACGTTCGAACTCATTGAGCTTTTCTTGCATTGCTTGCACCCAATCAGAATGATCAAGAGGAACCTTAACATTTTAGGTTCAATTTTGGAGATAAAGGAATTAAACATGCAATATTCCACTTTAGAGAATAATGCAGTCTTCTTTTCCTTTTGTTGTGCTCTCGTAAGAACTCTGAAGATGATTCTCCAAATACTTGTGTTTTGGGATGATCTCTGGTCCATTTGGTCAAAGGAGCGTAATTAGGATCATGGGTTGGGTCCAGTTCAGCATTTACATCCTCAAGTTCTGATTGCACATCCAAATCATCATTCGTATTTTCATTCTCCCCCTCGAGTGATGTATGTTCCTCTTCTTCTGGAATTGGATTCTCCCCTGGAACTGACTTTCGTGGGTCACCTGAGGAGTTGAATGCTCCCCCTGGAAAGGTGTACCAGGTGTGGAGGTTGATGTAGAACCCTCTCCCTGAAATGGAGCATTCGCAGCTTGTGGATCTTTCGGATTCTGAGGTTCGATTTCTAGATTCTTTGCAGCTTCATCAACAATTTTCTTTAATTCATCCCCCTTGTTATCTGCTGCTTTGGATTGGGAAGATATCGCTTTCTCTGGCTCATCAAATTAATTCATGAATTCGTCGTAGAGATTGGAGAGTGGAATTGTTGTTGGATTCGGCTTGGGAAAGATCTCCTTTGATTGACTGTCATCTTTCTGATACTTCCTTAAGTAATTGTCATCGAATGTGACATAGTTGGTTTCTTCTATCTTTTTAGAATTTTAGTTGAGAACGCTATACGCCTTAGAAGTCAGAGAATACCTTAAGAAAATACATCCATCAGCCTTCACATCGAATTTGTTCCTTTGCTCGTTGGAATTGAAAATGAAGCACCTGGAACCAAATACATGACATAACTTGACATTAGGTTTTCGATTATTCAATATCTCATATAGAGTAATAGAAAATCACTTGTTGAGGATTGAACAATTTTGAGTAAAGCAGATTGTTCCAATAGCATCCGCCCAGAAGTAAAGTGGCAGATTCGCAAATGATAGCATGGTTCTCGCAGCTTCGCACAAAGATCGGTTTCTTCTTTCAATGACCCTGTTTTTGTTGAGGAGTGTAAGGAGCCGAAAATTTGTGAGTTACTCCTTTCGCAGTCTGGAATTCTTCAAACGCCTGGTTTTTGAATTCCAAACCGTTGTCACTGCGAATGTTACGAACCAGCTTTCGCAATTGAATCTCTATTTGCATTATAAAATCCTTTAGCTTGGAAGTATATATTACAAGTATATATTTGTTACCACCAATGCTTTCAATTGCTGAAGGACAACAAAGGTCTATATGCAAATGTTCAAGTGGTTCTATGACTTTGGTGTTCAAAACTGTTGGATGACTCTTCCTGCTCTGCTTCCCTAATTCGCAGGCTGCACAAAGATGTTCCTTATCAAATTTCAAGAGTGGAAGCCCTCGCACATGATCACCAATAACGAGTTTATTGATGTCTTTGAAATTGAGGTGTGAGAGTCTACGGTGTCACAGCCAGCTATCATCTGAAGAAGCTTTCACAAGTAGGCAGATAGCAAGTTTCCCTTTGATGGGGTTCAGATTTAGAGGATACACCTCGCCTTTTCGCTTGTACTTCAAGAGCACAGTTTTGGATTTCTTCTCAATTATCTTGGATCCCTCGTCGCAAAAGATACCTTCAATCCAGTACCTACAACCAATTGAGAGACACTTATGAGGTTGTGTTGCAGGCCTTCCACGTATTCTACCTTGCGAATGGAAAATTCTTCATTCATGATCATTCCGTATCCCTTGATTTCTCCAAGTGAATTGTTGTCGTACTTCACTCTTCTTCCATCCCTCAGTGCTCTAAACTCTCTCAGCTCTTCCTTCCTTCCTGTCATGTGACGCGAGCAGCCACTGTCAATGTACCATTCAGATTCAAACTGCTCATCACCAATCACCTACAAAAATCAAAGAGATTTAGGAACCCAAACTTCTTTGGGTCCACGTGAGGCTTTCACAGGAAAAGTAATTGCAACATCAACTAAATAAGATCTTTTGATTAAGGTGAAGTTATCTTTCTTTTTGATCTTAAAAACAGTGAGCCTATTATCTTTTATGTTCTTATCCTTTGTGGTTATTTTCCTTTGTTTATCTTGGATTCGTTGCTTAACAAACTTCTTCTCAACTCTCTTTGGGTTAGTTTCGGACTTCTTGGAAGAAGTTTTAGGCTCAGAAACTATCTTTTCTTTGCTCTTAATATCTTTCGATGTCTTGGTAGATTGTGAAACATTGTTGTTAGGAGAGAAATCAGACTTAGACTTCTGCGAAGGTTTCGCTTGATTTGGAAAAGAAGGTTTTTGAAAAACGTTTTGTTTTGAAACCTGTGGAGACTGAGATAGAGTTCGTGACAAACTCCTAGGGTTCGCATGTGAAGAGAATTTCGCATTTGGATTGGTTGATTTTTCTTGATAAACGAAGTTAGGATTTTTAGAATTCCAGAAATGCTTTCTTTCCTTTAGATTTTTATTATATCTCGCATTTCTTTGACGTTTTTGAGCAGCAAATTGCTCAGAGGACTTATGCACACTAGCCCTAGGTTTCGACTTTCTGACAGGGGTTTCAGCCTGTTCGAATGATGTATCATTTGGAACATTCTTGGTTCCACTCGGACTCCCTTTCTCGTAGCTTGAGTTGACCTTGTTCATCGGTTCTGCTACGTATCTTCCCTTTGTTCTCCAAGAGGTCATTTCAGAGAGACCTTTGGTTTCGTCTGCATTGTCAATGGGGGCTGACCAAAAATATTCGTCGCACCCATCAGCATTGTCATCTTCTATCTAGGACGGTAGTTCTGCAGTCTGATTTTTGTTCAGTCCGGTAGTTGCGAAAACTTGGTTAGGAACTGTTCTAACATTTTGGAAAATTAAAGCTTTTTCTTTTAAAATCTTTGGATTATTTTCAGAAATACGAGCAAACTCGACTGAATTTTCAGAAATTAAGAATATCGTAGGTTCAGGTTCGCTTTTAACAAATTCAGAACAATCAACCTCATCCTCCACAGAGATATCACTCATGTCATTGTCATCGTCGAATTCAGATACATTTTCAACATTAAGTTTATTTTCTGAACTCAACTTAGTGCATAAAGAGTTAAATTTATGTACAGTTTCAGATTTGATGTTCTCGTTATCTTTTTCATCCAATATTTGTCTTAACATCTCTTTATGGTCTTTGGATTGTATGTAAGATTCAATTTTGTCCAGACCGATTTTGTAGGCATCCGAGACTTCTTCTGATGATACGATTGATTCGCACCTGTAAGATTCTGCATCAATTTTTTCCTCTTTCAATTCAAGAAAGTGAAAAATCATTATGTGGATTTTCTTTCCTATTTCACAGTCAATATGCAGTTCTGTAATATTAAAATAAAGCCCTTTTGCAATCAAACAAAAAATATTTCGTTGTTTTATAAGCCCCAAATTGTCACGTTGCGAATAAAGTAAATCATCCCTAGACCTAGCTAAATCCGAATCTAACTTCTCAATCCACATGCGCCTCTCTTCACTTTTCTTCGAAACCCTGCCGAGTTGATCGGTTAAGTCAGAATTAGTTAAATGAGTTCGTTTTAGACTATCACTGAAACTTGAAAATGTAAACCTTAGGTCTTTTAATCCAGTTTCATATCGGGAAATAGGAATGTTTAGAAATTCGAGAATAGAATTTACCTTACTGATCATCTTCTCACACTCACTGATTTTCTCCATAACAGGTTTCCGTGCGAAGCAGTTGTCAGAATCCCAGCCCCCATCAGTAGCGTAACCCCTTTGCTCTGAAACTTCACTGCTGACCATCAAGCTTCTTCCATTGAACTGCGAAACTTCATCCTTTGCAACAAAGCTTCTCCCGTGAGTTGGTCTGCGAACCTCTCTGAATCAGTCGACCACAATTCGACTCTTCCAAACTCATCATCCTGTTCCTACACAATCAAAGAAGGTTTAGCGTCATCAGCATTTTTCTTCTTTTTAATTTCCTCTAGCTTCCTGAGAAAATAAGCCTCATCATCATCTTCCTCTTTCTTCTCATTCATTCTCCTTAGCATGCACTCCTTAGCCAGATGATTTTTGCCATGACAATAATTACAGTCATAGCCGGAGTCTCCTACAAGCTTTTTCTCCTTCTTCACTTCTTCCTTTTGAGAATTGTTAGAACTCTCATCCTTCACCTTCTCCAAGCTGTAACTTCCTTTCCAGTTTCGGTTTTTGTTGTGTCCAAGTTTCTTCTTGGAGAACCTTTTTGGATTTGACACCATCATAGCATATTCTTCTTTAGAGATTTCACTATCGGAGAGTTCAGACTCCGAACCATCATCAACAACCATCTTACCCTTTGCTACAAGAGCTAGCGAACCCATGCTAGTAACAACTTTTCCTTCACGTGTAACTTCATCCTCATGTGACCTAAGAATACCAACAAGCTTTGCGAAGGAGTAGTTTTTGAATCGCTCATGTGCTTTAACTGTCGACACCACAACCTTCCATTCGGATCTCAACCCGTTCATAAACGTGACCTTCTACTCTATCAGTTCACGGTTTATCTTGTGCTTCACCATGCTACTCAAAAGATGGTTATAACGGTTGAATGTGTGGTCCGGTTTCTCTTCAGGATTTTGAACAAAAGCTCCAAACTCTGAAAGTAATAAAGTCTGAATAGAATGCTCAAGATTAGCGTCACCTGAGTAGAGTTCCCTAATCCTATCCCATATTTCTTTTGCTGTTTCAAAGGAGCTCACCAAGCGAAACGTGTCGGCAGGCAAAGCAAATCGGATGATCCTCATAGCCTTGACATTACTGATTAGCTTGTCTTTTTATCTTTAGGCACTTCTTTAACTTCCAGAAGAAGTTCGTTGTACTGGGCTGGAGTTTTTATAACCCTTTTTGTACCAGTATGAGAAAATGTCTCCTTTGTTATGGCATTGCATATCAAGGATCCATTATCTTCAAGCCGTAACACATAATCCTCAAAGTGTAGTGCCCATACTTCATAATCATTTGGAAAGAGTATAGGGATCCTTGTTGTAGATGCGATGCTACTTGAGAGATTGATGGAGTTAACGTGAGAATCGTCAGGCTGCATGTTTGTTGATTCTATAAAACTTGTAAGAACCAGATGTGTAAACCTAAGATCGAGTTTAGGGTAATATAAAGATCAAGATTCAGCATCTGTAATCGATAAAAACGAAGAAGTAGGAAATAACCAGATCGTATTAAAGCAGAAACCCTAAAAGCTCTTTAACAGAAGAGACGCGTACAGATTACACAGTCTCCTGCTCTGATACCAATTGTTAGAATAAATATTAGAGTTGATCGATAGATTCAAGAACATGAATAAGAATCAAACACAAGAATACGATGATCAAAGTTGTGCTGAATGATTATAATATATGCCTTAGAAGAGCTCGATTAAGAACTGCTACTATAAGGGAACGTTTAGGGTTATAAGAGTATCGACACTAAACATGGTGCATGCATGCGGTATTTATAGTTAAACCGTAATCATTAATAATCAGGTTACACAGGCCCAAGCCGTTACACAAAATAAACTATACTAAATAATTACAATTGACGCAATCCATTCGACCCAAAAAACATAAATCAATACAACTCAATGTAATCAAGCCAACCCCAAACTCGACCGTTCAGGACCTATGGATTCTTCAGATAAATGGGTCCCCCACCAAGGAAGTATCCAAAGCAGGCCTAGTATTAAAAAGTCCAAAAGGTGAAAAAATAACTTTTATTTTGACGCTTCAACTTCATCACCTCCAACAACGATGAAGAATATGAAGCACAACTGGTAGAAAAAATAAGTAGATGCGCTCAACAAACTTGCCACCATAGCCTTTGACCATTTGTCAAAAAAGTACTTGTAGAAGTTCTATCAATCAGGAGCAATGACACATATGAAATAGCAGAACTAAGGGATGAAGCACTGAACTGGATGACACCATAATATTAGTTTGTGCACCATGGAGTCCTACCAGGAGATCATTATGAAGCCATAAACATTTAGATAAAAGCACCATCATTCAACATTCTCAAAGACACCCTCTACCATAAAAGTCACCAGGCACCATGGCTCAAATGCATAACACGTAAGGGAGGTAAGAATCTGCTGAAAGAGAATTCACACCGAAAAAAATTAGAGCACTCGAAGGAGCATGGCGCTTATATGGAAGACCTTAAGAGTAGGACTATATTGTCCCTACATACACAAGGACGCCATAGAGACCATCCACTAGTGCACCCAATGCAACATATGTGTACCACTCCAGCACTTGCTGACTACACCGCTAAGCAACATTATATCTCTATGGATTGTTTGCCAGTGGGCAATAGACATCGTGGGGTCATTCCCAGAAGCCTCGTAATGTCAAATTCCTGATCGTGGTTGTAGAATATTGAAGCCAAAGGATGTTAGGTTGAAGAGCTCTCTATATTATTGTGGTCATATTGCACAAGTACACGAACAAGCACAAAAGGAACATTGTTTAGTTTGACGTACCAAATGGAAGTAGTGTTACCCTCGAACTAATAATAGGCTCCGCACGAACAATACACTTCGAGGACAAGCAGAACATGTAGAACTTGCATCAAAAATTCGACATGATTGACGAGAAAAGAGAAGTAGCATCCATACGACATGCATCCTACAAAGTAGCCACAACAAAATACTACAACCAATGCATTAATAGACGAACTTTCAAAATTTGAGATTAGGTATGAACAAAGAATGAAGCCAGTCGACAAGAACTCGGTGAAAATCTAGGGTAAACATGGGAAGACCCCTATCACATTGTAGAAACACTCCGCAAAGGAGCCTACATTCATCAAACTCCAAAAGGGAGACCTATCCCATGAACATGACACATGTAGAACCTAAGACACTTTTACTATTAAGAGCTAAATACATGAGGAAACTCTCATAAATGCACTCCACAAAAACCATTAGCAACATTTACAGTCTTTTTTATAGTATTTATTATTTTCCAAAAACTTGCACAAAATAGGTTGGTCTAATCACCAAACCACTACGTTTTCAATTCAAGTGATTTTTCTTTTTCGTAATACTCTATTATTCATTTCGCAACATAAAATTTCACATCACATGGAGTCCAAGATAGTGGTAAAAAGGCTAAATAAGCCTCACGTTCACAGCCTAGTGCTTGAAATTATTTCAAGTTATGTGACTCGTGGTCCTAACTTTCGACAAAAGCATACACGACCCCTGGTCCTAACACTGAAAATTATTTCAAGTTACACGACATCTATTCCTAACTTTTGACAAAACCATACACAACCCTAGTTCTAGTGTTGGAAATAATTTCAAGTTACGTGACCCATAGTCCTAACTTTCAAAAAAAGCCTACGCGAACCTTGGTCCTTGAGCTAGAAATTATGTCAAGTTACGCAACCCCAGGTCCTAACTTTTGACAAAAGCCTACATGACCCCTAATCCTAGTGTTAGAGATTATTTCATGTTATGCGACCCGTGGTCCTAACTTTTAAAAAAAGCCTATGCGATCACTGATCCTAAAGATAAAAATCATCGTAAAACATGGTCAAAACATCAATCGGCAGAAATATAAGACTTCACTATAAGCAAAGAGGGCATATGAGCAAATCGAAACAAACAAACACTAGTCATAACATCATCCACCTAGAAAAAGCAAAAACAAAGAAGGAAAGGAAATTGTTCAAATGACCAAACCGGTCTACAACCCATAAACATGTTTTGTAACAACCATACCCAAATATCTCACTCATTAGTAAGATGGACAAATTGTTTCGGTTTTTCAAAGCTCAAATCACCCAATCGGAATAAGAAGGAAAAATATGTAGTGGTAAACAACTCCACAACTCTATTCATATCATCGAAAAAATAGATCTCCGGGTCCTCGTCCTCTAAGTTCATCCTCTCCACCATCAAAGCCTCCCGATAAGCCCTATGCCTCTACTGATGCCCCACAACCAGACATGCATCTCGAAAGTGATTCACTCCCATCCCAAACTGCCAAATTTACAATACCTTATATATCACCCCCAAAACTCCCTTGGTTAGAAACAACTGACAATTCCTACTAACATCCTCCACATCAGAAGTTTTCTCAACAACAACTTGATTATGATCGAAAACATCCCTCTAAACACCTTCCAATTGAATAACTAATCCCTCATTTTTCTGCCCCGCTTTCTCTAACGCCTCCTTCGCCTCCATGTTCTCTCGCTCTAATACCAACACACGCTCTTCCAAATTGGTCTTGTTAGTAGCGACTAGCTCCACTTTCTCCATAAAACCACGTGAATGCATCTGCAAGGACGCATTTCCTCCATAACTTCAGCTCTTCTACATGCAACCTTGTATTCTCTGCCACAAAACCTGCAAATCCTTTTAGAGCTGCATCCGCTCAACATTTGCACATACCAAATCCTAAAGACAATACACCACTTTAGCCAGAAAACACGAACTTTACACAACAGCAAAGCGAAGAGGCCCAATAAAATCTGTCAAAGCATAGCTGGCCATCTCTGTCATGGTTCTAGCTAGGAAAGCATGTCGAATATACTCATTGGCAACCTCAAAAACAAAAACCCTTGAACTGTTACTCAAATCCCACTATTTACGAAAACATCCTCCTTCAAGGCCATGTCGCACACCATGACCAGAAGCAACACCACCCCCGACAGGAGACTTGTCCTTAACACCCACCTCTTTCATAACATGACCTAAATAAAAGAACTTGGACCCCCTCGAAAAACCGGCAACTTATTAAATCCTTCAACCATAACAACTTTATCACGATCCCCTCTAGAAACCATACTTATAATAAAGGCTTCAACACCTACATTATTATTCGACCCAACACACCCATCCGACCCAAGATCATCACCATTTTCCCCGTATCATCCTCTACATGAGGATTATCCGGAATCTCAATAACCCCATGTAAGGTCGAGCCTTATAGTCTAATGTGTCAAAACTGTGTCATACTGATATATATTGACAACGTAATTAGTCGTTGCCGAAGCATTTTACTGCAGTGTGACAATTACTTCTACAAAAAGATTCGAGATCCGTTATCTTGGTATTAGGATCTACTTTTGTATAGTTTATATATGTTGTGTTTTAATCCCTGATATGTAGGAATCTTATTCTAGAATAGTCTTAGCTTAGTATATAAGTTACACTAGGGTTGAATGTATAACGTCGCTCTGTGCATTCTCTCTTTGTGAGAGTTCTTAATAAAAATTGTTGTTTAATTACTTATTGTTATTTATTTTTTGATATTAGTTTTTTACATTCCTACAAATGGTATCAGATCAGGTTCTAATCTATGAAGCAATGCCATTTTCTTCTAGAACTAATCCTACTACTCGTACTACATCAGCCAACAACATTCCTCATTTTGATGAAAAAAATTCCGCCATGTGGAAAAGCAACAACATGGTTTTTGTTTAAATCATGGATTATAATATGATGAAAATCTTCACTAATGGTCCAAATAATCCAAATTATTTTGAGAGGAAAGAAGGTGCTCTTACTAGAGTGACAAAAAGGACTCCACCACATCAGTATTGTGATGATGATAAAAAGATGATCAATCTAGATGTTCGTGCACATGCTTCAATAGGAATATCTCTTCCATAAGAAATATACCATCTTAATCAGAATTGTACTTTAGTGAAAGATATTATTGAGACGTTGACTATGGCTTATGAAGGAACTGATAAGGTTAAAGGTACCATACATAACTTTCTCAATTGGAAGTACGAACATTTTTTTTGCTCATAGGATTGAATCTATAACTCAAACTTTTAATTGTTTTAATTGTTAATCAATGATATGATAAGGTTTTATGTTATTAAGCATCAATTTGTTTTAGTTCTTATGTTTTTAGATTTTCTAGATGATAGTTGGGAACATCATATTGATGTTCTAAAAAAGTGAGAAGATTAAAACCATGTATCTTCAAAGTTTGTATGGGAATTTGCACAATTTTGAAGAGAGAAAATATTGAAAAAAGAAATCATGAAGGACAATTCAAAGAGAAGTCATCTGTCCTATTCTCAAGGAAGTCTATTTTTGTTCTTGAGAGCAAAAACTACAAGTCTGACAATGCGGATTCAAAAGAAGATACCATGTTGATTTAGTTTCAAGTGCAACTATGGGTCCTCTCTTCACCTACATTCCAACTGCTGGTGCACGCAAAGCTCGTAACCATCCATCAACTCCCGTTATCAAAAATACAACAAATGTTTCCTTCTCAGATGCTATTCCACCAAAATTCAGATACAGAGGGTTAGAGGCTTTTGTTGAGTTTGTAAAAGGTCATCCCTTAAGATATGGTCTTGTTGATTGCGCCATTTCGTTCTTCCCTAAGCATGTTTGTGTGTTTTACTACATATGAACGTATGACTAGCAATCATAAACTACTCTAGGAACATCTGGAGACATAAATTATGATGTTCTCTTTATTGTGGAAGCTATTAGGGATGCTCACCGTATTCCCAATCTGGTTCAATACTCAAATCTTCATTCAGAAGATCAATGTAAGAAAGTTGTGGCGAATTTAGGTTATGATCCCTTGAAATAAGGTAATGACGCATGCCTAGTTCTTCGAAAATGTCTTATAGCAGGGTGGAAATACCTCACATGTGTTGTTGGCAAGTGTGTAGGGTACTTAACCAAAAGTCTAGACTAGTTAAATTTGTTCGAGATGCGAATTATGTATGCAATGGTGAAGAACAAGCATGTGGACTTTGTTCAATTGATATTTGATCAACTTGTCAGCTGAATCACTGGGATTAAAATGTACTCATATGTTCCTTATCCTCGTTAGTTGTCATTGGTTCTTGAGTACCTTAATTCGGGGTATGTTGGAGACGCTGGTGGTACTATAGCCAAGTCTTTTATGTCTTTAAAATTGGTTAATGCAACACCCAAATCCACTGATCCTCCAATCACTCTATGAGTGATTTTTACACCCTTATCACATTGACAGAAAACCGTATACTCTATTAGGCATCCATAAAAAATTTATCAATCTGATGAGGATGTGTCAGAAGTTGTGACTGAGTTTGAGGAAAATGAATCCAAAAAAGAAAAGATTGTTTTTTTATTTTTGGAAAAAAAATGATGATGAAGATGAGGATATGGAAGATGTTGATGCAGATATTGAAGTGTCTGATATTAAATTCTCCTTAGGACCATCATCTCAGTCTCCATCCATTCTCAAGCAACCTATGATTCATCGCCCTAATCCTGCTATTGCATCTATTGCCATTACATCTCTGCCCAGACCTAGCAAGCATATATATTTGAAGTCCTTTTCATCCTCATCACAAGGTATACCTACAAAACATGATGTATTTGAACATTGTTTTGGATTTGATAAGTCTCCTTCCCCTGTTCCATAACATGGGGAATCTGAATTAGTGCATAATTTCTTCATTCATGGTCTACCTAAAGTGGAGCATAATGATGGGTATTATGCAAAACATAATAATTCCTATGTGTGCATGCAACCCTAATACTTGATCTATGTTTTTTCTAATTGAACATACAAGTTTGAATAGCAAAATAAGAAACCCTAGAACACTAGAATATTTTCTAAAATACAAATAAGGTTAGGAGAATCATACCTTGATTGTTATTTAGTAATAACAATGAAAATCCTTATGTTGTTGAAGCCTTTAGAGCAAGCGTCAGAAATATCACGCCTCTAGTGGTTCATACCCAACACTAGCAAAAGAAGATGATTGAGAGAGAAGAGGGAGAATAGAAAATTTGGCTATCTATTTGAAAGAATGAGTGGCCGAAAAACCTAGGGTTGTGGCTCAATTTATAGTGCAGTCGGGAAAACCTAGATAAGCCCAAATCCAAGATTATCTTAAACCGGGTAATTATCCACCTTCCTGGTTATGCAGCATCGATAATTCTAGAATCCCTTAGGTTTCAAGAAACCGTCCATACCTAATGGAGGGTTCTAGATTGCCTCTTGCTCAACTATTGAACAACTGCACTTCAGTCCCTACACTTCTAATTAATTATCTTAATCCCAATATTAATTATAATTAAATTCTGATTAAGTAATAATTAAATATTGCTATTTCTAATTAATATATTATTATCATAATATATTAACAGATTATTTATTTCAATTTATTAATCAAATAATAAATCAACCTCTTTCTCCAAAAATCATCCTGTCTAGTTTCTAGTTTTGAGGACAACTAAAAGTACGGTGCTACTATCAATTCAAGTATATACCAATTATAGTTATGGGCTTAGACACCTAATCCAAAAGTTCCCACTTGGATAAGTCTAATAACTATAATTTCCAGTATATTCCTCTAAAACTGATCAGCAAGTTGTAGCTCTTAAAACCTGTTGTCGAATTCTAACCTAGTCAATTACGTGTCCTAAGATAAGTGATCATATAATCCTCTGTTTTGCAAGATTTCATTCGAATATGAGACATGGAACAGAATCAATCTCATTGTCCAATCATTTTTTTCCTAATTTTTGATTTGTAATGACAAATAAGTACTAAACGAACACATCAATTTAGTCTTGGCCGGGCCCGACACTAGAAGTCAACACCAAATCATCAAGGGGCCCAAAGATATCGCTTTTTCCCCTCATGGTAAAAAGGAACAGATAAACTTTGACTTACATGCTTGCACTATTTACTCATCAAATCATACACAACAATATATTTTATAACATCAAGTTACTGATGCATTTACGTATCATCAATGCACAATGAATTTGTAAACAACAACTCATATATTTGTTTAAAGATTATAAGATATTAGTTAATCCAATAATTAAATCTCCATTTCAAAGTACTCATGAATATTGCAGCAACACTATTGGATGTCTAAAACTCTTTTGACAATCTACAATCTAATTCATCACAGTCTTGATTCACTACTTACTTCCAAAAGTATGATCGACTGTGGATGTTAGAACAATCCAATTATTCGGGAAGTAAAACATGCAAAATGAAACACAAAATAAATAATAGACAGAAGGTAGTAATCCAACTCATAAATAAATCTCCATTATTTAATCACCAAAAGTCAATTACATTTATTTTGTGTCAAGTTTCGAAATAACTATACAACTACTAAAACTAATATCATCCTTCAGACCAATGATCCTAGCATGATGAACGTGCTTGACCATACCCAGACCCTTTTTGAGGAGATCCGCAGGATTCTCTTCTAACGATACCCTCTTCACAACGAGGTGACCTTCTTTAACTCTATGTCTGATAAAATGGCATTTTCTGTCAATGTGTCTTGATCTACCATGACCTTTTGCTTCCTTTGTTAAGGCAACCGTCCCTTCATTATCACATAAAATCTCCACTGGTTCCTTGATGGTTGTAACAAATCCAAGGTCTCCGATGAATTTCTTCAACCAAATAGCCTCCTTCGATGCTTCGCTTGCCGCTATGTACTCTAATTCAGAAGTAGAATCAGCCACCATCTCCTGTTTGGAACTTTTCCAGGTTACAACTCCTCTGTTAAGGGTAAACACCCAACCAGATTGGGAACGGTAGTTGTCTTTCTCTTTCTGAAAGATGGCATAACTATACCAAGTTACTCTTAAGTTATCACTGACACCAAGCACAAGGACCCAGTCCTTAGTTCTTCGTAGATACTTAAGAATATTCTTAACTTCTATCGAATGAGCTCTACCTGGATTTCAATGATAATGACTGGCCATGCTCAAAGAAAAAGCCACATCAGGGCGAGTACATGTCATAGCATACATGATAGATCCAACAACGAAAGCATATGGAACTCTACTCATATCTGCTATCTCTGCATCAATACTCGGGCTCTGGGTTTTACTCAGTTTGGTATTACTCTGTATAGGCAGTTCTCCTTTCTTGGAATTTTCCATACTAATATGCTTTAGTACCTTTTCAAAGCTTGTACTTTGACTAAGTCCAATTATCCTTTTACTCATGTCTCTCAAAATCGTTATCCCCATAATATAAGCAGCCTCTCCTAGATCCTTCATAGCAAAACACTTTCTAAGCCAAGACTTAACCTCTTGCAAAGTTGGAATGTCGTTTCCTATAAGAAGTATGTCATCAACATACAAAACAAGGAAGGTTACTATACTCCCACTAGCTTTGACATATACACAAGATTCATCTTAATTTTTAGAGAAACCAAACTCTTTGACCTTCTTGTCAAAAAAACAAAAAAAAGAATCAACTGCCATGGCTTCCTTGTAGTTAGCTGGTTCATCCAAATTTACTAGTTTATTATCACTTATAAATGTATCACCATCTGTAGTAATATGAAAACCATAAAACTCAGGTGGCATTCTAACTCTATTGGAATGCCTTAGAGGTAATGACTCGTCAATTGGTTTAACTGGACTTTCTTCCTCAAGTTGAGCCCTAGCATTTTCAGAAGTTCCTTCATCGTTTGACTCTTGAATTTCTTCAAGATCAATGGTACTCCCACTTGTCATCTTTGCATATGAGTTCTCTTTCTCGAAATACTCCCCTTCGTTCTACGAAGACTACATTCTCACTAGGTCTGTAGAACAAATATCCAAAGGACTTCTGTGGGTAGCCGATGAAAATACATCTCTCACTACGAGATTCAAGCTTGTCATGAGTCTCACGTCTAACGAAAGCTTCACAACCCCAAACCTTGATATGTGCTAATCAGGGAACCCCTGTCCACATCTCATGAGGTGTTTTGGAAACCTTCTTAGCTGGGACAAAATTAAGAATGTAGGTGGCAGTATCTAAGGCTTACCCCCAGAAAGATATTGGAAGTGAAGCTCGACTCATCATGGAAAGAACCATGTCTAACAAGGTCCGAAGACACCTCTCCGCCAACCATTAAGTTGTGGTGTCCTAAGAGGTGTCAACTGTGAAATTATTCCACATTCCTTGAGGTAGTCATAGAACTCGATAATAAGATACTCACCGCCTCTATCAGATCTAAGCATCTTTATCTCCCTGCCCAATTGATTCTCGACTTCATGTTTAAACTTTTTGAATTTTTCAAAGGTTTCTGACTTATGATTGATTAAGTAGATATAGCCATATCTGCTATAATCATCAGTAAAATCACATAGAATTGATTTGCATCCCTTGTGGAGGATCCGAGGGGCCCACACACATCTGTGTGTATGAGATCTAACAATCCTTCACCTCTTTCACAAGATCTAGTAAAGGTGATTTTTTCATCTTTCCCAGTAAACAAGACTCGCATGTCTCATCTAACCTTAAAGTAAAATGATTCCAACACTCCATCCTTTTGAAGTTGGGCCATGCGTTTCTTGTTAATGTGTCCAAGACGACAACGCGACAAGCATGATTTGTCGATACCATTACACGAATCAATTTGAAACACTATTTCCTAAGTTGTCTACAATCATCAGAGTTTCATACACACCATCACAAGATAAAGATTCAAAATAAAAAACACCATTTCTATAAGCAGAAATAGAACCATTCTTATCATTAAAAGAATATCTAAAACCTTTTTTAAAGAAATCATGAAATGAAATGATGTTTCATGTCATCTCTAACGAGTAGCAACAATTTATTAAATATAACCCTAACCCACAACTAAGCACTAAGCCATAAACTCCAATCTTGGTGACAAATATGAATCCCACATCCTGTATCAAGGACCCAAAAACGAGAATATGATGATTTATTAGATAAGATAGTGTAAATACCTGCCAATGTTGGCTTCACCTTGCCATCCTTGATATCCTGCAAGTATTTTTGGAAACTTCGTTTCTAATGCCCATTGTCACTGCAATAGAAGCAAGTGGCTTCCTTGGGATCAGAAATAGGCGGAGCATCAGAACTGGATTTTCCTTTGGGTCATGTACTTGACGACCCAACTTGGGACTTTCCTTTCCGGTTTTTCTTTGGAGAACCTTTCCTCTTCTTCCCTTTCCCTTGACATATGGCCAGAACAGGTGAACTAGTAGTAGTGGAGGCAATACCCTTTCCCTTCATTCCTGCTTCAGTTGTTCGCAGGAGGTTGTGCAATTTTGACAAAGTAGTTTCATTGTTGTTCAAACGATAGGTCAATATGAACTGATCATAACAAATTGGCAGACATTTCAACACTATGTCGATTGCTAAGTCTTCATCAAAATTCACGTTGAGTTTGATTAGTTTGTCCACGTATTATTGTATTTCTAAACATGGCTACTAACAAACTCACCCTCTTTCATCTTGCTCACAATGAGGGACTTTACCACCTCATACTTTTCCTGACAAGCTCGCTTATGGTATTTCTCCATAAGGTCGTTGTTCATATCGTACGGCCAATAATCCCCATAGTGCCTTTGCAATTATGGAGTCATCATCGCCACCATGATGCACACAACCTTTGTCGCAAGATTGTAGTGTTTCTTGTAGGCGACCATTTCTTCAGGAGTGACCTTCTCTTCATCGATCTCATCCAATGGTATCTTGAGGACATATTCCTTGTCCTCAAAACGAAGGGCCATCTTAAT
Organism: Lactuca virosa; assembly: GCF_052849685.1. Classification (NCBI taxonomy): domain Eukaryota; kingdom Viridiplantae; phylum Streptophyta; class Magnoliopsida; order Asterales; family Asteraceae; genus Lactuca; species Lactuca virosa. The sequence continues at coordinate 91,805,520 of NC_136432.1, forward strand.
GTTCTGCATCCAATAATTGTAGTTGGTGCCATCCATTTGTAACTTCGAGCAGATGTCCAATACGGAGAATTTGTTGTTGTTGTTGGAGGAGGAGGAACCAGAAGCATCAGTTGGAGTAGACATCTGAAAGAGAAGAGATATAGTTTTAGTTAGATAAGAATAATCCTCAATATAACACCCAAAATGAAATATCAAGGCTAGGATCCAACTAAATAATTCACAACATATAAAAGGGATGTTGTAATCTAACTGTTAATTATATAAACGTACGTAAATGATGATTTACCAATTTCAACATCGAAAAACGAAATTTCAACGAATTTGGTTTTAAATGAAATTCCTAGATCTTTTGAGAATCATTGATTTTTTCAATGGCATGTTTAATCTCGATTATGCTATTCCATTTGTGACTAGGATATCGAGGATCACAAACAAGATATGAATAACCATGCAAATTAACTTGGTACTCTCAATATCATTTATCATCTCTTTTTAATATGTCAGTTATCTACACGTGCTCCATTAATCAATGATAATTTTCAAGACACCCATTGCCACTCTTTATTCATCCCTATAAGTGTGTCGGTTAACCACACACACTCCACTAACGACTCATAAAGTGAAATGTAATTTCATGTGTAACGCCCCGCTTATTTAAATAAATTAATAAATGTAAGTTCCAGATTAATTTGTGAAGAATTTAGAAGTTGGGGATTAAAAGTGTCAGTTCCGGATTAGTCTTGAAAGTATCAATGAAGGAAGGAGCACGTGGTAAATTATCGGGACTTAAGATGGATAGATTATGAGAAGCAAGGGCTAAATGGTAATTATGGACTCCATTGTAAAGAGTTTTGAAAGTCAGGGTTTAAAAGGTAACTTATGGACTTTATTTGAAGAATAATTTGTAAAGAGGGGCTGAATTGTAACTGTGGGACTAGATATGAAAGAAATTCCGTGAGCAAGGGTGGGAAGGGTAAGTTATGGCCCTGGTTTGAAAGAAAAAGGGAAAGGGAGGGCCGATCTTGACATTATGGCAAACTTTTAGTGGAGCCAGGTATAAAACTTCACCACCAGCCAAACCCTAACCCTAAACCCCCCTATGCAGCCGCCACCCTCACCTTATTCCCCCCTCGTCCCAGCAACTGCCTCCGTGAGGCCATAGTAGGATCGTCGGCGACTCCATGCGACTCCGATGACGGGCCTGAGGCCGGTGCCGAGGTTATCGTGGTGTTTCCCTCTTCCGAGACCGTCCACCGCTGTGCTGCCGAGCCTCCTGCCGCCGCTACTGTTACATTGTCGTTGTCATCGCCGGAGGACTCGTTTCCATTGCTAAGGTCAGCGATTGCCATCTTGAAGGACTGCTGTGTCGTGTCGATGCCCCAGCCGCCATAAGAACCGTCGTAGCGCTGTTGTTCTTCCCCTCCGAATCGCCGCTGTCTTCCCGATTACCATCCTATCCCGTCGTTGCAACGTCGCCGCCGTCGGTCAATAGCGACGTTGCTGCCGTTCGATGAGCGCTACCAGGTGGGTGGATGCCTCCGGATCTCGAGAGGGATGTGTGTGTGTGTGGTCGCTATCTCGATGCCGCCGCCGTGGCTACCATTTCTGCCTTATTCCGCCGCCACTAGCCACCGTGAGAGGTGGCTGTGGGTGTAGTTTTGGGTGTGTATTCATGTGTTATTACTGTTCCGGCAGTTAAGAGATTGTATGTGTGGTTGTATTTTATTATTTGTATGTTTTTTGGGGGTTTTGGGTAGCCGGAGTCCACAGAAGAGCCACCGCCACCACGAGCCACCGCCGGCCACCATGGTGTGGCTGTGTGTGTGTGTGTGTGCATTAGTTAGTTTGTGTATTTTGGATAAAAGCCTTGTAATTGTAATTATCATGACATAATGATAATAATAATAGTAACCACCATCGTAAGGTGGTGGCCGCCGCCGTGAGCCGCCATTGACCACCACTACCCGGGGTGGTAGTGGGTGGTGCCCCTCAAGCAAAACTCTAATGGACCTAGCAAGACCCTAATGGGCTTAAAGATTTATTTTGGTCCTATTGGGCCACGTTTGGGTGAGGAACCCTAATTAGGGTTTAGAAAACCCTAATTGTGAGTAATTGGGCCTTAGACTTATTGGACCCACTTTTGGGCTATTGAGATTGGATTGTGTAGTAAGCCCAATTTCTCCATATCACTTATCTAGTAGAGTAAAGGACTTAATGGATTAAGTCCTTAATGGGTTAAGTAAGAAACACTTAACCCTAGTTATCATTTTCTGTGAAACCCTAATTTCACTTGGGCTTTGTGTTGGGCCATCCAAGAACAAGCAAATGGACTAGAATAATTTAATGGGCTTTAAGGTAAGGCCCATAGGAGGATGTGGGCCCAATTTGGAAAACTGGGCCATAGTTTGGGCCTAGATGGTTGGATGATATTGGGCCCTTAGAATGAGACATGTTGGATTGGACTGAACAATTGGGCCTTAAGGGAAGTCCATGTAGAGGTTTGGGCCCAATTTGGAAAATTGGGCCATATGTTGGGCTTTGATCCCTAGTTGACTTTGGGCCTATGGCTTGGGCCTTGGTCTTGGGTAAGCCAAGGTAGGGGTAATGTAGTAATTATCCAAAGTATGTATTTATAGTTATGTGTTAGAACGTAATTATTAATTGGGTGTTATTTTGGTGTTGACAGTTCGGGAATCTGTCATCCAGCAGCTAGGGTTGAGTCTGCGGGACTTCAGTAGTATGAGATTGTGTCTACAACACTTCAGCAGTGTGAGGTGAGTTTTCCTTCCAGTAGGAATGGGTCTACGGCCACAATGCCGACCCGTTTAGTCAGCACTAGTTCCGGACTTCGGTCTGATGCTGTAGTTTAGTGTGCTTGATGTCTTTATGATTCAAGCATGTCTTTGTGTTATGTGTTCCAGACTTCGGTCCGATGCAGTATGCAGTATATGTGTCTATGCTAGTAGTTATGATTATGCTATGCTATGTTCAGTCAGTTCCGGACTTCGGTCCGATGCAGAGGGCAAGGCCCTGGTTAGTTCCGGACATCGGTCCGATGCAGTTTCCAGACTTTGGTCCGATGTAGAGGGCAAGGCCCTGGTTAGTTCCGGACTTCGGTCCGATGCAGTTTCCGGACTTCGGTCCGATGCAGAGGTTAAGGCCCTGGTTAGTTCCAGACTTCGGTCCGATGCAGTTTCCGAACTTCGGTCCGATGCAGTGGGCAAGGCCCAGTAGTTGCTTTATATGCTATTGTTTGGTATGTGGTAGTTTGGGGGAGATCACTAAGCTTCGTGCTTACGGTTTTCAGTTTTGGTTTCAGGTACTCAGTTTTCAAAAGAGGAGCTCGGGAAGATTGCAGTGCACACACCATTTGTTCAGCCTGGGATGTTTATACTCTGATATATTTGACAGTTGTTATGATATTTTGAGATACATTGTTTATGATTCTTATATGACGTTTGATGAATATGGTTTTATTACTAATTTAAAACGAAAATTTTAGACTGTATTTTTGGGATGTTACAAGTTGGTATCAGAGCCTTGGTTTGAGGGATTTGGGCGCACTCTCAAGTGTGTCTGAACTCAAACTAAGGAAGTGGTATAAAGTTTTCGAAAGAAAAGAGTTTTAGAAAAGCAAAAAGAAACTTAAAAAGAAAAGAGTTTTAGAAAAGCAAAAAGAAGTTTTAGAAAGAAAAGAACTTTGAAAAGAGAAAAAGGGTGTGGTGCATGCAATCGGCCGAGCTCAAGTAAGTACTCCCAAATTACTCATACACGTTTATGTTATGATTATCAGTTTCAGTTTCAGTAGAACAGCATGCTAGAATAGGACTAAGGATCTAGGAGGATGTCTTATGTGCCTGTTATACGTGTTTCAGCTGTATGAGAATTGCATGCTAGTATTGAGTAGACAGTAGTATGATAGCCTGTTTAGGTTATGCCTAATGGTATGAGCTTAGCATTGTATGCTAGTACAATTTCTCGTTATGAGAATAATTTTGCTTGAGTAGTTTCCTGTGTCCGAATGTTGCTTGCCTTGTGCTTTGTAGGACTCTGAGTGATGGGAGTTAGCCATTAGGTGAATACGTCACGTCACATGTGATCAGGGTTGAATAATCTTAAAGTGCTGGATTTGGCCCTATTGCGCAGCTCTTGTTTGAGTCTAACCGTTGTGGGGACGAGTCTTTTACTCGAAGGATTATCTGAGCCTCGTCACATGTGATGGTATTCAGGTGATGGCTAATTGGCATTACCAGGAGGCCTTCAGCAGCTGAGGACTGGTTTGGGTCGGAGATTTCCCTAGGGTAAGCCTAGGATGAGAGTAGTAGAGAGCAGTAGCAGTAAAAGGGACTTGGTGGAGTCAAGGCAGTTCTTGAGGAAAGTACGGATAGATGTGGAAGGTAGTATGGGCCTGTATTACTGAAAGCAGAGGATCCATACTCGAATCAAGGAAGGCTGAGATAAGACCAGGGAACTTGTAGTGTATGAGATCCCTCGAGTTTGGATGAGTATTGTGATGTTAGTGAGCGTATGTTGCCGAGTATAGTGGCGCTACGTGGTAGACCAGATGGTAGTTTTGGTGTCGACGAGGGATCAGGCTCGGACTCTGGGGTCGGGCAGATTGATGATCAGATGAGGGAGTTCATTCCATCTGAGAATTTCGCACGGTATCATTGACCAGACTCCTGTGATCCTCAGTGTGATCAAGAAGGGCATTATAGAGATTTGTGATGAGAGGCCGAGTGCATTCTGCACTGAGATAGTACTCATGATAGAGACCCGTATGTTGATGTTTCAGGAATTCAGAGTTTGTGTGGCTTCAGATTATCATGGGGGTTAGGGACCCCATTGTTAGCAGCAGATGGTTGGCAGATGTCACCAACACTTTTCGTACCAGACGTTGTCTCAAAAGGAGACAAGATTTGACTTACTTCCTATCTCCTGAGGGATAGAGCATGAGATTGATAGGAAGAGGTTGGTAGTGAGTTGAGTGATGATGCGGTTGATGCTATGTCATGGGATGGCTTTTAGACCAGATTCTGAGCAGAGTGTGCCCAGGCGTTTGAGGCGCAGCAGCTGGCGCAAGTGTTATTAGATCTCCACCAGACGACTGAGACTGTGGCAGAGATCACTGCCAAGTCTCGGGAAAGAGCTTATATGGTACCACAGTATGCATCAGATGAGGAAATGAACAAGTTAAGTTATCAAAACATACTGTAGAATGATTGCAGGGAGATCATGAGTATCTCGGGGTGCAAGACCCTGAATGATATGACTTCTTGAGCTTGAGAACGGGATATGGCCTTGGAGCACATTGGTAAGAGGGAACCAGAGCAGTTGCTTATATTGAAGGGTCCCGAGAGGAGACCCTAGATTTAGGATTAGCGTTCGAGAGACCAGCAGGACCAGATTTGGTGCAGCACTTGCAGGAAAATGCACAAGGGAGCCTTTCGTTTCAAGGGTTTGAGTAAGTGTAACCCTGAGTTATCCTCGGTTTGTGTCTGAATTATATTTTCAAGAGATGTCATATGCCAATTGCATGCCGAGAAGCATTAGCGAATAATGATAGAGCAATTCCCCAGATTACGGAAGTGGGAAAGTACAACGTCATCTTGGCTTATTCCAAGACTGAGGAGCAGCACGAGAAGCACCTGAGGGAGGTGCTAGAGACTTTGAGGAGGGAGAGAATTTTCGCAAGGTTCTCCAATTGTGAGTTCTGGTTGCGCGGGGTGCAATTTCTTGGGCACCTTGTCAATCGGAAGGATATTCTAGTTGATCCGGCCAAGATAGAGGCCGTGATGCAGTGGGAGATTCCGAGGTCTCCAATTGAGATTCGGAGCTTCTTGGGTCTAGCGGGTTATTACCGAAGATTTATTTGGATTTTTTAGAAGTTGTGTGATCTTTTGGATTAGCTGGTGTTGAAAACATTAGCAATGGTAAGTGTGGTTTCTAGCAGATTGGTCATGGGTGGTGAGAAGGATTGGGAACTCTTCCCGTTTTGTGTGCTGTAAGGCATTAGCTGAATCAAAGTGGGGGAGAATCGCCCAAGGATTCAGAAGCGGGAGCAGTTTTGAGACTAGGATAAGTTTTGCATCCTTGTCTGAAAGGAAGACGGCTCATGTGGCTGTATGGTTCGAGGAGAGTGTGATATCGAAGTTCGGAAAAACTTGCCAATAAGGATATCGCGTTCCCATAATGTTTGGTAGCAAGCCTTAGGGAATCAAGTTGTGGATTCCAGTCAGGACATGAGTTCAGCTGAGTGCGGGTCAAGCGCGTGTTCGATCGAGTATAGATAGTGTTAGAGTGTTGTAAGTCTGCGGGTGTAGCCGTAGCATTCACTAGCAGTCAGATACTGTTAGAGTGTTGTAAGTCTGCGGGTGTAGCCGTAGCATTCACTAGCAGTCAGATAGTGTTAGAGTGTTGTAAGTCTGCGGGTGTAGCCGTAGCGTTCACTAGCAGCCAGATAGTGTTAGAGTGTTGTAAGTCTGCGGGTGTAGCCGTAGCGTTCACTAGCAGCCAGATAGTGATAGAGTGTTGTAAGTCTGCGGGTGTAGCCATAACATTCACTAGCAGCCAGACAGTGATAGAGTGTTGTAAGTCTGCGGGTGTAGCCGTAGCATTCACTAGGTTGGTAGATAGCGTGAGTGCGTTGTTAGGACGTAGAAAGAACAGTAGTACCCACCAGTTCGGGTGTAGCAGTGAGGAAATGGAAATCCACGGATTGGATTTCGGAATTTCCCAGACGGATTAGACCTGGTTAAGCCAGTGATAAGATTGTAGAAGCGCCACTACAGAAATAAGAGCAAGGAAGCAGTGGACTGCTTAAGGTCATTTATGACATGAGGTTACCAATGGTCATGTAGCAATCACTTTTAGCCTTGGGTTTGGTGACGTCAGGATTCGAAGCACGGACCCGACCGTTGGATCAGGAGGTTGATAGAGCCTCAGTGACAAGATAACTAGTGGCAACTAGTTCCAGAGAAGGATTTGTTCAGAAGTCGTGCGATTCGACTAAGTAGGGAGTCCTTTGACTCCGCAGTTGGGCTGGAACCCGATATTTTAGATTATCGGCGAAAATTGAGACCATGTAGGTCTCGGTAGATGTTGGAGAGCAGCCATGTAGCAGCAAGGTGTTTCGGACAGTTCAGTATTCAGGTAGTTCAGTGTTTCAGACAGTTAGTGTTTCAGGCAGTTCAATGTTTTCAGGCAGATCAGGGATTCAGACAGCTTTGGGTCTCCAACAGTAATGGTATTTGAGGATCTCATGTATGATAAGCGTAATAGATTGCAGAGTAATTCTTAGTCACCCCCCGCGGGGTTCATCTATAATGACTCAATATGAGTGGTCTGTTAGGGATTTATATCACCTAGAGATAGCAAACTTCAGATAGAGTACATGTAATCTTGTTGCGAGGAATTCGTTCACCTGAGGGTTTTAGGGCCTTGCGAAGATTGGTCATGGCTACCCTAGTAGGGCTAGGGTGTGCCCAGGATGGTGACCATTTTACTAGAGTAGGTTGGCATGTAAGAGATGGTAAGGAATGATTTCGAGGACGAAATCGAATTTAAGTGGGGGAGAGTTGTAACGCCCCGTTTATTTAAATAAATTAATAAATGTAAGTTCTAGATTAATTTGTGAAGAATTTAGAAGTTGGGGATTAAAAGTGTCAGTTCCGGATTAGTCTTGAAAGTATTAATTAAGGAAGGAGCACGTGGTAAATTATCGGGACTTAAGATGGATAGATTTTGAGAAGCAAGGGCTAAATGGTAATTATGGACTCCATTGTAAAGAGTTTTGAAAGCCAGGGTTTAAAAGGTAACATATGGACTTTATTTGAAGATAATTTGTAAGGAGGGGCTGAATTGTAACTGTGGGACTAGATATGAAAGAAATTCCGTGAGCAAGGGTGGGAAGGGTAAGTTATGGCCCTGGTTTGAAAGAAAAAGAGAAAGGGAGGGCCGATCTTGACATTATGGCAAACTTTTAGTGGAGCCGGGTATAAAACTTCACCACCGGCCAAACCCTAACCCTAAACCCCCCTATGCAGCCGCCACCCTCACCTTATTCCCCCCTTGTCCCACCAACTGCCGCCGTGAGGCCATAGTAGGATCGCCGGCGATTCCATGCGACTCCGATGACGGGCCTGAGGCCGGTGCCGAGGTTATCGTGGTGTTTCCCTCTTCCGAGACCGTCCACCGCTGTGCTGCCGAGCCTCCTGCCGCTGCTACTGTTACATTGTCGTTGTCATCGCCGGAGGACTCGTTTCCATTGCTCCGGTCAGCGGTTGCCATATCGAAGGACTACTGTGTCATGTCGATGCCCCAGCCGCCGTAAGAACCGTCGTAGCGCTGTTGTTCTTCCCCTCCGAATCGCCGCTGTCTTCCCGATTGCCATCCTATCCCGTCGTTGCAACGCCGCTGCCGTCGGTCAATAGCGACGTTGCTGCCGTTCGGTGAGCGCTACCAGGTGGGTGGATGCCTCCGGATCTCGAGAGGGATGTGTGTGTGTGTGGTCGCTATCTCGCTGCCGCCGCCGTGGCTACCATTTCTGCCTTATTCCGCCGCCACTAGCCACCGTGAGAGGTGGCTGTGGGTGTAGTTTTGGGTGTGTATTCATGTGTTATTACTGTTCCGGCAGTTAAGAGATTGTATGTGTGGTTGTATTTTATTAGTTGTATGTTTGTTGGGGGTTTTGGGTAGCCAGAGTCCACAGAAGAGCCACCGCCACCACGAGCCACCGCCGGCCACCATGGTGTGGCTGTGTGTGTGCGTGCATTAGTTAGTGTGTGTATTTTGGATAAAAGCCTTGTAATTGTAATTATAATGAAATAATGATAATAATAATAGTAACCACCACCGTGAGCCGCCATTGACCACCACTACCCGGGGTGGTAGTGGGTGGTGCCCCTCAAGCAAAACCCTAATGGACCTAGCAAGACCCTAATGGGCTTAAAGATTTATTTTGGGCATATTGGGCCACGTTTGGGTGAGGAACCCTAATTAGGGTTTAGAAAACCCTAATTGTGAGTAATTGGGCCATAGACTTATTGGACCCACTTTTGGGCTACTGAGATTGGATTGTGTAGTAAGCCCAATTTCTCCATATCACTTATCTAGTAGAGTAAAGGACTTAATGGATTAAGTCCTTAATGGGTTAAGTAAGAAACACTTAACCCTAGTTATCATTTTATGTGAAACCCTAATTTCACTTGGGCTTTGTGTTGGGCCATCCAAGAACAAGCAAATGGACTAGAATAATTTAATGGGCTTTAAGGTAAGACCCATAGGAGGGTGTGGGCCCAATTTGGAAAATTGGGCCATAGTTTGGGCCCAGATGGTTGTATGATATTGGGCCCTTAGAATGAGACATGTTGGACTGGACTGAACAATTGGGCCTTAAGGGAAGTCCATGTAGAGGTTTGGGCCCAATTTGGAAAATTGGGCCATATGTTGGGCTTTGATCCCTAGCTGACTTTGGGCCTATGGATTGGGCCTTGGGCTTGGGTAAGCCAAGCTAGGGGTAATGTAGTAATTATCCAAAGTATGTATTTATAGTTATGTGTTAGAACGCAATTTATAATTGGGTGTTATTTTGGTGTTGACAGTTCGGGAATCTGTCATCCAGCAGCTAGGGTTGAGTTTGCGGGACTTCAGCAGTATGAGATTGTGTCTACGAGACTTCAGTAGTGTGAGGTGAGTTTTCCTTCCAGTAGGAACAGGTCTACGGCCACAATGCCGGCCCGTTTAGTCAGCAGTAGTTCCGGACTTCGGTCCGATGCTGTAGTTCAGTGTGCTTGATGTCTTTGTGATTCAAGCATGTCTTTGTGTTATGTGTTCCGGACTTCGGTCCGATGCAGTATGCAGTATATGTGTCAATGCTAGTAGTTATGATTATGTTATGCTATGTTCAGTCAGTTCCGAACTTCGGTCCGATGCAGAGGGCAAGGCCCTGGTTAGTTCCGGACTTCGGTCCGATGCAGTTTCCGGACTTCGGTCCGATGCAGAGGGCAAGGCCCTGGTTATTTCCGGACTTCGGTCCGATGCAATTTCCGGACTTCGGTCCGATGCAGAGGGCAAGGCCCGGTTAGTTCCGGACTTAGGTCCGATGCAGTTTCCGAACTTCGGTCCGATGCAGAGGGTAAGGCCCTGGTTAGTTCCGGACTTCGGTCCGATGCAGTGGGCAAGACCCAGTAGTTGCTTTATATGCTATTTTTTGGTATGTGGTAGTTTGGGGAAGCTCACTAAGCTTCGTGCTCACGGTTTTCTATTTTGGTTTTAGGTACTCAGTTTTTAAAAGAGGAGCTCGGGAAGATTGCAGTGCACACACCATTTGTTCAGCCTGGGATGTTTATACTTTGATATATTTGACAGTTGTTATGATATTTTGAGATACATTGTTTATGATTCTTATATGACGTTTGATGAATATGGTTTTATTACTAATTTAAAACGAAAATTTCAGACTATATTTTTGGGATGTTACATCATGGGTTTGCATACAAGTGCACATTTTTCCTAAAGTAACTAAGATTGAGAATTTTATAAAAAAATATTTTTAGTTACTTTGTAATTCATTATACTTATTAATGAGGATTATGTTGTGCTATCAAACCCGTTCGGTTAACGACCCTCCACCATACAAGGGAGCGGTGGCAGATACTTTATAGGCTCCTTCCTTAAACTCTCCTTATAGTACGGCTTCGTGAATGAGTCGTACTAGCGGTTCGACTGACTTGTATTATACATATAGTAACAATAGACTTTTAATATAATATATAGTATAAGGGTGTATTTTTAAAACGTTTTAAAAAATACTAGGTCATATTTTAAATTTCGAAAAATTAAGAAATTAATTTTTAATTTAAAATCATACCAATCATGAATTCAAGATAAGGATTTCAAATTACTTGGAAAAATATTATGTTTTATACAATTAAAACATTATTAAAGGTAATTATCCTAATCAATTCATGAGATAACAATAAAACCAAATTTTATGGATCTGACAGCCCACCATGTCATGGTAAACAATTACCACATCGTGGTCTAACAAAATCGTAGGTCACCACGTCGCAGTGAAAGTCACCACATCGTGGTGGCGGAACAGAATGAAGATTCTGTTTTGCTTCTCCTTGTTCAAGTTCAACAATTGTATCAATTCAATAGAAAACTAAGCCTACGCTCTGATACCACTGATGGGTATTATACAAAACATAATAATTCCTATGTGTGCATGCAACCCTAATACTTGATCTATGTTTTCTATAATTGAACATACAAGTTTGAACAACAAAATAAGAAACCCTAAAACACTAGCATATTTTCAAAAATACAAATAAGGTTAGGAGAATCAAACCTTGATTGTTATTTCGTAATAACAATGAAAATCCTTATGTTGTTGAAGCCTTGAGAGCAAGCGTCACAAATGTCACGCCTCTAGAAGATTCGACTATATCTTCAAAAGAATGGGTGTCCGAAAAACCTAAGGTTGTGGCTCTATTTATAGTGCAGTGAGGAAACCCTACATAAGCCCAAATACATGATTAACTTAAACTGGGTAATTATCCACCTTCCTGATTATCCACCAGGGATAATTCTAGAATCCCTTAGGCTTTAAGAAACCGTCCATACCTAATGGAGGGTTCTAGATTGGCTCTTGCTCAACTATTTAACAATTGCACTTCAGTCTCTTCACTTTTAATTAATTCTTTTAATCCCAAAATTAATTCTAATTAATTTCTGATTAAATATGACTATATCTTATTAATTATTATCCTCATAATATATTAACAAATTATTTATTTAATTTTATTAATCAAATAATAAATCAACCACTCTCTCCAAAAATCATCATGTCTAGCTGCTAGTTTTGAGGGCAACCCAAAATGATTGTGCTACTATAAATTCAAGTATATACCAATTATAGTTATGGGATTAGACACCTAATCCAACACATAGGCCTTATCAACCAAATTTACAATCAAATATTCTATTAGCTTTTCGCACAATCATATATTGTATCACCTTATGGAACACATTGGGTGTGATATTTCTCTATCAAAAGCACAATCATCCCATCTGAAGCTCCCATTCCTCCTAGACAACAACAATAACCACAACCTCCTCCATCGAAAAATCAAAAACCGCCACAAGATCCTCCGATGCGACCACCTTCACATGTTAAGTCTCCATTAGAAGTGTATGGACTAAACTGTAATTATTCAATAGTGTAGCAAGAGGCAATCTAGAACCCTCCATAGGCAATGGACGATTTTGACATGCCTTAGGGTTTATAGAATAGTCCTCACTGGATAATCAGGAAAGTGGGTAATTACCCGATTTAAGATTATCTTGGACTTGGGCTTATCTAGGGTTTCCTATATGCACTATAAATAGGGACATAACCCTAGCATTTTCGGTCACTTCTTCCTAGAGAAAGCTAGTCGAAAATTTGCCTCTTCTCTCCTTCTCCATAATCTTCTTCAATTTCTAGTGTTGGATGTGAGCCATTAGAGGTGTGACCATTGTGCCACTTGTTCTCAAAGTCTCAACAACATTAAGGAATTCGATTGTTATTGCTATATAACAATTAAAGGTATGTTTTGTAACCCTTATTATGAAATTTTGATTATATACTAGTGTTATAGGGTTTTCACATTGCTTTTCACATGGTATGTTCAATTAGAGAAAACATAGATCAATTTTAGGGTTGCATGCACACAAATGATTGTTTGTATTGCTCATAACCCATCAGCGGTATCAAAGCATAGGGTTAGTTTTCTATTAAATTGATATTAATTTGAACTTGAACAAGGAGGTGAAAATAGAATCGTCATTCTATTCATCAACTACGTCGTGAAATTCTTCCAACACGGCGTGTTGGCCTGCGGAATCGACTCAACACGGCGTGGTGATTGTTCACCATGGCATGTTGAGCTGTCAGATCCTAAGAATTCGATTATTTCAATAATCTCATGGATTGATTAGGATAATTACCTTAATATTGTTTTAATCATATAAAACAGAATATTTTAAAATGTAATTTGATATCCTTATCTTGAATTCATGATTGGTTTTATTTTTTAGTTTAATTAACTGAATATTAATTTTGAAATTTTAAAATATACCTCGTATTTTTGAAAAGTTTTAAAAATACACCCTTATATTATATGTAACATTAAAAGTATAATATATATATATATATATATATATATATATATATATATATATATATAATATATATATATATATATATATATATATATATATATAAGACAAGTCAGTCAAACCGCTAGTACGCCTTATTCAAGAAGCCGATCGATTAGGGGAGTTTAAGGAAGCAGCCTATACAATGACCGTCATTGGGTATCCACTCTTACCCACTGCTCCCTTGATTGGTGGAGGGTCGTTAGTCGAATGGGTTTGATAAGACACTTAATCCTCGTTAATAAGTATAATGATTTATAAAGTAACTAAATACATTTTTACAATATTCCCAATCTTAGTTACTTTAGGAAAAATGTGAATTTGTATGCTAACCCATGAAATTGCACATTGCACTTTATTGGTCGTTAGTGGAGCGTGTGCGGTTAACCGACACACTAATAGGGACTAAAAAGAGTGGCAATGGGTGCCGCGTAAATTATCATTAATTAATGGAGCGGGTGTGGCTAACAGACACATTAAAATAAGATGATAAATGACATCGAGAGTGCCAAGCAAATTTGCATGGTTATTCACATCTTATGTGTGATCATCAGTATCCCAATCACAAATGGAAGAGCATAATCGAGATTAAATACGCCATTGAAAAGTTCAATGATTCTCAAAAGATCTATGAATTTCATTCAAAGCCTAATTCGTTCAAATTTAATTTTTGGTGGTGAAATTGGTAAATCGTCATTTACGTATCTTCATATAATTTGCAAGTAGATTACGGCATCCCTTTTCTAAGTTGTAAATTATTTAGTTGGAACCTAGCCTTGATATTTCATTTGGGTGTTATATTGATGATTATTCTTATCTAACTAAAATTTTCTTCTCTATTCTTTCAGATGTCTACTCCTAATGATACTTCTGGTTCCTCCTCCTCAAACAACAACAACTTCTCTCTCTTGAGTATTTGCGCAAAAGTGCAATTGGATGGCACCAACTAAGATGATTGGATGCACAATATCAAAACGACGCTTCGTTTTGAGGATAAAGAGCATGTCCTTGAAAAACCACTCGATGAGATCGATGAAACGAAGGCCACTCCTGAAGAAGTAGCTGCCTACGAGAAACACTACAAGGATGCAACAAAAGTTGCTTGCATCATGGTGGCTACTATGATCCCAGAATTGCAGAGACACTATGAGGATTTCTGGTCGTACGAGATGAACAAGGACCTTATGGAGAAGTACCATAAGCGAGCTCGTCAAGAATAGTACGAGGTGGTAAAGTCCCTTATGGCGTGCAAGATGAAGGATCATGAGTCTGTAAGCAACCACGTTTCGAGAATGCAACGATACGTGGATAGGCTCATCAAGCTAAATGCGAATTTTGATGAAGAGTTGACAATCGAAATAGTGTTGAACTCTCTGCCCAGTTGTTATGATCAGTTCATATTGACCTATCATATGAACAATAATGAGACTACTTTATCACAATTGCACAACCTCTTGCAAACAGATGAAGAGGGAATGAAAAGAAAAGGTGTTGCCTCCATTCCTACTGCTGCCCTTGTTTTAGCCATTGATCAATGGAAAAAGAGGAAAGGTCCTCCCAAGCTGAACTGGAAGGTAAAGTATCATGCTGGGTCGTCTAGTAGTGGACCCAAAGGAAAATCTAGTTCTGATGCTCCCCCTGTTTACGACCCAAAGGAGGCCACATGCTTCTACTGCAATGACAGCGGGCATTGGAAATGAAGTTGCGCAAAATACTTGCAGGATATCAAGGATGGCAAGGTGAACCCAAACTCGGCAGGTATTTACACTATCTTATCTAAAAACTCATCATATTCTTATTCTTGGGTCCTTGATACATGATGTGGTTTTCACATCTGTTCTGATTTGCTGGGGCTAAGAAAAGGTGAGGATGTGGAGTATGGTAGACTGAACCTGATCATTGGCAATAGGAGATCGTCACCTATTACCAAGATTGGAGTTTATAACTTAGTGCTTAGTAGTGAGTTGAGTTTAGATTTGAATTAATTTTGCTACTCGTCAGAGATGACACGAAACATCATTTCATTTCACGGTTTATATAGACAAGGTTTTAGATATTCTTTTGATAATGAGAATGGATCTATTTCTGCTTTTAGAAATGGTGTATTTTATTTTGAAGCTTTATCTTGTGATGGTGTGTATGAAACTGTGATGTGTGTAGACAGCTTAGGAAATATTGTATTTCAAATTGATTTGTCTAATGGTATAAACAAAGCATGCTTGTGGCATTGTCGTCTTGGACATGCTAACAAGAAAGGCATCACCCAACTCCAAAAGGATGGAGTGTTGGAATCTTTTGACTTAAGGTCCGATGATACATGCGAGTCTTGTTTACTTGGAAAGATGACAAAAACACCTTTCACTGGTTCTTGTGAAAGAGGTGAAGGATTGTTGGATCTCATACACACAGATGTGTGTGGGCCCTTCAGATCCACCACAAGGGACGTAAATCGATTCCATGTGACTTTTACTGATGATAATAGCAGATATGGCTATATCTACTTGGTCAAGCGTAAGTCAGAAACCTTTGAAAAGTTCAAGGACTTTAAACAAGAAGTCGAGAATCAATTGGGTAGGAAGATAATGATGCTTAGATCCGATAGTGGCGGTGAGTATCTTAGTATCGACTTCCACGACTACCTTAAGGAATGTGGAATAGTTTCACAATTGACTCCTCCTAGAACACCACAACTTAATGGTGTGGCTGAGAGGCGTAATCGGACCTTGTTGGACATGGTTCGTTCCATAATGAGTTGAGCTTCACTTCCAATCTATTTCTGGAGGTATGCGTTAGAGAGTGTCGCGCATATTCTTATTCTTGTCCCAAAAAAGAAGGTTGCCAAAACACCTCACGAGACGTGGATAGGGAAAGTTCCCTCGTTTGCACATATCAAGGTTTGGGGTTGTGAAGCTTTCGTTAGATGAGAGACTCACGACAAGGTTGAACCTATAAGTGAGAGATGTATTTTCATTGGCTACCCACAGAAGTCCTTTGGATATTTGTTCTACAGACCTAGTGAGAACGTGGTCTTCGTAGCACGAAGTGGAGTCTTTTGTGAGAGAGAGCTCATATGCCAAGAGGAAAGTGGGAGTACAATTGATCTTGAAGAAATTCAAGTGTCAAACGGTTAAGGAACCTCTGAAAACGAGTCATTACCTCATTGGCGTTCCAGTAGAGTTAGAATGCCACCTGATTTTTATGGTTTCCATATTCCTACAAATGGTGATACGTTTATCAGTGATAGTACACTGGTAAATTTAGATGAACCTTCTAACTACAAGGAGGCAATGGCGGGCCTTGAGGCTGCCAAGTGGAAAGAGGCAACGGACAACAAGATCAAGTCCATGTATGGCAACCAAGTTTGGAATTTGGTTGACAATGTATCAGGTCATAAGACAGTTTTGTGCAAATGGATCTTTAAGAAGAAGACTGAAATGGATGGAAAGGTACATACTTCCAAAGCTCGACTGGTTGAGAAGGGCTTTACTCAAACCCCAGGGGGTGACTATGATGAGACCTTCTCACCAGTAGCTAAGATTAAATTTATTAGGGTGATTCTTGCCATAGCTGCATTTCATGACTATGAAATCAGGCAGATGGATGTCAAAACCGCTTTCCTCAATGGGAAGTTGGCTGAAGATGTTTGTATGGGTCAGCCAGAGGGTTTTATGGATGCAAAGTACCCCAATAGAGTGTGTAAGAGTATGGCTTCTCTACAAGTGAGGATGAATCTTGTGTATACGTCAAATCTAGTGGGAGTATAATCGACTTCCTGGTATTGTATGTTGATGACATCTTCTTATAGGAAACGACATTCCAACCTTGTAAGAAGTTAAGTCTTGCTTGGAAAATGTTTCGCTATGAAGGATCTATGAGAGGATGCTTATATTATGGGGATAAGGGTTTTGAGAGACAAGAGTAAAAGAGTGATTGGACTTAGTCAAAGTACATACTTGGATAAGGTACTAAAACATTTTAGTAAGGAGAATTCCAAGAAGGGAGAATTGCCAATACAGAGTAATACCAAACTAAGTAAGACTCAGAGTTCGAGTACTGATGCAGAAAGAGCAGAAATGAGTAGAGTTCCGTATTCTTTCGCCGTTGGATCTATCATTTATTCTATGACATGTACTCGTCCTGATGTGGCTTTCTCTTTGAGCATGGTTATTCAATATCAAGGAAATCCGGTTATAGCTCATTGGATAATAGTCAAGAATATTCTTAACTATCTCCGAAGAACTAATGATTGGGTCCTTGTGCTTGGTGGCAGTGATAACTTAAGAGTAACTTGGTATAGTGATGCCAGCTTTCAGACAGACAGAGACAACTTTAGTTCTCAATCTGGCTGGGTGTTTACCCATAATGGAGGAGTGGTAACCGGGAAAAGTTCAAAACAAGAGACAGTGGCTAATTCTACCTGTGAATCAGAGTACATACCAGCAAGCGAAGCATCGAAGGAGGCTATATGGTTGAAGAACTTCATCGGAGACCTTCAAGGTGTTCCAGCCATCAAGGAGCCAATGGAGATTTTTTGTGATAATGAAGGGGTGGTTGCCTTAACAAAGGAACCAAGGGATCATGGCAGATCAAGGCATATCGAAACAAAATACCATTTCATTAGACGTAGAGTAGAAGAAGGTCACCTCATCGTGAAGAGGGTATCGTCTGAAGAGAATCCAACAGATCCCCTCACAAAGGGTCTGAGTAGGATTAAGCACGTTCAACATGCTAGGACCATTGGACTAAATGATGATATTAGTTTTAGTAGTTAGATAGTTTATAAACTTGTAACAAAATAAATGTAATTGACATTTGATGATTAAATAATAGAGAATTATTTATGAGTATTGTTTACTATATTTTGTCAATTGTTTATTATTGTGTTTCAATTTTGCATGTGTTACTACCAGAATAATTAGATTATTAAAACATGCACAGCTGATCGTACTTTTGGAAGTAAGTGTTAGATCAAGAATGTCATGAATCGGATTGTAGATTGTCTAAAGCATTTTCTACATAGCAATGGTTTGCTGCAATATTCATGAGTACTTTGAAATAGAGATTTATGTATTGGATTAACCAACGCTTAGAGAATTACTTCATGGAATTTATCACGAGTAATTCTGAGACGATAATATCTTATAATCTTTAAACAGAGATATATGAGTTGTTGTTTACGAGTTGGTTGTGCATTGATAATACGAAAACGCATCAGTAACTTGGTGTTATAAAATATATTGTTGTGCGTGATTTGATGAGTAAATAATGCAAGCATATAATTCAAAGTTTATCTGTTGCTTTTGCCCTAATGGGAAAAGCAATATCTTGGGTCCCTATTTGATTTGGTGTTGTCTTATAGTGTCGGGCTCGGCCAGGACTAAATTGATGTGTTCGATTAGTAGTTCTTTGTCATTACAAATCAGAAATCGGGAAAAAAATGTTGAACAATGAGATTTGATTCTGTTCAATGTCATTTCTCCACATGATATCTTGTAGAACGGAGGATTATATGATCACTTATCTTAGGACACGTAACTGACTAATTCAGAATTCAACAGCGACTTTGAGCGCTACAATTAGCTGATCAATTTAGAAGAATATACAGGAAACTATAGTTATTACACTTATCTAAGTGGGAGACTGTTGGATTAGGTGTCTAAGCCCATAACTATAATTGGTATATACTTGAATTGATAGTAGCACAGTCCTTTTGGGTTGCCCTCAAGACTAGCAACTGGAAATGATGATTTTGGAGAAAGAGGTTGATTTATTAATTTGATTAATAAATTAAAATAAGTAATTTATTAATATATTATGAGAATAATATATTAATTAGAAATTGTAATATTTAGTTAATATTTGATCAGAAAGTAGTTATAATTAATTTTGGGATTAAAAGAATTAATTAAAAATATAGGGACTGAACTTTAATTGTTCAATAGTTTAGCAAGAGACAATATAGAACCCTCCATAGGAAATGGACGGTTTTGACATGCCTTAGGGTTTCTAGAATAGTCCTCATTGGATAATCAGGAAAGTGGACAGTTACCCGGTTTAAGATTATCTTGGACTTGGGCTTATCCAGGGTTTCCTATCTACACTATAAATAGGGACATAACCCTAGAATTTTCGGTCATTTCTGCCTAGAGAAAGCCAGCTGAAAATTTTCTTCCTCTCTCCTTCTCCATAATCTTCTTCAATTACTTGTGTTGGGCGTGAGCCATTAGAGGTGTGACAATTGTGACACTTGTTCTCAAAGTCTCAACAACATTAAGGAATTCGATTGTTATTGCTATATAACGATCAAAGGTAAGTTTTGTAACCCTTATTATGTAATTTTGATTATGTACTAGTGTTCTAGGGATTACACATTGCTGTTCACATGGTATGTTCAGTTAGAGAAAACATAGATCAATTTTAAGGTTGCATGCACACATAGGATTGTTTGTATTGCTCATAACCCATCAGCTTCTACTTTTTCTGTTGCGAAACGACAAAGAGTCGCTAGGGTTACACATATTTTTGAAGTGATTGTTGAAAGGAGATTAACTATTGACGAAGCTAGAGCCTTTGCATTGAGCATAATGCAGCAACTCGTCACAATTCCATTTTCAAGGATGATTATGCTAAATTTTTTCCAAAACTAGTTACTGCTGAAGGTAGTTTTGCTGAACACATGGCAATGCCTCAACAATTCATTGCCAATGTTGAAAAGATTCGTTCATAGATTGACCTCTCAAAGTACACTGACATATGCACAAGAAGATTTTCTCATGATCAAATTGTGAAATTAAGTTATACAAAACCTAAGAGTCAGAAAATCTTGACAATGCACTTAACTAGAAAAGACTCCAATGGAGAATACGCTGAAATAATTCTTGTATGTGATATTGTTAAATATTGATACAGTGAGTGGATGGAAGTTCAGATCCTTATAAAAAATCACAAGGGAGTTCGTGCACATGAACTGATGTGTGTTAAACTAACTAGTTTTAACCTACTTTTCACTTACGAATTAGACACCCAAAGGCAGTGAACCTATCAATTGTGGTATAGTTAAATAAGTAGGGTATCGAACTCAGGGAATGGAAATTAAACTAATTACTAATATTATCTAAAACAAATAATAAAATAGGAGGGGTTCTCTCTAGTTTTACAAGACTAGAAACTTAACTAAAACTTAGCTAGTACTTAATTAAGCAGCGAAACAATTAAATTGCAACTAAATTCAATGATAAAAAGGACTTCTGTCTTGGTTCGAGTCATTTGATCTTATGGTTGATTTTATGGTAAATATATCGGATTAATATTTCATTGGCTACCGATTTAGATGATTAGGTTCACGTTCGTTATTGTTAATCCTTAGAAAACAGATTACTTCAAGTAGTGGCCAGTTGTCTAAATTAATAAGTTCCCTAGTTAATTAATTTGGGGTAAGTAAGACTTGTAATGGTTAGTTGAATTGGTGATTCAATTAACCTCTTGTTGATGGTGTATCACACAAGCTCACGTATTAATTTACCTATCTTCTAGTTAATTCTAGTTTCACGTTCGTTATTCCTAGACGTATAACTATGTGGTCACATAAATTATATGAAATTAATAACTAAGAGATGTTCATACAACTTAATTACTGATTTATTAACAGAAAATAGTTGTTATTAATCTATGAGGTTCTTTAACAAGCTTAGCAAAACAATATCACCAATTAAAATTAATTCTAACCATAAAATCAATCCATATTCACAAAATCATCTACCCTAAACAGAAGATAAAGGTTTTAGTTCATAATTGCAATAAAAACAAACTCAAAAACGAATTCAATTAGTTCAAACATGATTCAATCAAAAGCGTAACTAAGAATGAATTAGAATTTTCCTTAATCCTCTTCAAAAACGAACTTAGGGTTGATTCCTGAGCTTCTCTCGGTCTAGCAGTATCTTCAATCGCAATCTGAGCCTCCTAGGGTTCCAGAGAAGTCCCCATCTCGATCTCAATGTCCCTATTTATATTTTTCTGGAAACAGAGGTGACTCGTCGAGTCAAGGTCCCAACTCGTCGAGTCCCTCATTAAAAATCCATGTACGGCAAGGACTTCTAGAGCTTCACGCCGAGTCCTTCTTGTTTTGGCATTTTTCTTCTTTGTTTCAACTCCCGAACTTCCAACTGCTTCTCCTGCTTCCTTTTGCTTCCGAGCATATCTTTTGGACTGAAAATACAATTTGAACACTATTAAGTACCTTTTGTCCATAATATGTAAATAAATAGCTAACAAATAATGAAAATCTATACTATATACATAGCTAAATATGCACATATCAAAATACCCCACACTTGACTTTTGCTTGCCCCCAAGCAAAACTGAATTTTAGCACACTAATATTTCATAAGACAATCCCAATCAAACCCAGCAATTATGTCAAGACCGCAACGCATGCATTTGTGTCTAAAGTTTTTCCTAAGGACCCCCCTCAATTCTAAATACTCACAATCCTCATAAACATTCGCCCACTTCTTTTGAACAATGCTCATTTTATGCATCCCTCCGAATCCATCCGCAGAAAACCTCCTAGCCTCAAGGTATTTTTGGTTGAGCAACCCAAGCATACGTAACTAGAAAATTACAAATTTTGATACCACAATGGAACAATTTGAATTCATCTGTTCTTTGATATTTGCTTTTATTTCTTTGAATTCACCACCTTTTTTTTGTTTGATTTTTTTGGTATCTTTAACTTTTTGGATTTCTTCAAAATTTTGATCTTTTGATTTCACTTTAATTGCTCCAAATTTCTTCAAACTTTTCTTGTAATTCTCTCTCTTTTTTACATGTAACTCACTTTTTTTTCACTCAATACCTACATGCTTAAGCAAGGGCGCTCAACTTCAAACTTTATTGATTAGAGATAAAAAATTTCCTGGATACATTTCTGGTACACGATGCTAAACTTATTGCATCCCTCAAACTAAGCGAGGTTATGTTTTTGTCCCATGATTTCACTAGAATAAAGAGGGCCACAAATGCACTATAACGTGTATAGGCTCAACTAAACATTTGGGTCTTCATGCAATCATCAAACATAACACTAGCATGGAATCCTAATTGCTTTTTACCAAATTGTCTAATTTAGCCTAGCAATTTTATGCAAAAATTTCAATTTTTTTAAAATTTAACTAAAATTTTAACTAATGTAACGAACCCCCTACCCCACACTTAATTTATGCAATGTCCCCATTTCATACTATGCATGATAAAATAAAGAGGGAATTAGAACAAACTCCCCTGGGATAGTAGTCGCGAGGTCTTCATGCAATCATCAAACATAACACTAGCATGAAACGACTCTCTAGACTCTTCGTTTGCAAACCCTTTATCCAAATTCTGAAAAGACTAAAACAAACACGTAATAAAAAGGAAAAACAAACCATAAACAAATCCTAAATTACTCGTCCAAACCAAACAATAAGGAAAAAAACAAACAATAAGGAAAAAAAATTGTTTTAACACAACCAAAATAAAAATGATAGAACTTCAATCTTCATCTTCTTCCTCCTCATCCTCTCCATCATCATTCCGCGCTCCACTCCCACTCGCTCCGCTTCGTCTTGTGTTCATCCTCTCCTCCCAAGTAAGCACATAAGGAAATTGACCCCCGTCCACATGTTGAATGTTGAAGTGATCAAACAACTGGATAAAGGACCGGTTGGCAAAATTCACGCCCCTCCCCAAATCATCTTGATATATCCGCCCCTCCTTATTTAACCACTCCGGGGGTATATCATCTTCGACCGGGATCACTGGTGGATCAGGATGTGCTTGCTCGCGTCTCGGCCTTACCCTCCTTCCCGGCTCCTCGGGTCCTATCACCGCATCATCGTGAGGAATAGCATAATGGCCCCCTCCATAATCTTCAATAATTCGGGCTCTTCTAAAAAGAATGAGATTAAAATGAGGGGTCGGGACCATCGTCATCAAGTTCCATGCTCCTCTTTCCATTAACCCATAGGATTTGGCTAGGCGGGTCACAAACATCCCGCCATTAATCTTTGAAGTTTTGCGATCCTTGACACCCCCCCAGCTAAACAAGACGCCATACAGTACGGAAGATTGCAAAAAGTATTTTGAGTAATAATACTCCATAAGTAGAAAACATCAAGGTTAGGAACCTTGTCATCATCCTTCCGCATGTTGATTGTATTCGCGATGAGGCGGTGAATCAATCTATGAGTGGGTGATTTAATACTCCCCTCTTGAGCGGACTTGGGGATATAAACTTTGTTAGCAATGGTGTTCCACCAAGTGGAACCCACAACAGCCTCCGGGAACTCCTTATGACAATGTTCAAGAAATGTGCCAAAACCCTCCGTAGACACCAATTGTTGGTCATAAATACCCAACCTATAAGCTAGTTTGTAACGACGTAAAATTTAAAAACAATTTTTCGTTTTTCAACATAATAAAAACATATATAATATTCCCAGAATCCCATGATCCAATGTCATCATAATAAAACATATCGCATAATATCAAAACATAATCCTCTGCCAGTGTGTACAAATCATGTCGGCGCCTTCCCGCGATCCTCGCTGGTACCTGAAACACATATCAAATAACACGGTAAGCATAAATGCTTAGTGAGTTCCCCAATATACCACATACAACACATAAGCCACTCGAGGCTATAACTCGGTATGACCCTCTGGTCAAAGTGTCTCAGCGGAACCCTCCAGTCCTGTAGCTCGTTGGACCCTCCGGTCCGGTCTAGCTCGTTGGACCCTCCAGTCCGGTCTAAATCGTTGGACCCTCCGGTCCGGTCTATACAACACATAGCATACATATATCACAATGCACATAAACTTAACATACACATAACACATAAGACCCTCCGGCTTGCACATAGATACCACTCTAGGTAATGTATAGTGAGAAGACTCACCTCGGGAAATCTCGGAAAGTCTCGAACTCGAATATCTGCCCTAGCCTCCGCTTAATCACATAAAGTAATTATCTCTAATTAATACGGCTCTCAAAGGCTAGAATAATCCCTCCCTATATTCTCTCAGAAGGGGAAAAGACCATTTTACCCCTCCAATGGTCCAATGTCCAAATGTTGACCAAACCCTAAAAGTCAACCCCAGTCAACGGACTAACTTTGACCAGACTCGTCGAGTGCACTCGGGTGACTCGGCGAGTCCATACGTGTCCTCTGAATCCTCTAAGGCCTCACGCGACTCGTCGAGTCAACTTTTCTCTCAATGGTTACCACTGATCACGAATCATGGTGCAACACGATCCGACTCGTCGAGTCCGCTCATGGACTCGGCGAGTTTCTTCCATGAAAATGCTCAAACGACCTCCTGAGGTCAGATCTGCTTCTCTAATCTATAGATCTGGCCTTCCAACCCTCAAAAAGTCACGTAAAGGTCCAACCTTTATACTCATGCAACACTCATAAGGCTCTTTTTGGTGAAATAGCTCCTAAAATGGCAACCTAGTTTCAAAACTCCATTGGAAATGCATAAAGCTGGATGCTTGGGACTTCCTAGACCCAAAAGGGTCCAGATCTCTAACACAACTCGAAGAAGGGGGTTTGAGGCATCCAAGACCCCCAAAAAGGAATGATTCAAGCCCTAACCCCAAGTAATGAAACCCACACAATAGAGAGAAAGAGGGGTCCGATTTGGTACCTCAAGGTGAACTCCTTGCTTGGCTAACTCAGAATAGCAATCTCCTTTGATCCTTCTTGCTGGAGCTCCTCTGCTTTCTTGAAAAATCACACCAAAAGCTCAAATGGCCTTCTCTTTCTCACTCTACACACTCAAGATCGATGGGGGTTCTCTCTCTGGGATGGTAGCCGCAAATGAAGGCCATAAGTGCCTTTAAATAGGGCTCAGGCCCGAAGATTTAGGGTTTCCACTTACAGCGCCTACTCGGCGAGTCTACTCTTGGACTCGTCGAGTAATTCATTAAACTCACGTGGCTACCCCGCTTCTACTCGATGAGTTATAGTACCAACTCGTCGAGTAGATCAATGATCCTCAAAAATAAATAATTCAAAATAACATACCTGAAAATCCGGATGTTACATAGTTCCACCATACTACATCAGCGAAATTCACCACCAAGGCAAAAAGTGACAATTTTAAGAATGGAATAATTGTTCCCTTCACGAAAATTGATGGTTGAGAAAAACTCCCAACACAGCTCCTTGAACACCGGTTCTTGAATGCTGAATAGCCGGTTCCATCCATCACAAGTAATGGATACCCCATCATTCATAAAGACTTTGATAAGATACGGGGCCAAATCCTCTTCATAACGAACTCTTCCCAACCATTCCCAATCAATTGCATTGGGTACACAAATTTCTTTCTTCTTAACTTCAACTAGCTTCTTCTTCCATCTTTTCATTGTGGATTACGAATCAATTCTTGGAAAATTTAACCAAGGATGGTCTCCTTGGCTACATCTGGAGCTTTGTCCACCTCTTGAAAACATTTTCTACAACATAAGAAAACCATACAAACAAGAAAACACAGAAACATTAAAAACTAAAAATTTCGACTGTCTTCAGGGACTGACTCGTCGAGTCCACGAACAGACTCAACGTGTAACATGAACTATTCGAGTCGAATGTCTGAGATTTATCAATTCATCCAACAAAACTCAAAATTGGTCCCAGGGGTTTGTCTCGGGATGCATAATAAGTATAAATTGATAATCAATTGCATCTATAACATCCTATTTAGACAAGAATTAAAAACCCTAGAATCCTAATCAAGTCAAAGGAAACTGGTTGCACAAATTGCGATCAATATTCTGCAAAGATTAAAGCTTTGAGAAGATTATAAAAAAAAGATGTTACCTTGTTAGAAGATAGTTGAAGAAATCAAGAAAAATGAGATGAGTTTCTTGAGAGAATCTTGGCACGTCGAGTATAGGGGTGTCGGCCGTATGAAGTGAAAATGTTTATCAATTAGGTTAAAACCCTAATTTTACAGAAATGTAAAAATTATTTTTTTCAGTAATTTTTAATCGACTCGTCGAGTCATCGTTCCGACTCGGCGAGTCAAGTCGCGAAATTATCTGCGTAAGGACTCGTCGAGTTAATGTATAGACTCGACGAGTTTATTATTCTGTTGAAAAGATTTTTCCTTTTCTAAAAAATAAAATTTCTTCATTAAAAATAACGCCGCACCCCACACTTAGGCCTTAATTACCCTCAAGCAATTAATTATGGATGAGAATGAAGATTGAAATAAAAAAAACTAAGTAATCCTTACGAAAACAAAAACGAAAAACGAAAAAGAAAAATAAAAACAAACTCTTTTGACGGGTTGCCTCCCGTTAAGCGCTTCTTTTTAAGGAGTCACTAGTTGGACTCCTTCCCACTTTACGTTTCTTCTTCTTCCACCATTGGGATCTCCTTCTTTAATTTTTGTACTTTGTATATGGTCTTGTACAAGTAGATTTTTCTCTTGTATGCCCTCTTCAATTCGTCCATTTTCGTCCTTGCAGTGATTTCTTCAACTTTATGCTTTTTCCCTTTATCGTGCTTATTTTTCTCCACTCTTTCCTTTTCACACTCCATCGTTTCCCTTCCTTTCTTATCCTTCTTGATTGCCTTTTTGGTTGTTACAGAATACGGTGCCTTGAAAGTGAAAACTTCACAGGTAGTAGAGACAATGGCACGAGGCTTGGTTCTTTTGCTTTTGATTGTCATCTCTTCTCGATCTAGCATATGTGATTTAATAGAAGAGGTATGATTATCACCATTCACATTTTTAAGATCCCCTTTATCTTCCAAACTCCCTCCATCATTTTCTTGAACGGCCGCATCATTCTCTACCATTGCTTCAAGAAAAGACAAATGTGCATCCTCAAAGTCGATACGATCTTTAACAATCTTGTTTCTCTTAAGAGGATTCTTCAAGTAATCATGCAAAACTTGCACATCTGGTTCACAAAGGGTACTAATGGCTTGCAGACTATCATGTCCAGCAGATTGGGAATTTTTGCAAGTACTCGTCGAGTCAACAGATACGACTCGGTGAGTCAGAGAGTTTTCAACACCTTTGAGGTTTTCTTTGAAGTCAGCTTCCTTGATCAGCCTTTCTATCTCCTCCAGATCTCCCTCGGCATCAGAATTTTCTTCCAAGGATAATAAGAATTGGTTTGGATTTACCTCTTGCAAGTAAGCAAGTTCTCTCTCCAATACTTCATCACCTAAAATTATTGAGGAAACCTTATCTTCTTTTGACTCTTTGGGCTTCTCCTTTTCCTCTGCTTCAAAAATTACCGAATCATCTCCCACACTTAATGTTAGTGTAGATTTACGCATGTCTACCAAGGCACAAGCGTTGTTCAAGAATGGCCGCCCAAGAATGATTGGTAAATTAGAGTCCTCCTCCATGTCTAATATTATAAAGTCAACCGGAAATACTAATTTATCAATTTTGATAAGGAGATCTTCACATACTCCCATTGGTTGTATTATCGTTTTGTCGGCTAGATGAATCTTCATTTTAATAGGCTTTGGGACTGGAAGATTTAACCTTTGGAAGAAGGAATATGGCATAATATTAATACTTGCACCCGAATCCGTCAATGCTCGTGTGGTTATTATGTTCCCAAATTGACAAGGTACGGTGATGCTTCCCGGATCGCCCTTCTTTTCTGGAAGTTCACTTAGCACTATTTCAGCAACTTCTTCTAAATTTCTTCTAGTGGTAAAGAGGTTTTTAAGTAAACTACCATATTTCGGTGTTTGTAATATCGTTTCAACAAACAGAATATTTACTTGGAGTGCCTTTATGTGCTCCATAAACCTCCTATTATCTTGAATCTGCTCATCAGGTATGGCTCAGCTCGGAAATGGCAAAGAGGGTCGGTAAGGCTTCAAAAGATAGCAGTTTTTGGTATCAGGTTGTTGACTCGTCGAGTCCATGATGGCAACTCGGCGAGTCGAGTCGGGTTTACTCAAATCCCAACTACTTTCTTCTTCTGTTCGCACTTTGTTGGGATTTTTCTGGATAGCGGTCAGAGGAGTGTAAATTGGCTCAGAATCTGTTGTTATTGCATTCACATGCGCCATTCTTGGATTTTGCTCGGTATTGCTAGGAAGTTCGTCGGGTGCTCTTTGGTTGATTTGTTGTGTAAGCTGACCTAGCTGTTTTTCGATATTATGAATAGATGCTTGCTGATTCCTAAGCATATTTTGCTGATCCTTCATCATAGCTTGATGTTCTCTAAGCATATTTCGTTGCTCTTTCATTTCAGCATCTGAATCATTATGCCTCTTCTCAGACGCGGCTACAAATCTTGTGAACATCTCTTCCCAATCAGCTTTCTTCTCCAGCACCGGTTCCTCTTTTTGATAATAGCCCCTTTCTTTTTGCTTAAATTTCTCCTCCTTTGCCTTTTTGTACTCATCATAAGGAAGCCAATCCTTTTTGGGTTTTCGCCAATTGTCATCATACCTATCACCACTTGAATAGCACACTTGCACCCTCCAGTTCCCGTTTTCGTCTAGATCACAATCTTTAGTGAGATGAGGCCCTCTACAATTTTCACAACCGACCCTAATGGCATGGATGGATTGGTCCATCTTAGTCATTCTTCGATCCAAATTTTCTTGTTTAGCCATCATTACTGCCATGCTATCCTTAACTGAGTTCACCGCCCCCCGACTCAGCTCATTCCTTGGGTTATGATATTCTCTAGAGTGCTTAGAGAATTCTTCAATTAGGGCCTTTATCACCGGGGGTGCTTTCTTCGTGAGTGGTCCTTGCGAATCAAGGAGTTGCCTAGTTGTCACATTTACTTCATCATAGAAAAAGGAGACTTCTTGTTGGCTGTTTAGATCGTGAAGTGGGAAATTCCTCAGTAAGCTTTTGTACCTTTCCCACACCTCATATAGTGACTCTCCAGCTTGTTGTTCAAAATTAGCTATGGCTTTCTTCAACTTGGCTATTTTTGAAGGAGGGAAAAACTGGTCTATGAAATCTTCTTTCATTTTAGCCCATGTAGTGATGGATCCTGGGGGAAGTGATTTCAGCCAATCCTTTGCAGCTCCCTTGAATGTGACAGGTAGCATACGAAGCAAGACAGTGTCACGAGCCACATTAGGGACATTGAAGTAGTCGGCCATGTCATTGACTTCGTCAAGATGCTTGTATGCGTCCTCATGATCCTTCCCTTAGAATAGAAACTCCTTAAGTTGAGCAAGTATGTGGCCTTTAAGTTCAAAGGTGGCAGTTGCAGGAATGATGGGTTGCACTAGTCCCGGTCCAATATCTTCACGTATTCTCTTCTTCCATTTGCCCATGGTAACTTCATCGATGTTAGCCATGGGGTTAGCTAATTCGCCTTCTAAATCGCTTCCTTCTTCGGAGTCGGTTTCTTCTTTTTCGGATTCGTACACGATATCGTCCTTGTTTGGGTCTTCGTTCGCCTCAGAAATATTGCTGGATTCTCCCACTTTCTTGTCCTTTTTTTACTAAAAACAGATTTGAGATTCTTCAATGGCGAATTCTTTGATGTTGCGGTTTCTCCTACGGTCTTGCCCTTGTTTTTCTTCATAGTTGCTTCCAGATTTTCAAGTGGTGTAACCAAAGGTGTACCTCCTCCTCTGGTCATAAACGAACTGTAATTAAAACAGAAAACACGCGTAAAAAGAAAAAAAATAAAATAAAAACGAAACTGAGTTTCAGCGATGGACTCGTCGAGTAGCTTCGATTGCACTCAGCGAGTTCAAGGCTAAAAACAGAAAAAAAAATTAATAATAATCCTAAAAACAGAAAACTACTAAAACTTGAACTAATGACTAATTTACTAAAAAAATGACTTTGTGCAAGATAATTCTCACACAAAGGATCGATAAAACTAGAAATTAGAGTTAATTTTTGAACCGTTCCCCGGCAACGGCGCCAAAAACTTGATGTGTGTTAAATTAACTAGTTTTAACCTACTTTTCACTTACGAATTAGACACACAAAGGCAGTGGACCTATCAATTGTGGTATAGTTAAATAAGTAGGGTATCGAACTCAGGGAACGGAAATTAAACTAATTACTAATATTATCTAAAACAAATAATAAAATAGGAGGGGTTCTCTCTAGTTTTACAAGACTAGAAACTTAACTAAAACATACCTAGTACTTAATTAAACAGCTAAACAATTAAATTGCAACTAAATTCAATGATAAAAAGGACTTCTCTCTAGGTTCGAGTCATTTGATCCTATGGTTGATTTTATGGTAAATATATAGAATTAATTTTTCATTGGCTACCGATTTAGATGATTAGGTTCACGTTCGTTATTGCTAATCCTTAAAAAACAGATTACTTCAAGCAGTGGCCAGTTGTCTAAATTAATAAGTTCCCTAGTTAATTAATTCGGGTTAAGTAAGACTTGTAATGGTTAATTGAATTGGTGATTCAATTAACCTCTTGTTGATGGTGTATCACACAAGCTCACGTATTAATTTACCTATCTTCTAGTTAATTCTAGTTTCACATTCGTTATTCGTAGACATATAACTATGTGGTCACATAAATTATATGAAATTAATAACTAAGAGATGTTCATACAACTTAATTATTGATTTACTAACAGAAAATAGTTGTTATTAATCTATGAGGTTCTTTAACAAGCTTAGCAAAACAATATCACCAATTAAAATTAATTCTAACCATAAAATCAATCCATATTCACAAAATCATATACCCTAAACAGAAGATAAAGGTTTTAGTTCATAATTGCAGTAAAAACAAACTCAAAAACGAATTCAACTAGTTCAAACATGATTCAATTAAAAGGTTAACTAAGAATGAATTAGAATTTGCCTTAATCCTCTTCAAAAACGAACTTAGGGTTGATTCCTCAGCTTCTCTCGGTCTAGCAGTATCTTCAATCGCAATCTGAGCCTCCTAGGGTTCCAGAGAAGTCCCCATCTCGATCTCAAAGTCCCTATTTATATTTTTCTGGAAACAGAGGTGACTCGTCGAGTCAAGGTCCTAACTCGTCGAGTCCCTCATTAAAAATCCGTGTACGGCAAGGACTTCTAGAGCTTCTCGAATCTTCGATCCAACTCGTCGAGTCAAGCTTTGACTCGCCGAGTCCTTCTTGTTTTTGGCATTTTTCTTCTTTGTTTCAACTCCCGAATTTCCAACTACTTCTCCTGCTTCCTTTTGCTTCCGAGCATATCTTTTGGACTGAAAATACAATTTGAACACTATTAAGTACCTTTTGGCCATAATATGTAAATAAATAGCTAACAAATAATGAAAATCTATACTAAATACATAGCTAAATATGCACATATCAGGAACTGAAGCTTGTTCTTGTTATAATGATCAACAAAGCAAGGAATCTCAATTTGGTTCCACCTCCTGAAGCAACTTCATCATCAACAGCTCCAAGCGCCTTAGGGTTTCGAAGGCGAAGATCTAATCATGCCAAATTTCTGCTACCCTTCAGAACTGTTTACATCAATAATTCATTACCAATGGGTGTTGAGCCTGTTCAACATATTTTCATCTCGGAGCTTGTTCATGGAATATTTTTACTCGATTGAAATGATAGAATGTAATTTCAATGATTTGATGGGTTATGAAAAAGTCCCATTAAACACTTGTTCAACCTAAGGTTAGAATGTAAGGACAAGTTTGGTACTGATAGCTATCAGTGGCTAGTTTCTTTCAAGATGCATAAAAGAAGAGGAGAAATCATGTGAAATGACTTCAAATGGATCAAGCCAAAAATTATAGTTGAAGCTGACAAAGTCTATTTTCATGAATTCCAACTCAATTAAGTTTTAACATCATTAGATAGGGGGAGATTGTACGATCGAGCTTTTCACCGATCCATTATCTTCATGATAGGATCTTTATCTTCTTTTGCGTACTATATATCTTTTTTTATTTTAATCCCTGATATGTAGGGATCTTATTCAAGAAAAGTCTTACCCTAGTATATCAGTTACAATAAACGTCGCTTTTTTCATTCTCTCTATGAGAGAGTTCTCAATCAAAATTATTTTTTGATTACTTATTGTTATTCATTGCTTGATATTCAGTTTTTACGTTCCTACACCCCATCCATATCTCAAACCCATTTGGAACTTCACCCATTACCCGACCATGGGGTCTGTGGATGAAGTAGCTGGACCATCATAGATTCACTACCCGCCAGAAGCGAGCCAGCCTCGTGCCACATTAGTTTTCTTTTACTCACAACCCTAAAAATAACATCCTTACTATCCTCAACAGACTCCTCAGATATAGCTTTCGACTTAGACACATCTTCAATGGATACACCATGCCAACCCACTTCTGGAACACTAGTGTTCGATGCTCTAATCCCCAGGCAATTAGCGTCTTGGACAACGAAAAACCTAGTAAAAAATACTCATTGTGTGTAACGCCCGTGTTTCTAGGCTAGGCATTAATATTGACATAATGGTCTAGGTTAACCTTTGTAACTCATTTAGAAGAAATGAAAAGGAATTATGTGAATTTTATGTGAATTGTGTGTTTTATGCTTAATTATTAGGGTTTAATTAATTAAGAATAAAAATGAGGGTCAAAAATTAAATTTTAGATAAAGCCGATATCGATTAAGAAACTTGTAGTGGGCGTGACAAGAATTACGGATATATAAAGAATGCCGAAATCCGAGTTATAACGAAGAAGTTATGACTTGTCGAAGTTTCACGATAAACCGGCACGGTGCCGAATGTCGTAAAAAGTGAGTTTTTGATAAACTACTTTTTAGCCTTAGTGATCTAAACGAAACTCGTAGTGTTCGTTAAACCGAGAGTAGGTACAAAAAGAACGCCCAAATCTGACTTCGTATGAAGAATTGATGATTTTTCGAAGTTTCAGCTTAGCAGTAGACAACTAAAAACTCGAATTTTAGATCGAGAGATTTTTAGCCAACACAACCTAAGCGAGAATCGAAGGTCTCGTCATTTTTAGTACAACGGTAAAAAGTCTGACGAAAACGGACGTCGGATGAAGAAGTTATGAATTTTTAACGGATTTCCTGTCCAGGTCTGTTAAAAATAATAATGTAAAAATTAAATTCAAAATTAGCCGACGAAGTCTAAACAAACATTGTAGAGCGTAATTTTACCTACGCGTGCATATAAAGAACGTCAAAAACGGAGCTCGTATGCGAAAGTTATGGATTTTACAAGTTTTGGCGCGAAAACCGAGAAATTTCGCATAGGTGGCTTCGGCCACGTCACCCTTCACATGCAGCCTCCACGTGGCATCTTCTGATTGGACCGCAGCCTCGCGTGGCAACCGCTGATTGGTCCGAAGTCGTCACCCTTCTTTCCCATTGGACCGAAGTCCGGTCCACTAAGAGGCCTCCAGCTATCCGAGCCGAAGCCCTGTCTCGCCATCTGTCCGAACCGAGGCCTCGCAGCCTGCCGCGTGTCCGAACCCTCGCATATGTGTCCTTCTTCCGCGGCTGCCACGTGCCTCGCTGACTCACCTCTTCTCGGCCGACCTTCGGATCTCACTCCTATAAATAGGAGCCTTGCGAACCCTCCCGGGTAAAAAATGGGATTTTGCCATTTTTGACCCCTTTTTCCATATTTTTACTATCCCGACATCCCCCGAAGCTCCGGTACTTATTCTAAAGCCCGGAATACGCCACGAAGTGCCCGAGAAGCCCGGAAATTTTATCTTTTCGGTTTTGAAGCCCGACCTTTCGCAGAGCCCGGTTTCTCAATAAAACTCCCGTTTTTATGAGAAACGATCGTTTTAGGAAACGAGTTGCTGCCCGATTTTCATTAAATCAGGTGAGTGTATAGTCACTTTCACCTTACACATAGATATGAAGTATTTACCTTAAAATACGTGCTATGTGTAAATATATTAATTGTTTATTTGAGGTGACTGTTGAATTGATGTTTTGTACAAGTTTTAAACTGTATATATATTTTTATCTACAAATATGTTGGGTAAAATATGGGTAGATAAATTAGATGATATGTGATGAAATAAAAGTGATGTTTGAACTATATGTTCATTAGGCAACGCAACATATAGGTATCGATATTTAAGATGATCTAGTCATCTAGCAGAGTATAGACAACGGCCACAGACTATTTTAGATAGCCCAGTGGAACGTTAGTAGACTTGTAATCGGTACGTATGTTTGAACTATATGTTCATTAGGTATTTTTGAACTATGTGTTCATCCATTAGTTCTTCCTTTTGACACTATTACGTGTCGGGGTACGGGAGCGTACGGGAGTACTTTATCAGTATTTTCCCTATACTTTTATTTGGAAGAACTTTGGAGTCTTTGTTCTTTTATGAAGTGATCGGACGAGCTTCATGAGTTAGTGATATAGATCATGAGTTAAATAGTGGGTGTGTGATGAAAAGTGAGTTGGATAGATGAGATGATCAGTGATATAGATCACGAGTTGAAAGTGAGTGGTGAAATATGGGAAAAGCTTTTACCCAGATGTTGTCGTGAGTGGTGCAATATGAGAAAAGCCCTTACCCAACGTTGACCCCCGTCATTCAGCAGAGTAGGGATGACAACCATGGACTGTTCTAGACGGTCTGCGGAACTCTAGCAGGCTCGCAACCTGTAGGTGTTAATGGACTTGAGTGTTCATTCGCTGTACTCTAAAACCCCCGTCATTCAGCAGAGTATGGATGACAACCATGGACTGTTTTGATGGTCTGTGGAACACTAGCAGGCTCGTAACCTGTAGGTGTTAATGGACTTAAGTGTTCATTCGTTGTACTCTATTCCCCTCATGAGTGCCTTTAGGGCATGTAAGGCTGGGGAAACCCCTTAAGTATGTTCACCAGCTGTATGGAAAACCCATTGACATGTATTGCGGCGAAACTCCTGTAGGAAATACCGTCGATGAATAAGAGCTATGGACTAGCACATGGCGACGATGTGACTTCGTGCCTATTTGACATAAATTGCTGAAGGAAAGCAATGTTGTCAACTTGTTGGTTGTTTTATGTTAGGATGTCTTGTTTGACATAACTTGCTGAGGGAAAGCAATGTTGTCACCCCGATGTTTGTTTTATTTGACATAACTTGCTGAGGAACCCCCAAAGCAATGTTGTCACCCTTAGTGATAATCCTTAGGCTAGGTCCCTTGTGATAGTTGTTTTAGGGACGTAAAGTGAGGATAATGGGAAGGGGTAATTAGGGTTATTTTTGGTTGATGAAATTAATAAATTTATTATTGACTGAGAACTTAATAAGTTTATTATTTATTGTGGGTTGAAAACCCTATATGCTCACCAGGCTCCCAAGCCTGACCCACTCAGTTTATTTGTATCATAGGTATTGATACGAAGTTGCTTTACACTAAGAGATTAAAAGAGAAGTAGATCACTAGTGTAAATGAATGTAAGTTTTGTTTATGCTTATGTTTTTGTATTGACAATGACATCCCAATGGTTTAAGTGAATAAAATTCATTTCTTCGGAAATGATTTGATAACATAGTTATCATGTTTATCTGGGAACAAATTCCGCAACACTTTTAATCAAATGATTACTCTGAAATTATTTTAAAAGCATAAATTAAATCGTTCTTTTATGGCCATGAAATTGGGGATGTCATAGTTGGTATCAGAGCATTAGTTTAAGCGAACTAAGAAATTGTAGGATTTCTAGACTTAAACTTAGAATGCTAAGCGATGATTGTGAGTTGAGTGTGTCTATTATATTTTAGGTAGTACACCTAAATTGACACGAGCACTAGTTTATTTTAGGAAAGATGCCTAAAATGCTTTTATGTGCTAAATGTTTTGTGTTATAGCTATAATGATGCTATTATTTGTTCGGATCTATGGTCTGTTGCCGACCGGATCTGGAAACCTTATGTGTGTAGGATTCTAAGCGTATGATTACGAGATTAGAATTAACATGTAAACGTTTCGAAGTGATAAGGATATTTATACGTTTATCGTAAATAAAGTTTTCCTATCTTAAATTCTCGCCTGGTACACCGAACGTCTGCTTGGGTGTACAAAATGTTATGGTGAAGACTCGTAGAGAATTGAGTAGATGGAGGAAATGAAAAGCTTATGATAGTGAATGATACCTATCAAAAGATATCGTAAGAGTGGTATCTTGTCTTAGAATATGTTTGATAAAATAATGAAACGTTTAGAGGAGTATGGTACGTCTGAAGTACACCTTCGATTGGCAGGATGATGGAACGATTGGTGTAATTCCTGAAGTTGTCCCATCATTTGGAATTTCCATCACCAACCCAGTTGAAGTAGAATTGATGACTGAAGATACGCGTGGAAGAAGTCCTAGTAGAGTCTAGGAAAATTTTATGATTAATTGGACACATTCGTATGTGTTAAATTGTTTTGTGATTTTAGGACTTGGGGACTGCGAGACAGTACTTGGGACGAGTATGAGTAGGTGTGAATAGTAGTAGAGATCTATACTACTGGAAGCACAAGACTCACACTTGGATCAGGGAAAGTCACAAGGTTACCAAGGAACTCGTAATTGATTCCGTCTTATTCTAGTCTGTCGTTACCATCGTTTCGGTAATGACTAAGAAGATGATTGTTATTCCGACCCTAGTGGTCATATCAAATTGAGTCTGACTACGATGAGTTTGTTACGTGGTTCAGAGAACCAAGTTTGATGTAGTATTTAACTTAAGTCAAATCGAAGTAAAGGATGATCAAAGCGATCAATAGAAGTATCGCGTTCGTTGTTAAAGAAGTTGGGTTAGGTTGTATTCTGACCCAAAGGGATGAAGTGATAGCGTGTGCATTGAGGCAACGGCGCTGGCTAGAGTTACTCAAGGACTACGACTGTGAGATACTTTACCACCCTGGTAAAGCAAGTATTGTTGCTAATGCTCTCAGTCGGAATGTGAATCTTGAAAGGAAGAGCCCAAGAGCGTTGAGAATTGAAGTTGTCTCTACAAATGGGAAGTATAAAAGAAAGCTCAGGAGGAAGCTTTAGAGAAAAATGACCGAAAGGAGGAATGTTTGGGATAAAACGTTGGTGTTTGATACAAACGGTCAAATCCTGAAGGTATTCAAAGGTAGGATTTGGGTACCTAGGATGGGAGGAGTAAGAGGTCTTCTGATGGAAGAAGCTCACAAAACCATGTACTTGATTCATCCCAGCAGTACAATAATGTATAGGTATCTAAAACCCTATTACTAGTGGCCGACGATGAAGCTCGATGTTATTAAGTATGTGGCCGAGTGTGTAACTTGTGCTAGGGTTAAGGCACAACATCAGAAGCCGTATGGGATTTTAGAACCTTTACCTATACCCATGGGTAAATGGGAAGGTATCACTATCGATTTTGTGACTAAACTGCCCAGAACAAGGAACGGTCACGACATGATTTGGGTGGTCGTTGATCGCTTCACTAAGAGTGCGCATTTCATATCAGCCAACGAGAAATGGTCTATGGATAAACTTGCGAATTCTTATGTGAAGGAAAGTGTGAGGCTTCACGGTGTTTCGTTAACGATTGTATCCGATCGTGACAACCGTTTTACCTCAAGGTTTTGGAGGAGTCTATAAGAGGAATTGGGTACCAAGTGTGTTTGAATACAGCTTACCATCCACAAACCGATGGTAAGAGCGAACGAACAATTCAAACATTGGAGGATATACTGAGAGCATGTACCCTGGAATTCCAAGGTAACTAGGGTAAACACTTACCTCTAGTAGAATTTTCCTATAATGATAGTTTCCACTCAAACATTTAGATGGCACCTTATCACGCTTTGTATGGGGAAAAGTGTTGAATGCTGTCATGTTGGCTGGAAGCTGGAGAAAAGCAGTTTATGGGACTTGAAATAGTCCATCAGGCTGCTGAAAAGTTAAAAGTGATTAGGGAAAGGAGGTTAGCTGCTCAAAAGATCTATGCTAACAAGAAAAGACAACCGATATCATTTGAAGTTGGAGATTCGGTTTTACTTAAAGTCTCGCCGTGGAAGGGACTTATAGGATTTGGTAGAAGGGGAAAGTTGAGTCCAAGGTTTATTGGACCATTTAAAGTTCTTCTGAGAATCGGGAATCAAGCTTACAAGCTAGAATTACCGGAAGAACTAGAGGGTATTCATAACACCTTTCGTGTGTGTTATTTAAGAAAATTTACGGGAGATGTGCCCGACATAATTCCCATTTCTAAATTAAGGTTGGATGAAAACAAGAGGTTGATTGAAGAACCTGAGGCAATCGTTGACCGTAAGACTAAGAAATTGTGATGTAAAAATGGTCGATTTAGTGCTTGTGCGTTGGAAACATACGAATGGGCCAAATCTCACCTGGGAAACGGAGAGTGACATGAGGAGTCGCTACCCGTATTTGTTTGCTGATGTGTGATTCCGGGGACAGAATCATTCTAAGGGGGAAAGAGTTGTAACGACCGTGTTTCTAGGCTAGGCATTAATATTGACATAATGGTCCAGGTTAACCTTTGTAACTCATTTAGAAGAAATGAAAAAGAATTATGTGAAGTTTATGTGAATTATGTGTTTTATGCTTAATTATTAGGGTTTAATTAATTAAGAATAAAAATGAGGGTCAAAAATTAAATTTTAGATAAAGCCGATATCTATTAAAAAACTTGTAGTGGGCGTGACAAGGATTACAGATATATAAAGAATGCCGAAATCCGAGTTATAACGAAGAAGTTATGACCTGTCGAAGTTTCACGATAAACCGGCACGGTGTCGAATGTCGTAAAAAGTGAGTTTTTGATAAACTACTTTTTAGCCTTAGTGATCTAAACAAAACTCGTAGTGTTCGTTAAACCGAGAGTAGGTACAAAAAGAACGCCCAAATCTGACTTCGTATGAAGAAGTTATGATTTTTCGAAGTTTCAGTTTAGCAGTAGACAACTAAAAACTCGAATTTTAGATCGAGAGATTTTTAGCCGACACAACCTAAGCGAGAATCGAAGCTCTCCTCATTTTCAGTACAACGGTAAAAAGTCTGACGAAAACGGACGTCGGATGAAGAAGTTATGAATTTTTAACGGATTTCCTATCCAGGTCTGTTAAAAATAATAATATAAAAATTAAAGTCAAAATTAGCCGACGAAGTCTAAACAAAAGTTGTAGAGCGTAATTTTACCTACGCGTGCATATAAAGAACGTAAAAAACGGAGCTCGTATGCGAAAGTTATGGATTTTACAAGTTTTTGGCGCGAAAACCGAGAAATTTCGCATAGGTGGCTTCGGCCATGTCACCCTTCGCATGCAGCCTCCACGTGGCATCTTCTGATTGGACCGCAGCCTCGCGTGGCAACCGCTGATTGGTCCGAAGTCGTCACCCTTCTTTCCCATTGGACCGAAGTCCGGTCCACTAAGAGGCCTCCAGCTATCCGAGCCGAAGCCCTGTCTCGCCATCTGTCCGAACCGAGGCCTCGCAGCCTGCCGCGTGTCTGAACCCTCGCATACGTGTCCTTCTTCCGCGGCTGCCACGTGCCTCGCTGACTCACCTCTTCTCGGCCGACCTTCGGATCTCACTCCTATAAATAGGAGCCTTGCGAACCCTCCCGGGTAAAAAAATGGGATTTTGCCATTTTTGACCCCTTTTTCCATATTTTTACTATCCCGACATCCCTCGAAGCCCCGGTACTTATTCCAAAGCCCGGAATACGCCACGAAGTGCCCGAGAAGCCCGGAAAATTCATCTTTTCGGTTTTGAAGCCCGACCTTTCGCAGAGCCCGGTTTCTCAATAAAACTCTCGGTTTTATTAGAAACGATCGTTTTAGGAAACGAATTGCTGCCCGATTTTCATTAAATCAGGTGAGTGTATCGTCACTTTGACCTTACACATAGATGTGAAGTATTTACATTAAAATACGTGCTATGTGTAAATATATTAATTGTTTATTTGAGGTGATTGTTGAATTGATGTTTTATACAAGTTTTAAACTGTATATATATATTTTTATCTACAAATATGTTGGGTAAAATATGGGTAGATAAATTAGATGATATGTGATGAAATAAAAGTGATGAGAGGTATCGATGATTAAGATGATCTAGTCATCTAGCAGAGTATAGACAACGGCCACAGACTATTTTAGATAGCCTAGTGGAACGTTAGTAGACTTGTAATCGGTACGTATCTTTGAACTATATGTTCATTAGGTATTTTTGAACTATGTGTTCATCCATTAGTTCTTCCTTTTGACACTATTACGTGTCGGGGTACGGGAGCGTACGGGAGTACTTTATCAGTATTTTCCCTGTACTTTTATTTGGAAGAACTTTGGAGTCTTTGTTCTTTTATGAAGTGATCGGACGAGCTTCATGAGTTAGTGATATAGATCATGAGTTAAATAGTGGGTGTGTGATGAAAAGTGAGTTGGATAGATGAGATGATCAGTGATATAGATTACGAGTTGAAAGTGAGTGGTGAAATATGGGAAAAGCTTTTACCCAGATGTTGTCGTGAGTGGTGCAATATGAGAAAAGCCCTTACCCAACGTTGACCCCCGTCATTCAGCAGAGTAGGGATGACAACCATGGACTGTTCTTGACGGTCTGCGGAACTCTAGCAGGCTCGCAACCTGTAGGTGTTAATGGACTTGAGTGTTCATTCGCTGTACTCTAAAACCCCCGTCATTCAGCAGAGTATGGATGACAACCATGGACTGTTTTGATGGTCTGTGGAACACTAGCAGGCTCGTAACCTGTAGGTGTTAATGGACTTAAGTGTTCATTCGCTGTACTCTATTCCCCTCATGAGTGCCTTTAGGGCATGTAAGGCTGGGGAAACCCCTTAAGTATGTTCATCAGCTGTATGGAAAACCCATTGACATGTATTGCGGCGAAACTCCTGTGGGAAATACCATCGATGAATAAGAGCTATGGACTAGCACATGGCGACGATGTGACTTCGTGCCTATTTGACATAAATTGCTGAAGGAAAGCAATGTTGTCAACTTGTTGGTTGTTTTATGTTAGGATGTCTTGTTTGACATAACTTGCTGAGGGAAAGCAATGTTGTCACCCTGATGTTTGTTTTATTTGACATAACTTGCTGAGGAACCCCCAAAGCAATGTTGTCACCCTTAGTGATAATCCTTAGGCTAGGTCCCTTGTGATAGTTGTTTTAGGGACGTAAAGTGAGGATAATGGGAATGGGTAATTAGGGTTATTTTTGGTTGATGAAATTAATAAATTTATTATTGACTGAGAACTTAATAAGTTTATTATTTATTGTGGGTTGAAACCCCTATATGCTCACCAGGCTCCCAAGCCTGACCCACTCAGTTTATTTGTATCACAGGTATTGATACGAAGTTGCTTTACACTGAGAGATTAAAAGAGAAGTAGATCACTAGTGTAAATGAATGTAAGTTTTGTTTATGCTTATGTTTTTGTATTGACAATGACATCCCAATGGCTTAAGTGAATAAAATTCATTTCTTCGGAAATGATTTGATAACATAGTTATCATGTTTATCTGGGAACAAATTCCGCAACACTTTTAATCAAATGATTACTCTGAAATTATTTTAAAAGCATAAATTAAATCGGTCTTTTTTGGCCGTGAAATTGGGGATGTCACATTGTGTAACGCCCGGGTTTCGGGGCTAAGCATTATCAGATGATGTAATAGTCTAGGTCAACTATTGTAACTCTTTTGAGATAATAAAGATGAAATATTTGAGTATTATGTGCCTTTATATGCTTATTACTTATAAATGTGTAATAAATAAAGAATAAAAATAAGCGTCAAAATTTAAGTGTGAGATAAACCCGATATCTCTACATAAAGTTGTAGTGGTCGAAACAAGGATTCTGGGGATATAAAGAATGCCAAAATACGAGTTATAACGAAGAAGTTATGACCCGCCGAAGTTTCACGACGGAACCGGCACGACACCGGGAAGCGTAAATAGTGAATTTACGAAAGAGCAACTTTTAGCCTTTGCGATCTAAATGAAAGTCGTAGAAAACGTTAAACCGAGAGCGACCATAAAAAGAACGCCCAAATCTGACTTCGTATGAGGAAGTTATGATTTTTCAAAGTTTCGGCTTAACAGTGTACAACACGAAGTTCGAATATTAGATCGAGCAATTTTTAGCCGACACAACCTAAACGAGAATCGAAGATCTCGTTAATAGTAGCGTAACGATAAAAATACAGACGAAAACGGACGTCGGATGAAGAATTTTTGAATTTTTAACGGACCAATCCTCTCCCGGCCTGTTAAAAATATAAATTTAAAATAAATTCAAAATTAGCCGACGAAGTCTAAACAAACGTTTTAGAGTACGTTCCCGCCTACGCGTGGATATAAAGAACGTCGAAAACGGAGCTCGTATGCGAAAGTTATGAATTTTAGAAGTCGGGAACGAAAATTGCGAGACCAATGCGAAATTGATGACGTGGCACAATCACAGCCGTCGCTTGGGGCCCACGGCCTCGCTTCGGATGGAGACACCTGGCCTCGCATACGCGCCGCGTAAAAGGGTACGCTCCGCGTTCAGAATCACTTAGTCTCGGAAGCTGCACGTCTTCCCACCGAGGTCTCGCCACCTAGTGACCCTATCCGAACTACGCCCCGCGTAGTGCTGCTGTACGCCCAGCGTACGACCGAAGGCTCGCGCCTATAAATAGGCTGCGATGGCTGCCGAAGAAATCACACCAAAATCACTTCTCTCTCTAGTTTCTTTCTCTCTCTAAGCCCCCTAACCCCCCTAAAGTCTAGGTAAACCCCCTAGCACCCGAAGGAAGCCCCGAGGCTTCCGGAGTCCCGAGAAAAAGGGTCTTTCGGTTCGGAAACGCTTCTCCAAGCGAAGCCCGGTTTTCTATAAAACCCGATGTAAGTGAGCTACGCCTACGTTATTTTTAATATAGCTTCTAATTAATTATAATAACATTATTAGGACCTTAAAATAATTATTTGGGCTATTATTATGAGTTATATAGAGTGTTGTTTAACGCTTACATAATAGTAATAATAGCTAGACTATTAATTAGTCTCGGTTAACATTACACTAAACCCTAGTGGTATTGATACTAGGTTTTGTCAAGGGAAAATTGTTTTGAGATAACGAAGCGCTGTCCAAGTACCGAGTCACCACCTTACCAAGTGAGTGCATAGTTACTTTCATCTTACACATAGATATGATGTATTTTATATAAATTACATGCTACGTGTGCATATTATCTGTATACTTGCTATCTATGCTGGATGAAGGATTTTATACATGTTTTAAATGATTTAAACTGTATATGTATTTTATATCTACAAAATGTGTTGGGTAAAACATGGGTAGATGTAATATTTGCTGTGTGACAAAATAAAATAATGATAGGCCTCGTTATAGATGTTATTGATGATCCAGTCATCTAGCGGAGTATAGATAACGACCACGGACTATTCTAGACAGTCCAGTGGAACGCTAGCAGGCTCGCAACCTGTAGGTGTTTATTTGAACTGTGTGCTCACCAACAGTACTCCATCCCCCACATGGTTGCCTTATTTGACATGAATTGTTGAGGAACCCCCGAAGCATGTGTTGTCGCCCCGATGAAAATCCTTAGGCTTGGTCCCTTATGTTAGTTGTTTTAGGGATGTAAAGTGAGGATAACGGGAACGGGTAATCGGGTTTGTTTGGTTGCTGAAAATAATAAAATTATTTATTGTGGGTTGAAAACCCTATGTGCTCACCAGGCTCCCAAGCCTGACCCA
This sequence comes from Lactuca virosa, assembly GCF_052849685.1. Classification (NCBI taxonomy): domain Eukaryota; kingdom Viridiplantae; phylum Streptophyta; class Magnoliopsida; order Asterales; family Asteraceae; genus Lactuca; species Lactuca virosa. The sequence continues at coordinate 91,849,436 of NC_136432.1, forward strand.
CTCAGTTTCTTGTATTACAGGTAGTGGCGCATGAGCATAGATATTTAGATGAGAGATAAGGGATTATAGGCCTGTAAATACGAAATAATGTAGTAAGGCTTATGTTGTATTGTTTATGCTTTTGATCTGTATCGAACATGACATCCCGAGTCTTTTAATGAAATACATTTCTATGGAAATGCTTTGATAAATCTTTATCAAATTTTGTTTTGGGAACAAATTCCGCAACTCTTTTATTTAAATTATTACTCTGATTTTTAAACAAATCATAAACAAATCGGTCTTTTTTGGCCGTGAAAAATGGGGATGTCACAGTTGGTATTAGAGCATTAGTTTAAGCGAACTAGGAATTTGTAGGATTTCTAGACTTAAACTTAGAATGCTAAGCGATGATTGTGAGATGTGAGCACTAGCTTATTTTAAGAATTGTGCCTAAAATGCTTTTATGTGCTAAATGCTTTGTGCCTGATATGTTGTTATTTGTTCGGATCTATGGTCTGTTGCCGACCGGATCTGGAAACCTTATGTGCTTATGATTCTAAACGTACGACTACGATATTAGAACTAATATGTAAACATTTCGGAGTGATAAGGACGGTTTAAACGACTATCCTAAACAAAGATCTAAATTCACCTTATTCGGTGTATAGATCAAAATGACAAGAACCCGCAGTGGAGCCGGGAATGCAAATGGGAACAGGAACCAACCTCCAGTAATTGAGCAAATACCAGTTGTGGTAGCCGTTGCTGAGCCAATAACGATGGCCGGAGTGCAAGCGATGATCCATATGATGTTGGATCGTCAAATGGAGGAAAACAGACGTTTGCTCCAACAGAATCGAGAGGAAGCTACCATACCTATCGAACAACCCGAGTTGAACGAAGGGCAGTCTGAGGAGGGGAACTACAGTGGGACCGTTGGTCAAGCCAACCGACCAATAGTTCGACAAAACAACCAGGATGACGGAGTCGAGAGGAATGGATGCAAGTACAAGGATTTTCTGACTTGCTAGCCATCAACTTTCACTGGAAAGGAAGATCCGATCGGAGTCATGGATTGGATCTCGGAGATGGAGCTAGCTTTCATGATGTGTGGTTGCAGAGGCAAACTACAGACCACATTTGCAGTGCGTCAGTTCCGAGGAGGCGCTGTGTAACAACGTAAATTTCCAAAACAATTTTTTTCATTTTTAAAACATACTTTTATTCATAAGATGATGTCAAACATAATGTATCCAATATTATCATAACAAAAACATATCCCATAATCTCAAAACATAAACTCCATGAGTGTGTATGGATCATGCCGGCGCCTTCCCGCGATCCTCGCTAGTACCTGAAACATATAACACAACAACTGTAAGCATAAATGCTTAGTGACTTCCCCAAAATACCACATGACCTTCTGAGGTCAGATCTGCTTCTCTAACCTTATGGACTCGGCGAGTTCCTTCCATGGCAACACTCAAATGAACTTCTGAGGTCAGATCTACTTCTCTAACCTATAGATTTGGCCTTCCCAACCATTATAATCACGTAAAGGTCCGACCTTTACACTCATGGAACGTCGATAAAGCTTCTTTTGGTGAAATAGCCTCTAAAATGGCAACCTAGGGTCATATCTCTAATGGAATAGCAAAAAGCAAGATAGATAGGACTCTCTGGACCTCTTAAGGTCCAGATCTAAGAAGAACTCCACCTTGGGACCTCACATACTTCGAATCCAAGCCAAAGAAGGCATAAGAAAACCCTAGATTCAAGTAGATCACCAAATACACGAGATTGAGCACAGATTAGTACCTCTAGCAGCCTCTTCTGATCAAATGGTGGTAGATATGAGCTCCTCAATCTTCCTTGTTTGCCCTCCTTCCTTCTTTCTTGCAAAATCACACTTAGAACGATGAAAATGGCTTCTTCTCTCCCTCACAACACTCTCAGGTGCTCTGGTACTCTCAAAGGTGAAGGTGGCCGCAAATGAGGGCCATAAGGTCCTTTAAATAGGGCACAAGCCCGGGGGTTTAGGGTTTCAGCCCACAACGCGGACTCGTCGAGTCCACCCATCGACTCGTCGAGTCCCTTCATTAATCCAGTCAGCAAAACGCGATCCTACTCGACGAGTCTAGGCGTCAACTCCTCGAGTCCCTCCCTAAAACTCAAAATAAATGAATAACATAGAATACCTGGGAATCCAGATTTTATAATTCTCCCCCACTAGAATCAGACTTCGCCCTCGATGTCTCGCTCGGCAAACAACTCTGGATGCTGCTCCTGCATCTCTGACTCTGGCTCCCAAGTCAGCTCGGACCCTCTCCTATGCTGCCACTGGACCTGAACCAAGGGCACCTCCTTGTTCCTCAAAACCTTGATCTTCCGATCCAGGATCGCGATCGGTCTCTCAACATAATTCAATCCCGCATCCACCTGAACATCCTCCAGCGGCACTACCGCCGACTCGTCGGCTATACACTTCCTCAACTGAGACATGTGGAAGGTATCATGAATCTGGCTCAACTCCGCAGGTAGCTCCAAACGATACGCTACCCTGCCCACCCTCGTAGTCACTCTGAACGGACCGATGTACCAGGGCCCCAGCTTGCCGCTCTTCCTGAATCGGATTACTCCTTTCCAAGGAGACACCTTCAGGAGTACGAAGTCTCCCACCTAAAACTCAAGCTCGGATCGTCGCCTATCCGCATAACTCTTCTGGCGACTCTGAGTTGTCAACAACCTCTGCCTGATCTGTTGTATCTGCTCAGTCGTCTGAAGCACTATCTCAGTGCTACCCATCACGCGCTGCCCTACCTCTCCCCAGCAAATGGGAGTCCGACATCTCCTACCATACAACAACTCGAAGGGAGGCATACCAATACTCGAATGGTGGCTGTTGTTATAGGAAAAGTCAGCCACCGGCAAGTACGTGTCCCAACTTCCTCCGAAGTCCAACACACATGCTCGAAGCATGTCCTCGAGTGTCTGAATCGTCCGCTCACTCTGCCCGTCCGTCTGTGGGTGGTATGCGGTACTGAAATGCAGCCTCGTACCTAACTCCTCATGGAACTTCTTCCAGAACCTGGAAGTGAAACGTACATCTCGATCTGATATAATCGAGATCGGTACTCCATGACGCGATACCACCTCTCTCACATACAACTCGGTCAGCCTCTCTGCGGAAGAGCTCTCACTGATAGCAAGGAAGTGAGCGCTCTTCGTCAACCGGTCAACGATCACCCAAATTGCATCGACACCCCTCGTGGTCCTTGGCAATTTGGTGATAAAATCCATGGAAATATGTTCCCACTTCCACTGGGGAACCTCAAGTGGCTGCAACTTGCCATGCGGACGCTGGTGCTCGGCCTTAACCCTGCGACAGGTCAAGCACCTCTCAACAAACCATGCAACATCCCTCTTCATACAGGGCCACCAATAGTCTTTCTTCAAATCCAAATACATCTTAGTGGCTCCGGGATGGATCGAGAACCTCGATCTATGCGCCTCTTCCATCAGAATGGTACGTGCCCCGCCTGCATACGGCACCCAAATCCGACCTTGAAAGGTCATTAGCCCTCGGCTATCGGTAACGAACTCAGACACCTGCCCGATCACCCGCTCCCTCTTGCGATTCTCCGGTATCACGACCTCTGCCTGGGCCTCCCGAATGGTGTCCAACACTGGAGTCATCACCGTCAATCGCATACAAGTGTCTCGAATCGAGGCACTCTCTGCCCTTCGGCTCAGAGCATCAGCTACAACATTAGCTTTGCGCGGGTGGTATAGGATCTCACAATCGTAATCCTTCACCACATCCAACCATCTCCTCTGGCGCATATTCAGGTTAGGCTGATCCATCAAATACTTCAAACTCTTGTGGTCCGTGTATATGGTACACCGAACCCCATACAGATAGTGACGCCAGATCTTGAGAGCGAACACCACTGCCCCTAACTCCAGATCGTGGGTGGGATACCTCGTCTCATGAGGCTTCAGCTGCCTCGATGCTTACGCTACCACATGCCCTCTCTGCATAAGCACCGCACCCAATCCCGATATCGATGCATCGCAGTACACCACAAAATCCTCCATTCCCTCTGGAAGGGATAACACCGGGGCTTCGCACAACCTCTGGCGAAGAGTCTCAAACGAGGTCTGCTGCTCCGGAACCAATGAAAAAGCAACGCCCTTCCGGGTCAACTTGGTGAGGGGCACGATAATCTTGGAGAAATCCATGATAAATCTCCGATAGTAGCCGGCCAACCCCATAAAACTTCTGATTTCGGTGGGGTACCTCGGCACCTCCCAACTCATCACAACCTCAATATTCGCCGGATCGACCAATATCTCATTCTGGTTAACGAGATGTCCCAAGAACTGGACCTCTCGTAAGCACAAATCGCACTTAGAGAATTTGGCGTAAAGCCTCTCCGACCTCAATACTCCGAGGATCTCTCTCAAATGCTCCGCATGTTGCTCTCTGGATCTCGAATACACCAGTATACCGTCGATGAACATGATGACCGAACGATCCAACATCGGTCTGCACACCCTGTTCATGAGATCCATGAACGCTGCCGGTGTGTTGGTGAGCCCAAAAGGCATCATCACGAACTCGTAATGCCCATAACGAGTCCTGAACGCCGTCTTCTGGATATCCTCATCTCGCACCCTCATCTGGTGATATCCAGATCTCAAATCTATCTTGGAGAACCAAGATGCTCCCTGCAACTGATCGAATAGATCATCAATCCTCGGTAGTGGGTAACGGTTCTTGACCGTTAACTTGTTCAACTCCCGGTAATCAATGCACATCCGGTGTGAACCATCCTTTTTCTTGACAAAAAGGATCGGCGCTCCCCAAGGTGAGCTACTCGGCCTGATAAATCCTTTCCCCAACAGCTCCTGAAGCTGTGAGGATAACTCCTGCATCTCTGGTGGCGCAAGGCGATAGGGCGCCTTGGCGATAGGTGCCGCTCCCAGAACCAAATCGATGCGAAACTCCACTTGCCTCTCGGGAGGCACACCCGGCAACTCCTCGGGGAAAACATCAGGGAACTCACGCACTATCGGAACATCATCAACCGAACTTGGCCTTTCCGCGGCCACTCGTGTATCCATCACATAAGCTACAAACCCGCTGCAGCCCTGCTGTTGACTCTGCCTCGCTCTAGCTGCCGAACAGAACACTGACCCAGATCGGGTACCCTCGCCGTACACCGTAAGTACTCCCCCACTAGGGTCTCGTATCGTCACCAACTGTCGCTCGCAGTCTATAACAGCCCCAAATCGGCTTAACCAATCCATGCCCACTATGACACCCACGTCGCCCATCGCAATCGGGACTAGATCCATCGGGAATTCAACCCCGAAGATCTCGAGTACACATCCTCGAATCACATCCATAGCATACACCGCTCGCTCGTCAGCTATGGAAACTCGTAGAGGTCAACTCAACGCCTCCCGCTGAATACTGATGTGCTGACTAATGGCTAAAGACACAAATGATCGACTCGCACCCGAGTCAAATAACACCAAAGCAGGTACAAAATTCACAAGAAAAATACCTACGCATATCATAATATAAGCACAATATCTCAAACTCAGCATAAATAAATGAAAGAATACATACCAGCCACGACATCGGCCGCTGCGCGGACCTCCTCCGCTATCAACTGGAAAGCTCTCCTGCGAGCCTTCGGTGCCTCGGCCTTCACCGGCTGAACCTCAGTAGCTCGCACGGCTGCAGGGGCAGATCCCTGCGGTGCTCCCTGTGCTGTCCCCCGCAGCTGCGGACACTCGGCCTTCCGGTGTCCGGTTTGGTTGCAATGAAAGCAAACCATGAACCCCTTGGGGCAATCCTTGGCAATGTGCCCCTCCTTGCCACATTTGTAGCATGCACCAGATCGACAAACCCCATCATGTCCCTTGCCGCACTTCCCACAAGTGCGGCCCTTCTGGCCTCCAAATCTCGAATCGGCGGGCTTTGCCTGCTTGGCTACCCGCTAGGACTGTGCCGGCCGCCGGTCCCTCCCCTGAGACTCGGCCTGCTCCCGAGCCTGAGTCTCTAGTTCAATCTCCCTCTTCCGGGCATTTTCCTGGAGCTCGGCAAATGTCCGGTATGATGAGTTCGCCACGAACTCCCTGATATCCCTCCTCAAAATGCTCAAGTACCGGCTCATACGTGCCTGCTCAAACGACACGTGTTCAGGGAAAAACAACGCCCTCTCATGAAACATCCTCGTAATCACTGTCACAGACTCAATTCCCTGCTTGAGGGACAAGAACTCCTGGGTTAAATGTTCCCTCTCCATAGGGGGAACATACTCCTCTCGAAAGATCGTGGTGAACCTCTCCGAGGTCACCGCAGTAAGCTCTGCCGTAGTGAAGTCTGTCGTCACAAACTTCCACCAGTCCTTCGCCCCTAAGCGAAGCTGGTTCAGTGCAAACCGAACCCTCAGATGCTCTGGACACAAGCAGGTGTAGAAGCATCCCTCGATATCAGAAATCCATCTCATCGCAGTAATCGGATCCTGCGTCCCATCAAACTCTGGTGGCTTCGTTTTGCTGAACTCCCGGAACAGCAACGAGTCACCCCCTGAGGTCTAGCAGCAGCAACAGCTGCAGTAGCTGTAGCAGCCGCAGCCTCAGTAACCGCTGCGTACCGCTCATCAAAGGTCTCAATCAATGTGGTCTTGATAGACCCAAACATCTCCGGAATCTCGGCTCGGATCGCCGCAGCCACCTCATCGTGGATCATCTGATGAAGCTCCTCGTCACTCACGCCACTCGTCTCAGGTCTGTGGCGTGTCCCAACCATGATGTCTCTGAAATACAACATAAAAATATCAGAGACTCGCTCGAGCATACTCGCACTCGATCACTCAACCCTACTTGTCCCCTAGTACCCTAAGGATTCTTACTTGGATTGCGCACTGATCCGGTGTCTTTAGTAGTACGGGCCCTATACTACCGTCCACACTGCATCAGTATTCACCCCAAGTCCTCCTCCTAGGATCCCAGATCACAAGTACCCTACATCTCGCTGGCATAGGCTACCCTTCGGTAGACCTCTCATAAGCTCCTCACTGCTACCTACTCATTCTCAAGCATCTCAAGCTCCTCAGGCCACTCTAGTCCTAATATGAATACCTAGCCTACTCTAGCATCTGTAACATATCATAACTCATAACACATAATGTAAGGGTATTTTGGGAAATCACCGTGCGGGTGCTGACTTATCGTACACACTGCTTCCTTCTGCTTTTCTCAAATCCTTTTACTTTTTGAAAAATTGTTTATTTTATGAAGAACTTTCTCAAATCCTCAGTTTGAGTTCAAATACACCCGAAGGTGCATCCGAATCCCTCAAACCAAGGCTCTGATACCAACTTGTAACAACGTAAATTTCCAAAACAATTTTTTTCATTTTTAAAACATACTTTTATTCATAAGATGATGTCAAACATAATGTATCCAATATTAACATAACAAAAACATATCCCATAATCTCAAAACATAAACTCCATAAGTGTGTACGGATCATGCCGGCGCCTTCCCGCGATCCTCGCTAGTACCTGAAACACATAACACAACAATTGTAAGCATAAATGCTTAGTGACTTCCCCAAAATACCACATACGCACATACGCCAGTCAAGGCTATAAGACCTTCCGGTCACTGTGTCTCAGAGGACTTCCGTCCTACAACCCTGGTAGACCTTTCGGTCCTACCCGTAGTGACCTTCCGGTCCATATCATCTTGACCTTCTGGTCCATATCCTAATGACCTTCCGGTCCTTAGCATTCACATCATACATAACACATCAATATCATATAACGGTATACAACACATACATCTCATAGCATATAAGACCTTCCGGTCACACATAGATACCACTCTAGGTACAGTATAGTGAGAAGACTCACCTCGTATAATGTCGGATGACCTCTCGTGCTCCATAGCCCGACCTAGCCTCCTCCTATTAACATAATAACATTCCTGATCAATACTCTCTCATAGCCTCGTCTCTAAAGATTGGGTAGAAGGCCATCCTACCCCTCCCTGAACTCCCCTGAATCAGCTTGACCAAAACCCTAAGGTCAACTGAAGTCAACGGTCAAACTTTGACCCGACTCGTCGAGTGCACATGGGCGACTCGGCGAGTCTATGCGGGTCCTCTGAATCCTTCTAGTCTCACTTGACACGTCGAGTCATCCCTTCACTCGACGGGTTACACCTGTCATGAATCGCGGGGCAACCCCGACTCGACTCGTCGAGTCCCCTTATGGACTCGGCGAGTTCCTTCCATGGCAACACTCAAATGACCTTCTGAGGTCAGATCTGCTTCTCTAACCTATAGATCTGGCCTTCCCAACCATTATAATCATGTAAAGGTCCGACCTTTACACTCATGCAACGTCCATAAAGCTTCTTTTGGTGAAATAGCCTCTAAAATGGCAACCTAGGGTCATATCTCTAATGGAATAGCAAAAAGCAAGATAGATAGGACTCTCTGGACCTCTTAATGTCCAGATCTAAGAAGAACTCCACCTTGGGACCTCACATACTTCGAATCCAAGCCAAAGAAGGCATACGAAAACCCTAGATTCAAGTAGATCACCAAATACACGAGATTGAGCACAGATTAGTACCTCTAGCAGCCTCTTCTGATCAAATGGTGGTAGATATGAGCTCCTCAATCTTCCTTGTGTGCCCTCCTTCCGTCTTTCTTGCAAAATCACACTTAGAATGATGAAAATGGCTTCTTCTCTCCCTCACAACACTCTCAGGTGCTCTGGTGCTCTCAAAGGTGAAGGTGGCCGCAAATAAGGGCCATAAGGTCCTTTAAATAGGGCACATGCCCGGGGATTTAGGGTTTCAGCCCACAGCGCGGACTCGTCGAGTCCACCCATCGACTCGTCGAGTCCCTTCATTAATCCATTCAGCAAAACACGATCCTACTCGACGAGTCTAGGCGTCAACTCGTCGAGTCCCTCCCAAAAACTCAAAATAAATGAATAACATAGAATACCTGGGAATCCGGATGTTACACGCTGTGCGTTGGTGGAATACCCTGGGGAAGACTCTGAGCCGCAATGAACCCCTCCAACTAACATGGGCAAAATTTTTGGTACAGTTCAAACGTAAGTACTGCTCAGCCCAAAACCTGCTCGAGCTAGAGAACCAGTTCCTAACCCTGAAGAAAGGAAGCACGTCCATTGATGAACACACCAACAACTTCACGGAGAAGATGGAGTTTGCCTTGCGTCTTGTCCCAGAAGAACTAACAAAAATCGACAAGTATGCCAAGGGACTCCCATGGGAGTATGCAGTGTCGGTACGTCAGGCACGTACTCTGGCGACAACTATCTGGGCTGCCAAATCTGTGGAGGATATGATTAAGGGAAGAGCTGCCAGCAAGGTTGAGGTTGGCGAGAAGAGGAAGTTCAAGGGGTCTACAAATCCCAACAATAAGAAAATCAAGTCTGGTTCAAGAAAGTTCGGAGGAGGAAATGAAGCAAAGTGGTGCGAGAAGTGCAAAAAGAAGCACTCAGGGAAATGTGGCGAGGAGGTGACCTGCTACAAGTGTGGGAAGGCGGGGCATTACGCCAATGAGTGCACCGCCAGCAAAAGGGTGTGCTACGATTTCCGTGAAGAAGGGCACATTGCTAAGGATTGCCCGAAGAAGAAAGATGCGGCAAGGCCCAACATTCCACCGAAGCCGAAGGCGAGAGCCTTCCAGATGACGCTCGAGGCTGCTAAGGAAGCAGCAGACGTCGCTTCAGGTACCTTTCTTGTAAATGGTTTGCCTGCCAATATACTGTTTGATTCCGGAGCCAACTACTCCTTTGTATCGCATAAATTTGGTGGGAAACTAGCATTGCCTGTAGAAAAACTTGATAATGCCCTGATTGTAGAAGTTGTCAGTGGCAAGTTCGTACCTGTTACTAATCGTATTAAGAACGTCGCCATCGACTTAAACGGAAACGAAGTCCACGAATAGCTGTTGCCCATAGAGTTGAACGGTTTCGACATCATTTTGGGAATGGACTGGCTTAGTGCCAACGACGCAGAGATTCTTTGCAGGAAAAAGATAGTAAGGGTAAATCCCCCTAGAAAAGAGTCATTCATGGTGTATGGGGACAAACGCAGAGTAAATTCTGGAATCATCTCCCTGATGAAAGCCAGGAAATGTGTGTCCAAGGGATGTGCATCGTACTTGGCATTTGTTATCGACGCTAAGAAGGAAAAGAAGGAGGTGCAAAACATACCAGTCGTGTGTGATTATCCGGAAGTCTTTCCCGAAGATCTTCCCGGATTACTGCCTGATAGACAAGTAGAGTTTCGGATAGACTTGTTACCAGGGACGACACCAATAGCAAAAGCACCGTATCGATTAGCACCGACGGAGATGAAGGAGCTTATGATGAAACTTCAGGATTTGTTGGACAACGGTTTTATCAGACCTAGTTCATCACCCTAGGGAGCTCCGGTGTTATTCGTGAAAAAGAAGGATGGAAGCATGAGAATGTGTATAGACTACACAGAACTGAACAAGGCAACGGTGCAGAACAAGTATCCATTTCCAAGGATTGACGACCTATTCGATCAGCTGCACGGTTCGAGCTATTTTTCAAAGATCGATATCAGGTCAGGATATCATCAGCTGAAGGTAAGAGAGCAGGATATTGAGAAAACTGCGTTCAGAACGAGATATGGACACTACGAGTTCTTGGTTATGTCATTTGGACTAACCAATGCTCCAACAGCGTTCATGGGTTTGATAAATAGGGTTTGTAAACCATTCCTCGATAAATTTGTGATAGTGTTCATAGATGACATTCTCATCTACTCGAAAATACAGGAGGAGCATGGCCAGCATCTACAAGAAGTGTTGAAAGTCTTGAAGAAGGAGAAGTTGTATGCAAAGTTCTCCAAGTGTGATGTTTGGATCCGAGAAGTCCAATTCTTGGGTCATCTGGTTAACCAAGAAGGGATAATGGTTGACCCAACAAAAATCGAAGCGGTGATGAAGTGGGAACGACCAAAAAGTCCCACGGAGATTCGAAGCTTTCTAGGATTAGCCAGATATTACTGACGATTTATCCAAGGCTTTTCTTCGATAGCTGCTCCATTAACAACTTTGACCCACAAAGGAGCTACTTACACATGGAGTGAGAAGCACGAAGAAGAATTCGAGAAGCTAAAGAAGAAATTATGTGAAGCACAGATTCTTTCTCTACCCGATGGAGTTGAAGATTTCGCCGTGTATAGCGATGCGTCAGGAGTCGGGTTAGGATGTGTCCTGACTGAAAGAGAAAAGGTGATAGCATACGCATCTCGACAATTGACGGAGCATGAGAAGAACTACCCCACTCATGATTTGGAGTTGGCAGCGGTAGTATTTGCCTTGAAGATATGGAGGCATTACCTCTATGGCACGAAGTGCAAACTTTTCACTGATCATAAGAGTCTACAGTATCTCTTTAATCATAAAGAATTGAATATGAGGCAACGACGCTGGTTGGAGTTACTCAAGGACTACGACTGTGAGATACTTTACCACCCTGGTAAAGCAAATGTTGTCGCTGATGCTCTTAGTTGAAAAGTCAACTTTGAGAGAAAAAGGCCAAGAGCGTTTAGAATAGAAGTTCTCTCGACGATTGTGGAAAGTATCAGGAAAGCTCAAGAAGAAGCTTCAGAGAAGAATGGCCGAAAGGAAGAACGTTTGGGTAAAACGTTAGTGTTCGGTACAAACAGTCAAGGATTGAAGGTATTCCAAGATCGGATTTGGGTACCTAAGACAGGAGGAGTAAAAAAACTTCTGATGGAAGAAGCGCACAAGACCATGTACTCGATTCATCCCGGCAGCACAAAAATGTATAGGGACCTAAAACCCTACTATTGGTGGCCGACGATGAAACTGGATGTTGCGAAGTATATGGTCGAGTGTGTGACATGTGCAAGAGTTAAGGCACAACATCAGAAACCCTATGGGAGTTTAGAACCTTTACCTGTACCCATGGCTAAATGGGAAGACATCACCATGGATTTTGTGACTAAATTGCCCAGGATGAAGAATGGACACGACATGATTTGGGTGGTCGTGGATCGTTTCAATAAGAGTGCACACTTCATAGCAGCCAACGAGAGGTGGTCTATGGATAAGCTCGCAAATGCTTACGTGAAGGAGATAGTAAGACTTCACGGTGTTCCTCTAACAATCGTATCGGATCGTGATAGTCGTTTCACATCAAGGTTCTGGAGAAGTCTACAAGAGGAATGGGGTACGAAGTTGTGTTTGAGTACAACTTACCATCCGCAGACTGATGGCCAGAGCGAAAGAACGATTCAAACACTGGAAGATATGCTGAGAGCATGTACCCTGGAGTTCCAAGGAAACTGGGACGAGCACTTACCTCTGGTAGAGTTTTTCTACAACAATAGTTTCCACTCGAGCATCAATATGGCACCCTATCTAGCTTTGTACGGAAAGAAGTGTCGTACGCCGTCTTGTTGGCTAAAGGCTGGAGAAAAGCAGTTTATGGGCCCCGAGATAGTCCATGAGACTGCTGAGAAGCTGAACGTGATTAGGCCAAGACTCAGGATCGTCAGAAGAGCTATGCTGCCAAGAAAAGACGACCGATGACTTTTGAAGTTGGGGATTCAGTTTTGATTAAAGTCTCCCTGTGGAAGGGACTTATAAGATTCGGGAAACGAGGAAAGTTGAGTCCAAGGTTTATTGGACCATTCAAAGTTCTTCAGCAGATTAGGAACAAAGCTTACAAGCTCTAATTACCCGAAGAACTAGATGGTATTCATAACACCTTCCATGTGTGTTATTTGAGGAAGTTCACCGGAGAAGTGTGACATCCCCTAATTTCTCGGCCAGAAAAGACCGATTTAATTTATGCTTTTTAAAATAAAATCAGAGAAAATCTTTTTAAAAGATGTTGCGGAATTGGTCCCCAAAACAAAACATGATAAAAGTTTGTCAAAACCTTTCTTTAAGAAATATATAATTTCCTTTTATATCAAAACCTCGGGATGTCATGTTCCGATACAGATCAAAAGCATAAACAAGACATTATAAGCCTTACAACAGTTATTTATAACTACTGGCCTATAATCCAAAAATCACTCATCATCATCATCCGACTATGCTCGGGGTCCACTACCTGTAATATAAAAAGCTGAGTGGGTCAGGCTTGGAAGCCTGGTGAGCATATAGGGTTTTCAACCCACAATAAATAAATTTATTGTACTTAAACGTCAATCAATCAACCAAATTACCCCAACCGCATTATCTTATATTTCTTAAGGGTTTACCCTAACATTCAACTATCACTCCTTCCTAAGGATTCATCCTAAGAAATAGGCACGAGGTCACACCATCGCCAAGCTTTATACAACAGGTGCTAAGTCCATAGCTCTCATTTATCGACAGTATTATTGACAGTATTCTCCCCTGTCATACATGTCAATGGGTTTTTAGAGTACAGCAGATGAACATATAGTTCACACACCTACAGGTTGCAAGCCTGCTAGTGTTCCACAGACCGTCTAGAATAGTCCATGGTTGTCATCCATACTCTGTTGAATGACGGGGGTGAACGTTTGGGTAAGTGATTCTCCAAAATTTCACCACTCACCCTCAACTCATGATCAATATTACTGATCATCTCATTTATCCAACTCACCTTTCATCACACCCACTATTTCATCTACCCATGTTTTACCCAACATTTTTTGTAGATAAAAATACATATACAGTTTAAATTATTTAAAAACCTCTATAAATCATTCCTTCACACCTATCTCAAATAAACAAACAATATATATTCACACAGCACGTATTTTATGTAAAATACTTCATATCTATGTGTAAGGTGAAAGTAACTACACACTCACCTGAATTAATGAAAATTGGGCAGCAATTCGTTTTCTAAAACGATCGTTTCGAATAAAACCGGGAGTTTTATTGAGAAACCGGGCACTACGAAGGGTCGGGCTTCAAAACCGAAAAGATAAATTTTCCGGGTCTTCGGGCACTTCGAGGCGTATTTCGGGGGTTATAATCGATACCGGGGCTTCGGGGGACGTCAAAATGGTGAAAATATTGAAAAAAGGGTGAAAAATGCCAAATCTTAAATTCTAGTCGGGAGGGTTCGCACCCTCCTATTTATAGGCTGGGAGACCGAAGATCAATGCCTGAGAAGGAGACATGCGGCAGCAGATCCGAAGGGGACAGCACCTGGCTCGCACGTGGGTTGCGCATGCGAGGTGTCCGGTGGCAGCTTCTGATTGGACCGAAGTCCGGATCTGAGGGGGGGGGGGGCTCGTGGCTCATGCGAAGCTCGGATGCGATGAGTCACTATACACGCGTCGGATGCGAGGCTCGCCACCGAGGCACACACGTCGGTTTCTCATTGGACCACTTCGAATGACTATCCGGTTCGGACACGCTTCTGATGACACAGCAATTTCGGACACGTGGCACTCATGCAGCGAAGGTGACGTGGCCGAAGTCCACGTATGCGAAATTTCCTGGTTTTGACATTTTTTCTCGATTTTCGCGCCAAAACTTCTAAAATGCATAACTTTCGCATACATGTTCCGTTTTTGACGTTCTTTATATGCACGCGTAGGTAAAATTACGCTCTACAACTTTCGTTTAGACTTCGTCGGCTAATTTTTATTTAATTTTTTTATTATTATTTTTAACAGACCGGGACAGGAAATCCGTTACAAATTCATAACTTCTTCATCCGACGTCCGTTTTCGTCTGTCATTTTACCGTTGTGCTACTATTTACGAGACCTTCGATTATCGTTTAGGTCGTGTTGGCTAAAATCACTCGATCTAAAATTCGAGTTTTTAGCTGTCTACTGCTAAGCTGAAACTTCGAAAAATCATAACTTCCTCATACGAAGTCAGATTTGGACGTTCTTTTTATACATACTCTCGGTTTAACGAACACTACGACTTTCGTTTAGATCACTAAGGCTAAAAAGTAGTTTCTCAAAAACTCACTTTTTACGACATTCGGCACCGTGCCGGTTTTGTCGCGAAACTTCGACAGGTCATAACTTCTTCGTTATAACTCGGATTTCGGCATTCTTTATATATCCGTAAGCCTTGTCACGACCACTACAACTTTCTTAATAAATATCGGCTTTATCTAATATTTATTTTCGATGCTCATTTTTAGTCTTAATTAATTAAACCCTAATAATTAAGCATAAAACACATAAAACACATAATATTCACATAATTCCTTTTCATTTCTTCAAAATGAGTCACAAAGGTTAACCTAGACTATCATGTCAATATTAATGCCTAGCCTGGAAACACGGGCATTACAATTCTCTTCATCTTAGGATGATTCTGTCCCCAGAATCACACATCGACAAACAACTACGGGTAGCGACTCATCATGTCACTCTCCGTTTCCCAAGAAAGATTTGGCCCATTCGTATGTTTCCAACGCACAAGCACTAAATCGACCATCTTACGTTACAACTTTTTAGTCTTACGGTCAACGATTGCTTCGGGTTCTCCAATTAACCTCTTGTTTTCATCCAACCTTAATTCAGAAATGGGAATTATGTCAGGCACATATCCCGTGAACTTTCTTAAATAACACACACGAAAGGTGTTATGAATACCCTCTAGTTCTTCCGGTAATTCTAGCTTGTAAGCTTGATTCCCGATCCTCATAAGAACTTTAAATGGTCCAATAAACCTTGGACTCAACTTTCCCCTTCTACCAAACCTTATAAGTCCCTTCCACGGCGAGACTTTAAGTAAAACCGAATCTCCAACTTCGAATGATATCGGTTGTCTTTTCTTGTCAGCATAGCTCTTTTGAGCAGCTAACCTCCTTTCCCTAATCACTTTCAACTTTTCAGCAGTTTGATGGACTATTTCAAGTCCCATAAACTGCTTTTCCCCAGCTTCCAGCCAACATGACGGCATTCGACACTTTTCCCCATACAAAGCGTGATAAGGTGCCATCTTGATGCTTGAGTGGAAACTATTACTATAGGAAAATTCTACTAAAGGTAAATGTTCATCCCAGTTACCTTGGAATTCCAGGGTACATGTTCTCAGCATATCCTCCAATGTTTGAATTGTTCGTTCTGTCTGACCATTGGTTTGCGGATGGTAAGCTGTATTCAAACACAACTTGGTACCCAATTCCTCTTATAGACTCCTCCAAAACCTTGAGGTAAAACGGCTGTCACGATCGGATACAATCGTTAACGGAACACCGTGAAGCCTCACCATTTCCTTTACGTAAGAATTCGCAAGTTTATCCATAGACCATTTCTCGTTGGCGGCTATAAAATGCGCACTCTTAGTGAAGCGATCAACGACCACCCAAATCATGTCGTGACCGTTCCTTGTTCTGGGCAGTTTAGTCACAAAATCCATGGTAATGTCCTCCCATTTACCCATGGATACAGGTAAAGGTTCTAAATTCCCATACAGTTTCTGATGTTGTGCCTTAACCCTAGCACAAGTTACACACTCGGCCACATACTTAGCAACATCGAGCTTCATCGTCGGCCACCAGTAATAGGGTTTTAGATCCCTATACATTTTTGTACTGCCGGTATGAATCGAGTACATGGTTTTGTGAGCTTCTTCCATCAGAGGACCTCTTACTCCTCCCATCTTAGGTACCCAAATCCTATCTTTGAATACCTTCAGTTCTTGACCGTTTGTATCAAACACCAACGTTTTGCCCAAACGTTCTTCCTTTCGGTCATTTCTCTCTAAAGCTTCCTCCTGAGCTTTCTTTATACTTTCCACAACTGTCGAGACAACTTCAATTCTCAATGCTCTTGGCCTTTTCTTTTCAAGATTTACCCCGACTGAGACTATCAGCAACAATATTTGCTTTACCAGGGTGGTAAAGTATCTCACAGTTGTAGTCCTTGAGTAATTCTAGCCAGCGCCGTTGCCTCATATTCAATTTCTTCTGATTAAAGAGATATTGAAGACTCTTATAATCAGTGAAAAGTTTGCACTTAGTACCGTAAAGATAGTGCCTCCATATCTTTTAGGCAAATACTACCGCTGCCAACTCAAGATCATGAGTGCGGTAGTTCTTTTCATGCTCTTTTAATTGCCTCGATGCATACGCTATCACTTTATCCCTTTGGGTCAGAACACAACCTAACCCAACTCCAGAGGAATCACTATAAACTATGAAGTCATTAACTCCTCGAGGTAACGAAAGAATCGGTGCTTCACATAACTTCTTCTTTAACTTCTCAAAAACTTCCTTATGCTTCTCATTCCAAGTATAAACAGCTCCTTTGTGGGTCAAAGTTGTCAATGGAGTCGCAATCGAAGAAAAGCCTTGGACAAACCTTCGGTAATATCCAGCTAATCCTAAAAAGCTTCAGATCTTTGTAGGACTTTCAATCATAACCTTCAAGTTACAAAATAAATCCTTATTGAGGACTCCTTCTTCTTCTTAGAATAAGTACTTTCCTTCATTTATTGTAACAGACCGATGAGTCATGTTCTAATGATCTCTCATCGTATAATGCACTACTTAGACTCAGATCTCCTAGGGACAAATTTCGGAACAAACTATACCTACCTTCATGTTCTAATGTGATACAATCACAATTCAACATGTATCATTTCTAACTATTAACTTCTTTAACAACAAGCGCGATACTTCTATCGATCGCTTTGATCATCTTTCACTTCAATCTTCTGGCTTAAGTCAAATGCTACATCGAACTTGGTTCTCGGAACCACGTGACATACTCATTTTAGTCGGACTCGATTCGATATGACCTCTAAGGTCGGAATAACAATCATCTTCTTAGTCATTACCGAAATGATGGTAACGACAGATTAGAACAATACGGAATCAATTTAATAGCTCCTTGGTAACCTTGTGACTTTCCTTGATCCAAGTACGAGTCCTGTGCTTCCGGTAGTATAGGTCTCTACTACCATTCACACGTACTCACACTCGTCCCAAGTATTGTCTCACAGTTCTCCAAATCACCATACAAGAATTTCACATAGTCATTCAATTCATCAAATGACAAAACCAGGGTTTATATTATTTCCTTGAAACGATTACACAAAGGTTCAAGTTTACCCTATACTATGCCTCTAATAGGCTAATCCACTTGTTACTATTCACATTACTACTTCGTAACTTGATCTTCGGGTATCAAGTCTTTACTTCTACTTCCTAGCGTTGTTATTTGCTTCGTCAAGGATATTCTAAAATTCCCTTGGCGTTGGCGGTGCACTTGGCCTTGTTACTTCATTTTTCTTCGGACAGTCCTTAGAAATATGGCCTTCTTCTTTACATCTGTAGCATACCCCCTTGGGAATCGTACACTGATTGGCGTAATGCCCTATTTCTCCACACCTAAAGCACTTCATCTTCCTGTCACAATTCCCAGAGTGTTTATTTTTGCACTTCCCGCACCATTTTCCTTTACCTCCTCTTTTGCCAGACTTTGAGAATATGTTGCTCTTGTTGGGCCTTGAAGACCCCTCAAATTTCCTCTTCTTGCCAACTTCAACCTTGTTGGCGGTCCTGTCATTGATCATTTCTTCAATAGACTTAGCAACCCTGATAGTTGCCTCAAGAACAGATGCCTGACGTACTGGCACAGTAAGTTCATCCTTACTTTGTTGAAGTAAACGTTTTGTTTCTTCCATCTGTTGATCCAACATCGTACGCACCATTGCCTGCACCCCAGTCATCGTGATTGGCTCAGGCTGCGGATTATCATTTCCGAATTCACTTTGCGTACTCGCCATTTCGATCTATACACCAATCGTAGGTGATTTTGGATCTTTATTTTCGACAGACGTTAAATCTTCGTTATTACTCCAAAACGTTTATATGTTAGTTCTAATATCGTAGTCATACGTTTAGAATCCTACACACATAAGGTTTCCAGATACGGTCGGCAACAGACCATAGATCCGAACAAATAATCGCATATATGGCAAACATATAGCATTTAGCACGTAAAAGCATTTTAGGCATCTTTCCTAAAATAAACTAGTGCTCGTGTCTAAAATATGGTAGACACTCATCTCACAATTATCACTTAGCATTCTAAGTTTAAGTATAGAAATCCTACAATTTCTTAGTTCGCTTAAACTAATGCTCTGATACCAACTGTGACATCCCCTAATTTCTCGGCCAGAAAAGACCGATTTAATTTATGCTTTTTAAAATAAAATCAGAGAAATCTTTTTAAAAGATGTTGCGGAATTGGTCCCCAAAAAAAACATGATAAAAGTTTGTCAAAACCTTTCTTTAAGAAATATATAATTTCCTTTTATATCAAAACCTCGGGATGTCATGTTCCGATACAGATCAAAAGCATAAACAAGACATTATAAGCCTTACAACAGTTATTTATAACTACTGGCCTATAATCCAAAAATCACTCATCATCATCATCCGACTATGCTCGGGGTCCACTACCTGTAATATAAAAAGCTGAGTGGGTCAGGCTTGGAAGCCTGGTGAGCATATAGGGTTTTCAACCCACAATAAATAAATTTATTGTACTTAAACGTCAATCAATCAACCAAATTACCCCAACCCCATTATCTTATTTATTTCTTAAGGGTTTACTCTAAGATTCAACTATCACTCCTTCCTAAGGATTCATCTTAAGGAATAGGCACGAGGTCACACCATCGCCAAGGTTTATACAACAGGTGCTAAGTCCATAGCTCTCATTTATCGACAGTATTATTGACAGTATTCTCCCCTGTCATACATGTCAATGGGTTTTTAGAGTACAGCAGATGAACATATAGTTCACACACCTACAGGTTGCAAGCCTGCTAGTGTTCCACAGACCGTCTAGAATAGTCCATGGTTGTCATCCATACTCTGTTGAATGACAGGGGTGAACGTTTGGGTAAGTGATTCTCTCAAATTTCACCACTTACCCTCAACTCATGATCAATATTACTGATCATCTCATTTATCCAACTCACCTTTCCTCACACCCACTATTTCATCTACCCATGTTTTACCCAACATTTTTTGTAGATAAAAATACATATACAGTTTAAATTATTTAAAAACCTGTATAAATCATTCCTTCACACCCATCTGAAATAAACAAACAATATATATTCACACAACACGTATTTTATGTAAAATACTTCATATCTATGTGTAAGGTGAAAGTAACTACACACTCACCTGATTTAATGAAAATCAGGCAGCAATTCGTTTCCTAAAACGATCGTTTCGAATAAAACCGGGAGTTTTATTGAGAAACCGGACTCTGCGAAGGGTCGGGCTTTAAAACCGAAAAGATAAATTTTCTGGGTCTTCGGGCACTTCGGGGCGTATTTTGGGGGTTATAATCGATACCGGGGCTTCGGGGGACGTCAAAATGGTGAAAATATTGAAAAAAGGGTGAAAAATACCAAATCTTAAATTCTAGCCGGGAGGGTTCGCACCCTCCTATTTATAGGCTGGGAGACCGAAGATCAATGCCTGAGAAGGAGACATGCGGCAGCAGATCCGAAGGGGACAGCACCTGGCTCGCACGTGGGTTGCGCATGCGAGGTGTCCGGTGGCAGCTTCTGATTGGACCGAAGTCCGGATCTGAGGGGGGGGGGGGGCTCGTGGCTCATGCGAAGCTCGGATGCGATGAGTCACAGTACACGCGTCGGATGCGAGGTTCGCCACCGAGGCACACACGTCGGTTTCTCATTGGACCACTTCGGATGACTCTCCGGTTCGGACACGCTTCTGATGACACAGCAATTTCGGACACGTGGCACTCATGCAGCGAAGGTGACGTGGCCGAAGTCCACGTATGCGAAATTTCCCGGTTTTGGCATTTTTTCTCGATTTTCGCGCCAAAACTTCTAAAATGCATAACTTTCGCATACAAGTTCCTTTTTTGACGTTCTTTATATGCACGCGTAGGTAAAATTACGCTCTACAACTTTCGTTTAGACTTCGTCGGCTAACTTTTATTTTAATTTTATTATTATTATTTTTAACAGACCGGGACAGGAAATCCGTTAAAAATTCATAACTTCTTCATCCGACGTCCGTTTTCGTCCGTCTTTTTACCGTTGTGCTACTATTTACGAGACCTTCGATTATCGTTTAGGTCTTGTTGGTTAAAATCACTCGATCTAAAATTCGAGTTTTTAGCTGTCTGCTGCTAAGCTGAAACTTCGAAAAATCATAACTTCCTCATACGAAGTCAGATTTGGACGTTCTTTTTATACATACTCTCGGTTTAACGAACACTACGACTTTTGTTTAGATCACTAAGGCTAAAAAGTATTTTATCAAAAACTCACTTTTTACGACATTCGGCACCGTGCCGGTTTTGTCGCGAAACTTTGACAGGTCATAACTTCTTCGTTATAACTCGGATTTCGGCATTCTTTATATATCCGTAATCCTTGTCACGACCACTACAACTTTCTTAATAAATATCGGCTTTATCTAATATTTATTTTCGACGCTCATTTTTAGTCTTAATTAATTAAACCCTAATAATTAAACATAAAACACATAATATTCACATAATTCCTTTTCATTTCTTCAAAATGAGTCATAAATGTTAACCTAGACTATCATGTCAATATTAATGTCTAGCCTAGAAACACGGGCATTACAAGAAGTTCCCGACATAATTCCAATCTCAGAATTAAGAATAGATGAGAACAAGAGGCTGATTAAAGAGCCCGAGGCAATTGTTGACCGTAAGACTAAGAAATTACGACGCAAGATGGTCGACTTAGTGCTAGTCCGTTGGAAACATTCGAATGGGCCGAATCTCACTTGGGAAACAGAGAGTGACATGATCAGTCGCTATCCGCATCTATTTGCTGATGCATGATTCCGGGACGAAATCATTGTAAGGGGGAGAGAATTGTAACGCCCGGGTTTTGGAGAGAGAAAAAGAGAGAGAGAGAGAGAGAGAGAGAGAGAGAGAGAGAGAGAGAGAGAGAGAGAGAGAGAGAGAGAGAGAGAGAGAGAGAGAGAGAGAGAAAGAGAGAGAGAGAGAGAGAGAGAGAGAGAGAGAGAGACAGACAGAGAGAGAGAGAGACAGAGAGAGGAAAAGGGCAGATGAAGATGGTGAAAAAGGGCAAGATAGAAGGAAGAACAGGAGAATATAAAGAATCATAATAGGGGAGCGGGAAAACCCATGATTAAGCAAGCTTATGTCATAATGATACTCAATCGCCTCATGACACCTGAACTGACTAGTCATGCCACCATAACTAAGCAAGCCTATGTTATAATGGATAAGAGTAGGTTTATTTGATAGTGGACCATCAGACCACCCTTAAGAAATAGCAGGCGATGACATTTCGAAGTACACACTGGAGACTGGGTGGGAGCGACCATGTACCATCCAGTTTCGGGATGTCTCTTATTTTGGGATTGTGGACCGTAATTCTACAATGTAAATGCCTTGTGCTTCAAGGGAGTAGAGTTTAAACTCTATTGGATTTTGATGATGTTGGATAAGTGAGTTAAACATTGAACTGTACTTTGGAGTAAAAATAGGACATGTAATATTTTAGACTTCTTGCATGAATTATGATTTTAATTCGGTGTGTTTTTATTCATAAGTGATTATATAGAATTATGGGGCTCGTCAATTCCTTTTCGAGGATATAAAGATCACCGAAATTGGATTTGAAACGAAGAAGTTATGGCTGTTTAAAGTTGGAGTTATGAAGTTATCTCCTACGCTGAGCGTTGGAAGGTACCCTACATTGAGCGTAGGAGGAAATGTTGATCGGGATTTTAATGACCTATGCTAAGAATAGGTTAGGCTACGCTAAGCGTATCCACGACAGTGCAAAACCCTAAATCTATAGTTGTGATCCCTATTTAAAGGCTCTAACTCCTTGAGATCATCCCCATGCTCAGCCTTCACCCTCCTAAAATGTACCTTTGAAACCATAGCCACCGATTGTGAGTTTGGAGCTTTTAGAGAGTTTTATGAGCCCTTTGAAGGAAGAAGGTTTTTTTAGATGCAAGTGGAAAGCTTCAAGGTGTGTAGATCTAGGATTTGCAAGCCAACATCTATCTGTTGAAGGTAGAAAACTTTCATCTTGATGCTTGTCTATGTTAGATCTAGTACAGTTATGAGTTTTATGCTTTTTCCCCATTATCTTGGTCCTTGTGATTATGGGTTACTCCAGACCATTTAAATGCATTCTTCTAATGTTTTTGAGGTTATAGAGTCATAAAAATGAGAGCTTAGGCACTCTCATCCATCCATGCATGGGTTTTTGAGGAAAAGTTGGTTTTATAGACTTAGGGTTTGTATTTGTGCTCATTCTAGCCATGAAAATGGATAAAGTCCAGGACTTTATCCATTAATGTATTCATTTCGATCAGATCTGGAGGTTTGAGGGTTTGGATTTCGATAATAAGAGCTTAGTGAAGTTTTTATGATACAGGGGTCCTACGCTGAGCATAGCCTTCTATACGCTAAGTGTAGCATTGTCATACCCCCAAACCTGAACGGTGCAAACGTCCGGGGGTGGATGACTTCATGTTAAGTATGACAACACATGTATCATAGTAATCAAAGTAACAACAACCATCGTATTGATAATATAATATTTACATTGTGTTCAAAACATTACTTGAATAACATTAAAAGTAAAACAAAAGTTAAGACGTAAAGCTCCGTCTTCGCAACACCTGAGAGGTATGTGTCTACTAACGATCCTGAGAATACAAGTGGTTTGAAAAAGTGTCAACATTAAAGTTGGTGAAATCATAAGTATTTTTGTTATAAAAAGTATCCTCTTTATTCTTTGGGAAAAGTTCGCCTGTTTTTCCAGAAAAATCTTATATTTTCTTAATAAATAATTTGACTGTAGTTATTCCTTCTGTGATCATTTAGTGAATACAAATTATATATAATAAAGATCGATTAGACAGTTGAATGTGTGAATCTGCCCTAAGCCCACAACCAAACAAGGAACAGGAAATGAGGCGGAAGTCACACATTCCACTATCTACCAGATCTTTATTATATATAATCCTAATGTATTCATCAAATAATCACAGAATTAACATTAATGATTCTCTATTAGAATGGTAACCACAATAGTTCCTTCTATAATCACTTAGTTTATACTAACTATATATCACCTAATATCGAACAGACAGTTGAATGTGTGAATCTGCCCTAATCCCACAACCAAACAAGGAACAGGAAGTAAGGCGGAAGTCACACATTCCACTGCCTATCGGATATTGTTTATATATAATTCGGATGTATAAACTAAGGAATTATAGAATTAACTATTAAAGGTCTTTTATGATATACTAGTTTAATCATAAGTATTAAACCTTTTGTAAATAAGTTCCTACTTCCACTTACTCTATTGTAAAACATTGTTTTCAGTAATAATTATTATTGGTTTCAGAAAGTTCTATCGATAACTGTTTACCTTTAAAATAACGATGTTTACCATAGAAAATCCTATATTTTCTATAAAACCGATTTGTAGTCTTAATCGTTCCAAGATTTAAAAGCACAAGTATAATTCCTATACGTACTTTAATGATATCTAGTTTTGTTGATAAGTTAAACTGGTTGAAGACTTATTTGCCCTGAAAACCTGATGCAATGATACTACCCTCCTATGATCACTTAATACATACAAGTTGTATATAACTGAGGTCGAATAGACAGTTGAATGTGTTAATCTGCCCTAAGCCCACAACCAAACAAGGAACATGAAATGAGGCGGAAATCACACATTCCACTGTCTACCGGACTTTAATTTTAACTAACCGTATTATATATACTAAGTAATCACATAGTTAATATCCTTCGAGATTGTTTAAGGAAAAGTATATTACTACGTAAATATGTCGTTGTTTTCTCCTTGTGAGTTCTTATGACCATACTAATTGATACGACGTGAATTGGACATCACTATCGTTTATGACGTTTGTCACCCGTAGACCTGCCGGTCTAACTGTAGCTAACAGTTGAGGTGATGGATTGTCGGTCCCATATATATCTATACACAAACTCACGCTCTCCCTCCAGAAGACTCTGGTTTATAAAGGTAGACTTCCACTTGTACTTAGGTAAGTACACGAAGACAAGTCTCACTAACAAGATCAACGACTTTACAAGTAATAATGTGAAAACCTTTTTATAAATAACTGATAGTTTTGTAAAAAGATCCCTTTGTTCCCTAAACTATACTTATCATAGTTTATAAGTTTATTTTCATGTTTTAACCTGGACTTTGTAAAATAGTTCTTATGATCCATAAACTATACCTATTATAGTTTAGAAGTTTATTTTCGTGTTTTGACAAGTTTCACGTTTAAATACAGATTGATGGTAAGAAAAACATAATAAGTAAATTATATTTTAAAACACAAAATTTATTATGTATTACTTGTATTCCCCCCCTTAAAAACATTTAAAAAGCTTGGAAAATATGGGGGTATGAACTCACCTTAAGGGAATGATTCGATTGAAGGCTCGATATAGGATGTTATTTCCACAAGTTAGATCCCGAGACAAAAACGAGTCCTAAAGTATTTCACATAATATATATATATATACATATAATTAGTGAATATAATGATAGGTATGCTAAGGAAACACACTAATTTGTAAGATTTACTTACACAAAGAGGTGTTAGAAGCAAAGTGGAAGGTTGCAAGGGAGTTTACGGTTGATGTTCTTGAGTTTACGACTGGTGTTCTTGATGAATGAATAAGATTCAAGGGTTTACGGTTGGGTGTTCTTGATGAATAAAGAACACTTGAAGATTCAAGTGTTTTCGGCTCAAAAATATGAAGATTGGAGGGTGATTTCTTGATAAAGTGAAGAACACTTGGTGTTCTTGTCAAGATCCTAAGAAGACTCAAAGGATTTGGATGATACTTGAGAGAGAACAAAGGGTTTTCGGTTGATGAACTTGAGAGAGAAAAGCTTGAGTTTTCGGCTAAGAAGTGTAGAATGAAGGAAAAATTAGTCATATATATATATATATATATATATATATATATATATATATATATACATAGCAGTTTTCAGCTGTAAACACTTCCCGAGGGGATATGATCCTCGGGTTTGCGGCTGCGAGGAGAGTTCACGGCTGCGAACTGTTTGCGGTTGCAAGCAGTTTGCGGCCCCCTTCAGTTTGCGGCTTCTTTTGCGATCTGAAGAAAGAAGAAACAGCAAGGGTTGGCGGCTCGAAAGCCGTTTACGGTCCGAAGGCTTACTGTTCATGCGAGACTTCTCGGATAAGCACTACACTTCTAATTTAGGTAATACTTCAAAATAATAAGTTGGACTTTAGTTGATTCAAGTTTGACTTTAGTTGACTTTTATTGACTTTTACACGATAGAAAATAACGGGGTGTTACAAGCATTATGCTGAGCGTTGATCAATGTGCTACATTGAGCGTTAGTCAAGTGACGGTTGACTATTGGCTTTTTGATCGGTTAGACTTTTGGTCAACAATGTTGGGACTTAGTATTGAAATGGAAAAATGGTCTTTGGCCCAAAGGACGTTCGATTGTGAGCCTAGACCTTTTGAGAGTTGGTTATTACCTTAATTGTTAACAATGGTTTTATTATGTATATGTTTTGCAAAAGGATACTTGATATCGTAGGCTCGAGAGTGTGGTTTATCATGTCTTCAGGATTGATCTGAGTGTTCTCGCTATACTATGTAGGATGCTAGCTGTCTTTATGATACCTGCATGGAAGACCACTAGGTGGCCCCTAGAATGTATATGGAAGACTAGGTGGTGGCTCCTGGCAATTGTGTGTAAGACGAGGGTCTAGC
Source organism: Lactuca virosa (assembly GCF_052849685.1). Lineage (NCBI taxonomy): Eukaryota > Viridiplantae > Streptophyta > Magnoliopsida > Asterales > Asteraceae > Lactuca > Lactuca virosa. Next base: position 91,876,279 of record NC_136432.1, read on the forward strand.
CTCGATAGTTATATGTAGGATGCCAGTTGTCTTTGTGATGCTTGAATGGAAGACTAGGAGGTGGCTCTAGGCACTTGTACGTAATACCATGATTTGATTCCTGGTGTGACAAGAAAATACCATGATTTGGCTTATGGATGATAGTGACAGTAAGATACATTATGTTATATATGTAACCAATAGCATTCCCTATCCTATGTATGGTATGTGGTATTTTGGGGAACTCGCTAAGTTTTGTTCTTATAGTTTTGTGTACTTCCAATTCAATAGGGAAGGGCTTGGCTCGACTACACAACATTCCCTTGATGGCTTTCCCTACTAATTGTTATTATTTTATTATGATATTTGAAAGATACATTTTACTCTAATTGGTTTTGGAACAAATGGTTACATGGATTTGATGGTTTAAAAATGAAAATTTTATCGGTATTTTTGGGATGTTACAAGTTGGTATCAGAGCCTTGCTTTGACGGATTTGGGCATACTCTCTAGTGTGTCTGGATTCAAACTGAGGAATTTATAATCTTTATAAAAGAAAATAAATTTTCTAAAAAGAGTTTTTACAAAGAAAGGGGTGTGATGACTGAAGTTAGTCGATCTCAATTAAGAGATTCCCAAAATACCCATATATGTTGACATGTATATGTGTCATAGAATGTTTTCCATGCTAGAAGTTAGCATAAAGATTTATTGAGGGTTGCATGCTACAATGCCTATTAGGAAAGATACCTTTTTGCGGTTTTGTAGCCTACAAAGTTTTACTACTCGAATGTTGTTTATTGTGTGCTTTGTAGGGTTCATACTGATGTGAGTTAACTATTAAATGAATAAGTTAAGTTACATGCTACAAAGGTTAAATAATTTTAGAATGATTGATTTGGCCCTATTGCGCAACTCTTGTTTGAGTCTAACCTTTGTAGGGATGGATCTTTTAGTCGGAAGATTATTTAAGTTTTGTTGAATGTAATTGTATTCATGAAGTAGTTTATGATATTAGTATGAGCTTTTCAGCAGCTGACGGCAGGGTGAGGTGGGGAATCCTAGGAGAGCCTAGGAAGTGCTTTAGTGCAAATGGTGCGCTATTTAGCTGGTTTTGGAGGTATTATTATAAGGAGGTGAATTATAGGATTCTTGATGATTCTTGAGGAAAGTATGGATAGGTGTGGAAGTTACTATTGGTCCCGTACTACTGAAAGTATAGGATCCGTACTCAAACCAAGGAAAGTTAAAAGGATTCTAAGAAGCCTGTAGGTTGAGGAATTCTTCGGGTATGTTTTGACATTTATATGGTTGCCTTTCAGTATAGTGATGAGCACTCGTGGAAGAGGTTTCGTTTCTGGTTCACGCTTGGGTTCTGGTGCTAAGCCGATTGATGAAAGGATAGACGAGTTTGTTACGTTTAAGATCGCTCACCGTATTTTGGATGTGACTCATGTGATGTTTGGTACCATTAAGGAGGAGATCATAGACCTGATGGATAATCGACTTGGGGCTTTTCGTGTAGAGATTGTGGTTGGTCAGATCAAGGAACGAACTCTCTCTTTTCAGGAGTTCAAGGATTGCGGATCCCCATAGTTCTTCGGGAGGAAGGACCCTATTGCTAGTAGACAGTGGGTTGCTGGCATAGATAATGTTCAACAAACTAGCTTCTTCCATGGAGGATCTAAGGTGGGATTTGTATCTTGCCGTATGAGGGATGGAGGCCGCAACAGGTGGGAGGAGTTTGGTCACTCTTTGGGAGCTGAGGCCGTGGCAGCCATGTCTTGGACGTATTTTGTGTTGAGATTCAGGGAGGAGTTTACACTTTCCATTCAGGTGCACTAGTTGGCGAGGGAGTTTTAGGACCTTCGCTAGACGACAAAGACTGTGGCAGAGATCACCACCAAGTTCAGGGAGCGGGCTTTACTGGTTCCGCAGTATGCTGCATATGAGGAGATAAAGAAGACGAGGTACCATGATATGTTTATGGATAACATTCGGGAGTTTGTGAGCCTATCGAGTTACAAGACCTTGGAGGATATGATTTCCAGAGCCCGAGAGCGGGAGAATGAATTAGAGCTTCGGACGAAATGGAAGCCAGTTTCGGTTCAGATAATAGAGGGATCAGTGAAGAAGCCCAAGACCTTCGATTCACGAGCTAGAGGCCAGCAGGGTCGGGGCATTTGCGGAATGTGTGGGAAACCGCATAATGGGGTGTATCGATCTAGAGGTATGGGATTCTACAAGTATGGCGAGATTGGTCATATTAGTAGGGATTATCACCAGGGATCGAGCCCGATATGTTCTCACTACAACCAAGTGGGCCACAAGAAGGTCAACTGACGAAGACTAACGAGTGGAGTAGTCACGGCACCTGTTATAGCTACATTGAGAATTAATGATAGCCATGAGGGCAGGGTGGATTCTTCCGTGGAGAGGAGCCGAGCGTTTCAGTTGCAGGTCAAGGAGACCTAAGTTCTGCTCGATACTATTGCTGGTATGTATAATATTTAATTCCCTCTACTTTTATTATTTATTTTTATGATTATGTGATTATTGTGTATGAGACGTAATGTTCTAAGTGTCTAAGTCTCCACCTAAGGTTCATGGTTTCCTTCATGATTGTCTGGTTATTATTATTCGATGGATTATCATATGCCTTTTTGCATACCAAGAGTCGTGTTTAGAGGGGATATGGATGAGCTAGGTTTTAGGCTTTGACATGGGAGACATCGGCCAAGGATATAGTGAGCCTTAAGTTGCGGAGAACTGGGTGTTCTGCCTGGAGGGTCAACAGTCGGATTTATTTTATTCTTTCAGTGCAATGGGTCCGAGGAAGTAGTGGTGTAAGTATACTGAATTTTCAAAGTCGGGATTATAGATATCTTTCACGGTTTCGAAGTAATGAGGGATTGGTTAGACCGTGAGTGTAGAGTTAGTTGTTATCAGGTTCATGGATTCAGCGTCGTGTGTGTGGTCCTTGTATCGAAAGCTTTTAGGTGAATATCTCATTGTGGTTAGTTTTTCCTTGCTGGAACACCGAGGATAGGGCTATAAGGCGCTTTGGCCGCTTAGGTCGAATGTCAGTTGAAGGGTTGGTTAGGTCGCTTAACCAATCACTATCTTTCGTACGGGAAGAGGTGTTGTTGAACTATCAACCAACTTTTGGGCGTGGTTGATGCGTTTTTTCTTGTATTTGTTTCAGTGGTAAGTGGATGATTAGATTGATTATCTACGCTTTTTTGATAGCTGGTTTATTCAATATTTATCATTGGCAGACTTTGTTTGAGGATTTTGGAGTTGTTTTAGTGGAAGGTGCTTTGGATGCGTCGATCTTTCATCAAGTCTAGTGAAGTGTATATCCTGCTTTTGGGTTGTGTGTGTACCCTAGATTGTTTAGTCATGGAATCTTATTTCTTGCATGTTCAAGTTGGTGGCGGTCTTGAGTAGTGAGGTTGTAGGATGGCTTGGGAATTTGAATGGCTATGAGGCCGACAGAGTGTAGCAGGATCAAAGTGGGGAGAATCGTTTGGAATTGATGAGAATATTTCCAACTACGAGTCAACTTGGAGTTTCATATCCAAGGGCAAGAGGATAGCCAGTTCTAGTTATGGTTTGAGTCGAAGCTTATGCAAGGAATAATGTTCATTGGTCGGTTGTAATCAGAGGAGAAATTGTTGAGGAGTCAAGTTAGCTTGTCTGAAGATGTGAAGCATCGACATTGGTGCATTTTGGGTTGTTGTTGAGGTGCAGGTTGAGGCTTGTATGGTGATCTCCCTGCATGTTTTTGTCTGAGTAAGGATTTGGGGTTCGAAGCGTGACCCAAATGCCTGATAAGGTTGAGCTGGTTAGGGTTCAGCTTGTGTTGATTCTGGCAGAGTGTTTTGGTGAACAGTTTTCAAGACCATGAGGAGGTCCCATGGAAATTGCGGAAGTTTTGTAAGACTACTGTTTGGTCAGTAAAATTCACTGGTCTGAGCTAGGCTATTATGAACGTGTTGTAAGCCGTTATGGGAGTGTTGAAAGAATATAGTTTGGCTTGCAGCAATCATTAGGTCGATATAGGCTGTTGTGGGACTAGTTATAAGACTATGGTAGGGCAACAACATTCATTGATTTGGGATAGGACACATGACGTGTTGGGGTCGGGTATGATGTAGCATTCACTTGAAGTGAAATGAACTTGTTATTGTCTGTTGCACGTTGGTCAATTGCCCATTGTTTGGGCAGGAGAGCTGTTAGAGCCGTTGTAGATTCGAAAGTTGTTTAGTGAGAGTCGAAAGCTGTTTCTTTCTTTTGTTGTCTATATTTGTCGAAAGTTGTTGTACTTTCGACATAGTATCTATTTAGAAGGCATTTTATGTTTCCTTATGTCACGTTTAGTCCTTGTACTTTTTAGGTATGTTGTATCCTATAAATAGGATAAGTACCTAGAGTTAGAGTAAGAATTCGATATTTAGATAAAAATTTGTACTCTCTCTCTCTCTCCCTCTCTCTCTCTCTCTCTATTTCTCTATATATCTATCTATCTATCTATCTATCTATATGTCTCTCTCTCTCTCTGTGTGTGTGTGTGTGTGTGTGTGGATTCTTCAGACGATATATTGAGCTAATCAGATCTTATTTAGATCTTGTGTCTTTGATTACTTTTTCTGAATCGATTAAGACTTCTAATCAATTGTAACACACTTCAACTAGTATCAGAGCACGATTGTTCCGATTCAAAATATGCCGCAGATTGAAACTGAAAACTAGTATCGATTGATTGATTTGTATCGATTCTGTGTTTTGTGTGTTAATTCGATTAATCTCTGATTGAATTCTGGTTGATTTTTTTGATTTCTCTTCGATTTAGAAATTTCTTTCTTCAAAATCCATACAACAATGACGAATTTCAGTGTGAACATGATGACTAATTTCTCTCACTTGCTCGGATCATTAAAACAGAATCCAATGTTGAATCCAAAGTATTATGAGCAATTGGTTGATCGAATGGAAGACTATGTGAATGGTATTGATAAAGATCTGATGCGATCGATCAATAAAGGTCCATTTCTTCCTGAAATGTTGGTTACTCTTGGAACTACTGTTACGAACGAAGATATGATCATGCAAGAAAACAAGATGAAGGCAAATGATAAGAAATGTTTACATTAATTACGTAGTGCTCATCCACCAGTAGTTTACAGTTATGTGTGTGGATGTTTGACAACGAAGCAGATTTGGTATACCTTGAAGGAGAAATATCAAGGTAATGAGAAGACAAAGAAGAGTTTGGTCAAACAATGTTTGCTACAGTTGGCAGAATTCAAACAAAAGGAAACTAAATCAATCGAATCATACTAGGACCGATTGAATGAATTGATCTTCAAGAGTTCTCGCTATAGAGTGACACGTTCGTCACTAGAGTTTAATCTCACATTTCTCATGGGTTTACGAAAGGAATATAGAAACATTAGTTTGATGATCAAAACACAAGAAAATTTTGATGGTTATTCTCTTTCAAATCTATACAATATTTTGAAAGCTCATGAAAGTGAGATTAATGAGATTGCTAAAGAAAGTAAATCTAGTCTGGGAGGACCATTAGCATTGGTGTCAAAAGTTTCTGCAAAGGAATCAGAATCCGAAGAAGACACTGTTAGGGCGTGTCAAACCCAACAAATAAAGGGGTACAAAATGACTCCAAAACACTGTTACTTTGCACTAAAAATGTAATACAAGGTAAGCAGGGTCGATCCACAGAGACACGGGACAAGTGCTTATACCTTTTTGCGAATGGTACAATAATGGTCACATAAATGGGGGGTTGGTATGCAATGATTGAAACAAAAGAATAAAGCAATAAGTAAATGATCAATTAAATGAAACAAATTCAGGATTTGTGAGAACTCCAACTCTATGCAAGACAAATTAGCAATGTGATTCCAAGGATGAAATGATATTTGTTCAATTCTATCTAAATTGGTACATGGAAATGCTAACAAGATCTAGCACCTCCCATTCACCACATTGATTAACCAAAATAAGCTCTTTGATTAATCCTAACCTTACCAATCTAATCTAAACAAGCTCTTAGAATTAGGTTGAAAAATTGCATTAAACTTTATGTGAATGTTCCCAACAACACTCAATACTCCTCATAAGCTCGGGAGCATAAGAATGTGTGAATAAGATTTACACTAAATTCATTCAATAGAAATCAGTTTAGTGCTTGTTATCTAGTCCAATTTACAAAACAATTACGGATTTTGCAATTAGATAACTTGAATGAGCTAACCCTAATTCAAATGGCCAATAAGAATCACAATTAGAATCAAACATTCGATTGAAACAAAATCAAATTCACTAGATAGAAAATTGAAAGAAAACATCAAGTCATATGATTGAAATCACAACTAGAAGTCAAGACATAAAGTTGGAGAATCTAGGGTTCTAGCCACTCATGACTAGAACAAGATCACAAATCTAGAAAATGAAATTAAAGTTCTTACAAAATGAAATCAAATGTTCCCAAGTATTAATCAACTTCAAAATCCTCAAGAAAATCGCTTTCTCTGCTCCAAAAGTCGACCCCCCAAAGTAAAAAGTCGGTTCCCTTTAAAAATGGTGAAAAACTGCTTTAAAACCCGCATTTACGTTTACACGACCCGCGTAAATTAACACTGTCATTTACACGGCCCGTGTAAACGCAAAAATATACTGTGCAGAAATCTACGTTTACACGGCCCGCGTAAACGCAAGGCTTGCATTTACACGGCCGTGTAAATCTCTGTAAAGCCAAAATCTTCATTTCTTTGATATCTTGCTCCTCGGTGCTCCGCAAGTCCTGAAATTTTGTCCGCAACTTTTATTTACCTCCTCCAACAATATCCTACCTCCAAAAGTCCCTAAAATATCACAAAAGTATGTGAATGAAATTGCCTCATGAAAAATCCCGAAAAACATGCAAAATGCATGAGTTTAAGCCTATATGCAATGTACTTTTATGAAATAAAGCTACAAAATGGGTACATGAAATGCACCTAACAGACACTAATGATAGCGAAGAAGTATTTTTGTTCAACTCTGATGATGAAGTAGTTTCATATTACTCAAACAGTCAAGAAATTCATTTAGAAGACATTTAATCCAAAGTTAATGAATAGTTATGAGGGTAAAGGAGTTATGTATTCTGGAAAACTTATGAAGGAGGATTCGAAAGTGGAGACGAAGGAAGTCGAGAATTCGCATGAGAAGAAGAAAGTGTTGAAATTGAAAGGAGACTCGGGTTACAATTATAACTATTGTAATGGGTCTATCATCTTGCAAAAGATTGTATGTTGAGGAAGAAGGAAGAGAAGATGGAGATCATGAAAGACGAAGCTTACTACATGGAGAGGATTGAAGAGATTCGATCCCAGACGAAGAACATTCTGTTAGTTGGAATTGGAAATGGCGAGGAAGATGGTACTTATCAAATATGGTCTTTGAGATCAGATGATAAGGAAATGCACCATCCAACTCATGGTGCAATGTATGCGAAGCTGGAAGAGGATGAAGATGAGAAGGCTGATTCGGATAAGGAGAATGAAGGAGAAAGGATTTTAGGAAGGTGTGCTTATCTTAATGACATGTTAATCTCCATGAGTAGTGAAGCAGAAAAGTCCAAATCCCTTTTATATAAAGATAGCAATAGAGTCGAAGAAAAGAAGAGATTAGTGGAGTCTCTACACTTAAGAATAACGAATATTTTAGTAGATAGAGACACACATAGAATGGAAAATATGTTGCTTGTCAAACAGAGGAACATATATTGTAATTCAGCTAAACATTTGTATGCTAAATTGGTTGAATTTTATCAAAATTCCTGACATTTGTGATGAACATCATTGGAAGTTACTTCCTTTTCTTTCATATAAAGGAGAACAAATTGATGAAACAACATATGATTGTGAAAGTAAGATAGATGATTTTGATAAGATACCTAATCATTCCTATGCATATGGTATTGTCAATATTGATGAATGTTTGAATGCAAATGATCTTGTGAAAATTGTGAATGAGACATTAACCAAAAATGAACAAGTTAAGATTTTGAACATGGCTGAGAAGTCGACACAAAAATCTCAACAAAATTATGTTGATATTAACAGTCATTAATGTCAATTTAATGGCTAAAGGGAATGATAATAATGATCCAATGTCGAAGTCAAACAATGATCAATCTTCGACAATCAAAAACTGTGTATTTTGTGATACTGTTGTTTTTGAGGACTATGTGAGTGATTATGATGAAGTTTCGAATGAATACTCGAAATAATAAACAAAAGTGTTGAAAGACAAAGGATCACATTATTTGAATCAAATTCTGTTGTTTATCCAAAGTTCTAGAATACTAATAATGTTGTTTATCCAAATCAAGTCTTCGTAACCAAAGGGAATGGAAACAAGGTTAATCTTCAAATAAGCAAGTTGGTAGATGAAGACAATTCGAATGTGAAAAATGAAGGATTTTATTCGAATCAACGAACTCTTGAAAATGGTAAAAAAAAAACAAACAAATGAATCTCAATGTCAAAACCGAATGAAAAGTGTTTGGAAAATAAAACCGCAAAAGTCTGTTGTTGAAAATAAAAATAAAGAAAAATGTGTCGAATCTTTGTCTAGTGATTCAAAACATCAAGAAGAAAAGACAAAATTTCAAAAGAACAGTGGAAAAGTTGGTTTCCGAAAAAGGAATTTTGAAAGTAATAGCTCGAAACAAAGTGTATTGGAAAAGTGAAACAGATTTTCATAAACAAAGAGTTTTCAAACAAAAATCTCATCAGGTTTTGAAAAATGGAAAGAATTTTCAAAACAAATATTTTCAACAGAAAAATGGTTTTCAACGAAATCAAAATTGTGTTCAAAATAACTTTCGACAAGGTCAAAATCGTGTTCAAAATAACTTTCGACAAGCTCAAAATCATGTTCAAAATAACTTTCGACAATGTCAAAATCAAGTTCAAAATAACATTCGATGTCAACATAACAATTTTCAAAAGCAAAATGGTTTTCAAGGATTTGCTCAAAATCATGCACAAAGTAGTTTTTCTCAAAATTGGAAAGATTTTCAACAAAATTCATATTTTGGTTATCAAAACCAATATCAAAATCGTTTTCAACATCCATCTCACAAATCATTTCCTACAAGACATTTTGAGAAAAAGGATGTCAAATGAAAGAAAAATGTGCCTTTTAAGCCTAAAAATCCAGATTTGAAGCGAAAGATGACCGCTTCATTTGTTAAATAGAATGTTTGTGTGAGCTATTTATTTGTCTAGATCTAGCTTATACCTTTTTGTAACACCTTTCACAATCATATACATCTCTTAGACACCCAAATCACCATATTCATTGTGTTCTTTACAATTTTGCATGTCAAATCAAATGCTCATAATTCACTACTATTGGTATCAGAGCGGCTCTTCGAAGATTGAAGTGATTTTAGAAGAAACGATTCTTGATTTGAAAACAATCAATACAATTTGAACGACTTATTGTGAGCCTCTCTTAATCTCTCGGAATCTCTTTGAAACATACTTATGTTATTGATTTTTGATCATTTTGATTCATTAGATCAAATTTTGTTTCAAGCCCAATTGTTATGATCCAATAATTTTTTTTATTAATCTAGCCCAAAAGCAAGTGATATTACTGTTCATTCAATGTAAGCCCAATACAAAAATTAGAATCAGTTACTGCTTATCAGCTTGTGTCTAGTTCGATTACTGTTCTAAGATATGAAAACATTTATTCCTAAATTCTTTTTCATCCTTAATTCTTTTTCACAACGTCTATGAGTTTTCTCCTGAGAAGTTCATAAGTAAAATTGTTTCTTCTTGAGATCTGGATCGAACTTTCATATGATCGATAGTTTTTCATCTCGATTCATTCCTTGTGATATCTATTTTGTGCTGATTTGTTCATCTATATCGATTTTATTTTGAAGTTTTTTCAAAATTATCGATTTCAATCGATTTTATTCACCGTTTAATTCATGTTGATTGAATCTTCTTCTTTTAATGATTGAATGTGATATTAAATTTAATCGAATATCGATTTGTATTGAATAATGATGATTCTGATTGAAGAAGATAATATTTGGAGTGATTCTTCATGTTTAACGCTCAAGAACAATTGATGAACAATGAAGAACAAGTTAATTTTCCATGAATCGGTGGATTAGACTAGGAAAAAGTTTTGAAATTAAAATCTTGGATGTTTATCGAAGGTTCAGAATAGGTGTAATGGTACTTGTTTTGATGCGATGATGGAAAGTGTTGATTGTATCTCACAATTTGCGCGAAGAAGGTTTCAGACTGAGTTACCAAGTGAAACAAAATTATATGTTGAACATGATAACGAATGTGAAGGATTTCAGGTGGAAGGATTGGGTGTCGAAAATTGAATGTGAAGTTTTATAAGTCGATTTTGAAGGTTGTTATCAAAGGTTTAATCTTCGATATGTTGCTATTGGGTCTTAGAGTTCGACATGATGATTGGAGTTTTGAGTTTGAATAGCGAATGGTTGATTATGAAGGTTTGTTATCAAGGTTGATTTCGACATCGATGGTTCAATTGTGAAGGTCCATTCTTAATATACATCAAACTTAATTATTCACTTTACATAAGTGATAAAGTCTTTAGACAATTTACCATTTAATTATCATCATCATTATTTTGGTTTCCGTAAGTCATATAACTTTTCAATATACAACTTATATTTCTAGTAGTGGCCGCCGTTAACGATGAAATGCAATTCGATAACCATGGATACGAAGATGAAATTTATAATGATCTTGACCTAGAAACAAGCGAAGATGATTCATCGTCCGGTGCTGAAAGTGATGAAATTATATTGGAGGATGATAATGGTTGATAATTAAATTAGTTTCACGTCTTATAAATCTAGTTACATGCATTGTTTGGTTGGTTTTATTATAAGAAAATGCATCAAGATGGGTTAAAGGGTTTACTAGATTACTAAAACTTTACGACGATTGGGATATATCTGGAGGCAAAAAGCAGAAGCTTTACTTTGATCACACTGGTAAAATTTCTGGTAAGAATGCACCCCTGTTTTCAAGATTTTGGGTGACCATGTTCAAAAACATGTTAGACCGAAGTACACAGAGTGGAAAAGCATCCCAATTGAAGTCAAGGACAAGGTACAGGATGAAACAATGGTAGACATGCATGAATGTAATAATTGAATTCAGATACAATATCTTTTTCATTAATTGTACAATATTTATATTTGATAACATCTTATGCAAACTCCAATGGTCCTCTGAAAAACACAATTTTAGTTTCATCATTTTTCATCCCAACCAGCCACTATGTGACGACAAAAGGATTTTTTTGTAAAACTATTTTGGATTAATAACTTATGTGCTAGCAAAAACTTATAGTTGATGACAAAAAAGGACATGCTTACTATATAAAAGAAGAACCTGATTTATGGAGACATTTTTACCCTTAACTAACCCTTTTCTAAATACCCTCACACCAAAAAAGGGCATGATTAATATATAGTTCTATTATATATATATATATATATATATATATATATATATATATATATATATATATATATATATATATATATATATATATATATATATATATTATTACAAATAAAATGGCTTAACAACTTATTGTTTAATTTATAAAACCAAAAAATCTAATCCAATTAAACATTGAACAATAAGGATTATTGAGTTAAATTAAAAATCCCATCTACCCACCCAGAGTTAAGTAACCAAATCTCAATCACCCATTAATTTACTAACATACAACTTACTATTCATGCATCAATTTCTTTTACAATCGATGAACATGCAATGAAGAAAGTTTTTTTCCCATCTTGCTAGATTTGAATGCACTTTCATAAGAATTCAAGGTTATAAAATTGGTCCAAATGTTAATTATATTCAAGATAATCACTTTCCCTATATTTTTAACTAATTTAGAAATCATTTAACATCCTTTTATTTACTATGTGTTGAAGGCTAATTCTGATAAGGGAAAACCCGCTCGAGTAAAGTCTCATTACCCACATAAATTGGGACGTGGGGGGTATGTTTAATCAAAACAAAAACTAGTAAGCCCATTGATCGATATTTCAATTTTTGAACATGTATTTAATTACTTGTTTAATTAATATGGTATATATATGTAATGGTGTACTTGCAACTTGTTTGATTTTCTCTTTATCGGTTGATCATGATTTTAATTGGTGAAAGATAAAGTAATTGGTGCAGATGAAGTTCCCATGCGGTCTTTAATGTCGAGGAAAGAACAAGAAAATAAAGATGAAAAATATAATCGAGAAGAAGTGAAACTTGTTGCAGAAAAGGTTGTATGTACTGTCAAACTAGCAACTTCAAGCTAGTTTTGGTGTTTGTTAATGCTAATTGATATAGAACACAACTAATACTATATTTATTTGACATACACTTTTTACTGATAAGTCATGAAACTGCAATTGAAGAAGGAAAAACTAATCTTGAACCAACCACAGATGCCCTCTCAGCTATCTTTGGCAAAGACCATGGTGGATTTGTAAGAGGGGATGGCACGAGAGTCACTCCAACCTGATTTTGGCAACTGCCTCGAGCCAAACCCTCATCAAAAGAAAAACCGCTTTACTTGAGCAAAGCCTAGAGGAACAAAAAAGAACAACTGAGGATCTAAGGTCGAAATTTGAATATTTTAGGAGTAGGATTCCTTCTGGGGAAAATCACGTGAATTTTTTAATAACGGACTGCTAATTAACGCTTTCGTCGCATATTATCATCCCATAAAAGAGAAAAATGTGGGTGCATCAACATATCACCCCCCCCCCAAAGAGGTCCAAAAACCATGTAATTTTGAATAATGGTGAAAAAAAATGTTAAATAACCATGAAAAAAATATTGCATCTATGTGTTAGGAGCCATAAGTTAGGAATTCAACTGAAAGTGGGACATCGTCTCCTCAACCCAAGACACTACAACAATTGAACAAAATATGTATATTCGACATGTTTATATATATATATATATATATATATATATATATATATATATATATATATATATATATGTAAGTTAAACTTTATACTTATAAACTTATTAATATGTGAATTTGTATGTTTGTAGAATATAAAATGTTCATTGTCAGTGTGTAATCTTAACAATGTTGTTGTGAATGGTTATATCATCTATTCTAATAATGAAAACCAGAGAACACATGGAAAGCCACTGCCAACTAATTACTATAGAGTTTCTTTGGATGATGCAATAAATTTAGTTGTCTGCGTACCAAACGGAGATAACAAAGTCTCGTTAACAGTAAAGGATGAGCTAGATTCTTTTGTGGCTTGTAAAAAAAAATTGGAACCTCTGATCATATGGTACTTTTTTTTGCATAAGTTATTAATATTTATATTTATTAATTAAACATAACATTTTTTTAAATGATCCAATTAATTAATTACATACACTAATTGTACAGGTTTGCTTCAATGCATGTTTAACACCTATTTTAATTTTTGTTGTTGTTACATGTTAGGAAGTAAAGCGGATAAATAGAAAAACTATAAGCACAATAGAGGTTACAAGTATAATTACATAGAGATTCGCCCATCACTCTAGAATTCCCGATACCAAATGACCTATCATGGATCCCTACTTATACTTGAGGAATCAGACCTAAAACCCTAATGGGTCAAGCCCATTGGCCCATAGGCCCATGAAAGGTGTCAACTAATCACAATCTGCCATGCTGCATCTTCTGGAACATTCATCCATGTCATACAACCCATGAGCATCAACAACACACATGATGGAGCACCTTGTGCCATAGTGGAGCATCATGATGTACAAGTGGCGCATCATGAACACTAATGGCCGAACATCCATCATGGTGGCACAACATGGTGTAATCCTTGAGCAATAACAACTTCTGAGCATCCTTGAACGATCTTGAGCATCATAGAGGACTTTATAGCATACTTGTCTCATCAAGGACCAAGATGGTCCAACTTGCACCATGATGGCACTACAAGTGTATGGATGGCGCAACAGGCTTCAAGTGTGACACAAGAACATCAAGATTAGAGCTACAACACCACCTTGGCACAACATGAGCATACATGGCACAACAAGGGTATGTATGGCGCAAGAGTATACCTCATGGCTCAATAGAATTACCTCATGGAGTAAGAGGGATCCTCATGGCGCAAGAGGAACCTATCATGGGGCAAGAAGGAGCATAATGGAGCAAGAAGGAATTCCCATGGCGCAACAACATCTTTCTTGGCCCATCCCTTCACCATATGGCACAACAACATTCCCTTGTTGCTCTATATTACTCCCAAGTGCTCCAAAACTCTTCCAGTTGCTCGAAACCCCCTTCTGTATGATCTGTTTTTTGTCACATGCTCCATGAACCCCAAGTACTTCATTGGGTTGCAAGTGCTCCAAATGCTACATGAACATGATCCAAATGCTCAAGTCACATTTAGAAATCTCCACCTTCACTTAAGCATTCTCTGAACTCCACCTTGAACAAGAACTTCCTCTCCCTTCCTGTCATTCGTCCCCAAAGGGACCTACCTCCTACGAACATAAACCAAGTCCAAACAAAGCTTGAACTTCTCTGTAGGCAACGACTTTGTCAACAAATCTGCGGGGTTGACCGTGGTAACAATCTTCAGTATTGAAAACTTGTCATCTTCTAAAATATCCCGAATGAAATTCAGCCTGACATGATGTGCTTTGTCTTATCGTGATACATAGGATTCTTAGCAAGACTCAAAGCACTTTGACTATCACAATACAAGACATGATTCTCCACCTTCAGACCAAGATTCTGAATAAGCCCTTGCAACCATATCTCCTCATTTATTCCTTCCGTCATGGACATGTACTCGAATTCAGTTGTAGACAAAGCAACAATATCTTGTAATGTTGGGCCATTAGTGTTCATGATGCGTCACTTGTACATCATGATGAACCACTATGACAAAAAGTGCTCCATCATGTGTGTTGTTGATGCTCATGGGTTGTATGATATGGATGAATATTCTAGAAGATGCAACATGACGGATTGTGATTGCTTGACACCTTTCACTGGACCATAGGCCGATGAAAGGTGTCAACCAATCACAATCCGCCATGTTGCATCTTCTGGAACATCCATCCATGTCATACAACACATGAGCATTAGCAACACACATGATGGAGCACCTTGAGCCATAGCGAGCCGCCAAAGGAGTTCCAAATGGTTTAGACTGATCACAATTGGAAGATTTCAGAATTTTCTCAATGTACTTCTGTTGAGAAATACACAACCGCCCTGCTCTTCTATCCTTTTGAATCTCCATCCTAGGTATCTTCGTTGCTGCTCCTAAATCCTTCATCTCAAACTCATTCTTCAGGGTCGCCTTCAAGTTATTTATTCCAGCCATGTCTTTGGCTGCGATGAGCATATTGTCAACATATACTAACAAATATGTGTAGGAATCTAGTGAAAATTCCTTTAAGTAGATACAATTATCAAACTGGTTCCGAGTGTAGCCATGCGAGATCATGAATGGATCAAATATCTTGTACCATTATCTTGGAGACTGCTTCAAACCATACATAGATTTCTTCAGCAAACATACATGATCCTTCGTAGAATCAAGGAACCCTTCTAGTTGGGACATATAAATCTTCTCTTCTATGTTCCGACAAAGAAATGCAGTTTTCACATCAAGCAGTTCAAGCTCCAGATCAAATGCACTCACCATGGCCAAAAGATCTGGAAATGTCTTGTGCTTCACAACCGGTGAGAACACCCCGTGATAATCAATTCCTTATTTTTGAGAAAAAGTTTTCGCACCAACCTTGTGTTGAACCTATCTGGTTCAACTCTTGGTATCCCTTCTGTCACACCCCAAACCAGACGACGGAAACGTCCGGGGGTGGATGACTTCATTTGTAATATCACAACACATGCATCATCGTAATCAAAGTACAAACGACCATTGTATTTAAAAAGTATAAATATTTACATGTGTTCAATCATTGTATATTGAAATCAAAACAGTTATACAAAAGAAGAAGACATGACTCAAAATAGCTCCATCTTCTCAAAAGCTCGGGGAGTACCTGTCTACTGATTCGCTGAGAATACAAGTAATTTGAAAAGAGAGTAATCAACATAAAGTTGAGTGAGTGCATAAGTATTTATGTTTGAAAATATGTTTTCTATTTCTTGAATATGTAAATTGTTCTAGAAAATCCTATATTTTCTGCTGTATTTGAAAAGTAGTTTTAATCACATAAAACCGTTCTATTTGTAAACTAATGTTCTGTTATTGAATTCCTTTTTGTATAAACTGTAAAAGCGAGAGTGTGCCTGGCTTAACCAACTGTTTATTGAATACTGAGATGTAATACTGTAAAAACTATATCATGGTAAACTGGTACTTTAAAAATGTACTTAAGTTTATTATACACTAACGTATTGTTATTAATATCTTTTTAATGATTTATTATAATCATACTGAGACTAGATGGCCTGACTCATCGCTATGAATGCGTTAAAACTGTTGATAGCAACTGTCACTCGTAGGCGTGTATGCCTGACTGTAGCTAGCACTCTGAGTGCGGGGTTGTCAATCCCAATATAGATCTATACACACATTGTTTCGATCCTCATCTAGAGATTATGGTTATAATGTCAGGACTTTAACTATGTTGTTTAAATGAACTAAACAACCTGAATCAAATGACTCATAAAAAGCATATAGACGTTACATGTATAACAGTTATGAAAAACCCAAACATTCCGAAATGAATAATTGATAGTATGCCCTTGAATTAGTATTTGAAAGATGTATACTCTTGATTAGTTTTGAATCAAACCTTTGTTCTTGTAGAACAGTGTATTTTCGTATACTTGAATCGTGATTTAATGTTCTATGAATCATAAATTATACCTATTATAATTTATATGTACTTTCTGAATTGACACTAACTATTCATGAATGCAACCCCTTGCTCTACATGTTACAAAGGGTATTTGAACTAAACGAATTAACTTTTATATTTATATACATATAGATATATATATATATATATATATATATATATATATATATATATATATATATATAAGTAAAATTTAAATGACATTTGGACAAATAACCGTTACTTATAATCTCACATCCAAACAAGGAAAAAGAACCAAAGTGAGCTATCAGTCCTAAGCCTTTTAAACTTATATATATATATATATATATATATATATATATATATATATATATATATATATATATATATATATATATATATATATATATATATATATATATGAATATGATTTCTGGGGAAAAATATAAGTTTATAAAACCATTTAAAAGAAGTTTAACATGTTAAAATACTTTTGATAACTTGATGTCATTTTAACACAATCTTTGAAACCATTAGTTTATAAGACAAAATCTTTGTGTTAGACTTGTATTCCTCCCCTCCCCCCCCCCCCCTTAAAACAGTAAAAACTAAGAAAATACGGGGGTATGAACTCACTTGGTAAGAGTGACGATTTGAAGAAAAGTTGGGCTTTACGCGGGCAGCACTTCGACTGGAAAGAGGTTAGCTTCTCGAGAATTTCGGGGCTTCAGGCTTTCGTCAGAGCTTGGATATGTCACCAGGGCGTCGGGGTAGTTAGGAGGGCTTAAAATTATGTAAAAGTAGGAGAGAGTTTGTGAAGGTGCAACCTAAACCCGGAGCTCCCGGTTTCTATTTATAGGAGGCTGAAGCCTTGGAGTACGTTGGGCGTACGTGCGTACGTTGGGCGTAGTGTACGTGCCAAGCCTAGTCGTTACGCGTCGGAGCTAGTATGCATGCATGGCTCGCATGCAGCGAGAGGGTGACGGAGCGTCGACATGGCTGGCTCCTGACCTTGTTTCCGAGTACGCTGGGCGTACTCATGTACGCGGGGCGTACTTCCTTTTTCCAAACTTCTAAAATTCATATCTTTTGCATACGAGCTCTGTTTTTGATGTTCTTTATATCCACGCGTAGGTGAGACTATGCTCTACAACTTTCTTTTAGACTCCGTTGGCTAATTATGATTTTATTTTTAAAGTTATATTTTTAACATGCCGGGACAGGAAAAGTCCGTTAAAAATTCATAACTTCTTCATCTGACGTCCGTTTTCGTCTGTCTTTTTATCGTTGTACTACTATTGACGAGATCTTCAATTCTCATTTAGGTTGCGTCGGCTAACAATCACGCGACCTTTATTTCGAGTTTTTAGCTGTGTACTGCTATGTCAAATCTTAGACAAATTATAACTTCTTCATATGAAGTCAGATTTTGGCGTTCTTTTTATAGACACTCTCGGTTTAACGTACACTATAACTTTCATTTATATAGTTAAGATTAAAAACAATTTTATTAAAAATTCACTTTTTACGTTAAACAGTGTTTTGTCGGTTTTGTCGCGGATTTTCGATAGGTCATAACTTCTTCGTTATAACCCGGAATTGGGCGTTCTTTATATTTTTTGAATCCTTGACACGATTTCTACCACTATGTTCATCCTAAACAAGATTGTTTAAAATTTCATTTTTGAGGGTTGATATGTAAATATACATAATATACAAAAATTTCTCTTTATTATATATATATATATATATATATATATATATATATATATATATATATATATATATATATACAATTACATAAAGTCGAAATAACAGGTTGTTACATTATCCCCTCGTTAGAGAGAATTTCGTCCCAAAATTAGGACTATAACGTTATGGAAAGACTTTGGAAAAAGATGTGGATATTTCTATTTCATTTTATCCTCCCACTCTCAAGTGAATTCAGGTCCCCGTTTGCATTCCATCGAACCTTCACTATTGGGATACGGCTTTGTTTGGTTTTCTTAACTTCCCTGTCTAGAATCTCTACGGGTTCTCCACAAAGTTGAGGCTCTCGTTTAACTCGATTTCCTCGAGTGGGATCACAAGGGTTTCGTCAGATAGACACTTTTTCAAGTTCGAAACGTGGAAGGTAGGATGAATGTTACTTAGTTCTTGGGGTAGTCGAAGTCTGGCAAGAATATCGAATGGTCCTATATACCTTGGATTTAGTTTGTCACACTTTCCAAAGCGTATCATGCCCTTCTAGGGTTAGACCTTTAATAATACACGGTCACCAACCTGGAACTCCAAGGGTTTTCTCCTTTTGTCAGCGTAGCTTTTCTGTCTATCTCTGGAAGCTTTAAGTCGCTCCCGAATTTGTACGATTTTCTCCGTAGTTTCTCAAATAATTTCCGGACCAGTGAGTGCACTGTCAGGAGTTTGACCTCTAGCTAGCTATGTGTCACCCACCTCAGCCTAGAACAGAGGTGATCTGCACTTGCGGCCATAGAGGGCTTCGAATGGAGCAGCTTTTATGCTAGTGTGATAACTGTTGTTATAAGAGAATTCGACAAGAGGTGAATGAGTATCCCATGCCTTTCCAAAATCTATCACGCAAGCTCGCAACATGTCTTCTAAAGTTTGAATCGTCCTCTCACTTTGTCCGTCGGTTTGTGGATGGTAGGATGTACTCATGTCCAACCTAGTTCCCAGAGAGTTTTGTAAAGACTGCCAGAAACGAGAGGTGAATCTACTATCTCGGTCTGAAATAATAGATATTGGCACACCATGCAGTCTAACGATCTCCTTGAGGTAAGTTCTTGTTAGCTTTTCCATCTTGTCGGTTTCTTTTATTGGCAAGAAGTGTGCGGATTTGGTTAATCTATCGACGATTACCCAAATAGTATCATAACCACTCGATGTTTTGGGTAACTTAGTTATGAAATCCATTGTAATTCGCTCCCACTTCCATTCAAGGATTTCGGGTTGTTGTAATAAACCTGAAGGAATCTGGTACTCTACCTTGACTTTGGCACAAGTAAGGCATTTGCCCACAAAGGTAGCGATTTCGGCCTTCATGTTAGGCCACCAGTATAGTTTCTTGAGGTCCAGATACATCTTGTCTGGACCTGGATGAATGGATTATCGGGTTTTGTGTGCTTCATTCATAACCACGTCTCTATAACCACCGAACTTTGGTGTCCAGATCCGGTTCATGAAACAATAGACTCCATCATCCATGACTTCGAAGTTCTTATCCATTCCTCTCAGGGTTTCATCTGCCATGTTTTCAGGTTTTAAGGCCTCGAGTTGAGCCTCTTTGATCTGTGCGGACAGATGTGAATGGATTGTCATGGTCAATGAATTTACTCGACGTCCTGAGTATTCTTTTCTGTTGAGGGCGTCAGCTACTACGTTTGCTTTACCAGGGTGATAAAGAATCTCACATTCGTAGTCGTTCAGTAGCTCCACCCACCGTCGTTGTCTCATGTTCAACTCTTTCTGATCGAAGATATGCTGGAGACTTTTATGGTCCGTGAATATTGTGCATTTCGTGCCATATAAATAAAGTCTCCAGATCTTCAGAGCAAATACTACTGCTCCTAGTTCAAGGTCATGTGTTGTATAGTTGACCTCACGCGTCTTAAGCTGTCTTGAGGCGTAGGATATAACCTTTCCTCTTTGCATAACAACACATCCAAGCCCTTGATTAGAAGCATCACAGTACACTACAAAATCCTTTGTCCCTTCAGGAAGAGACAGGATCGGTGCGCTGCACAGAGCTCGCTTCAGCGTTTGGAACGTTGTTTCTTGTTTCTCTCCCCAACTAAAAGTTACACCTTTTGTGTCAGGGTGGTAAGCGGTTTAGCGATCCAGGAGAAATTTTGGATGAATCTGCGATAGTAGCCAACAAGACCTAAGAATTGTGGGATTTCTGTAGGTGTTTTGGTTGCTAGCCAGTTTTCAATTGCCTTGATTTTGGAAGGGTCCACATGTATTCCTTCTGAACTAACCACATGACCCAGGAAATCTACTTTCCTGATCCAAAATTCACATTTTGAAAACTTCACATAAAGTTTCTCGGTTCTCAGAGTTTGTAATACTTGACGAAGATGTTGACCATGCTCCTCTTTGCTTCTTGAGTAGATAAGGATATCGTCAATGAAGACTATGATGAATTTGTCTAGGAATGGACGACACACTCTGTTTATTAGGTCCATGAACACAGCAGGTGCATTCGTCAATCCGAAGGGAATCACTACAAACTCGTAATGACCATAACGAGTTCTGAACGCGGTTTTGGGAATTTCCTCCTCCAAAATTCGTAACTGGTGATAACCAGATTTTAAGTCTTTTTTTCAAGAAGTAGCTCACACCTTGAAGTTCGTCAAACAGATCGTCAATGCGAGGCAAAGGATATCGATTCTTGATGGTAAGTTTATTCAGCTCGTGGTAGTCTATGCACATATGAAATAATCCATCCTTTTTCTTTACGAACAAAACCGGTGCTCCCCAGGGTGAGAAGCTTGGTCTTATGAAACCTTTGCTAAGGAGTTCGTTAAGCTGGCTGGATAATTCCTGCATCTCAGAAGGTGCAAGACGATAGGGGGATTTGGCTACAGGGGTAGCCCCAAGGATTAAATCGATTCTGAATTCGACTTGTCGTTCGGGAGGCACTCCTGGAAGATCGTAAGGAAAAATGTCAGGAAAGTTGCAGGCCGCAGGAATGCTCGCGATGTCTTTCACTTCTTGCTTTTTGTCTACCACGTGAGCTAAGAAAGCACAATACTCTTTGCGAAGGTACTTCTGTGCCTTGATGCAAGAAATGATCTGAAGGTTCGTTCCGGGTTTTTCGCCGTAGATAATAAGAGTTTCGTTAGTTGGCAAGTTCAGGCGAATGGCTCTTTCATAGCATAGGATGCCGACATAGTTAGAGCACAACCAATCCATACCTATTATGACGTCGAAACTTTTGATAGAGACCGGCATAAGGTCTATTTGGAACGAAAAAGTTACTCAAGGTAAGGGTACATCCTATGTATATATCGTTGGTGTATTTGGATTTCCCGTTAGCCATTTCGACTGTGAAAGTTTCATTTAGTGGTTGGGAGTTTTGATTTAGCAAGTGTTTGAAATTATGTCTCACGAAACTCTTCTCAGCACCACAATCAAATAGAATGCATGCATAAGTATTGTTGAGAAGAAACATACCCGTGACCACCGCAGGGTCTGCCACTGCTTCTTCATGACCCATTGCTAGAATCCTCCCAACTCCACCGACATTTCCAGCTTTCAGACAATCTCTCTTGAAATGCCCCACATCACCGCATTGATAGCCTGCTTGACCTACTCCAGCGGCAGGTACTTGGTTAATCGGTTGGGGTGGTGATCTACATAATCGGGCAATATGCCCTTTTCTATTGCAGTTACGACACTACATTTCCCGGTAATTTCCGTTATGGTGAAAATTGCATTTGTTGCATTTGGGGATATTACCAGCATAAGGCTTAGCTGGTGCAGCGTTAGCAGGAACAGCAGCGGGTACAGTAGTAGCATGGACAACCACTAGCTATTGCTTTTTCGAGGGTTCCTGAGAAGATTTGCCCTTCTTCTTATTCCAATCCTTCTTGTTGTTGTTGTTGTTGTTGTTTCCCTTGGGTTGTTCTAGGGCAGGAACCACAGAGTTTTGACGGGTTCCGTGGTCAATAAGGGACTGTGCCAACTCTTTGGCACTGTCAAAGGTAACAGGCCTAGAAGCAATGACACTTGACTGAATCTGGGACGATAGCCCCCAGATGTACCTCTCGATCTTTTTGTTCTCCAGAGCAACCATTTCTAGACAAAGTATCGCTACGTCACATAATCGATTTGTATAAGTTGTTATGTCTGAACCAACCATATTAAGACCCCAGATTTCTTGTTCAAGTTTCTGAATTTCACCCCGCGGACAGCATTCCCGCATCAGCATGGTCTTTAAGTTCTCCCAACTTATGGAGTTAGCCACTACTAAGGTTAGTGACTTAACATGGCCGTTCCACCATGTTAGGGCTCTGTCAGCAAAGGTACAGACAGCAAATTTGACTTTGCTACCCTCCGGACAGGAGCAGATCTCGAAGACTGCCTCTATTTTTTCGATCCATTGTCTTAACGCCATCACTCCTCCAGTCCCATTAAAGGTCCTGGGTTTAGCATTTGAGAAATCCTTATAGGTACACTCTCGTGAGTGCCCATGATTCTCGCCGTGTTTGGGGGATGTGCACCAGCTCCTGATCCACTTGTACTAGGGTTGTTTATATGATTCATAGCAGCTGCAACAGCTGCCGTGACTACCGCCTGAAACATGGCAGCGTCAAATTGAGGAGGTGGTAGCGGAGGTGGTGTTGGCACTTCATTAATATTGACACGCCTTGGGTTTCTTCGTGGAGGCATCTTTTACTATAAAAGTTAAAAGATGAAAAGATGATAAGATATCAAGAGTGAATATGAATATGATATCTCTGAACTAAAATACTTAATTCAATATGAATCTTGTAAAGAATTGGTAATAGAAGTATATTACAAGTACAACTTGCAAAAAGATAATATGAACTTGAGTGGTTATTTTTCAAAGAGTATGAAAATACATGTCGATTGTATTGGTATATTAAGTATATATAGTCTGGAAAACTTGACCTTAAAGCAGGTCTATAATATACCATAATACTGGAAAAATATCGACATTAAACCGACCTACCGAAAATGAAATTTTCGCGGTCGTACTGAAAAATAACACTAGAACATATTCATAGATTTACACTATAACCAAAATACAATATATTGTTTGGAAAGTTGGACCTATCTAAAGGTCTATAGTACACCAATTTACTGAAATAAAACATTTAGCCGAAGTCCTAATCTATAACAAAATTGGAAGTAGAATAAACACTACTTGCGTCGCGTACTGCGACGAGTACTAGACTCTGCTTCCTGGTTTTTGGTTTCCATTAGCTGTCTTTCCAAGGTAGTTTGATGCTCCCTTAATTCCCTTATTTCTGTTAGGGCAGCATTCATTTAGTTTTGCAGTGCCTCGGTGTGGGTTTGGGATTCATCTTGAATTTCGTCCAGACGACGAATATCTGCAGCGTTGATTTGTGTCGTTGCATTGACTTCCAGAATCCGGTTTATCGAAACCCTCGCCTGATCGGTTTGGCGAGCTATACGATGAACAATGACAGGAAGAGCCCTATCGGCCGATCCTCTATTACTGAGGTCGTAGAAATCTCGGAACATTCCATAAGGTGGGCGCTGG
This sequence comes from Lactuca virosa, assembly GCF_052849685.1. Lineage (NCBI taxonomy): Eukaryota > Viridiplantae > Streptophyta > Magnoliopsida > Asterales > Asteraceae > Lactuca > Lactuca virosa. The sequence continues at coordinate 91,900,480 of NC_136432.1, forward strand.
CCCTACTGTCGGCTCCAGTGATATATGTGATCTCCCCAAACTGGCGTCGGTCCTTGAAATCCTTGTGTGACTGCGGGAGGTGGGATGGCTGGTGGGGGATTGATTATCGTGGGTTCTGTGTCGGTACCCTCTGAATCTTCATCTTCATCTTCTTCTTCTTCTTCCTCTTCTGGATCCTCTTCCATATTTCTTCTGGATCCTCTTCCGGATCCTCTACTATCCATCCTTCGTTACCGTGGTTTAGAAAGTAAGGGTCACCTGGTAAATGAAATCCACCATTGTGTCTATGCGAGAATAATGTTAAGAGATATAGAATATAATTAGTAACGATAGATTGCAAATACAAGTTTCTACGAGAGAAACTTACAGTTAACAAGTAATGTATTCTGCATGACTTGTTTTGGGTATTATTATAACTACAAAGTGTATACTAATTATATATAACTTGGGTATAATCGACCATCGATTACATGATCCGGCTCTAAATCCACAACCAAACAAGGAACAGAAAATAAAGTTAGATCACATATTCTAAGTCTATATAACTTTAATTATATATAATTGTAATATACCCTTAATATTTACAGTTCTACCAACAACGGTTCTTTTGTTTTCACATGTTTGTTATTAGTATATGGTGCCTAAAATACTCCTATAGTATTTTAATCTTTATGTTCTGTTCTAAAGTTCTGCCGTATATGTATAGTTGGTAAGTTTTAGACATGTCGCAACACTACCATCACTCCCGAACTGTAAGTCCCGATCTATAGATCCAAATCAGTAATCAATGAATTGCAAACAATCAAACAGAGTGTAGAAGGAGTAGAAGGTAAATCAAACCAAGCATGCACACATCTATTACGTATAAATGTCAGGTACACCTTGGGAAACACACACACATACGTCACTATTTTTGACACACAGACACAACCTATTTATATCACAAGAAGCAGCACACAAGAGTGCAGCCGCACACACGTGTACGGCCGCACACAGCGTGTGCGGCCGCACACACATGAACGGTTGCACACATCCACAAACAAGTTACAACCACCACAATCCACTCTAACATCCTACCAAGACCTATACATTAGAATGCCTAGCCCAAACCACAAAAGTATAGCCTATCAATCTCCCCCTTGGTTTGCGGCTAGCATGAATCAGTCTTTATCAATAATGAGCACATGTTGTAGATGAAGGAGTCTCTGTGGTTTGAGTTGGGTCAGCAAAAAGTACGCCCATCCTTGGATCATTTCTGCGTCTCTTCAAAGGAGGCTGGGAGGTCAGAGTTGTCAGGGAATCACTTGTAATTGGCTCGGATGTAGGAACCACATTATCAAGGGGAGGAGTCCCTGATGATGTGTCCATATGAGTTGAAGAATCAGCCATCTGAACGGTAGACGGAGGCACCGTCTCTTGAGCATCAGCTTTCTCCCTTATCTCCGGTGTTTGATTGGCACCATCATCGATATCTTTGAAGAAGTCATCAAGGACTTCGTTGGACAACGGGTTCTCATTCACACCACAATTCACCGCTACATCATCTCTGTCGTAACCAGATCCATTCCCTTAAATACCTTATCCAAACCCGGATCCATAACCCGGTGGGCTGCATCCATTTAAAAAATTATAAAGCCCAAACCCAAAACAATATTTTTTAAAAATAAAACTCTTGGAGGATTAATTTCAAAATAAAACAAAATAAAATAACATAAAATAAAAACATTTTCAAAAAAAATTATCAAACCTAAAAATGAAAGTAAAATAAAATAAAAATGAAGCTAAATTTTGAATTTTAACCTAAATTTCACCTCTAACTGAAATTAATAACCTTTTGAGATTGTGGGATCAAAGTTGTTAGACAATCATTTTCCATTTGTCAGTACCTCTCCTTTCATGAATAGATCTGGTCGATCGCCGGTATTGTGATCCACTTAAGCACGAAAAATTGTGACAAATTTTAGGAATGCTATCAGTGACAGGACAGATTGATCCTAAGTTACTTAGATAAAAATACCTAAGGACCATTTATCTGACGACGACCAATGATATTGTTGTCCACCTAAGTTGAGCAGCGAGATCTACAGACAATCTAGAATTGCTCAATTTTAGATGTACTAGAACATGTTTCCCGCTTCCTGACATACCCCAATAATCAAGAACTTCCGAGATACTCCTTACTTTAGGTGAGCAGACGATTATTCATAGAAAGGGTAGATTTAGATTGCATATGTTGTACACTCAGGTCGGATCTTTCAATCACGCAGAGAGTGAAACATATGACTGACTAGAATTTCAGAGGGATTGAAAAGTAGAAGATTACATATGTTGTGTACCAGGTCGGATTATTAATCACGCAAAGGAGACAACATATGGCTAACAGATAGAAAGAATTGCACAGATAGAAGATGCAGAGAAATAGAGTTGCATATGCTGCAGTCCAGGTCGGATCTTTCGATCACACAGAGGAGGCAACATATGATTAACAGTAGGAGAGAAAGGAAATAATTTCCTACAGACCTACTTTATCGGAATTCCCCAGTCGCCTCGTCAATATCGGAATTAAGGACAAAATCCGTACATCAAGGAAAAGTTAAACCACGGTTCTAGATACATATTCTTTAATGTGACTGGTGGATTCTCATGAATATCTCCCTGCTCAACCTATCCGAGCGTCGTATTGTCAGGCTAAATGGAACTATCTAGGTCAGAATTTATCAAATCTCTAGATTCCTTAAGTTCATCTGCACCTAGTCAAGTCCATTAAATTTTTCGTGCCTACCGGCGCATCGAGCACAGAGCCTAGACAATTTAGCTTTGGTACTTTACACAGACTCAGATTGCCTGTTATCACAAGCTGATATCACTTCCCAGCACATCACTTCACAAAAAAATATTTTTTATTTTTCTGTTTTTCAATTTTTTTTTTGGATTTTCTGATTTTCTAATTTTTGTTTGGTTTTAGTTTATTTCTCCCCCTAAATTTGTGCATGGGTGAGAATGAAATTGAAATGCGCAAATTTAAGCTAACCTAAACAAAAATTAATCCTCAAAGCGAATCATTTTCAAAAAATTTACCAGCACATCGAATCGAGCTTTGTTAAACGGCTTGGTGAACAGATCTGCCACATTATTAGTAGTGGGAACCTGTTCTAGCCGAATGAGCGAGCGCTCATAACAATCTCTAATAAAATGAACTTTGATGTCGATGTGCTTGGTTTTTGAGTACTGGACCGGATTTTTAGCAATTTGAATCGCAGCCTCATTATCACAGAATATAGGGGTTTCTTGAAAGTTCAAACCGTAATCCAACAGCTGATGTTGGATCCATATGACTTGAGAACAACAGGCAGACACAGCTACGTATTCTGCTTCTGCTGTTGAGGTCAAGACAGTATGCTGCTTCTTGCATTGCCAAGACACCAGCCTATCTCCAAGATATTGACATCCGCCTGAAGTTGATTTCTTGTCAAGCTCGCAGCCTCCGTAATTGCTGTCTGCAAAAGCATAAAGATCAAATTCGGAATTTTTTGGATACCAAAGACCCAATTTTGGGCTGCCTTTGAGGTACCGAAATATCCTTTTAACACCAATAAGATGAGACAGTTTAGGATTAGCCTGGTAGCGCGCGCATTGACACACCGCAAACATAATGTCTGGGCGACTGGCAGTCAGATACATCAGCGATCCGATCATCGATCTATAGTTAGTTTGATCTACGGATTCGCCTTCAAGATCAGGAGTCAGCAGTGGTCTCTCCGCCATGGGCGTCAAAGCAGGTTTGGCGTCTCTGAACCCGAACTTCTCGAGCATATCATCCACATATTTAGCTTGATGAATCAGGATTCCGGCTGAAGATTGTTTGACCTGAAGCCCCAAAAACGTGGTCATTTCCCCCAACGAACTCATCTCGAACCGCTTTTTCATGACGTCCTCGAACTCCGTGCATAGCTGATGACTCGTCGACCCGAAAATGATGTTGTCCACATAGATTTGAACAAGAATTTGATCTGGACCGACATGCTTGATGAATAGGGTCTGATCAATAGTGCCGCGTGAGTAGCCATGATTGAGCAAGTGTTGTGCTAGGGTAGCATACCAGGCCCTAGGAGCTTGATGCAGCCCATACAAAGCCTTGTCTAACTTGTAGACATGGTTGGGAAGTTTTGATTTAACAAACCCAGGAGGTTGGTCAACATAAATCTCCTCCTTCACCTTGTCGTACAAGAAAGCCGACTTGACGTCCATTTGGTATACGGTAAAGTTCATGTAGGAAGCATAGGCGAGGAAGATACGGATAGCCTCCAAGCGCGCCACCGGAGCATAGACTTTTGTATAATCAAGACCCTCAATTTGCCTGAACCCACGGACTACCAATCTCGCCTTATTACCGACAATGACACCCGAATCGTCTTGCTTGTTACAAAACACCCATCTGGTGTCGAGAGATTTCTTGCCTCTAGGCAGCTCCACCAACTTCCAAACCCCGAGCTTCTCGAATTGATTGAGCTCGTCATGCATGGCATCTACCCAGCTGGGCTCATTCAAAGCCATTTCGACGTTCTTGGGCTCTATTTGAGAAATGAAGCAAGAATAGAGACATGTGTTGACATCTCCACTCTGGCTTCTCGTTTGAACTCCGTCGTCCAGCTGGCCAATAACGTTCTCTATCGGATGATCGTGCTGTATGTGAGAGGGGATTTCGTGACTGATGTCATTGAGTGAAACGGGAAGAGTATGAATATTAACAGCTCCTTCATGTGCTGAAGAACCCACGGTAGATGTACCAGCTTCGTTTGGTGGATTTGCTACAAACTCATCGGCGATTTGATCGGGAAAGAGAAGGTCCATCAGATTCTGAGTGACAGCGGAAGCATCTTGGTTCATGAACTCTCTTTCGACCGGAGTTAGAGAAGTAGCATCAGCATCTGGAGCAGATTGTTGTGTTGAGGACTCAGGAGAAGCAATTGGAACAGTAGACTCCACCGGAGGATCAGTAGCAGAAACCAATGGTGGTCTGTAGACAACCTCTTCATCTTCGTCTTCAATAATAGTCTTCGAGCAAGAGGTAGACCCAGCTTGGTTATTAGACGACACACAAAAAGATTTGAATAGCGATGTGTAGTCAAATAGCCAATCCGGACCCACCCTAGCGTCCGTTTCATTCTCTTCAAGCCAGCGAACATCGAAAGACTCCACTATTTGTTTCGTCTTCTTGTTGTATACCCGGTAAGCAGTACGAGCAGCATAACCGACAAAGTAACAATCATCGGCTTTTGCATTGAATTTTGGGTTAGATTCCAAGTGGAGAAGGGTGCAAGGGCAGCCAAATACTCAGAAATGACTAACAGATGGCTTGTGTCCATAGAGAAGTTCATATGGTGTTTTCATCTGGGCTTTGTTGATCAGGACACGATTTTGAACGTAGCACGCAGTGTTGATCGCCTCCGCCCAAAAGAAAACTGGAAGTTTAGAATCACAAAGCATCGTCCTTGCTGCGTCTTGTAGCGTCCGATTCCTCCGCTCAGCAACACCATTTTGTTGTGGTGTCCGAACAGAACTATACTGACGCACAATACCCTTCTCAGCGCAAAAATGATCAAGAACAGCGTTCTTGAACTCTGTTCCATTATTATCTGTGCGTAGCGCTTTCACTCGGTGGTTGGTTTGGTACTCGATCATTACAATGAACTTCTTGATGAGGTCAGCGATCCCAGCTTTGTTGGACAGAAAGAAGACCCACGTGAAACGAGAGAAATCATCTATCACAATGAGACAATACGAATTTCGGTTGATGCTGAGAACGTTGACCGGACCAAACAAGTCCATGTGCAACAATTGGAGCACCTGATTGATGGAGTTGACCTGCTTTGGCAGATGTGGTTTCCGATTGTGTTTGCCTTGAGCGCAGGAAACACATTTTTCAAAAGTAATAAAATCTCTGACAGGCAGACCGCTGACCATTTCGTTCTTAGCAAGTCGGTTTAGGTTATTTGCATTTGCATGGCCAAGTCGACGATGCCACAACATTGCGTTTTGTTCTGAGACTCTTGAAAAGAGACAAGTGACTTCATCGGGCACATTACTCTTCATGTCGATAATATAGGCATTCCCATCCCGCTTAGATTTGACGAGAATCCACTCCTCCGGAATGACAATGCCTGGCTTTAAGATTAGACATTCTTTATCGGTGAAGTGTGTTGAGAAACCCTTGTCACAGATTTGAGAAACGCTCAGCAGACTGTGCTTCAGCTCAGGAGCATAGTTGACATTCTCAAAACTAAGCACTCTGTTCGTCACCATTCCTTTTTGCGTTATCTTTCCGCCTTCTCCGCCCGCGAATGAGACGTATCCCCCATTAACTGTCTGAATGTCGTGCAGTTGGGAGATATCTCCAGTCATGTGCCGGGAGCAGCCGCTGTCGACATACCAGGGTCTGACGACATTCCTCCGCAACTGTCCCTGCACGATGAGCGGAATCATTTAGATTTGGGGACCCAGGTCATTACAGTCCTGGGTTGACCCTTTACTTTCACAGATTTTCCTTTGATTTCTCTTTTTCAATAGATATAGAGGATGATGATGACTGATCAGATTTTAATTTTGGCAGCCATTGAAAATTAGGTTTTGAAACATTTTTCGTTTGAGTTTGCTTCGAGCCGGTGGATTTTCTACTCGAAGAGTTTGAAGATCCAGACCTACTCTTTGATGAAATCGACTTTGGCTTAGCTTGGGTCGATTTAGGCAAACGGTTTGTGAATTTATTGAAAACCTGTTTGTTCTTTTGAAAACTTGCCATTTTCTTGTTTTGATTTGTTTTCCAGTCATCATCTCGAGAGCGAGTTCTGGAGGATTTTCTAATTAACGATCGTCCTCTAGACTCATTCTCTCCCCTTTTTGACATGTGATGCACAAACATCCGGTTTGGGCAATTTCTGGCAATATGACCAGCAGTACCACAGTTGAAACAGATTTGTTTATTATCATTTGAAGTGGTACTGCTCTTGTCAGATTTCTGGTTTTTCTTATCTTTTCTAGCATTAGCACATTTGCAAGAACAAGAACTAGGTTGTGTTGCAAACGTGGAAGAAGTAGAGGCACTCGAATCAGATTTAGCAACATAATCAGAAACAACATCATTATTTTCAATCTTATCATTCTGAAATAACACGCCACCAGAAACAAACACATCAGTTTTAGAATTTAAGACAGACTCATCACAAAACTCAACACCAAATTTAGACACAGAGTTATTTGATTCAGACTTTTCAGCTTCATGCTCCCCCTGAACTACTGACACATCTGCACTTAAGGTAGAAATGTTAGTATCCAAAATTTTATCAGTAGAGCATGTTGCTTGTTCAGCAGCAGGCTTTCCATAAATCATGAAAGGTTCTCTATCAATTTCTTCTTGAGATAGAGGAATAACATTGTAAGTATGATTGAATGGAGGAGGGACACTCTCAAGACCTAATCCTACTTTCTTTTGGTTTCCACAGGTAATATTCTTCCACTGCATTTGTTTCTCAATCATTTTTGCAACTACTTCACTTGACCCATCGAACTTGTTAAAAATAAATTCAGTATTTTCAAGACGATTTTTCAATGAGTCAAGCTCAGCGGTCACAGCAGCAAATTTTCTTTTGATATGATCATAGTTGCTGTAATCTTCTTGTAGTTTCTTAAAGTCCTTTATTTTATTCTTTAATTGTGTTTTTAAAGGCTTTTGATTTTTCCTAAGTGTGTAACCCTCATACTTAAGGTCCTCGTTCTCTCTCTCTTGATTAATTCAATTTGCTCACGTAAGAATTTAACAGTTTTTATACAAGATTGAGAGCAGCCGAATTCACTGACCCTGGGTTTAACTGGCTCAGAAGAAGTTTGCACCATGAACGCAAACTGAAGATTCATCATTTCCTCTTCCGGGTCTTTTTCTGCTTCTTCCTCCACACCATCCTTGATCTGAGCAAGATGCGCATTTTCAGGTCCTGAAATATTCAGAGCCTGAATTTGATCTTCCCAATCAAAGGATTGGGCTGCCATCGTCAAGTTGGCAGTATGATTGCTTGAAGAAGATCCCTTGTTGACATAGGTCACCGGTACCATGGTTCTTTCAGAGTTCTCTCTTCGGTCTGGCCTTAGACACTCCCTTGCAAAATGACCAGGCTCATGGCAATTGTAGCATCTCACCTTCCCTTTGTTGAACCCCACTTTCTGGTCAGAGTTTACACTCCAGTTGTTTTTCCCTGTCTTCTTGGAGAACTGCTTTGCTCTAAAGACAGCCATGGCCATTTGCCAAGTGATGTCCATCTCCTCCACATCCTCAGGATGGATCTGGTCTAGGTCAGCAAAAGATAATTGTGGGGAAAGCTCTCCAGCCACAAAAGCGTTGTAACAGTTCACCAAACCAGTGGCGAGGGCCATATTTTCTTCTTTTTCTTGAGAACTGAACCCTTGAGATTGACTAGGTGCAGTTGTGGATGAACAAACAATAGAACCAACTTTTTGAGATAAAGTTTGAGGTTGAGAAACTTGAATATGTTGCATTTGAGGGATCACGTAGGAGGTAGGTTGATGAGTCACATAGGGTTGAACTTGTGGAACATGAGAAACTGGAGGAACTTGAGAGGTAGTAAAGCTTGAAAAAGCAGTGTTGTTGGTGGTTTGGATCCCAAGATTTGCTGTGGAGTATGAATTAACATGATTAATTTCCCTTTGCTTATCATCGAGATCACAAGCCTTAATGATTGCCATTGTTTCAGCCAAACTTAAACGGTTCAGATCTTTGGTCTTTTTGATCACTGAGACATTCATATCCCAGGACTTTGGTAAAGAATTCAGCAATTTCTTGTTGATCTCAGATCGTGTAACCATAACACCAGCAGATCTCATTTCTGTGGTAAGTGTGATAAACCTTTGCAACTGATTTTCAATTGTTTCTCCCAAGACATGGTTAAACACATTGAACTTCTGTCGCAACATGTCTTGGCGACTCTGTTTCATGTCTTCATTGCCTTCATAAACTTCAATCAGTGCTTCCCATAAAGCCTTTGCTGACGTATATTCACGGAAACCTTGAGCAATTTCCGGAGATAATGTCATGGTAAGTGTAGCAAGAGCCTTTTCCTGCTCTTCGACTCTCTCAAAATCATCGTCCGTGTAATTTTCAATCCGCTTGATAGTTATGGTTCCATCTTCCAGTGTAATTGTGATGCGGATTGGACCTCTTAGAATACTGCGCCATATCTTGAAATCTTTCATTTTGATATACTTCTCAATCCGATATTTCCATTCAGGAAATCCTTCTGCCGACAACAACCGGGGAATGCGAGAAGTGGTACCCATAATAGCATCCAATTCATGATGAGCAGACATGCTTTGAGATTCCATTTTTGAACAACAAAAATTTCTTTAATTAATATAAGTGTGGCCGCACACTCCAACCGTACACCCTTACAATGTACTCAACCGCACACTCTAACAGCACACTCAACAGTACACTCCAACCGCACACTCAACAGTATACTCAACCGTACACACAATCGCTCACTCAACGGCACACGCCAACTGTACACGCCAACCGTACACTTGGCAGCACTCGTTCAACCGTACTCCTTCAAAGTTTCAACTGCACACCCAAAAATACTAGATTTTTTAATGAATTTTGGTTCCAAACATAGTAAAAACAATGATTAGAAGCAGTTTCTCAATAAAAATTATAAATGCACCTCAAAAACCACAACTATCTTCAACCGCACACTCTTATGATTCTTCAAATTGACACTGAATTGGCTCTGATACCAATTGTAAGTCCCGATATGTAGATCCAAATCTGTAATCAATGAATTGCAAACAATCAAACAGAGTGTAGAAGGAGTAGAAGGTAAATCAAACCAAGCATGCACACATCTATTACGTATAAATGTCAGGTACACCTTGGGAAACACACACACATACGTCACTATTTCTGACACACAGACACAACCTATTTATACCACAAGAGTGCAGTCGCACACACGTGTACGGCCGCACACAGCGTGTACGGCCACACACACATGAACGGTTGCACACATCCACAAACAAGTTACAACCACCACAATCCACTCTAACATCCTACCAAGACCTATACATTAGAATGCCTAGCCCAAACAACAAAAGTATTGCCTATCACGAACACATGTTGGTCATATCTCAAACCAATATAGTTGATCAGGCTATATTAATCCCATACATGATTACATAACTGTCCAAGTTTGACTACAGTGTCCAACATCCAAATACTTTTAAGTTCTAATGAATGTGATAATGTACTTGTAGATATGAGTGTTAGTATACTTCTTGTAAAAGTACTTAAATTTTAAAAAGTATACTTGTAGTCAGAGTTCTTAGCCCCAATGTAATTATAGTTTGTATATCTTTTATGGATTGATATACTGAGTTCACTATGAACAATGCTCTGATACCAATCTGCCACACCCCCAAACCAGACGGCGGAAACGTCCGGGGGTGGATGGCTTCATTTGTAGTATCACAACACATGCATCATAGTAATCAAAGTGCAAACGACCATTGTATTTAAAAAGTATAAATATTTACATGTGTTCAATCATTGTATATTAAAACCAAAACAGTTATACAAAAGAAGAGGACATGACTCAAAATAGCTCCATCTTCTCAAAAGATCGGGGAGTACTTGTCTACTGATTCCCTGAGAATACAAGTAATTTGAAAAGAGAGTAATCAACATAAAGTTGAGTGAGTGCATAAGTATTTGTGTTTGAAAATATGTTTTCTATTTATTGAATATGTAAATTGTTCCAGAAAATGTTATATTTTCTGCTGTATTTGAAAAGTGGTTTTAATCACATAAAACTGTTCTATTTGTAAACCAATGTTCTGTTATTGAATTCCTTTTGTATAAACTGTATAAGTGAGAGTGTGTCTGGCTTAACCAACTGTTTATTGAATACTGAGATGTAATACTGTAAAAACTGTATCATGGTAAACTAGTACTTTGAAAATGTACTTAAGTTTATTATACACTAACGTATTGTTATTAATATCTTTTTAATGAGTTGTTATAACCATACTGAGACTAGATGGCCTGACTCATCGCTATGAATGCGTTAAAACTGTTGATAACAACTGTCACTAGTAGGCGTGTATGCCTGACTGTAGCTAGCAGTCTGAGTGCGCGCTTGTCAATCCCAATATAGATCTATACACAAATTGTTTCGATCCCCGACTGAAGATTCTAGTTTTAATGTCAGGACTTTAACTATGTTGTTTAAATGAACTAAACAACCTGCATCAAATGACTCATAAAAAGCATATAGACGTTACATGTATAATAGTTATGAAAAACCCAATCATTCTGAAATGAATATTTGATAGTATGCCCTTGAATTAGTATTTGAAAGATGTATACTCTTGATTAGTTTTGAATCAAACCTTTGTTCTTGTAAAACAATGTATTTTAGTATACTTGAATCATGATTTAATGTTCTATGAATCATAAATTATACCTATTATAATTTATATGTACTTTCTGAATTGACACTAACTATTCATGAATACAACCCATTGCTCTACATGTTACAAAGGGTATTTGAACTAAATGAATTAACTTTTATATTTATATACATATCAAATATATATAAGTAAAATTTAAATTACATTTGGACACATAACAATTAATTATAATCCCACATCCAAACAAGGAAAAAGGAACCAAAGTGAGCTATCAGTCCTAAGCCTTTGAAACTTTATTTATATAAATATATATATATATATATATATATATATATATATATATATATATATATATATATATATATATATATATATATATATATATATATATATATATGAATATGACTTCTGGGGAAAAATATAAGTTTATAAAACCATTTAAAAGAAGTTTAACATTTTGAAATACTTTTGATAACTTGATGTCATTTTAACACAATCTTTGAAACCATTAGTTTTCAAAACAGTTATACAAAAGAAGAGGACATGACTCAAAATAGCTCCATCTTCTCAAAAGATCGGGGAGTACTTGTCTACTGATTCCCTGAGAATACAAGTAATTTGAAAAGAGAGTAATCAACATAAAGTTGAGTGAGTGCATAAGTATTTGTGTTTGAAAATATGTTTTCTATTTATTGAATATGTAAATTGTTCCAGAAAATGTTATATTTTCTGCTGTATTTGAAAAGTGGTTTTAATCACAAAAAACCGTTCTATTTGTAAACCAATGTTCTGTTATTGAATTCCTTTTGTATAAACTGTATAAGTGAGAGTGTGTCTGGCTTAACCAACTGTTTATTGAATACTGAGATGTAATACTGTAAAAACTGTATCATGGTAAACTAGTACTTTGAAAATGTACTTAAGTTTATTATACACTAGCGTATTGTTATTAATATCTTTTTAATGAGTTGTTATAACCATACTGAGACTAGATGGCCTGACTCATCGTTATGAATGCGTTAAAACTGTTGATAACAACTGTCACTAGTAGGCGTGTATGCCTGACTGTAGCTAGCAGTCTGAGTGCGCGCTTGTCAATCCCAATATAGATCTATACACAAATTGTTTCGATCCCCGACTGGAGATTCTAGTTTTAATGTCAGGACTTTAACTATGTTGTTTAAATGAACTAAACAACCTGCATCAAATGACTCATAAAAAGCATATAGACGTTACATGTATAATAGTTATGAAAAACCCAATCATTCTGAAATTAATATTTGATAGTATGCCCTTGAATTAGTATTTGAAAGATGTATACTCTTGATTAGTTTTGAATCAAACCTTTGTTCTTGAAAAACAGTGTATTTTAGTATACTTGAATCATGATTTAATGTTCTATGAATCATAAATTATACCTATTATAATTTATATGTACTTTCTGAATTGACACTAACTATTCATGAATACAACCTATTGCTCTACATGTTACAAAGGGTATTTGAACTAAATGAATTAACTTTTATATTTATATACATATCAAATATATATAAGTAAAATTTAAATTACATTTGGACACATAATCGTTAATTATAATCCCACATCGAAACAAGGAAAAAGGAACCAAAGTGAGCTATCAGTCCTAAGCCTTTGAAACTTTATTTATATAAATATATATATATATATATATATATATATATATATATATATATATATATATATATATATATATATATATATATATATATATATATATATATATATGAATATGATTTCTGGGGAAAAATATAAGTTTATAAAACCATTTAAAAGAAGTTTAACATTTTGAAATACTTTTGATAACTTGATGTCATTTTAACACAATCTTTGAAACCATTAGTTTTCAAAACAGTTATACAAAAGAAGAGGACATGACTCAAAATAGCTCCATCTTCTCAAAAGATCGGGGAGTACTTGTCTACTGATTCCCTGAGAATACAAGTAATTTGAAAAGAGAGTAATCAACATAAAGTTGAGTGAGTGCATAAGTATTTGTGTTTGAAAATATGTTTTCTATTTATTGAATATGTAAATTGTTCCAGAAAATGTTATATTTTCTGCTGTATTTGAAAAGTGGTTTTAATCACAAAAAACCGTTCTATTTGTAAACCAATGTTCTGTTATTGAATTCCTTTTGTATAAACTGTATAAGTGAGAGTGTGTCTGGCTTAACCAACTGTTTATTGAATACTGAGATGTAATACTGTAAAAACTGTATCATGGTAAACTAGTACTTTGAAAATGTACTTAAGTTTATTATACACTAGTGTATTGTTATTAATATCTTTTTAATGAGTTGTTATAACCATACTGAGACTAGATGGCCTGACTCATCGTTATGAATGCGTTAAAACTGTTGATAACAACTGTCACTAGTAGGCGTGTATGCCTGACTGTAGCTAGCAGTCTGAGTGCGCGCTTGTCAATCCCAATATAGATCTATACACAAATTGTTTCGATCCCCGACTGGAGATTCTAGTTTTAATGTCAGGACTTTAACTATGTTGTTTAAATGAACTAAACAACCTGCATCAAATGACTCATAAAAAGCATATAGACGTTACATGTATAATAGTTATGAAAAACCCAATCATTCTGAAATTAATATTTGATAGTATGCCCTTGAATTAGTATTTGAAAGATGTATACTCTTGATTAGTTTTGAATCAAACCTTTGTTCTTGAAAAACAGTGTATTTTAGTATACTTGAATCATGATTTAATGTTCTATGAATCATAAATTATACCTATTATAATTTATATGTACTTTCTGAATTGACACTAACTATTCATGAATACAACCTATTGCTCTACATGTTACAAAGGGTATTTGAACTAAATGAATTAACTTTTATATTTATATACATATCAAATATATATAAGTAAAATTTAAATTACATTTGGACACATAATCGTTAATTATAATCCCACATCGAAACAAGGAAAAAGGAACCAAAGTGAGCTATCAGTCCTAAGCCTTTGAAACTTTATTTATATAATATATATATATATATATATATATATATATATATATATATATATATATATATATATATATATATATATATATATATATATATATGAATATGATTTCTGGGGAAAAATATAAGTTTATAAAACCATTTAAAAGAAGTTTAACATTTTGAAATACTTTTGATAACTTGATGTCATTTTAACACAATCTTTGAAACCATTAGTTTATAAGACAAAATCTTTGTGTTAGACTTGTATTCCCCTCCCCCCCCCCCCCCCCGCCCCTTAAAACAGTAAAAACTAAGAAAATACGGGGGTATGAACTCACTTGTTAAGAGTAACGATTTGAAGAAAGGTTGGGCTTTACGCGGGCAGCACTACGACTGGAAAGAGGTTAGCTTCTCGAGAATTTCGGGGCTTCGGGCTTTCGTTAGAGCTTGGATATGTCATCGGGGCGTTGGGGTAGTTAGGAGGGCTTAAAAGTATGTAAAAGTAGGAGAGAGGTTGTGAATTTGCAACCTAAACCCGGAGCTCTCGGTTTCTATTTATAGGAGGCTGAAGCCTTGGAGTACGCTGGGCGTACGTGCGTACGATGGTCGTAGTGTACGTGCCAAACCTAGTCGTTACGTGTCGGAGCTAGTATGCATGCATGTCTCGCATGCAGCGAGAGGGCGACGGAGCGTCGACGTGGCTGGCTCTTGACCTTGTTTCCGACTACGCTGGGCGTACTCTTGTATGCGGGGCGTACTTCCTTTTTCCAAACTTCTAAAATTCATTTCTTTTGCATACGAGCTCTGTTTTTGATGATCTTTATATCCGCGCGTAGGTGAGACTATGCTCTACAACTTTCGTTTAGACTCCGTTGGCTAATTTTGATTTTATTTTTAAAGTTATATTTTTAACAGGCCGGGACAGGAAAAGTCCGTTAAAAATTCATAACTTCTTCATCTGACGTCCGTTTTCGTCTGTCTTTTTATCGTTGTACTACTATTGATGAGATCTTCAATTCTCGTTTAGGTTGCGTCGGCTAAAAATCACTCGATCTTTATTTCGAGTTTTTAGTTGTGTACTGCTGTGTCGAATCTTAGAAAAATCATAACTTCTTCATATGAAGTCAGATTTTGGCGTTCTTTTTATGGACACTCTCGGTTTAACGTATACTATATCTTGCATTTAGATAGTTAAGATTAAAAAGCATTTTATTAAAAATTCACTTTTTACATTAAACAGTGTTTTGTCGGTTTTGTCGCGGATTTTCGATAGGCCATAACTTCTTCATTATAACTCCGAATTGGGCGTTCTTTATATTTTTGGAATCCTTGAGACGATTTCTACCACTATGTTCATCCCAAACAAGTTTGTTTAACATTTCATTTTTTAGGGTTGATATGTAAATGTACAGAGTATACAAAAATTTCTCTTTATTATATATATATATATATATATATATATATATATATATATATATATATATATATACATATATATATATATATATATATATATATATATATATATATATATATATATATATAATTACATAAAGTCGAAATAACAGGTTGTTACACCTTCCTTCCCCTTAAAGATCCATTTGCATCCCATTGGCTTTGCTTTTGTAATGGAACAAGATCCTATGTTTCATTCTTCTCTAGAGATTGTATTTCGTCATTCATGGCCTTCAACCAATCATTTGCTTCTTTACTCGTCACAACTTCTTTATACGATTGATGCTCCTCAGTGTCAATGTCTTCTCCAGTTGCTAAAGCAAAAGCAATAGAGTCAAGTTCACCTGAGTTCACACATCCCACATATCTATCAGGTTGTCGAATGAACTTCTTCGATCTTCTCTTTGATATAGATTCAGACCCATCATCCTTCCCGATATCAGCACTACCGGACGAAGATACCATGGGTTACGCTTGGGTTTCGTCTTTGCCCAGGCTGTTCACTGCCGCCTTTCTCTTTGTTACTTATCACAACTCTGTCTGGAGTTTGAGTTGCAAACTCCATCTTCTGGCTAGCACCATGATCTATGTTTCCTTCTTGACTTGTACCACCTCTTCCCTGGTTACCCATGGCAGATTCATCAAAGGTTACATCTCTTCTCATGATAAATTTAGGAGATCTTACTTCTTCTGTACGTGACAGCCGATAACCTTTTACTCCTGTCTCATATCCTAGAAATATACACTTCATTTCCCTTGGCTGAAGTTTACCATCATTCAGATGAGCATATGCGGGGCATCCAAATATACGTAAACCAGAATAGTCAGAGGGTTTCCCGGACCATACCTCTTGAGGAGTCTTCAAGTCAATAGTAGTTTATGGTGATTAGTTCACGAGATAGCAAGCAGTGTTAACTGCTTCCTCCCAAAATTGCTTGGATAAGTTATCAAATATTCACATGCACGTTGCACGCTGCATGAGTGTTTGGTTCATCCATTCTGCCACTCCATTTTGCTGTGGTGTGTGTCGTACAGTGTGATTCCTCACTATACCTTCTGCCTTGAAGAAATTATTAAATGGAGCATTACAGAACTCCAGCCCATTATCAGTCCTTAGAGTCTTGGCCCATTTTCCAGTCCTTTTATCAACCATGGTCTTCCACTCCTTGAAATTCCCAAACACCTCATCTTTGGTCTTCAGTAAGTACAACCAAACCTTCCTTGAATAATCATCATTGAACGTCACAAAGTATGAGCATCCTCCTTGAGACTTCACCGGTGCAGGACCCCACAGATCTGAGCGAACTTACTCCAGGATTTCCTTGCTTGTGTGTTGACCGGTACCGTACTTCACTTTGCGATGCTTTCCCTTAACCAACGCTTCACAAAACATTATATCTCCAGTAGCCTCTCCACCAAGCAGTCCTTGTTTACTTAGAACTGACATGCCCTTCTCACTCATGGGCCCCAACCTACGATGCCACAACTCCGTCTTATCATCACCTTCATTTAAGGATTGGGAGATAGCCACTGTTCCCATAGTTGTACTGCCTTCTAGGATATAGATCCCTCCACGGTTCATCTTCCCTTTCATTATAATCAGAGAGCCTTTGGTCACTTTGACCCAGTCACCTTCACCAGCATACCTCATCCCATTCTTAGCCAATGTGCCAAGAGAAATAAGATTCTTTTGAAATTATGGAACGTACCAACAATATAACTTCCTGACCATGCCATCGTGCATCTTGATCTGCACCGTGCCACTACCTTCGATACTGCTCACCCGATCATAACCCATCTTGACTGTGTCATCCCACTCTTTGAAGGTGTCGAACCAGTCACGGTTATACGTCATGTGATAGGATGCTCCAGAATCCAAGACCCAAGCATCAACGGAACTTGATGTACATACAGTCAATACATCACCATCGTCCCCTTCATCAGAATTTTCCTGAACTACAGTAGTATTGTTATTGCTACTTGATTCACTCTTGGACTTCCCATTCTTCAGCTGTAGACAATTTCTCTTGAAGTGTCCCTTCTCTTTACAGTTATTACACTTTGCATTCGATGAACCTTTAGACTTCGACTTAGAACATGATCTCCCTCTGTTTCCCCATTTCCTCTTTTATTTCCTTCCTCTCCCTACGATCAAACCAGAACTGGACACCTCCTCTCCAACTAAAACTTTTCTTTTCAGTTCCTTATAACTCAGAGAGTCATTCACATCATTCACAGTGATCGTTTTCCTACCATAAAGCATGGTATCAACGAAATTCTCATATGAGTTCGGAAGAGAGCATTAGAGAATGAGCGCCTGATCTTCATCTTCAATCTTCACGTCAACACCTATTAGATCCAAGATGATGCGATTAAAGTTATCCAGATGATCTTTCACTTGGGTACTTTCAGACATTCTGAGAGTGTACAACCTTTGCTTCTGATACAACATGTTCGTTAGTGAGTTTTTCTAGTACTTGTCAAAAAGTTGATCCCAGAGCCCAGAAGCAGTTGTTTGATCCACGACATCCCACAATACTTCATCTATTAAGCTCAACAGAATGACACTATGTGCCTTCATCAGAATGTCCAACTTCTTATCATCCGCTATGTCCTTTGACAGTTTTGCCTCTCCTTCTAGTTCCGCCGCACATCCTTGTTGAACCAGAAAAGCCTTCATCTTCACCTTCCACAAAGTTAAGTCATTTGAACCATTAACTTCTCTAAATCAAACTTGTGAGTAGACATCTTCAATCATAGGAATACAAACCGCAGCTCTGATACCACTTGTTTGGAAGTAAAGTGGATAACTAGCAAAACTATAAGCACACAAGACACAATATTTACGTGGCTCGGTCAAGGTGACCTACGTCCACGGGAAGGAGCGGAATATTCTTTTATTTCAAAGCTCTTAAACAGAGGCTACAAGTACAATTACACAGAGAGTCGCCTATCACTCATGAATTCAATATACAAAATGACCTAGCATGCATCCCTATTTATACTTGAGGGTTCAAACCTAAAACCCTAATGGGCCAAGCCCATTGGACCATAGGCCCATGAAAGGTTTCAACCAATCATAATCTGCTATGCATCATCTTCTGTAACATTCATCCATGTCATAAAACCCATGAGCATCAGCAACACACATGATGGAGCACCTTGTGCCATAGTGGACCATCATGATGTACAAGTAGCGCATCATGAACACTAATGGCCCAACATCCATCATGGTGGCACAACATGTTGTAATCCTTTAGTCATATCAACTTCTGAGCATCCTTGAAAGATCTTGAGCATCATAGAGGACTTCATAGCGTACTTGGCTCATCAAGGACCAAGATGGTCCAACTTGCACCATGATGACGCAACAAGTGTATGAATGGTGCAACAGGCTTCAAGTGTGACACAAGAACATCAAGATTGGAGCAACAACACCACCTTGGTGCAACATGAACGTAAATGGCACAACAAGGGCATGCATGGCGCAAGATTATACCTCATGGCTCAACAGAAGTACCGCATGGCACAAGAGGAATCCTCATGGTGCAATAGGAACCCCTAATGGCGCATGAGGGAGCATAATGGTGCAAGAAGGAATGCCCTTGGCGCAACAACATCCTTCTTGGCCCATACCTTCTACATATGGCATAACAACGTTCCCTTGTTGATCCATATCACTCCCAAGTGCTCTAAACCTCTTCCAGTTGCTCCAAACCCCCTTCTGTACGATCCGTTCCTTTGGCACTTGCTACGTTTGTTTATCAGACGATCCGTTCCTTTCTTTGATGATCCTTCCTTTGTCACATGCTCCATGAACCCCAAGTGCTCCACTAGGTTCCAAGTGCTCCAAATGCTCCATGAACATGATCCAAATGCTCGAGTCACATTTAACATTACAGGATCCATATGTACATATAATTGAAGCTAATAATAAAATTCAATAGCCCAAGAAAAACAACCCAAGAAATACATAGAAAGAATTATTGTATAACAACTATGCTAAGGAGTGCAAATACTAAAAACAACAATACTCCTAATAAAGAAAGTAGAATTTAGTTTACTTGGTATATATATAAATATATATATATATATATATATATATATATATATATATATATATATATAGTTTTTTATGTAATACCTTTATAATTATATTTAGTGAAAAATAGTTTTTTATTACATTGTATTGTGTATTTCTATTTTGCGCATCATAGTAATGAAGGTAGCCAATACGTGTAATTAAATTAATAAAAAAATTTCTATAAAATAAATAATTAAAAATGTATTAGTGCAGGGCCGATCCTAGACAAAATGGGGCCCGGGGCCAAAAACAAAATTGGGGCCCTCATATTGTTTTTTTTCTTAAAAAAAGAGGACGGCATCTCCGAAAATTTTATTAATTAAAAAAAATAATACAATTGAAGGCTGGGGACTCCCCACCTATAGAAAGAAAAGACTTCGGGACAGGCCCCGTAAGCCATACAACCTATCAACTATTAATACAAAACAATAAAATAAAAAAGCCAATACATGCTCTAAACCCTAATACATAAACATATCAAAGAAAAACTAAAGAAATATTAACATTAAACAACTGAAATTAAGCAAATGAATAATAAATTATCTCTAAAACAAACCGAGAAGGCTACTTACAGTTATAGAATCAGAGTTAGTGGGTTACAGGGATTCACAATCACACAATCAGAAGGTCATTTTCCTGGATTGATTCTACATAACATAAAATTATGAATATCAGATTCATAAAAAAAAATAGAAAATCACAGAAAAATAAGAAATATGAATGCTAGAAATTAGAACTTACAGATAAAAAAAAAAAAGAAGAAGATTCACAACCGAGAAGACAACGAGACAGCGATTCAGTGGGATTAATGCTTCTTCGAGTGATCTTGTCTTCGTCTGTGAGACTGTGACGACTCAGTGGTCTTCACAGATTCTCAATGGTCTAGTTCTATTGCAGAAAAAAAAAATTAAACTTGAAAATCGAAAATAGAAGGCAATAATCGGTAGAAAAGGGAGAATTGGGGAAGAAATCGATAGAAGGAGAAGCAATCAGATGTACTAAATCGCCAAATCGGAAATTAGAAAAGGGAGAATTGGGGAACAAATAAGAGATCGATTCAATTGAAACTGAAGAAGAAATAGAAGAATCTGATTATTGAGACCGTTGCTTACCTTAGAATCCGGAGAAAACTTTTCGATTTTCCATGGCCGATCATTGAAGATTTAATTGCGCCTTGGAAGTCGGCACTCTCGCACGCCCAGTCGTTCCTGATTCCTCTTCCTCCCGCTTTCTTTTTGGTTGACGACGCACGCTGATAAGAGACTAAGAGACAGAGTATTGTTGTATTGGGCTTCAATAATAATCAGTCCAATAAGCTTAAACCTAATGGGCTAATGCTATACAATTAATATAAGAGATATAAAATGGGGGCCCTATGGCATTTGGGGGCCCGGGGCGGTCACCCAGCTTGCCCAGGCCCATGGGCCGGCCCTGTATTAGTGTAGTATAGATCATTTTTTGTGATGACTTAAATTTTTATTTGTCAGTGTATGAAACAGTAATAATGGTAAACCATTAAACATGTTAGTAAATATAACTTATGCTCACAGATTAATTATTCTACAATATAATTAATAAAAACATATTAGTGTCAGTATAGATCATTTTTGTTGACAATTTAAATTTTTATTTGGAGGTGTATGTAACAATAGTAATGATAAACCATTAAACATGTTAGCAGGGGCGGAGCAAAGATTTAAAAATAAAAGGGCTAACAGCCTCGGATTGTAATGACATATTAAAATATAGTGTTATATCCAAATAAATTAATAGTCTAAAACTTTAAAAAAAAATTGCCAAACAAAAACCGTACAGATATAGTAGAAACTACATCAATCGTTATAAGAATCAATCTTAAAAGTTTTCAATAGATCATAAACATCGACTTATAATCACCCGTTAAAATCAATTTTAAAAAAAATTCAACAGACTATAAGTATTGACTTATATTCATCTATTAACATTCTTATTGATTAGAAAATTAAAATAGTGCAAACGTACCGGTGTAGTGTAGCCATAAATAAATTCTTAATTGAAAATGAATCAAAATAGCTACGAACTTTATCTTGATGAATCGTCGATTAACAAAAGCTATTTGTGATTAAACGAGGGTATAAATTATAACCAATAACTACCAAGGAATTGATATAAATGGGAGTAGTAAGTCAATTAAAAAAATGGATGTGGATGCAAAAATAATGAGGGTGGAGGCGGTGGGACTATTCTTATACCCTCATTATTTTAATTTCTCTTTCACTATATAATAATTGTTCTTTCTTTAAATACAATATATATGGAAGTGTCTAGCGTTATTATTTAAATCATTTGAGCTAAAAAATTACTTAGAGACTCATTTTATCTATAATATGGCTGGTGTTTTAAAAGAGATTGAGGGGGCAGTGCATCCAATAGTCCCCCTATTGTCTCTACCACTGCATGTTAGTACATATAGCTTGTGCTAACAGCTTAATTATAGTTGTTTCCCTAAAAATTAACAATTATGCATTAATATTTGTAAACGATGACTATAAGTAACATTTATCATTCTATAGGAAAAAACACATCACTATAAGTATTTTATGGTCACCGTTTTAATTGCTTGTGAGTGAGTAAATATAAACAATATTCATGATATAATAAAAAACATGTCATTAAAAGTTATCAATAATCGTAATAAAAGAAATAACAACTGATTGTAGCTATTTTATGGTCATCGTTTAATTACTTATGAGTGAATGTGTACAACAGTCATATAAAAGAAATTAAAAGTGACTATAAGTGTATTATTAATGACGATTATACAAATAAAATAGATATATGTCCAAAAACTCTCTAACATATAATGACGGGTTTGACCCATAACAATGGGTTTGCATGGGTTATACCCACCACAAGTAAAGGACACCATAACTTATCATCAATGAAGTGAACTTTCATTACACATTGAATGAAAAATATCCAACATAAAAGTCTATAGTGATGGTTATTTATTTATTTATTTATTTTGCATGACAAAACCCAGTTTTGTACTAGTGTAAACTGAAAGGAGCGAAAATCTGAAGGATCTGAAGCCGAATTGTCACGAGAATCATTCGGTTTGCTGTTCCGGTCATCTTTAGTATTTTGAATTTGTATTCTGATTTAGGGATTAAAAACCCTTTTACTTTGTGTTTAGATTAGATGAATCGATGAATTTATTGGCTTTTTGTTGTCTGAATATTTTGAGTTATTAAATATATTATGTTTCTTTGATCAATCCCCTTATGTGTTAATGATATTATTTTTATTACTTATTATTAAAGTTAGAGGTCGTTTGATAGTTGCTAACTTGGTTAGAGATGACTGGGTTAGAAGCTGACTCGGTTAGAAGTTCTGACTAAGTTAACTTCTGACTGAAACTTGTTGTTTGATTTTGCATCTGACTGATTGTGCAAAATGACTATATTACTCTCAAACAACATTTTTTTATAATAATTCATTTATGATTTATCATTCAATTTATAACATTAAATTTTTTATAAAAATATCCAAAAAAAAATAACAATGAAATTGACCGAATACTCCAAAACAATATGATATAATTTACAACAATTCTTCGAAAAAGAAAATTACAAGAAAAAAGCAGTTTTCAATACAAAGAACAATTAATCTACAATAGACAATAGATATGTTTGTGAGTTCATTGTGTGATTGAGAACTTCATCTTTTCTTTGGGACACCATCAACCATGATTAGCAACAAAGATGCATATTCCTTTTCCTTTTGTTCCACAATGTTCACCAAAGATGCTTAAATCTTGATGGCATTCGGTTGAAAATGCAGTCTCTTTCACACAATAACTGTGATCAAAGATTTGTAGTGTAAATTTCATAGGTATTTTTTACAACATCGTAAACAAACCATCACTTTGTTGTGCCAAGTGTTCCCACTAGGACCCACCAATGAAATTGATGATCCAGACTACCAAATATGTCAAGTTATGAGGTTATCTTAATATAAGATAACCTGATACACAAATAATAACATGATATAATTGCACACTAGATTATATACCTTACAACATGAACAAAGTCTATTAAGAACATTGAAAAAGTAATACCCAACAACAAAAATTTTTACTTGTAAATACGTTAAAAAACCTCACACAATAGTTTGGAGCAACAAAATCCTTGCATAGCAACAACAAAAAATCATGAGCATAGCAACAAAATAATGAACAAGAAAACGTGTAGAGAATGATCAAGTCAGGAAAATGAACAACAAAAAATCCTTCACTCTCACCATCGAATGGTTTGCCTACAGAAATATCATATCATATTCTTCTAATATAATAAATAAAGTCATGTACCTCTAACCAAATATATATGATGAAGGCATAAATGACACAGACATTTTGTCGAACACATAGAAAGGCATAAATGATTTTAAACACATTTAACTGAAAAACATATCTAGTTCTAAACATAAACATAGCATGAAGCGCGTAAGAGATTAACGGAGACAAACTTGAAATGAAATCAATTGAAAAAATCGATTACAGACCCTACAAAAATCTATTGCAGAAATCGATTGAAAAAGTTTTAAATATTACGAGGATCGGAGATACAATGGATCGGAAATCGATTGTAGCCCTTACAGGCGGAGATCGATGATAAGGGTGACGATGGATGACTTGTGATGGAGTATGTTGAGTCCAGGGTACGTCGCTGTGTGAATGGGGGAGAATTGTTGCGTTGGAGTAGGTGTAGGAGGAGGGCTGCATATACAATGGTAAAAGGGGGAGCAAACTCCAGCGAAGATAGAAGCTAGAGAGGGACAAAAGGTTGGGTCGTTCACGATGGGGTGTTGAAAGGATCATGGCAAAGCGGGAAATGCTACAGTCAGCCACTTTTCTACCTAGGACCAAATCATACATTTACTCATGAACGAATCAACATATTGGACCGGGTCAGTCATAATTATCTCTTTATCAAACAGGTTGACCGAACCGAGTCAGGCAAAAAATTTGACCAAACCTAGTTAACTAGATACCAAACAGGCCCTTATTAGAACTTAGACTATCAATCTAGTTTTATTGGCTTGTTTCATAATTGATTTATGACCATTAAATAGTTATAACTAGTGTTTTGACCAAAACCTAGGGTTAGGTAGTAAAATCGTGAGCTTTAATGTATAAGAGAGCGTTTGTTGACCAACTTATGCTATTTACTGACTTTCATCATCATTGAAGTTAATTCCCCGACCAAATCTCTAATAATCCGAATATAATTATAATTGTTTGGATGATTAATTGCACGACCAATATGTTAATTATCTTTATGATTATACAAAATTAGTTAATCCAACCAAGATAGCTAATAGAAATAGATAAATGACGAATAAATAACAATTTCACTTTAGCATTTAATCATGAATTTAAGATGTAATCGAGTTTAAACCAAAGTAATTAAAGTGAATCGTTTCAATCAATTTACATTGTTACTTTAGTTACTTTTTGAATTATATAATCAAAACTCCTTCCTTTTATTTGGTTTTGTAGAATTATAGTAACTTATAATCAAACATTATAACATTAATCCGTACTCATTCACTTGAGTTCGGCACCCTTATTTACAATTACTATATTATACTCAATCAGATTCATTACATGTAATGTATATTGGTTTAGCTACTATGAATTAGAATTATGAATGCAAAACTAAGTGCAGTAAAAATATACATCAGTAACCGAACCCTCATAGTAAGTCCGACCATGTTTAGTAACTCAACCGAGTAATTATTTTTTGGAAAATTTATAATTTGATTAGCCATATTTGTTCTTATATTTAATTGTATTTATTTTTTCATGTACAACAAAATTTTTATAGCATCCTAAAAAATGAAAACGTGTTATATTGCCGATTATTGTTATTAATAAATGATTTTTCAAATTCCTAGCAAAATGTTATGATACAAATAAAATTTTAAAAATAGCGTTTAACATAATTAGAAGATTCTCTCTCATTATATTACATTATTTTTAGTTATTTCAAATCAAATTATCTAACACCAATAAATATATTAAATAATTAACCTCTAATCTTATTTGTTCTGACATGTACTTTCACATTTGAAACACGTAACATATTGTAATATGCATTTAATCGTGGCAATAAAAGTAACTACATAAGTTATAGTGACAGTGTGCCTACCATATGATATAACAGAAGTACATATTCTTCATCGTAGCACTGCCTGCATGCACAAACCATCGGAAATTATATAAGTTTAAGCATTAATGGCCGTCTCCTCCTCCTCCTCCTCCTCCAACACCATATTGAGCTCCACCTTCTCCGAACAAAACTGGGTTGTTCAAACCCGAAAAAACCTTGAAAATGAGACACCATTAGACCTAAAAATACCGATTGCTGTTTGCCATGTACCCAACTCCATAAGTGTCACAAATCCCGAAGCTTATGCTCCTCAAGTGATAGCATTAGGGCCCTACCATTATTTACGGCCCAAGCTCTATCATATGGAGCGATACAAAATCGAAATGGTCAAGTCTTACTGGAGACCTGACCAAATCGGTTTTGTGGTCAACAAGCTCAAGGAAATGGGACCAAAGATCCGAGGTTGTTACCACAAGTACCTTGATTTGGAGGATGACACTTTAGCCTTGATGCTTGCCATTGATGGGATGTTTCTGATTTACCTTTTGAGTAAACGGTTGAATAGTTTTGATGATAACGGTAGTGTTTTTAGCGACGTTATGATGCTCGAGAATCAAATCCCAATGATTGTTTTGGAGGAAATTGTGAAATCGATCGGCTCGTCGAAAAACGATGATCATGCTAAACTGTTGTCAATGATGCAGGTCTTTTGTGAGTCTCAATCGCCTTTTGAGTTGCAATCATATGAGAGAGTCTTCCAAGAAACAAAAGTTCTTCACTTGTTGGATCTTTTACATATGATGATCACTATGAGTCAAAGCAGTGACAGAGGTCATCTCTTCCAACTAATTTTATATTGGTGTGTTTAGAAGTTTAGAACCACTAGCTCTTATATATTTGTTTATTATAGCATCCTACTTTTATTTCTTCCTATTATAACACTGTATAAGGTCATGATAAGAATTGAGAATACAATGCTAAAATATATAGGGAAGGTTTTCCTAATTTGACTGTCTTATTGAGAGAAAAATGAAACTCAAAATGATGTAATACAAATAAAGGAAAGTAGGATGCTCTAATCAAACAAATAAACAAAACTAATTGTTTTATCTTCATATCCAACCCTAAAACCATAAATTAAAGATTTGCACACCTTGTTTCTCAATTTCGATCCCTTTATAGATTTTCAGACTCCATCATGGGCGGCTTCTGGTCAAGTAGAATTATCGCGACACACATCAATAAAGTTAGAACTCGAACCCGATAACGATCAATTGCTCGAAAATGCAAAAGAAATCTTAGCAAGTGAAGTATTAAGTTCAATAAAACCGATTCGGTTGATCACCACCTTACCATGGAATATGATAACGAATATACTCGGTCACAATTCAGGTCGAAAAGAAATTTCCACCACAAATCCACTAGTTGAAGAGATAGATATTCCTACAGTTTCACAACTATCCAAAATGGCCCGAATCAATTTCAAGCCTTTAAATGGAGAAACCTTAAAAGCGTGCTTTGATCATATGACTGCCACACTTTACCTCCCTGTGGTTACTCTAAACGACAACTCAGAAGTTATATTGCGAAACCTTGTAGCTTATGAAATCGCTAGTAGCAGCAACTCTTCAGAGTATGAAAACCATGTAGTTGCAGGGTATGTTGATTTCATGAGTGGCATTATTGACACTACTGAGGACGCACGTTTGCTTCGAAGTGCTGCTATAATTAAAGGGAACTTGACTGATTTTCAGATCGGGGTCTTGTTTAATGGGATGAATAAATCGTCAAATGAAGTTTATGATGACACTGTTGCTAGAATTAATGCCTACTATAATCAGAGGTTCAAGGTGAAGGCGTATAGTTTGGTGAAGAAATATGTATACGAATCGTGGAGATTTCTAACCGTTGTTACTATGTTGGTGCTCCTGTTGCTAATGATCTTGCAGTCGATTTGTAGCGTATATGACTGTGAACGAGTTCTTAAATGGTAGATTATTATGTGGTACGTTATGTCGAAATTTACATGTATGGCGAACTTAAATAGTATCTTCACTCTTCAGTATGTGATAATCTCTTAAAGTTCGATATGTAATTAGTTGATCCACAAATCGTCCGTATTTTCTTGTCTTTTAATTTACTTAGTCATTGAAATGTTTGGTTGTGTGTTTGTAATGTAATTATGATTCACTAGTCGTTTACGAAGTCTGATTAACTGTGTTTATTTGACAAATTTTTGTAGGATCGACATCTCCCGATTTAACTCTTCAATTAACTTGTTAAATTACATTTGTTCTTTTTATTTTCTCTTTTGTATATTATAGGGGCATCTTTGTATCTTTTGTATCTATATATTGAAATTAATAGTAGACAACCCTAGTTAACGGTGTTCCACATATCCAATCATGGTATCAAGCCGATCCATTTTCGGCCTTCTCTGGTCCTGAGGAAACCATCTGCTGGAAATTAAAAACCCTTTCTTGCTATCTACAATATTGCAGACCCATCGCTGCCTTCTCACGCATGCAGACATTCATTGCTGCCTCTGTCCAAAAATCAATATTGAATCAGCTCTATCCCGAAATCATCTTTGTCAATTGCCGGATATGCAGAGCACCCGTTGGTTCTTGAGCGTTCTTCAAGTCATTAACGTGGTCTAGACTACCAGGCATTACATGAATCCTCTGCCAAAGGTTAGCCTTTTGTCCACTATTTTTTTTTTCTTGATTTCTTGATTGTTTGAAGGCCACCATGTCCATCGGCTCCTCATCTAGCGCCAACACAATACCCATCAATTACCCCACTGCAATTCAACTATTTTTTTTCTCTTACGGATGTTTACTAGCAATTTAGTTTCAAGTTGTCTATACATGGTTCCAAATACAAGTTATGTCGTAGAATATTTCAATATTTCTTGATATGTGCAAAGGAGCCGAAGTACTTGGCCACATCAACGTAAAATCTAAACCATGAGATGACGATGAAGATGGTACTACTACAAAAAGAGTCAAAGGACCCGGTAACCCGGTTTGCAACCGGATATAATGTTAGGGAGTCCTATGTGAAATTGATAATAGAGCCTATGACAAAAAGAGCCGGGTTCATTATCATATAACCGGGTCATATAACAATTTCAATGTCACTTCCCTACATGGATTATAACCCGGTTTCCATGTAAAAAACCGGGTCTTATAAAAACTCTCTTTTGGTACAGTCCCTTGAAAGCACACACAACACACACTACTCAAAACTCACGATGTGCACTGAAAGTGCTTTTCTTGGGTTACTTTAATTAAATCAAAGATATGACTTATATAGGCTTACAAACACATAATAAAACAAAGACTCCATGATTACTCACTATGTTGAAGATAAGGACGTGCTGCCTATACTGCCTAATTATTTCCCAAAAACCCGGTCAACATATGACCAAGTTAAGTTACCTACGTGGCCCTTGACTAAACAAACTGATTAAACCTAACAATCACCCCCTTAATCGGTTTCGCCTTGTTTCATCTCGATTCTTGACCTTTCCCGAACACCCGACCTCCACCTCGGTCACGTCCAAGGTCTTCACCCGATCCTGACTTTTTCCGGACACCCAACCTTCACCTCGGTCAGTCCAAACTCCTCCATACCCGGCTGTTGTTTGTGACCACAAAGAATCCGTTTTCTCCTAACACTTCTGTGAAACGAGAGCCTTCTTCCACCGATCAAGAAAACAAAGCAATCCGCTTTTGCCGTCTTCTTTCACCTGCAAAACGAAACAAACCCAAAGCCATCTGCTTTAACGGATCTTTTGTGTTCGTTTTCTCACGCATCTCCGGTAACTCTCTCCATTTTCCGGTGACATACCCACAACCTACCGTCGGAAGAACCACCATTCTCGCATTCACAGCCAAGAGCACAACCATTGGATTCTACACCAGTGAAAATCATGAGCAAAAACACTTCGAAGCACCCTCACGATCGTCTTCATCTCTGTTAACACCCATTGCATGCAATACCGAGAAGCACAACAACCCTCTGCGACCTACTTCACCATCATCGCATCTTGTTTCAACCGGAAAATCACCACAATTAACAGCAACCACCTGCTGCACACAATAGTGTTCTGCCATTTGTATCAACTAGAACCTCCAGTCGAGAAACCGCTGCCAAACACCCCCTTTTCCGTTGCGATGACAACCTTGCGCCCGAAGGCTCCACCCCTTTGAAGTCGACTCTCAAAACAGCCTTGTACCTCTTCACGAGCCCTAGGCTCTGATACCAATTGTTGGTACAGGCCCTTGAAAACACACACAACACACACTACTCAAAACTCACGATGTGCACCAAAGGTGCTTTTCTTGGGTTACTTTAATTAAATCAAAGATATGACTTATATAGGCTTACAAACATAGAATAAAACAAAGACTCCATGACTACTCACTATGTTGAAGATAAGGACGTGCTACCTATACTGCCTAATTATTTCCCAAAAACCCGGTCAACATATGACCAAGTTAAGTTACCTACGTGGCCCTTGACTAAACAAACCGATTAAACCTAACACTCTCAACATTGTTTTCATATGCAAATCAAAGTCCGGTTACTTGATAAACAACTACGTCCTTTAGTACACCAATTTATTTAAAAAACATATATATTTAAAACATAAATACCATTACCAACAAATTATGCAGGTTACAACTAGTATATAATAACTATTTTTGAATTCAACAAATAAAAAGTCACCAACTTAATTTCTAAATGAATTTTTACATATTAACATCACTAACAACCTATCTTACAAAACATCTAAGGATATCTCAATTCTCAAATGTACCCGATAGAGACACCAACTTCTTTGCCATTTCCCACAAATATGAATATGGTTGCATTCATTTGTGCTTCAAGTGTGAACCTCCTATGACATATACATACACGTTGCTAAAATTGAAAAGATGGAGGTGTTGGTCCTGAAAGTCATGAGATACAACAATTATTTCACTAATACGTTAGCATACTCTAAATCAAAGTCCCAACAAAGTATAAATCACTATTTCAAGTTTCTCCTAAATATTTCCAATAACATACTACACAAAATTCATAAATAGTTACCTTAAACATAAGAAAGGATACGAATAATCCATGATACCAAACAATTGTCTAATGAATATCAATTAATTTCCCATGCACAATATCAAAAGTTTAAAAATCAAAGTCAAACATGCAAATATTCCAACTAATTAGTTATTAAAAAAGATATTAACAACCTACATATCAGCTAAAAAATTTATTCATGAATGTTTTGCATTACCAAAAGCTTATAGTACACATCTAGTTTGAATTATTTTGACTATCATTTCAATGTACCAGTTTCTATCATATGATCCCTAGCTAATTTTGTTGTCACACTCTTTCCAGCTCCAGTTTCCAAATTACATCAAACAAAAATGATTTAGTACAAACCTGATAAGGATATATATTAACATTTACACCATATGCAAAATATAATAAACTACTTAGACACCCTTATTTTACTTATCTTAATTCTTCAACATCACAATATCACTTTCAAAGCACTTCTCATCATGTCATGGGAGAGAAGGACTGGTGGAAGTTTGTGACTCAGGACTATTCTCCTCCGGAGCGGGCCGCAGTGACTTGGGAGTAGTTTTATGAGATGCTTCGCACTGAGTATGTTCTACTGGTGGGGAGAGAGATAGATAGATAGATAGATAGATAGAGAGAGACGATGGCTTAGGGGTACTTGTCGCTCAGGCAGATGAAACTGTCGGTGAACTAGATCACCAAGATGTCCCGCGAGAGATCCATATTCTGCCCAGAGTACGCTTCCTCGGATCTAATGCAGATGACCTGATACTTGAGTATGTCAAGAGGGATAGCAGATAATTCATGCCGAACTCCCAGTACCGTACATTCGCTAAACAGCAATCCAATGCCAGGATGAGGGGGATTGAGTTGGAGACGCATGTGAGAGACGGTAAGATGGAGATGTAGCAGAGAGAGAAAAGGCAAGTTATAGTACAATCGTAGTTATCGATTAAGCGGTTCAAATCCATTAATTCGAGATCAGGAGGTCAAAGAGGCTGCACTTGCAACAAGTATAGTAAGGGTCATGAGGATCCCTGTTGGGTAGGGATGGTGTGCTACATGTGTGGCAAAGAGGGGCATTTTGCGAAGGATTACCTGAAGGGTTTCCGTATCTGGTTCAGCTGCAACAATACGGGCCATGTGAAGGTCTATTACCCATTTCTTGCCTCAAGATCAGTGCAAATTCCATCTCTTATGACCTTGCACATCACTAACGGTCACCAGGGGAAGTCCGAGGCCCCGGAGGCATAAGGACAAGATTTCTAGTTGACAACATATGAGCCTAAGGTGACGCCTGATGTCGTTACGGGTATGTGTTCATTCATATTTATGTCAATTTATGTTTCATGTATCTTTATATCCATGCATCTATAGGTACATTCCTAGTGAACGCATTACATGTGTTAGTATTGTCTGACTCAGGTGTGAGTCGATGTTTTGTTTCATCTTCGTTAAGTAGGGGTTTTCGTATTGCCCTTGGATCATTGGATCGACCTCTGGAGTTTGTCATCATTAATGACCACACAAGTATCAATGTTAGATGTTTACTGTGACTGTGTGTTGGAGATTTTTTGCGTGTTATTCCTGATCGACATTATTCCTATTCTGAGGAGGGATGTATGTGTGATCGTGGGTATGTATTGATAGAGTTGGTTCGGAGCGTTGATTGACTATGAGTAATAGTTAGTGGTAGTTTGTATGCAAAGTCAGGGAATAATAACCATCTATGGGGAAAGAATTAGGGTTGTTTCAGCCTTCTGTTTGACCACCAGAGCTAGGTAGTATATTTAGCATGGATGTTCGAGTTACCTTGTATATATGGTCGACACTCGGGTTGAGGGGAAGAAGTTTGTTTCCGATGTTCCAATAGTGAGAAAATTTCCCGATGTTTTCCTAGAGTATCTATCGGGCATGCCTCATGAGAGGCAGATTGATTTTAAGATCAATATGATCGTTGGTGTTGCCCTGATTGCCAAGGCACCATATCGCCTTGAATCACATGAGATGCAGGAGTTATCCTCACAACTCCAGGAGCTATTGGTCAAGGGGTTTATTTGGATGTGTATTGCTTACCGGAAGTTGAACAAGTTGACGGTATAAAACTGTTACCCACTGTCAAGGATTGATGACCTATTTGACTAGCTACAGGGAGCATCTTGGTTCTCCAAGATCAATTTGAGGTCACACTACCACAAATGAGGGTTAGGGATGATGACATTCAGAAGATGGCCTTTCATACTCGTTACAATCATTATGAATTTGTGATAATGCCTTTTGGGTTCACCAACGCACCGGTGCTGTTCATGGATATCATAGACCAGGTGTGCATGTTGATGTTGCATCGATCGGTAATCTTCTTTATTGATGATATCTTAGTCTACTATAAGACCAAGGAGCATCATGAGGAGCATGTTCATGAGATTCTTGGGGTTCTGCGGGCGGAGAGGTTGTATGCTAAGTTCTCCAAGTGCGAGTTCTAGTTGCGTGAGGTTCATTTTCTGGGACATCTCGTCAACCAGGATGGTATTTGTTGGATTAGGTGTCTAAGCCCTTAACTATAATTGGTATGTACTTGAATTGATAGCAGCACAGTCCTTTTGGGTTGCCCTCAACCTAGCAACTGGACAAGGAAATTATGAAAGGAGAGATATTAATTTATAAGGTTAATAAATTAATATATATATATATATAAATGATTTATTAATATGTTAATGGATTAATATATTAATTAGAAATCATTATGTTTAATTAATTGTTAGCCAGAAATTAATCAGAATTGATTTTGGGGTTAAAAGAATTAATTATAAGGTGCAGGGACTAGTTTGCAATTATCTAATAGTTGAGTGGAAGGCTCTAGAAACCCCTTGGAAGAGGGTGGACGAAATCTTTAGGGGAAACCCTAATAATTTCGTCCATAGGGGCTTGGATAAGGCCCTTGGGTTTGCTTAGGCCCTAAGCAAAGGATAACTAGGGTTTCCCTTAAACCCTAGATCCCTCAGCTATATAAGGAGCCTCCTGGTTCATGTTTTTGGTCACTCTTTCTTTTGAAGAAGCCCTAAGGCCGAGATTTTGCATACTCCCTCTCCCCTCTCTTCTTCTACTTTCCTTCTTGCTAGTTTGGGTGTGATTCCATTAGAGGCATTACACTTGTGGTGCTAAAGCTTCCAAGAAGATCAAGATCAAGATCAAGGGAATATCAATTGTTTGCTATAGCAATTGAAAGGTATGTAAACCCTAAACCCTAGTTTGTTAATTTCGAAATTAGCCTCTCTCCTCTAGGGTTCTTGTTTTGCAATTCAAAGTTGTATGTTCAATAGTTAAAACATAGATCCAAAGTAGGTTGCATGTGAACTTAGGAATTGTTTTCTAGTTTATTTATTGTACCTAAAACCCATCAGTGGTATCAGAGCCATTGTTGTTTTAAATTGAATTGCTACAATTGTTGAATTGCAAATTAGGGTTTATAGCTATTAAACCCTAAAGGCCAAATTTTCGATTTCTAGGGTTTTGGATCAAAAGGGTTTTTTCGAAAACCCTAGCCTCCAAAGAACCCTAATCGAAATTAGGGTTAGGGTTTTGAAAACCCTAGCCTCCTCCCTTGCAAATTTCGAAATTGCTAGAAGTATTAGGGTTTCTTGTTTTGGATAATTGTTACTTAATTAGATTAATTTGATAATTATCCTTACCCTATTTTTCGAAATTTAGAGGGATAAGAATTAGGATTAAATTAATGGATTAATTTAATTAGATAATCCTTACAAGATTTAATAATTTGATTAATAGTTAATTAAAAGATAAATATTAAATCTAGTTAATTGGTTTATTTAAATTTAAATTTAATAGCTTAAATTTCGAAATTTATAAACCCTTGAAGTTTTAAAATGTTTTAAAACACACCTTATATATATATTATAATTAAAAGTTTAATATTATATATGTATAAGAATATGGTCACTCAAATCGCTAGTATGCCTCATTCACGAAGCTAATCTATAAGGGGGGTATAAGGAAACTGCCTATAAAATGGTAGTTGAATGGGTATCCACTCTCACCCACCGCTTCCTTGATTAGTGGAGGGTCGTTAGCAGAACGGATTTGATAGGACAACTACTTCTCATTAAAAGTATAATGATATTAAAGAAAGTACTAGAACATTATTTTTCAAAATCCCAACTCTAGTTACTTTAGGAAAAATGTGAAAAGTATGCTAATCCATGAAATTGCACATTATGCTTTATTGGTCGTTAGTGGAGCGTGTGTGGTTAACCAGCACACTAAAAGGCACTAATAAAGAGTAGTAATGGGTATCTCACAATTGTCATTTTGATGGAGCGTGTGTGGTTTACCAGCACATCAATAGTTAATGATAAAGACAATGAGGTTACCAAGCACATTTGCATGGTTATTCACATCTTGTTTGTGATCCTCGGCATCCCAGTCACAAATAGAAGAGCATAATCTGAGATCAAAACATGCCATTGAATAGTTTCAATGTATCTCAAAAGAATTAGGAATTTCACTTCGTTTGTTTCGTCTAATGGTGGAATTGGTGAATCGTCATTCACCTACCTTATGAAATTTGCACTTGGATCTCGGCATCCCATTTCTAAGTTGTGAATCTTCATAGTTGGATCCTAACCTTGATATTATATCTTTGGGTTATTTTATTAAGGTATCTTGAAATCTAACTAAAACTTTCTTTCTTTTCAGATGTCTACTCCTGGAAACACTTCTGCTTCGTCCTCCTCCAACCAAAACTTCTCTTTGCTCAATATCTGCTCCAAAGTCGTTATGGATGGCTCAAACTATAACGATTGGATGCGCAACATCAAGATGGCTCTTCGTTTCGAGAACAAAGAATATGTTCTTGAAAAGGAGCTCAAAGAGCTTGATGAGAATGAGGCTACTCCTGAAGATCTTGCTGCCTACAAGAAACATTACGATGATGCTACCAAAGTGGCATGCATCATGGTGGCAACTATGTCCCCAGAACTGCAGAGGTACTATGAGGACTACTGGCCTTTCGAGATGAACAAGGACCTTATGGAAAAGTACCATAAGCGAGCTCGTCAAGAAAAGTTTGAAGTAGTCAAGTCACTCATGGCTTGCAAGATGAAAGATGGGGAGTCGGTGGTGTCACATGTGCAAAGAATGCAACGCTACATAGAGCGTTTGGTCAAGCTCAACATTCACTTTGATGAGGAATTGGCCATTGACATGGTCTTGAACTCACTTCCTGAATGTTATGGTCAGTTTATTCTAACTTACCATTTGAACAATACTGAGCAGACCTTGGCCCAATTGCACAACTTGTTGCAGACAGCTGAGGCAGGGATGAAGGGTAAAAGTATACCCTCCACACCTACGAGTGCCCCTGTTTTGGCTATTGGACAGGGAAAGGGGAAAAAGAGGAAAGGTCCTCCCAAGCAAAACTGGAAGAGCAAGGCTCAAGCTGGGTCATCTAGTAATGGCCCAAAGGCTAAGCCCAATGGTTCCACTCCCCATGTTTCTGATCCAAAAGAGGCAGTTTGCTTTTACTGCAACCAAAAGGGGCATTGGAAGAGATCTTGCCCACAATATCTGCAAGATATCAAGGATGGCAAAGTGAAGCCATCTTCGACAGGTATTTACACTATTTCTGCTAATAACTCATTATCTTCTCGTTCATGGGTCCTTGATACAGGATGTGGTTTTCATATCTGTTCTGATTTGCAGGGTCTAAAGGAAAGTGAGGAGATAGAGCGAGGAAGGATAAACCTGATCATGGGAAACAGAAAGTCTTCACCAGTAACCAAGATCGGAGTTTATCAGCTTCTGCTTAGTAATGATGTTAGATTAGATTTAATAAATTGTTGCTATTCGTCTGAGATGACGAGAAACATTATTTCATTTCATGCATTGTTCAGACAAGGTTTTACATATTCTTTTAATGATTTGAATGGTTCAATTTCTGTTTATAAGAATGGTGTTTTTATGTTTGAAGCTTTGCCTTGTAATGGTGTGTATGAAACAGTGACTTGTGTTGATAGCCTAGGAAATAGTGTACTTAATATTGACTTGTCTAATAGTGTAGACAAGGCATGCTTGTGGCATTGTCGTCTTGGACACATTAACAAGAAACGCATAGCCCAACTCCAAAAGAATGGAGTGTTGGAATCATTTGACCTAAAATCAGATGATATGTGTGAATCTTGTCTTTTGGGAAAGATGACAAAATCACCATTCACAGGGTCTTGTGAAAGAGGTGAAGGTCTGTTGGATCTCATACACACAGATGTGTGTGGGCCCTTCATATCAACTACAAGAGATGCTAATCGATTCTATGTGACTTTCACTGACGATTATAGCAGATATGGATATATCTACTTGATCAAGCATAAGTCAGAAACTTTTGAAAAGTTCAAAGAATTCAAGCATGAAGTCGAAAATCAATTGGGCAGAAAGATAAAGATACTTAGATCCGATAGAGGCGGGGGAGTATCTTAGTATCGAGTTTAACGACTATCTGAAAGAATGTGGGATAGTCTCACAATTGACTCCTCCTAGGACACCACAGTTAAATGGTGTAGCTGAGAGGCGCAATCGAACCTTGTTAGACATGGTTCGTTCTATGATGAGTCGGGCTTCGCTTCCTATTCACTTCTGGGGGTATGCCTTAGAGACAGCCGCCCACATCCTCAATCTTGTCCCTACAAAGAAGGTTGCCAAAACACCTCACGAAATGTGGACAGGGAAAGTTCCCTCGTTAGCACATATTAAAGTCTGGGGTTGTGAAGCTTTTGTAAGACGAGAGACTCACGACAAGCTAGCAGCTAGAAGTGAGAAATGTGTTTTCATTGGTTACCCAAAGCAGTCTTTTGGTTATTTGTTCTACAGGCCTAGTGAGAACGTGGTCTTTGTAGCACGAAGAGGAGTCTTTCTTGAAAGAGAGCTCATATTCAAAGAGGACAGTGGGAGCACTATTGATCTTGAAGAAATTCAAGAGTCAGCCAATGAAGGAACCTTAGATGACACTAGCACTCAACCAGAGGAAACAGTTCCTGTTGAACCAATCGATAACTCATTACCTCTTAGAAGATCCACTAGGGTGAGTGTGCCACCTGAGTTGTATGGTTTTCATATTACTTCAGATGGTGACACATTCATAAGTGACAGAACACTCGTAAACTTAGATGAACCAGTCACTTATAAGGAAGCAATGGCAGGCCCAGAGGCTTCCAAGTGGAAAGAGGCAATGGATAGCGAGATTAAGTCCATGTATGACAACCAAGTTTGGAATTTGGTTGATAGTGCACCAGGTCGTAAGACAGTTGGGTGCAAATGGATCTTCAAGAAGAAGACAGACATGGATGGAAATGTGCACACATTCAAGGCTCGACTGGTTGCAAAAGGTTTCACTCAAACCCCAGGGGTTGACTATGATGAGACCTTCTCGCCAGTGGCTAAGATTAAATCTATTAGGATATTGCTCGCCATAGCTGCCTTTCATGATTATGAAATCTGGCAGATGGATGTCAAAACTGCTTTCCTTAATGGGAAGTTGGCTGAAGATGTTTACATGAGTCAGCCAGTGGGTTTTGTTGATGCAAAGTTCCCCAATAGAGTGTGCAAGCTTGAGAAATCCATTTATGGATTGAAACAAGCATCTCGCAGTTGGAATCTTTGCTTCCATGAGAAAGTCAAAGAGTTTGGTTTCTCTAGAAGTGAAGATGAGTTCTGTGTGTATATCAAGGCTAGTGGGAGTATAGTAACTTTTCTGGTGTTGTATGTCGATGACATATTACTCATTGGTAACGACGTTCCAACCTTGAAAGAAGTTAAGTCTTGGCTTGGAAAGTGTTTTGCCATGAAAGACCTTGGAGAAGCTGCCTATATTCTTGGGATTAGAATATTGAGAGATAGAAAGAAGAGACTAATTGGACTTAGTCAGAGCACATACTTGGATAAGGTACTAAAGAGGTTTAGTATGGAAAATTCCAAGAAGGGAGAGCTACCTATCCAGAGCAATACCAAATTGAGTAAGACTCAATGCCCGAGTACAGATGTTGAAATAGATGACATGAGTCGTGTACCTTATGCTTCCGCTGTCGGATCGATCATGTACGCTATGACATGTACTCGTCCTGATGTGGCATTTGCTTTGAGCATGGTCAGTCGCTATCAGGGAAACCCAGGTAGAGCTCATTGGATAGCAGTTAAGAATATACTCAAGTATTTGCGAAGGACAAAGGACTGGGTCCTTGTGCTTGGTGGCAGTGATACTTTGAGAGTAGATGGTTACAGTGATGCCAGCTTTCAGACGGATAGAGATAACTTCCGTTCTCAGTCAGGCTGGGTGTTTTTACTGAATGGAGGAGCAGTTACTTGGAAGAGTTCCAAGCAAAATACGGTGGCTGATTCTACTTGTGAATCAGAGTACATAGCAGCGAGTGAAGCGTCGAAAGAAGCAGCTTGGTTGAGGAACTTCATCGGAGATCTCGGAGTTGTTCCAACCATCCAGGAGCCTATGGAACTGTTATGCGATAATGAAGGAGCGGTTGCCTTGACAAAGGAACCGAGAGATCATGGTAAGACCAGACATATCGACAGAAAGTACCATTTCATCAGACATAGAGTAGAAGAAGGCCATCTTATAGTAAAGAGGGTGTCATCTGAAGATAACCCAGCAGATCCTCTCACAAAGGGTCTGAGTAGGGCTAAGCATATTCAGCATGCTCGGAGCATAGGACTGAAAGATGATATTAGTTTTAGTAGTTATATTAGTTTTTGAAACTTGTAACAAAGTAAATGTAATTGACTTTTGGTGATTAAATAATAAAGTATTATTTATAAGTTTGGCTACTACCTTTTGTCAATTGTTTATTATTGTGTTTCATTTTTTGCATGTTTTACTTCCTGAATAATGAGATTATTCAAACTCCACAGTCGCTCGTACTCTTGGAAGTAAGTAGTGAATTAAGACTGTCATGAATTGGATTTCAGATTGTCTAAGGATAGACATGGCAATAGAATTGCTGCAACGTTCATGAGTACTCAGAAATTGAGATTTGAGTATTGGATAAACCCTCGCTCAGAGTATTACTTCATGGAATTCATCACGAGTAATACTGAGACGATAATATCTTATAATCTTGAAACGAAGATATATGAGTTGTAATTTACAAGTCGGTTGTGCATTGGTGATACGAAAACGCATCAGTAACTTGGTGTTATAAAACGTATTGTCATGCATAATTTGATGAGTAAAAGATACAAGCATATGAGTCAACGTTTATTCGTTCCTTTTGCCCTAACAGGAAAAGCGATATCTGTGGGCCCCTCGATGATTTGGTGTTGACTTATGTGCTGGGCCCAGCCAGGACTAGATTGATGTGTTCGATTAGAAGTCCTACATCATCACAAATCAGGAATCGGGAAACATAGATTCTGGACAAACAGATTGATTACATTCCATGTCTTTTGTCTGGGGATATCAAGCAGAACGAAGGGTTATATGATCACTTATCTTAGGACACGTAACTGACTGGGTCAGAGTTCGGCAGCAGCTTTTTGGAAGCTACAATTTGTTGGTCAAATTTAGAAGGCATACTAGCAATTATAGTTACAGACTTATCCAAGTGGGAGACTGTTGGATTAGGTGTCTAAGCCCTTAACTATAATTGGTATGTACTTGAATTGATAGCAGCACAGTCCTTTTGGGTTGCCCTCAACCTAGCAACTGGACAAGGAAATTATGAAAGGAGAGATATTAATTTATAAGGTTAATAAATTAATATATATATATATAAATGATTTATTAATATGTTAATGGATTAATATATTAATTAGAAATCATTATGTTTAATTAATTGTTAGCCAGAAATTAATCAGAATTGATTTTGGGGTTAAAAGAATTAATTATAAGGTGCAGGGACTAGTTTGCAATTATCTAATAGTTGAGTGGAAGGCTCTAGAAACCCCTTGGAAGAGGGTGGACGAAATCTTTAGGGGAAACCCTAATAATTTCGTCCATAGGGGCTTGGATAAGGCCCTTGGGTTTGCTTAGGCCCTAAGCAAAGGATAACTAGGGTTTCCCTTAAACCCTAGATCCCTCAGCTATATAAGGAGCCTCCTGGTTCATGTTTTTGGTCACTCTTTCTTTTGAAGAAGCCCTAAGGCCGAGATTTTGCATACTCCCTCTCCCCTCTCTTCTTCTACTTTCCTTCTTGCTAGTTTGGGTGTGATTCCATTAGAGGCATTACACTTGTGGTGCTAAAGCTTCCAAGAAGATCAAGATCAAGATCAAGGGAATATCAATTGTTTGCTATAGCAATTGAAAGGTATGTAAACCCTAAACCCTAGTTTGTTAATTTCGAAATTAGCCTCTCTCCTCTAGGGTTCTTGTTTTGCAATTCAAAGTTGTATGTTCAATAGTTAAAACATAGATCCAAAGTAGGTTGCATGTGAACTTAGGAATTGTTTTCTAGTTTATTTATTATACCTAAAACCCATCAGTATTTTGGTTGACCCATCCAAAATCGAAGATATGATTTAGTGAGAAGTTCCAAGATCTCCATCTGAGATACGAAGTTTCCTTGGGTTAGTTGGTTACTATAGGAGATTTATTCAAGTTTTCACCAAGATTGTAGGTCTTCTTACCAGGTTGACAATGAATGATGTCACCTTCCACTTGGGGCCTGAGCAGCAGGTGACATTCGGGACCTTACGACGGAAGTTATGTGAGGCACCGGTCCTAGCACTCTCTAAGGGAGTTCATGATTTTGTGGTATATTGTGTTTAGTCGATTCTAGGCTTGGGTGCCATTTTGATGCAGAGAGTGCATGTGATAGCTTACGATTTGAGGCAGTTGAAGCCTCACGAAGTGAATTATCCTACTCACGATCTTGAGTTGAGGGAGGTGGTGTTTGCCCTCAAGATTTTGCGCCATTATCTATATGGGGTCTATTATACAACCTACAAGGATCACAAGAGCTTATGTACTTCCTGGATCATTTGAATCAAAATATGAGGTAGCGCATCGAAATATGAGGTAGCGCAGGTGTCTTGATGTGGTTAAGGATTATGAATGTGATATCATATATCACACGGGGAAGGTCAATGTGGTGACTGATGATTTGAGTCGGAAGATGACGGGTACTCCTATTTGAGACCTATGTTTGAGGACGGCC
Source organism: Lactuca virosa (assembly GCF_052849685.1). Lineage (NCBI taxonomy): Eukaryota > Viridiplantae > Streptophyta > Magnoliopsida > Asterales > Asteraceae > Lactuca > Lactuca virosa. The sequence goes on from NC_136432.1 coordinate 91,942,912, forward strand.
ATCATTTCACCACTTCGGGATATGATCAGAGAAGCACGGACTGTGAGAATAAAGAGGGAGAAGTCGATAAAGGTAAAGACTAAGGGTCAGATTACTACCTATGTTTCTGATAGGCATGATATGTTGACTGGGTATGGGACAGTTTGGGCTTTGGTTTCGGTGGATGTAACATCCCAACTCCCAGGTATAAAATTTAAAGCTTTATATCCATATTTTTAGACCTACTCGACGAGTTAGATGCCCCAACTCGTCGTGTAGAGCCTGGTCAGCCCGCGTAAATTTTAGAACCTACTCAACAAGTTGGAGGACCCAACTCGACGAGTAGAGGCTGTGCTTGGAAACCCTTATTTTGTAGAGTATGTACCCTCTTTAAAAAACATAGTCTGCATCCTTTGGCCTCCCTTATCACCTCATACCCAGAGAATGAATCCCTAGCCTTTCTTTACCATTTCCTTGTGTGTGTGAGCTTAGAAGGTCATTTTTGATGCTCTTTTGGAAAGGTTTGAAGCTTGAAGAGGATAGAGAAAAGGTAGAAGCAGTAGATCTAACATCTACTCTGTACTAGAAATCATTTGGAGGTAAGAAGTCTTTACCTTGGCTTTCCATTTCTTAGATCTTCCCTTATGAAAGAATATGATCATTTCTAGTGCAAAATGAGGTCATTCTCGGATTTGAGCTTGTCCAAAGGAGGTGGTTTCAGATCTGGACACCTCTGGGCCTCCATGAACATAAAGTGGTCGACTTTAGCTAGTATTGGCCCTCCTCCATGCCCTAAACCTCCTATTAAGCTTAGTTCTAGTGTTTTAATCCCTTTGAAGCCTTGCATGCACGTAAACTTAGCTACTTTACGTGGTATCTCTATCCTAAGAGGCTAGATCTGCAATTTAGAGCCTTGGAGTCGACTGGAAAGGGCTGAACATGTTAAGGCTGGAAGAACTCGAAGAGTTGTGTAGCCAACTAGACGAGTTGATTAGGGTTTCCCCAAACTTTCTAGACACTGCATGGACTCGACGAGTTGTTTGATAACTCGGCGATTTGACTCGAGTTTTCGGTCTCTGAGTTCTGAAGGAAATCGACAAGTTGCTAGATGCACTCGACGATTTGGGTCAACATGGACTGTTGACCTTGTCCGTTGACTTTGAATTTGACCAATTGTTGACCAAGTTTGACTTCTAATGGTACTTTTGTAATTTGGGTCTTGATAGAATTGGTCCTATGATAATTATAGGTGTTTTAGTTTAGATCTGTGTTTGGGAGTTTGACATTATCATCTAGTGCCACTTGTGAGGTGAGTTCTTCTCACTATATCAATAGGGTGTAAGGCACCATGGCCGGCCCTTTATGGTTTGTATCCTAGTTATAGGATGATGCTATGTTAGTGATCTATTAGATCTGTATCCTAGTTATAGTATGATGCTATGTTAGTGATCTGTTAGATTTGTATCCTGGTTATAGGATGATGCTATGTTAGTGATCTTTTAGATCGGTATCCTGGTATATAGGATGATGTTATGATTAGTGATCTGTTAGATCTTTATGACTGTTTGTACATGCTAGCTAGCGTATGATATTTATGTGTTGATTGTATGATTGGGGTGGGTTGACACAGTCCTACTTTATGCTCTAGGCCAACATACCCAGGGCGGCCCAGATAGACTACAGACCCGGTAGGGCGTACTAGTCACGCCGAAGGCCCGAAGAACGGTCTAGACGAGCTGAAGGCCCGAAAGGGCGGACCAGACATGCTGAAGGTTCTGAGAGTGGGCCAGATATATTGAAGGCCCGGTGAGGCCGGTCCAGTCATACTGAAGACTCTGAGAGTGGACCAGGTAGACTGAAGGCCCGATGAGGGCGGTCTAGTCATACTGAAGACTCTGAGAGTGGACCAGGTAGACTAAAGGCCCGGTAAGGGCAGACCAGTTGTACTGTAGACTTTATATATATGCATTTTTTTGTATGATATTGTTATGGTTTGTATGGCGTTGGTATTTTGGGGGAACTCACTAAGCTTCGGGCTTATAGTTTTTGATTTTGTTTCAGGTACTTCAGATGATCGTCGGAAGACGAAGGCGTGATCGTGCACCTCCTCATATTTTATGATTTTTATATCTTAGATACTCTGACATGAAACTATTTTGAAAATACTTTGTAATAATTAATGGTTTTTAATTTGTTGAAAAAGTTTTAAATTGGCTTGAATTTTATGGATGTTACAAGTTGGTATCAGAGCCTTGGTTTGAGTGAATTGGAGAAACACTCGTGTGAATCCAGTCTCAAACTAAGGACAAGATTTTCAAAATGATTTTCAAATGGTTTTCAAAATTATAAAGGAGGAAGCAAGTGTACGATCAGCCGAAGCCAGTAAATGGACCCCAAAATACCTTACAGTTATTTGATATTGTGATCTGTTAGAACAGCATGCTAGTGATAGGATTGGGATCTTCAGGAATTGCATGATAGAATTGCCTGATTATATGATGCCTGATAGCCTAGGGTTCTTCTTATATAAAATTGACATCATTACTGTAGTTGTTCGAGGTATCCTTCCCGATTGATTTGATTCTGATTCCCATGGGGTAAGTCTGTGTGATAGTAGGTATGGACTGAATGAGTCGATATGATGCCATGATAGACTGCGAGGGTCAGCGAGCGGTAGTTCGAACCACAAGTGGGGGAGAACTGGTTATCTACAGCGAGGGCACCGGGTTGGGTTCAGGATTTTGTTCAGCCTCCAGGGATCGGAAGTACCTTCAGCACGGGTCTGCAGGTTATTTGGCATATGTGGTGGATACGCGGGTCAGGGATCAGGTCTCGGTGTCAGACGTTCCATTCGTATGAGAATTTGTTGATGTATTCCTGGAGGAGTTACCCGGAGTGCCTCCGGAGAGGCAGGTCGAGTTCAGGATCGACCTCGTGCCAGGTGTGGCCCCTATTGCCAAGACATCATACCGATTGACACCACCAGAGATACAGGAGCTGTCATCTCAGCTGCAGGAGCTGCTAGGCAAGCAGTTCATTCGTCCGAGCAGTTCTCCTTGGGGAGCGTCGGTTCTCTTCATGAAGAAGAAGGATGGTTCACAACGGATGTGCATTGATTACCAGGAGTTGAACAAGTTGACGGTGGAGAACCGTTATCCACTACCACGGATCGATGATCTCTTTGATCAGCTACAATGAGCATCTTGGTTCTCCAATATAGATTTGAGGTCCGGGTACCGTCAGGTCAGAGTGAGGGACGAGGACGTGGAAACCACCGCGTTCCAAACTCGTTATGGACATTACGAGTTCTTGGTGATGCTATTTGGGCTCACCAACGCGCCAACTATATTTATAGACCTGATGAATCGGGTATGCAGACCGATGCTCGATCGCTCAGTCATTGTGTTTATAGATGACATCTTGTTGTATTCCAAGACCAGAGAGCAGCATGAGGAGAATCTGCGGGAGATATTGGGTGTTTTGAGGCGAGAACGGCTTTATGCCAAGTTCTCGAAGTGCGAGTTTTGGTTACGAGAGGTTCAATTCCTTGGAAATCTCGTTAGCCAGGAGGGGATTTTGGTCGATTCGGCCAAGATCGAGGTAGTAATGCAGTGGGAGGTTACGAAATCTCCCTCGGATATCAGGAGCTTCTTGGGATTTGCAGGGTACTGCTAGAGATTTATACAGGATTTCTCCAAGATTGCAGTATGGTGGTTGTCGAGGCCAACAAAATTAATAACCCTAATTATTACACACTAAAATAGTGTATAGTGGTAAAGGGATCGAATCCACGGGGATTGGTTCAATTTAATAACTCTATGAAAAATCTCTTTGTAAAAATACTTGGAAAATGACAATAAATTAAAACTGGGGGTTTTTTGTGTTTTGAAATACTTGAAACAAACTAGAACTAACTAAGATTTAAATAGACAATTTCAACAAAAATAAGAGTTTGATGTAAAATCAATAAGAAAAGGATGGTTGACTTAAGGTTCCTCACTTTGACTTTTGATGAACATATCATTAGAATTAAATGGTGCAATACTTGTTTTAAACCCTTAATTTGGCTATAGTAATCCAAGGAGCTTGAGATTACCTAGACTTTTCTTAATTGTTGAAATGGTTAGAGAATCTCATAACAATTTCCTTAGTTAAAGTCACTAATTCCATTAAGCATGTAATTAGTGAAAGTCAACTAGCATTAAGAACCAAAAAAATCACCAAATCCAAGAGGGGTCAAATGCTTTCAACACCATGTTGGAGAAAATGTTTTTATGATTGTGTGAAGTAAAACTAACACAAGAATCACTTGTTGCTTGCTAATTTGAAGATCCTTTACTTAATCAAGAAATTAGCCAACTAATCACCACAAACACATTTAAACTCATGAATAAAAACATGCAAGTAATGATAAGATGTTAAAACACAAAACATTTTCATAAAGATTCAAACACAAATTCATGGATTCTTCAATATTCAACAAAAGTTCAAAGGATTCAACAAAAGTCAACCAAGATTAGTTTAGCCAAGCATGACTAAACTCAAGGAAACAAAGTTAGTTAAGATTGTACCAAACATTTAGCAAGAATTAAGAGATGAAATGGTGAAGTTCTTGAGGGTTCTTGGCCTTCAAAAATGCTCCAAACTCCAGAGAGAAAGTATCAAAATCGGACCTCTAAGATTATGCTAAAGAGGCACACCAACCTTCCTAATATAGAGCTCTAAGTAAAATCTCGAAATTGCCCTTGTCAGGAATCCACGCGGGCCGCGGGGAATCTTACGCGGGCCGCGTGACTTCGACGGAAATTTTTGGGCTTCTTCAGGTCTTGGGCCCCCACAGCTAATCCATTGGCCCAGTTCGAATCCGATCTGCTTCTAGCCCATTTCTCTTCAATATTTCTTCAATTTGAGCCCAATTTGTCTCTCCACATCACTCAAAACTTCCGCAAACTCCCCAAACATCGATATTGCACACTCAAGAATTCTCCCGTGTCTTTCAAATTTAAAGTTCAACACTTCCATGCCTTCAAGCATGAAATCCTCATTTCTCTTCAAGTCCAATCGCCTCCCAAAAATCCTGCTCTGCTAGCCTCCAAAAAATCTGCAATAATGCTCAAGAAACTAGAAAGTACCCGAAATGGTCATAAAAATAACAAAAAGGAAAATATGCATGGAAATTAACTAAAATGCGAATGAAATATGCTAAAATAAACTATAAAAAGAAGTAAATAAAATGAAGCTATCACAGTACCCCTCACTCGTCTGACGAGGAAGGGGGTGGATTTCTCGTGGGGCCGTGAGAAGCAGTGTGCATTTAAGACCCTAAGAGAGTGACTTTGTGAGGCTTTAGTCTTGACTCTCATGGAGGGAGTTGAGGATTTTGTAGTGTTCTGTGATGCATCCATCACAGGACTGGGAGCGGTCCTCATACAGAGAGGATGAGTGATAGCATACGCGACGCGGCAGTTGAAGCCGCATGAAACGAGATACCCCCATGCACGATTTGGAGTTGGGAGCGGTGGTATTCGCTCTCAAGATTTGGAGATATTATCTCTACGGGGTCCGCTGTACCATATACACGGACCACAAGAGTTTGAGACATATCATGGATCAGCCGAACCTAAACATCAGGAAGCGCAGGTAGCTGGACGTAGTCAAGGATTATAACTACAAGATCCTTTACCATCCGGGTAAAGCGAACATTGTGGCAGATGCCCAGAGTCGCAAGTCGGCTGGATCCTCTATTCCAGCGACATGTATGAGGATATCAGTGGATTCTCCACTTGTGAGCTTGATCATGGAAGCTCAGGCCGAGGGTGTGCGGAAGGAGAACTGGAAGCTGGAGAGGATTAGAGGCGAGATCACCCGATTCGTGTAGGATAGTCGGGGATTGTTGACCCATTGTGATCGGGTATAGGTTCTGATGTCCGGTAGGGTCAAACAGATTGTACTGGAGGAGGCTCATAATTCTCGCTTCTCTATTCACCCGGGGTCCAGCAAGATGTATCGGGATCTGAGTTTGAGTTACTGGATGCTTTGCATGAAGCGGGAGATCACTTGGTACGTCGAGAGGTGCTTGACATGTAGGGTGGTCAAGGCCGAGCACTAGAGGCCGCATGAGAAGCTGCATCCTCTAGAGATTCCCATGTGGAAATGGGAGCAGATCACAATGGATTTCATCACCAAATTGCCGAGAACGACAAAGGGTTTCAACGCTATATGGGTCATCGTGGATCGATTGACCAAGAGTGCCCATTTTCTGCCCATTCGGGAGAGCTCATCGGCGGAGAAGCTGGCCGACGTGTATATCCGTGAGATTGTTGCTCACCATGGGGTTCCAGTCTCTATCATTTCAGACCGTGATGTTCGGTTCACCTCCCGTTTCTGGTAGAAATTCCGTGAGGAACTGGGCACGACACTGCATTTTAGCACCGCATACCATCCGCAGACAGATGGCCAAAGCGAGAGAACCACTCAGACTCTCAAGGATATGTTACGGGCCTGTGTTATTGTCTTCGGTGGGAGCTGGGACGCCTACCTACCCCTTGCATAGTTCTCCTACAACAACAACTATCACTCCAACATTAGTGCTCCAGCTTATGAGCTATTGTATGGACGGAGATGTCGTAGCCCAGTCTGTTGGAGCGAGACTGGTCACAGGGTGATGGGTGGGACCGAGGTAGTTCTGTAGACTATCGAGATGATTCGGATTAGGCAGCAGTTGCAGACCACTAAGATTCAGCAGAAGAGGTACGCCGACCGGCACTGATCTGAGTTGGAGTTTTAGGTTGGTGACATGGTACTACTGAAGGTCTCACCCTGAAAGGTTGTGATACGCTACAGGAAGAGGGGGAAGTTGGGTCCCCATACATTGGGCCATTCAGTATTATTGCCATGTTTGGCAAGGTGGCGTATATATTGGATCTTCCGGAGAAGCTCAGTCAGATTCACAGCACTTTCCACGTTTCACAGTTGCGGAAGTTTATATTGGACGAGGATGCGATCGTTTCGTTAAATGATATACAGGTCGATGAGCGCTTGAGTTACGTGGAGAGGCCAGTGGCCGTTCTGGAGAGGAAAGTGAAGGTTCTACGGAACAAGGAGGTACCTTTTGTAAAGGTACAATAGGAGCATCGGAGGGGATCCGAGTGGACTTGGGAGTCGGAGGCCGAGATGCGGGAGCACTATCTGGAGTTGTTCACCGCAGCTGACTTCGAGGACGAAGTCTAGTTCAAGTGGGAGAGAATCATAACATTCCGACTCCCAGGTATAAAATTTAAAGCTTTATATCCATATTGTTAGACCTACTCGACAACTTAGATGCCCCAACTCGTCGTGTAGAGCCTGGTCAACCCGCATAAATTTTAGAACCTACTCGACAAGTTGGAGGACCCAACTCGACGACTAGAGGCTGTGCTTGGAAACCCAAATTTTTAGGGTATGTACCCTATTTAAAAACCTTTGTCTGCATCCTTTGGCCTCCCTTATCACCTCATACCCAGAGAACGAAACCCTAGCCTTTCTTTACCATTTCCTTGTGTTTGTGAGCTTAGAAGGTCATTTTTGGTGCTCTTTTGGAAAGGTTTGAAGCTTGAAGAAGATAGAGAAAAGGGAGAAGTAGTAGATCTAACATCTACTCTGTACTAGAAATCATTTGGAGGTAAGAAGTCTTTACCTTGGCTTTCCATTTCTTAGATCTTCCCTTATGCAAGAATATGATCATTTCTAGTGGAAAATGAGGTCATTCTCGGATTTGAGCTTGTCCAAAGGAGGTGGTTTCAGATCTGGACACCTCTAGGCCTCTATGAACATAAAGTGGTCGACTTTAACTAGTCTTGGCCCTCCTCCATGCCCTAAACCTCGTATTAAGCTTAGTTCTAGTGTTTTAATCCCTTTGAAGCCTTGCATTCACGTAAACATAGCTACTTTACGTGGTATCTCTGTCCTAAGAGGCTAGATCTGCAATTTGGAGCCTTGGAGTCGACTGGAAAGGGCTGAACATGTTAAGGCTGGAAGAACTCGAAGAGTTGTGTAGTCAACTCGACGAGTTGATTAGGGTTTCCCCAAACTTTCTAGACACTGCATGGACTCGACGAGTTGTTTGATAACTCGGCGATTTGACTCGAGTTTTCGGTCTCTAAGTTCTGAAGGAACTCGACGAGTTGCTAGATGCACTCGACGAGTTGGGTCAACATAGACTGTTGACCTTGACCGTTGACTTTGAATTTGACCAATTGTTGACCAAGTTTGACTTCTAAGGGTACTTTTGTAATTTGGGTCTTGATAGAATTGGTCCTATGATAATTATAGGTGTTTTAGTTTAGATCTGTGTTTGGGAGTTTGACATTATCATCCAGTGCCACTTGTGAGGTGAGTTCTTCTCACTATATCAATAGGGTCTAAGGCACCAAGGCCGGCCCTTTATGGTTTGTATCCTGGTTATAGGATGATGCTTTGTTAGTGATCTATATGATCTGTACCCTAGTTATAGTATGATGTTATGTTAGTGATTTGTTAGATCTGTATCCTGGTTATAGGATGATGCTATGTTAGTGATCTTTTAGATCGGTATCCTGGTATATAGGATGATGTTATTGTTGGATTAATGTCTAAGTCCATAACTATATTTGGTATGTACTTGACCCGACCCGGCATGGTCCATTTGGGTTGCACTTCACCGGCACAATTTATATGGATAGTCTTTTGAGAATAGTATATTTATGATTTATATTAATATATTATAAGTTCTAATATATTAATATGGAATCATATTATTTAATTAGTATTGATCAAGAATTAATTTAGAATGAATTAAGTGATAAAAAAGAACTAATTAAATATGGACTCTTATATATATGGAATGGGCCAAGTTCATTTAGGTTGGGCTAAGCTTTCATGGATGGTCCATGGAGGTTTTAACCCATGGATCCTATGTAAATGAAAGGTCATGGGTATTAGGGTTTACATGGATGTAACCCTAATCCTCCATAATATATAAAGGGGTCCTTGGCTCACAAAATTGGCACAAGTGTGTGAAAATAAGAGTGGGCCGATTTTAGTGTGCATACATATTCTCTCAAGTTCTTCGAAGGTGTTTTGGTGATTTGTGATTCCATTTGAGGCTTCCACACTATTGGGGCTAAGCTCTTAAAGCTTGAAGACATCAAGCTACATCAAAAGGTATGTCATCTAACTAGAACTTTGTAGTATAGGTGCTTCATAATATGCTAGTTAGGATGAAACCTTGGAATAGTTAATATTTGCATGTATAATAGAGAAAACATATATCCAAGGTTTATAGGGTTGCATGTACACCATAGGAGTGTTAGAATGCTCAAAACCCAACAGTTATGATTAGTGATCTGTTAGATCTTTATGACTGTTTGTACATGCTAGCTAGCGTATGATATTTATGTGTTGATTGTATGATTGGGGTGGGTTGAGACAGTCCTACTTTATGCTCTAGGCCAACATACCCAGGGCGGCCCGGATAGACTACAGACCCGGTAGGGCGTACTAGTCAGGTCGAAGGCCCGAAGAACGGTCCAGACGAGCTGAAGGCCCGAGAGGGCGGACCAGACATGCTGAAGGTTCTGAGAGTGGGCTAGATAGACTGAAGGCCCGGTGAGGGTGGTCCAGTCATACTGAAGACTCTGAGAGTGGACCAGGTAGACTGAAGGCCCGATGAGGGCGGTCCAGTCATACTAAAGACTCTGAGAGTGGACCAGGTAGACTAAAGGCCCGGTGAGGGCAGACCAGTTGTACTGTAGAATCTATATATATGCATTTTTTTGTATGATATTGTTATGGTTTGTATGGCGTTGGTATTTTGAGGGAACTCACTAAGCTTCGGGCTTATAGTTGTTGATTTTGTTTCAGGTACTTCAGATGATCGCCGGAAGACGAAGGCATGATCGTGCACCTCCTCATATTTTATGATTTTGATATCTTGGATACTCTGACATGAAACTATTTTGAAAATACTTTGTAATAATTAATGGTTTTTAATTGGTTGAAAAAGTTTTAAATTTGCTTGAATTTTATGGATGTTACAAGTTGGTATCAGGGCCTTGGTTTGAGTGAATTGCAGAAACACTCGTGTGAATCTAGTCTCAAACTAAGGACAAGATTTTCAAAATGATTTTCAAATGGTTTTCAAAATTATAAAGGAGGATGCAAGTGTACGATCAGCCGAAGCCAGTAAATGGACCCCAAAATACCTTACGGTTATTTGATATTGTGATCTGTTAGAACAACATGCTAGTGATAGGATTGGGATCTTCAGGAATTGCATGATAGAATTGCCTGATTATATGATGCCTGATAGCCTAGGGTTCTTCTTATATAAAATTGACATCATTACTGTAGTTGTTTAGTGTATGCATCACGGTCGTATATGACTAAGATCTTATAGCCTAAGAATGTTTGGTTTGGCCTTATTTCTTGTTCTTGTTTGATGAAGGGCTTAGGGTAGGAGCATGTATTCGAAAGTCTATAAGGTCCAACCTTATGTATCACTAGCATACACTAGTGCTGCAGGGTTGGTGAAAGTTTCATGGATGAGCTATGCGGGGTTGGTTGGCCAATTATGTGATATTTAGCTTTCCTCTAGGAGTAAGGACTAAGCGCTCGCTTATGCTTATGTATATTCTTATGGCGTAGTGATGATACCTAAGACAAATATGGGTAGGTGTGGAAGGTAGTATGGGCCCGTACTACTAAAAGCATAGGACCTATACGCGTAGCAAGGAAGTCACAACCCCTAGGGTTTGTTGGGAATTGGTTCCCCGTTATTATATGGAATATCTGATATCTCCCTGGTATATTTTTAAAATGGTTGTTATGCGGCGATTTGTGACTGGATCCGGATCGGGATCAAGGGATGGCAGTCAGGGTACACGAGCAGTGCCCGAGACTACCAGTCAGATGAGTCTATATGAGTTGGACGCCAGGATTCGGGAGATCCTGCATGATGAGGTTTCTATGTTTTTCCGGGTTAGTTTCCGGAGATGTTTGGGGCTATCAAGACCGCCATGGTTGAGTACTTCGACGAGCAATATGCAGCCATCGCTGAGATGGCCGCTGTTGCAGTTTCCACAGCCACAGCAGCTGCAGGCAGTGGGGCCAGTCGGGCTTTCCAATATCGAGAGTTCGATAGCACGAACCCCCAACTTTTGAAGGGACTCAGCACCCGATCATAGCCATGAGGTGGCTATCTGACATTGAGGGATTCTTTTTCACATGCTCATGTCCTACTGACCAGAAGGTCAGGTGTGCTCTGAACCTGTTGAGGTCTGGTGCAAAGGAATGGTGGAGATTGATGACAGGGTCGTATACTGATGAGTAGAGAACTGCAGTGACATGGGATCAGTTCAAGGAGATGTTTCCCTCCCGCTACATACCATGGGTCGAGCAAGAGCGGCTGGCTGAGGAGTTTTGGATTTGAGGCAGGATGCGCAGTCGGTGTTGGAGATCACCCGTATGTTCACTAAGAGGGCGTTGCTTTTCCCATAGTTTGCTTCCGAGCAGGCTCAGATGACACGTTATCTGAGCATGCTCAAGACTGACATCTGACGGTTTGTTGTTACCCAGTGTTGTGATACACTACTGAAGTTACAGGAGGCCGCTAGGCGGCGTGAGCTTGAGATTGAGTTGTAGTTGAGAGAGCAGCAGCAGGCCCCGGCGCAGTCACAGTCAGCGCCGAAGCGGTCTAAGACCGCCGATTCTAGGTCTGGAGGCCAGCGTGGCCGCACTTGTGGAAAGTGCGGTAAGGGTCATTCGGGAGTTTTTCGATCAGGCAGTGTGTGTTGAAAGTGCGGCAAAGAGGGGCACTTTGCGAGGGATTGCCGTCAGTTAGCCCCAGTTCAGGATAAGAGGATTTGCTACCACTGTAATCAGGTTGGTCACATGAAGACCAACTGTCTAGTACTTGATGACAGGCCAGCGCAATATTCTGCGCCAGCTACACTAAATATTACTGACGGGAGTCAGGGTAGAGCAGGTCCCCCAAGGGCTCAGGGACGCACCTTCCAGCTCATAGCCGAGGAGGCCAGGGCAGCACCAGATGTGGTTGATGGTATGTTTCTATCCCTCATCTTCTTGATTATATTTATTTTATGCTTATATGTGTTGTACCTATGATAGGTACGTTCTTAGTGAACTCCTTACCTGCTTTGGCGTTGTTTGACTCGGGAACGAGTCGGTCTTTTGTCTCGCAAACTTTTTGTAGGGAGTTCGATTTTCCCTTAGGGGAGCTAGAGTGTCCGTTGCGAGTCTCCATCGCCAACGAACATAGGATTTCTGCTTCTTCAATCTATCGGGGTAGCGTTCTGGAGATCTTCGAGGTATCCTTTCCGATTGATTTGATTCCGATTCCCATGGGGTAAGTCTGTGTGATAGTAGGTATGGACTGGCTGAGTCGATTTGATGCCATGATCGACTGCGAGGGTCAGCGAGTGGTAGTTCGAACCACAAGTGGGGGAGAACTGGTTATCTACGGCGAGGGCACCAGGTTGGGTTCAGGATTTTGTTCAGCCTCCAGGGCTCGGAAGTACCTTCAGCACGGGTGTGCAGGTTATTTGGCATATGTGGTGGATACGCGGGTCAGGGATCAGGTCTCGGTGTTAGACGTTCTAGTCGTCTGAGAATTTGTTGATGTATTCCTGGAGGAGTTACCCGGACTGCCTCCGTAGAGGCAGGTCGAGTTCAGGATCGACCTCGTGCCAGGTGCGGCCCGCATCATACCGATTGACACCACCAGAGATGCAGGAGCTGTCATCTCAGCTGCTAGGCAAGCAGTTCATTCGTCCGAGCAGTTCTCCGGGGCGAGCGCCGGTTCTCTTCGTGAAGAAGAAGGATGGTTCACAACGGATGTGCATTGATTACCAGGAGTTGAACAAGTTGACGGTGAAGAACCATTATCCACTACCACAGATCGATGATCTCTTTGATCAGCTACAGGGAGCATCTTGGTTCTCCAATATAGATTTGAGGTTTGGGTACCATCAGGTCAGAGTGAGGGAGGAGGACGTGGAAAACACCGCGTTCCAAACTCGTTGTGGACATTACGAGTTCGTGGTGATGCTATTTGGGCTCACCAACGCGCCAACTATATTTATGGACCAGATGAATCGGGTATGCAGACCGATGCTCGATCGCTCAGTCATTGTGTTTATAGATGACATCTTGTTGTATTCCAAGACTAGAGAGCAGCATGAGGAGCATCTTCGGGAGCTATTGGGTGTTTTGAGGCGAGAACTGCTTTATGCCAAGTTCTCGAAGTGCGAGTTTTGGTTACGAGAGGTTCAATTCCTTGGAAATCTCGTTAACCAGGAGGGGATTTTGGTCTATCCGGCCAAGATCGAGGTAGTTATGCAGTGGGAGGTTACGAAATCTCCCTCGGATATCAGGAGCTTCTTAGGATTGGCAGGGTACTACCGGAGATTCACACAGGATTTCTCCAAGATTGCAGTACCCCTCACTCGTCTGACGAGGAAGGGGGTGGATTTCCCGTGGGGCCCTGAGAAGCAGTGTGCATTTAAGACCCTCATAGAGTGACTTTGCGAGGCTCTAGTCTTGACTCTCTCGGAGGGAGTTGAGGATTTTGTAGTGTTCTGTGATGCATCCATCACAGGACTGGGAGCGGTCCTCATGCAGAGAGGATGAGTGATAGCCTACGCGACGCGGCAGTTGAAGCCGCATGAAACGAGATACCCCCATGCACGATTTGGAGTTAGGAGCGGTGGTATTCGCTCTCAAGATTTGGAGACATTATCTCTACGGGGTCCGCTGTACCATATACACGGACCACAAGAGTTTGAGACATATCATGGATCAGCCGAACCTGAACATGAGGCAGCCCAGGTAGCTGGACGTAGTCAAGGATTATAACTACGAGATCTTTTACCATCCGGGTAAAGCGAACATTGTGGAATATGCCCTGAGCTGCAAGTCGGTTGGATCCTTTATTCCAGCGACATGTATGAGGATATCAGTGGATTCTCCACTTGTGAGCTTGATCATGGAAGCTCAGGCTGAGGGTGTGCGGCAGGAGAACTGGAAGCTGGAGAGGATTAGAGGCGAGATCACCCGATTCGTGTAGGATAGTTGGGGATTGTTGACCCATTGTGATCGGGTATGGGTTCTGATGTCCGGTGGGGTCAGACAGATTGTACTGGAGGAGGCTCATAATTCTTGCTTCTCTATTCACCCGGGGTCCACGAAGATGTATCGGTATCTGAGTTTGAGTTACTGGATGCTTTGCATGAAGCGGGAGATCGCTTGGTACGTCGAGAGGTGCTTGACCTGTAGGATGGTCAAGGACGAGCACCAGAGGCCGCATAAGAAGCTGCATCCTCTAGAGATTCCCATGTGGAAATGGGAGAAAATCACAATGGAGTTCATCAGCACATTGCCGAGAACAACAAAGGGTTTCAACGCTATATGGGTCATCGTGGATCGATTGACCAAGAGTGCCCATTTTCTGCCCATTCGGGAGAGCTCATCGGCGGAGAAGCTGGCCGATGTGTATATCTGTGAGATCATTGCTCGCCATGGGGTTCCAGTCTCTATCATTTCAAACCGTGATATTCGGTTCACCTCCCGTTTCTGGTAGAAATTCCTTGAGGAATTTGGCAGGACACTGCATTTTAGCACCGCATACCATCCGCAGACAGATGGCCAAAGCGAGCGAACCATTCGGACTCTCGAGGATATGTTACGGGCCTGTGTTATTGACTTCGGTGGGAGCTGGGACGCCTACCTACCCCTTGCATAGTTCTCCTACAACAACAACTATCACTCCAACATTAGTGCTCCAGCTTATGAGCTATTGTATGGATGGAGATATCGTAGCCTAGTCTGTTGGAGCGAGACTGGTCACAGGGTGATGGGTGGGACCGAGGTAGTTCTGTAGACTATCGAGATGATTCAGATTAGGCAGCAGCTGCAGACCGCTCAGATTCGGCAGAAGAGTTACGCCGACCGGCACTGATCTGAGTTGGAGTTTTAGGTTGGTGACATGGTACTACTGAAGGTCTCACCCTGGAAGGCTGTGATACGCTACAGGAAGAGGGGGAAGTTGGGTCCCCATACATTGGTGCATCCAGTATTATGGCCATGTTTGGCAAGGTGGCGTATATACTGGATATTCTGGAGGAGCTCAGTCAGATTCACAGCACTTTCCACGTTTCACAGTTGCGGAAGTTTATATTGGACGAGGATGCGATCGTTTCGTTAAATGATATACAGGTCGATGAGCGCTTGAGTTACATGGAGAGGCCAGTGGCCATTCTGGAGAGGAAAGTGAAGGTTCTACGGAACAAGGAGGTACCTTTGGTAAAGGTACAATAGGAGCATCAGATGGGATCCGAGTGGACTTGGGAGTCGGAGGCCGAGATGCGGGAGCACTATCCGGAGTTGTTCACCGCAGCAGACTTCGAGGACGAAGTCTAGTTCAAGTGGGAGAGAATTATAACATCCCGACTCCCATGTATAAAATTTTAAGCTTTATATCCATATTTTTAGACCTACTCGACGACTTAGATGATCCAACTCATCGTGTTGAGCCTGGTCAGCCCGCGTAAATTTTAGAACCTACTGGACAAGTTGGAGGACCCAACTCGACGAGTAGAGGCTGTGCTTGGAAACCCTAATTTTTAGGGTATGTACCTTATTTAAAAAACTTAGTAGGCATCCTTTGGCCTCCTTTATCACCTCATACACAGAGCACGAAACCCTAGCCTTTCTTTACCATTTCCTTGTGTGTGTGAGCTTAGAAGGTCATTTTTGGTGCTCTTTTGGAAAGATTTGAAGCTTGAAGAGGATAGAGAAAAGGGAGAGGCAGTAGATCTAACATCTACTCTGTACTAGAAATCATTTGGAGGTAAGAAGTCTTTACCTTGGCTTTCCATTTCTTAGATCTTCACTTATGCAAGAATATGATCATTTCTATTGCAAAATGAGGTCATTCTCGGATTTGAGCTTGTCCAAAGGAGGTGGTTTCAGATCTGGACACCTCTAGGCCTCCATGAACATAAAGTGGTCGACTTTAGCTAGTATTGGCCCTCCTCCATGCCCTAAACCTCCTATTAAGCTTAGTTCTAATGTTTTAATCCCTTTGAAGCCTTGCATGCACGTAAACTTAGCTACTTTACATGGTATCTCTGTCCTAAGAGGCTAGATCTGCAATTTGGAGCCTTGGATTCGACTGGAAAGGGCTGAACATGTTAAGGCAGGAACAACTCGAAGAGTTACGTAGCCAACTCGACGAGTTGATTAGGGTTTCCCCAAACTTTCTAGACACTGCATGGACTCAACGAGTTGTTTGATAACTCGGCGATTTGACTCGAGTTTTCGGTCTCTGAGTTCTGAAGGAACTCGACGAGTTGCTAGATGCACTCGACAAGTTGGGTCAACATAAACTGTTGACCTTGACCGTTGACTTTGAATTTGACCAATTGTTGACCAAGTTTGACTTGTAAGGGGACTTTTGTAATTTGGGTCTTGATAGAATTGGTCCTATGATAATTATAGGTGTTTTAGTTTAGATCTGTGTTTGGGAGTTTGACATTATCATCTAGTGCCACTTATGAGGTGAGTTCTTCTCACTATATCAATAGGGTCTAAGGCACCAAGGCCAGCCCTTTATGGCTTGTATCCTGGTTATAGGATGATGATATGTTAGTGATCTATTAGATTTGTATCCTAGTTATAGTATGATTATGTGTTAGTGATCTGTTAGATCTGTATCCTGGTTATAGGATGATGCTATGTTAGTGATCTTTTAGATCGGTATCCTGGTATATAGGATGATGTTATGATTAGTGATCTGTTAGATCTTTATGACTGTTTGTACATGCTAGCTAGCTTATGATATTTATGTTTTGATTGTATGATTGGGGTGGGTTGAGACAGTCCTACTTTATACTCTAGGCCAACATACCCAGGGCGGCTCGGATAGACTACAGACCCGGTAGGGCATACTAGTCAGGCCTAAGGCCCGAAGAACGGTCCAGACGGGCTAAAGGCCCGAAAGGGCGGACCAGACATGCTGAAGGTTCTGAGAGTGGGCCAGATAGACTGAAGGCCCGGTGAGGGCGGTCCAGTCATACTGAAGACTCTGAGAGTGGACCAGGTAGACTGAAGGCCCGATGAGGGCGGTCCAGTCATACTGAAGACTCTGAGAGTGGACCAGGTAGACTAAAGGCCCGGTGAGGCGGACCAGTTGTACTGTAGACTCTATATATATGCATTTTTTTGTATGATATTGTTATGGTTTGTATGGCGTTGGTATTTTGGGAGAACTCACTAAGCTTCGGGCTTATAGTTGTTGATTTTGTTTCAGGTACTTCAGATGATCGCCGGAAGACGAAGGCGTGATCGTGCACCTCCTCATATTTTATGATTTTGATATCTTGGATACTCTGACATGAAACTATTTTGAAAATACTTTGTAATAATTAATGGTTTTTAATTGGTTGAAAAAGTTTTAAATTGGATTGAATTTTATGGATGTTACAAGTTGGTATTAGAGCCTTGGTTTGAGTGAATTAGAGAAACACTCGTGTGAATCCAGTCTCAAACTAAGGACAAGATTTTCAAAATTATTTTCAAATGGTTTTGAAAATTATAAAGGAGGATGCAAGTGTACGATCAACTGAAGCCAGTAAGTGGACCCCAAAATACCTTACGGTTATTTAATATTATGATCTGTTAGAACAGCATGCTAGTGATAGGCTAGGGATCTTCAGGAATTGCATGATAGAATTGCCTGATTATATGATGCCTGATAGCCTAGGGTTCTTATATAAAATTGACGTCATTATTGTAGTTGTCTAGTGTATGCATCACCGTCGTATATGACTAAGATCTTATAGCCTAAGAATGTTTGGTTTGGCCTTATTTCTTGTTCTTGTTTGATGAAGGGCTTAGGGAGGAGCAGGTATTCGAAAGTCTATAGGGTCCAGCGTTATCTATGACTAGCATACACTAGTGCTGCAGGGTTGGTGAAAGTTTCATGGATGAGCTATACGGGGTTGGTCGGCCAGTTATGTGATATTTAGCTTTCCTCTTGGAGTAAGGACTGAGCGCTCGCTTATTCTTATGTATATTCTTATGGCGTAGTGATGATACTTAAGACAAATATGGGTAGGTATGGAAGGTAGTATGGGCCCGTACTACTGAAAGCACAGGACCTATACGCGTAGCAAGGAAGTCACAACCTCTAGGGTCTGTTGGGAATTGGTTCCCCATTATTATATAGAATATCTGATATCTCCCTGGTATATTTTCAGAATGGTTGTTATGCGGCGATTTGTGACCGGATCCGGATCGGGATCATGGGATGGCATTCAGGGTACACGAGCAGTGCCCGAGACTACCGGTCAGATGTGTCCAAATGAGTTGGACGCCAGGATTCGGGAGATCCTGCATGATGAGATTTCTATGTTTTTTCGGGTTAGTTTCCGGAGATGTTTGGGTCTATCAAGACCGCCATGGTTGAGTACTTCGAACGGTGTTTTGAGGCGAGAACGGCTTTATGCCAAGTTCTCGAAGTGCGAGTTTTGGTTACGAGAGGTTCAATTCCTTGGAAATCTCGTTAACCAGGAGGGGATTTTGGTCGATCCGGCCAAGATCGAGGTAGTTATGCAGTGGGAGGTTACGAAATCTCCCTCGGATATCAGGAGCTTCTTGGGATTGGCAGGGTACTGCCGGAGATTCATACAGGATTTCTCCAAGATTGCAGTACCCCTCACTCGTCTGACGAGGAAGGGGGGGGGAGGATTTCCTGTGGGGCCCTGAGAAGCAGTGTGCATTTAAGACCCTCAGAGAGTGACTTTGCGAGGCTCTAGTCTTGACTCTCTCGGAGGGAGTTGAAGATTTTGTAGTGTTTTGTGATGCATCCATCACAGGACTTGGAGCGGTCCTCATGTAGAGAGGATGAGTGATAGCCTACGCGACGCGGCAGTTGAAGCCACATGAAGCGAGATACCCCCATGCACGATTTGGAGTTGGGAGCGGTGGTATTCGCTCTCAAGATTTGGAGATATTATCTCTACGGGGTCCGCTGTACCATATGTACTGACCACAAGAGTTTGAGACATATCATGGATCAGCCGAACTTGAACATGAGGCAGCACAGGTAGCTGGACGTAGTCAAGGATTATAACTACAAGATCCTTTACCATCTGGATAAAGCGAACATTGTGGCAGATGCGCTGGGCCGCAAGTCGGCTGGATCCTCTATTCCAGCGACATGTATGAGGATATCAGTGGATTCTCCACTTGTGAGCTTGATCATGGAAACTCAGGCCGAGGGTGTGCGGCAGGAGAAGTGGAAGCTAGAGAGGATTAGAGGCGAGATCACCCGATTCGTGTAGGATAGTCGGGGATTGTTGACCCATTGTGATCAGGTATGGGTTCCGATGTCCTGTGGGGTCAGACAAATTGTACTGGAGGAGGCTCATAATTCTCGCTTCTCTATTTACCCGGGGTCCACCAAGATGTATCGGGATCTGTGTTTGAGTTACTGGATGCTTTGCATGAAGTGGGAGATCGCTTGGTACGTCGAGAGGTGCTTGACATTTAGGATGGTCAAGGCCGAGCAGCAGAGGCCGTATGAGAAGCTGCATCGTCTAGAGATTCCCATGTGGAAATGGGAGCAGATCACAATGGAGTTCATCACCAAATTGCCGAGAACGACAAAGGGTTTCAACGCTATATGGGTCATCGTGGATCGATTGACCAAGAGTGCCCGTTTTCTGCCCATTCGGGAGAGCTCATCGGCGGAGAAGCTGGTCGATGTGTATATCCATGAGATCATTGCTCTCCATGGGGTTCCAGTCTCTATCATTTTAGACCATGATGTTCGGTTCACCTCCTGTTGCTGGTAGAAATTACATGAGGAACTGGGCACGACACTGCATTTTAGCACCACATACCATCCGCAGACAGATGGCCAAAGCGAGCGAACCATTCAGACTCTCAAGGATATGTTACGGGCCTGTGTTATTGACTTCGGTGGGAGCTGGGACGCCTACCTACCCCTTGCATAGTTCTGTTACAACAACAACAATCACTCCAACATTGGTGCTCCACCTTATGAGCTATTATATGGACGGAGATGTCGTACCCAGTCTGTTGGAGCGAGGCTGGTCACAGGGTGATTGGTCGGACCGAGGTAGTTCTGCAAACTATCGAGATGATTCAGATTAGGCAGTGGTTGCAGACCGCTCAGATTCGGCAGAAGAGTTACGTCGACCGGCACTGATCTGAGTTGGAGTTTTAGGTTGGTGACATGGTACTACTGAAGGTCTCACCCTGGAAGGGTGTGATACGCTACAGGAAGAGGGGGAAGTTGGGTCCCCATACATTGGGCCATTCTTGATTATTGTCAGGTTTGGCAAGGTTGCGTATATATTGGATCTTCCGGAGGAGCTCAGTCAGATTCACAGCACTTTCCACGTTTCACAGTTGCGGAAGTTCATATTGGACGAGGATGCGATCGTTTTGTTAAATGATATACAGGTCGATGAGCGCTTGAGTTACGTGGAGAGGCCAGTGGCCGTTCTGGAGAGGAAAGTGAAGGTTCTACGGAACAAGGAGGTACCTTTGGTAAAGGTACAATAGGAGCATCGTAGGGGATCCGAGTGGACTTGGGAGTCGGAGGCCGAGATGCGGGAGCACTATCCGGAGTTGTTCACCGCAGCATACTTTGAGGACGAAGTCTAGTTCAAGTGCGGGAGAATTATAACATCCCGACTCCCAGGTATAAAATTTAAAGCTTTATATCCATATTTTTAGACCTACTCGACGACTTAGATGCCCCAGCTCGTCGTGTAGAGCCTGGTCAGCCCGCGTAAATTTTAGAACCTACTCGACAAGTTGGAGGACCCAACTCGACGAGTAGAGGCTGTGCTTGGAAACCCTAATTTTTAGGGTATGTACCCTATTTAAAAAACTTAGTCTGTATCCTTTGGCCTCCCTTATCACCTCATATCCAGAGAACGAAACCCTAGCCTTTCTTTGCCGCCCATATCCTTAATCTAGTCCCAACTAAAAAGGTTACCAAAACACCTCACGAGATGTGGACAGGGAAGGTTCCCTCATTAGCACACATCAAAGTTTGGGCTTGTGGGGATTTTGTGAGAAAAGAAACTCACAACAAGCTTGAACCTCGAAGTGGGCGATGTATTTTCATCGGCTACCCACATAATTCCTTTGGATATCTCTTCAATAGACCAAGTGACAATGTTTTCTTCATTGCAAGGAGAGGAGTCTTCAGCGAGAGAGAAATCTTATGCCAAGGGGACAGTGGGAGGCAAATTGACCTTGAAGAGCTTCAAGAGTTAAGTGATGAAGGAACCTCAAACACTAGCTCTCAGCCTGAGGAGGAAACTCCAGCTGAACTGATTGACGTTTCCTTACCTCTGAGGCGTTCCAGTAGAGTTAGACAGACACCTGAGTTTTATGGTTTCCATGTTACTTCTGAAGGTGATACATTTATCAATGATAGTACACTAGTAAATTTGGATGAACGTAACAACTACAAGGAAGCCATGCCAGGTCCTGAGTCTACAAAATGGAGAGAGGCAATGGACAGCGAGATTCAGTCCATGTATGCCAATCAAGTTTGGAACTTGGTTGACAATGTACCAGGCCGTAAGACAGTCGGGTGCAAATGGATCTTCAAGAAAAAGACCGACATGGATGGGAAAGTACATACTTATAAGGCGCGATTGGTTGTGAAGGGCTTTACTCAAACTCCTGGAGTTGACTATATGAGACCTTTTCACCAGTAGCCAAAATTAAATCTATAAGGGTTATGCTAGCCATAGTTGCATTTCATGATTATGAAATATGGCAAATGGATTTCAAAACCGCTTTGCTTAATGGGAAGTTGGCTGAGGATGTTTACATGAATCAGCCAGAGGGTTTTGTCGATGCAAAGTACCCTAATAGAGTGTGTAAGCTTGAGAAATCCATTTGCAGGAGGTTAAGTCTTGGCTTGGGAAATGTTTCGCTATGAAGGACATCGAAGAAGCTGCTTACATTCTAGGGATAAGGATATTGAGAAACAGGAGTAAAAGACTAATAGGACTTAGTCAAACTACCTACTTGGACAAGGTGTTGAAACATTTCAACATGCAGCATTCCAAGAGAGGAGAACTTCCTATCCAAAGCAATGTCAGACTGAGTTAGACTCAAAGTCCGAGTACCGATGCTGAAATAGTAGAAATGAGTCGAATACCATATGCTTCTATAGTTGGTTCGATCATGTTTGTTATGACCTGTACTCGCCCTGATGTAGCCTTTGCATTGAGCATGGTTAGCAAATATCAAGGGAATCATGGTAAAGCTCATTGGACTACGGTAAAGAACATTCTTAAGTACTTGCGACGGACTAAGGAGTGGATCCTTACCCTTGGTGGGAGTGATGACTTAAGAGTGGTAGGGTATAGTGATACCAGCTTTCAGACCGACAGAGGTAATTTCCGCTCTCAGTCGTGCTGGATATTTACCCTAAATGGAGGAGCAATAACTTGGAAAAGTTCCAAACAGGAGACTATAGCTTATTCAACGTGCGAATCAGAGTATATAGCAGCAAGTGAAGCATCGAAAGAGGCGATATGGCTAAAGAACTTCATCCGAGACCTTGGAGTTGTACCAGCTATAAAAGAGCTCATGGAGATTTTGTGTGATAGCGATAGTGCAGTTGCCTTATCCAAGGAACCAAGAAATCATAGCATATCAAGACACATCAATAGAAAATATCACTTCATAGGACATCAATTAGAAGAGGGACTCCTCGTGGTTAAGAGGGTATCGTCAGAAGAGAATCCAGCAGATCCTCTTTCGAAGGGACTGAGTAGGGTTAATCACTTGCGGCACGCTAGTAGTGTCGAGCTGAAGGACGATATTAGTTTTAGTGATTAGATAGAATTTTAGAAACTTGTAATAGTCAAAATGTAATTGATATATTGATGACTGAATAAAAGGTGTTTTTATTTATAAGTAGTGTTACTGTCTTGTGTCAATTATTTACTATTGTTTCATTTTGCATGTTTTGACTTCCAGAATAATAAGATTATTCAAAAGATCCACAGTCGATCATACTTTGGAAGTAGGTTATGAAAGAAGACTGTCATGAATGGGTTTTTGTATGATTGTCTAAGGTGTTAGACATAGCAAAAGATTGCTACAAACATTCATGAGTTCTCTTGAAATAATATTTAAGTATTGGACTAAACCCACGCTCACATATCACTTCATGGAATTTATCACGAGTGATTGTGAGACGATAATATCGTATAATCTTCAAACCAAGATATATGAATTGGTGATTATTTTTTGGTTGTACATTAATAGTGCGAAAACGCATCACTAACTCGATGTTATAAAACGTGTTGTTATGTATGATTCAATGAATTGTTAGTACAAGCATATAAGTAAAAGTTTATCTGTTCCTTTTATCCTAAGAGGATTAAAAGTGATATCTTGGGCTCCTCGGTGGTTTTGTTTTGACTTATGTTCCGGGCCCGGTCAGAACTCTATTGATGTGTTCAATTAATTTCTATGACAAACAAATTAGAAATCGGGAATCAAAATGTTGGACAATGAGTATGACTTTAATTCCATGTCATTGTCCACACGATATCTTGTAGAATAGAGGATTATATGATCACTTATCTAATGGACACATCAGAGTATGTCACCGGATTTTGAGAGCTACGATTGCTAATCGGATTTTAAGTTACATTGGCAATTACATTTATTACACTTATCCGAGTGGGAGACTGTTGGAAAACGTGTCTAAGCCCATAACTATAATTGGTATGTACTTGACCCGATAGTAGCATGGTCCATTTGGGTTGCATTCATCAAAGCAATATGTTAGGAAGGATATTTGAGTAAGATGTTATTTATGATTTATTAACATATTATAAGTATAATATATTAATTGAGGAATAATATTATTTAATTACTATTGGTCAAGAATTAGTTTAGTGATCAAAAGAGACTAATTAAAGTGATACATATGAGTTGGGCTAAAAGATCCATGGTTTGATTTGTGATGGGCTTATGGGTTAATCCATGAAGTATTTATCCAAATCAAATGGATGGGTCATGGGCTAATGTGTATGGATTAGGGTTACACATGACCCTTGATATTCTACACACATACACACACACACACACACATATATATATATATATATATATATATATATATATATATATATATAAGCTTGGAATCGGTAACCCACTTGCATTCCAAGAAGTAGAATCGGATTTTAGAGTCTCCATAACCTCTCTATATTCCTCCTAAATTGTTCTTGGTGTTTTTTGATTCCATTTGAGGCATCACTCTATTGGTGCTAAGCTTTCTTGAGGCCAAGTTATTCAAGCTACTACACAAGGTAATATTCTAACTTGTTTTTATGATTCAAATATCACCTTGCATGTTAGTTTAGGCTTCATGCTTTGGAAAAATGTTTATTGCATGTATTATAGAGAAAACTTAGATCCAAAGCATTAGAGTTGTATGTACACCATAGGAATGTTAGAGTACATAAAACCCAAGATGCTGTTTGTATGATATTGTTATGGTTTTTAGGGATGAAAGTGGGTCCAAACGTGGACCGGATGGACCAGACCTAGAAAACTCGAAACCAGTTAACGGGATTTTGTAGAACCGGAAACCGGACCGGTAGATAGGAACCGATTCCGGTTCGGTTCCGGGTACGGTACCGGATAAAGTGGGTATAGAACTGAAAAACTTGAAAACATCAAAGTGGGTAGGATGGAACCGGATAAAGTGGGTTTAGAACCGGAAAAACATGGAAAAACCGGAATTTTTTGATAGTTACTTACTACTTAGTGGGTTGAACTTTGAAAATTTTCATATAGATATCCCGACTTTGGGGAACTGTAACTCATTCAATTTGAAACCAAAATTGACCAAATTATAGTTTAAAATCATGTAAAAACTCTAAACTACACTCTGGAAAAAACCCCATGTCAATCCGATAAACGAATGAGATATGCATGTGTTAACATTTTCACAGAATACAAAGTACAATAACAAATAGCTGAAAAGTTGAAAATTTTCAGTTTTGTTATCCCGACTTCGGAGGACTGTGAATCATTGAATATTAATCCAAAAATGAAAAAAATATAGTCTAAACTCATGTAGAATCTCTAAACTACAAGTTGGAAAAAACCACATATAAATCCGACTTCAAACGAATTAGATATCCATGTTTTAAAACTTTCACAGAATACAAAAAAACTGAAAAACTAAAAACTTTCAGCTTTGATATCTCGACTTTGGGGGACTATAAGTCAATGAATATAAAACTAAAAATGGAAATTTATAGTCTAAAATGATGTACAAACTCTAAACTACACGTTGGAAAAACCGCATGTCAATCGGAGTTGAAACACATGAGATATGCATCTTTTAAATGTTTCACAAAAACCGGTTCCGGCCCAATAAGTGGTTCCGGTTCCTAACACCGGTTCCGGTTTTTAGACACGGTTTACCCGGACGCGATGGACCCAAACCCGGATTACCCGGAACCCAGATAAAGCCAATTTTTAAACCCGGATCCAGAACTGGTTCTATATATTCTGGTTCTAATGGTTCCGGTTCCGGTCCGGTTTTTTGGTTCTAAATATCATCCCTAATGGTTTGTATGGCGTTGGTATTTTGGGGGAACTCACTAAGCTTTGGGCTTACAGTTGTTGATTTTGTTTCAACCACTTCAGATAATCACGGGAAGGAGAAGGCATGATCGTGCACCTCCTTATATTTCATGATTTTGATTTTTGGGATACTCTGACATGAAAATATTTTGAAAACACTTTGTAATAATTAATGGTTTTTAATTGCTTGAAAAAGTTTTAAATTGGCTTGAAATTTATGGATGTTACAGTGAAGTTCGGCAGATAGTATTGGAGGACGCTCACAAATCTAAGTTCTCAATTCATCCTGGTGTGACAAAAATGTATCAAGACTTGAGATTCGATTATTAGTAGCCTTGCATGAAGAGGGAGATAGTGTGGTACGTCGAGAGGTGCCTAACCTATCAGAAGATCTAGGCCGAGCATTAGAGAACACATGGTAATTTGCAGTCTTTATAGGTCCGTATATGGAAATGGAAGCATATTACCATGTATTTTATTACCAAGTTACCAAGGAAGGCCAAGGGACTTGATGCTATATAAGTTATTGTGGATCATTTGACCAAGAGTGTTAATTTCCTTGCTATTCGGAAATGCTCATTGGCTGACAGCTAACATCAATATTCAAGAGGTTGTGGCTCGTCACAAGACGCCAATTTTTATAGTCTTAAATTGGGACGTTCGGTTTACTTCTAGGTTTTAGAAAAGGCTTCATGAGGAGTTGGGTACCAGGCTGCATTGCATTACTGCATATCATCCGCTAACATATGGCTAGAGTGAGCAGACTCTTTAGACTCTCAAGCATATGTTAAGAGCCTGCATCATTGATTTCGGTGGGATATGGGACTCCTACCTTCCTTTGGTTAAGTTTTCTTACAACATCAGCCATCATTCCAGCATTGGTATGCCTCCCTATGATATTCTCTATGGGAGAAGGTCTCGAACATCAGTTTTTTGGGGACATGGTGGGAAGAGAGTCATTGGGAGCATAGAGGTGGTGCTCAAGACTTTATTGGTCCATTCCGAGTCATATCCATGGTAGGAAAGGTAGCTTACTGATTGGAGTTACCGAAGGAGATCAATTAGATTCATATCACTTTCCATGTTTCTCAGCTGCGGAAATGTGTAACCGACGAGATAGATGTAGTTCCATTATATGATATTCTGGTCAATGAACGCCTGAATTATGTTGAGTGACCAGTAGTGATTCTTGACTGGCAGACGAAGGCCTTGGACAACAAGGTGTTAGGCTTGGTTAATGTGTCATGGCAGCACCGAGAGGGTTTCGATTTAACTTGGGAACCCGAAGAGGAGATGATAAAGCAGTACTCCGAGTTGTTCACAACAGTAGATTTCCACAGAGAAATCTGATTCAAGTGGGGGAGAACTGTAACACTCGTTTTCAGGTAATGCCTATTTCCGAGTTTAATTTATTATAATATAATTTTTGAGGATTTTGGGTGGGCCACGATATAGCAACTGAGGCCCCATGACGTGGCATCGTCTGTTCAAGGAATGCGGAGCCGTGAAGCACCACGACGTGGCAAGGCCTTTGCCACGATGTGGCGGCTATTTTGGTGCAAAACACTAGATCTCTGGGTTTGTGCCTTATTTAAGGGCACTAACTCATAGGGTTGACTCATTTGGTAGCCTCCACGCTATGATACATACCCATCCAAACCTAAGCCTCCATATTTGTGTTTTGAGTGTGGGGAGCGACTTTTGTGAAGGTTGAAGGAAAAAGGAGTCCATTTTGGTGCTTGTGTGATTGTTTCCATCTTAGATCATGCATCTTCATCACGTTTTTGTTCTTCTAAAGGTTTAAAGTCTTCACCTTACTCATTAGATCTCTAAATATAGTTCTAGGTCATTTTATGAGCTTTTTGGTCCACATCTTCTTGTTTTTGGAGTTTAAGTAAACTCTAGAACCTTTGTATGCCTTATTCGACTTTTGGACAATGGTGATGGTTAGAAAGGGACTGTCATGACTTAGTTTCATGTCCATGCAATCGGTGGAACCACTAAGAACTTAGGATTTAAGATCTTGGCTTATTGGGATGTCTTAATTGATAAAGTTGGAAACTTTATCCATCAATACCTTGGGAAGGTTTAGATCTGAGATTTGTAGCTCATAGGGTTATGGGTTAAGAGCTTAATCTGTTAAGTTGTGAGAGCCTAGTTCCCATAATGTAGTAGTCTGCTTGCTACAATGTGGAGGTTGGTGTGACCATGAGTATTTTGTCACGTAGCTGCCACGACGTGGCCTATGCGTGGCGAGGACGTAGAGATCAGTTGTGGCTGACTTTGGCCATTGGCTTTTTGACGAAGTTGAATTTTGGTCAACTTGATGATCTTAGACTGTAGATTGAGAGGGTACTTCTATATTGATTATTATGTGATTCATATTACTAGTCTTCACTGTCAGAAACCTATGTGTTAGTCTGTTATTTGCGAGGTGAGTCCTCTCACTATATTACCTATATCATAGTAGTGTGGATAATTAACTAGCTATGTCTTATTTTCTAATTGTTGTTGTGTATTTATTGAGTTGATGATAAGTCCAGGACTAATGATAGTATGTAGGGTTGTTAGTAACACATAGGGATGTTGTGAGCCCATTGGACAGTTGATAGTCCTCAGGGTTGCTGATAACCCATAGCCAATTCTTATGTTGTGTTGTATGTGATATTTTGGAGAAATCACTAAGCTTCATGCTAACAGTTATGGATTTAAATGTGTTTCAGGTACTTCAGATAACCATGGGAAGGCTAAGGCTTAACTGTATACACTCATCATCAGCCATTTAGATTTTATATTATTATGATACTCTGATTTTTGGGATGATAGTATTTGATATTCATGGTTTCTCTTGATTTTATTTTATGGAGACAATATTTTTACCTAATTTAAAAATGAAAATTTTGGTTGTGAAAGTGGGACGTTACAGAAGTTATGATTTCCGAAGTTTCAGTGATACATGTTACAACAATGTGCGACACAGAGATCAAAATGAAAATCGGTTGATTGTTAGCAAAAAAAGTGTAAATGAGAATTGAAGTGCTAGTAAATACGAATTTATCAATATAAAGAACCTCGAGAACGGATTTTGTATGAAGGAGTTATGATTTATGCAGGGATTTTAACAGTATAATCACTATAAAAATATGAAGCTAAAATAGATTGAGAATTAGTTGGTTAAATCTAAAGGAAAGTTGGAGTACTCGTCGATACGAACCCGTGGACATAAAGAACGTCGAAAATGAGATCACATGCAAAAGATATGATTTTTCGAATATCTGAGAATTTCCATGTGTATGATGACATGGCGGCCCGAGAGCGCGCCACGTGCTAAAGGCGGTAGCCTCTCCTTCCACCGACCAAGCGACGTATCACTGGTGAGAGCATAACACATGGAACTACATAGAACCACACACATCGACGAGGCGTGGTGTGCCTATAGCCTTAGGGCGCGGCGCGCCCCCTTGAGCAGCTTATAAATAGCAACGAAAATTAGCTCATTTACCCACACCTTACTTTAAATATCTCTCAAACTCTCTCCCACACCTCTGGGATCTGACTTCTGAGTCTCGAGTATTTTAGCATGGTGTTACGACATTGGAGATTCCAACGAGATGAAGTATTCAAAGTTGAATTCTTTCTTGCGAACTTTCCGAAGTTTTATCAGAAAACTGTGTAAGTTAAATTGCACTTACTACGCTTTAAGTGTAACTTATATTTATATTCATAGTTGTCATTATGAATTTATAAATAAGATTTATCAGTGATTCCAGTTATAATATTGATTGGTTTACTTACAGGAATGAAGTCTAGGATAGATCTAGTAAGGTGTTTAAAGTGGATTTTCCAAACAGTATACTCTGTATACCAAACAGATCTTACCTCCGATATGATCTTACCTGGTTGTTCCTTATTTGATAGAACTTGAAGTGTTCTTGGGATTATTGAAGAATCCATAAATAATTTATAAGCTTATAAATACGAACGAAAGTGAAGCATAGTAATATTCATATTTTGATTGTTTAAAAGGGATAAGTTGAAGTATTAGTTGAAGAGCTAGCTTTGTTGTGGATCTTCCACCTAAATCAAGTGAGTGCATAGTTACTTTCATGAACATGATTGTAAGACAAGTATTTATTAAAAGTATTAAATATATGTTTAAATTTTATATGTGAGTTAAGTTTTTATTATCTGGAATATGTGTTAAATGTTTATTTGATAACATACACTAGGTGAAGTAGATATAGTTATATATGTGTTAATGATTATATATAGTATTATTACATGATAATCTTAATAGAAGTATTATTACTTAAAAGATTAATGTATATTGAATACATGATACTCTATGTTAATTGCATGCCTAGTTCGAGTTAAATCGAACGAGTGTTTAGTTATACCATGTATTGTAAAAATATTACATAGGCAGGAAATTGTGTTGATTACAGACATTGTAATCTTGTCTAGTTATACACTAGGACTTAAATGGGTTGCTTAGTTTAATTAAATTTGGATATTGGGTAGTATCATATTAAGGGTGTGTGCAATAGGAACTGAGAGTAGGACTCTGTTCTGTGACACTATCTGGTGTCGAGGTATCTATTACGTACTAAAGTACGATATTGTATTCCTTTAGATAACCATATATGATGGATCTAATCAGGAAACTAAAATGGTATGTATGTTCCTCTCTCATAGTAAGATGACAACACTTGGCAATTCTAGACGGTCTTGTGAATTACGTTTCTAGTGTACACTTATAACCAACATACGTAGATGAAATGGGATACCATATTCACCAACTACTCTGATATCTTAAATTGCCATTATGACTTACACTGGCCAAGGAAGCCCCAAGTTGTGTAGTCAAACCATTGTTCTAAACGGTTTACCAGGTGAGTTGATTCTTCCTGATAATCATGGACTATGATTTTGTAGAATCGGTTGGGATGGGTATGTATGGGTGTAATGTTATATATATATATATATATATATATATATATATATATATATATATATATATATATATATATATATATATATATATATATATATAAGTTACGGGATATATCTATATTGTTTGGTAATAGTTAGTTTTGTAGGTTTGATAATTATAAATTATTATCATAATAATATATTGTAGGATTGAAAACCCTAAGTGTCTCACTAGGTTTTCGGACCTTCCGAACATGACTGACTCACATTATATACATCACATGGCTAAAGTTGTCGAAACTTGATTAGGATGCCGAGTGATTAAGACAACCTGCAATAGAGTTCAGGACCGTCAGGTCTTTCATTGTAAGTATAGGTGATGCTCTTAGATAAAAAAAATAAAATTGTAAACTGATTTAAGTAAGATATACCATTTTTTTGATTTTCTTATCAAATTAATATATGATTAATAAACCACTTCTCAAATATTAAAATACGATTACCATATATTCTTAATTACCTTTATTTATACTAAGGACTAAATTTTTCAATGCTACTATGACCGAATGGTTATATCTTTAGTTTTCTAATTCATGATTCACATATTTGATGTACAACATAAAGAATTCAACTAAGAGCATTTTATAACCAAACATTACAAATGACCGGTATTTTGGGGAAGTTCATGGGATTTTAATTCCTTCCCATTTTTAAAATCAAATGGATGAGTTGATGGAATCCGATTCCATTTAAAAGTCAAATCCCACGAACCAAACACCCCTAATGGAATTTGACAGAAAAGAATCACTAAATGATAGATAATTTCAAAACTAAATATGCACTCTCAAAAATGTTGTATACCTGAATATAATTTACTTTCATTCTTCTGGATCCTAAACAATATCTCAATTTAGAGGAGAAGATCACCAATAGGTAACATCTGCTATTTGGAGTAACTAACACATGGATCCCATTGTTTTTGTGACCTAGGTACAGCAATTAGTGATAAAAATCAAACCGGACAATAATGAGCATTTTCATAAAAGAACATACACAGCACAGAGACCCAACATGATAAGTTTTCACTTTTCATGGCATCTACCACTAGCCCTTTAAATAATTGCTAAGAGTCAACAATATTAATTAATAACCACATTATGCAAACTATGCATGTGCAAGATTGGCAAAGAGTGCCACGAGGGGTGAGAAAAAAAGAGTTACCATGCCAAGTTTATGGCTAATGGTCCATAATTGCCCAAACACGGCTAATTATTATAGTATTTCTAACTTAGCGGTATAGGTGTTATATTTTTGTGATCGAGATTTCAAGTCTTATCGTAGACATAGATAAATTAAAAGAGTAGTTTAAGAATAAAGTAGATTTGATGTTAAAAAAAAATATAATATAATTATATGGTTTCCAAAACATCTTTTTCTTTTCTACCATTTAGGAGGTGGACAATAATTACAAACTGTTTACTTTTAAATACATAGCCACATTTGATAGTTTCATATTAAATTGAGCGTCAATAGGGATTGTCTAAATTAATTTGAGATCTCGAACACAATAAAAAAATGAACCCTTACAATAAAAAGAAAATTTAGTATAGGTGAATGGTTTTTTGTTTTTGTTTGTTTCTTTAAAACGGGTCATTGTTATAAATTTATTCATTGTTATAAGTTTATCCTTAGATCGTATTTGTAATAGTATTAGCTGTTTGTTCAATTATTTTTTTCCTTTTCTCACCACCTCATAAATGTTTTTTAGATACCATGTTATTACTTTAAGCTTATAAAGCAATAAGAAAAAAAGCAAGCACAAAATAAATAATAACACCTAGTTGTGAACTTGTGATGTTGAATCGTTTTCCATCAACAATGATAACAATGTTTAAATCGTTTTTAGGCTCCAACAACAAGGATTTAGAACTTGTGATGTTGAAGTCTCAAGTTATCTACAGAAAATTAGAAAAAATGTACATACATTTACCTTTAATCACAAAACTAACATATAATAGGTGAGGAACAATAGTGAAATATTACAATGTACGCGAATAAGAAATTAGATTAACACGAATTAAAAATCAGTGAGGCTGCCTAAAAATCAAATTAATACGAATACAGGATAATTTTTTTGAAGGATGCATGCATGAAATCATATTATCATAATAGATGTATTAAGAAAACTTGAAATCAGAATTTTGAAAACAATAATTGAAACCAGAAGTCGAAGGTTGCATGAAAAAACAAGTATCAATTTATTATGAATTGATTTTTTTGTTACCATTGAAAAAATCAAAATTGGTTCTCAAATTTCTATGACCATTGATAGTGAGATGTCCAATACAATGATTATTACAGAAGTCTGCTGATTTTATTTTGGCTCAATTTTCTCTCATTATTCTGCTCAGACTCTATACACAATAAATCATTTATTTTTTTAATACTAACTTAATAAGGTATATAAAAATGGTGTGCAAAAATTTACAGGCATTGGGTCATCGTCCAAGTTGCCCCACCTATTGTCATGGCTTTCAACGTCAAGATAAGGAAACTAATAAGTACTTAGGGATTATATAATAGTTGTTGATTGAGTCAAATTTAATGAGTCAAAAGCCTCAAACTTCTGAATGAAACTTGGTTGTTTGATTTTGCGTGTATGAATGATAAAAATGACCATATTACTCTTCTATTTTTGATGTTTAATACTTCATGAGTGGTGGTTGTGACTCATACTTCATTAACCAATAATCTTTCCCTAAAACATATCATAAGTTTTTTTCCCTTTGTCGCAATAAAATATATGTCTTATAGATAGTAAGGTCTGTAAGAGAAATGAATTGAAATTTAAATAAAAAAGTCAACTTATGACTGTTAGAATAAAAAAAGTCATCATTCTCCTAGATTTAATGATATTTAATCACAATCATTATCAAGAATGCAAATTACAAGTTCTTTAAATTTTCAAATATATAACTAATAAAAAAAGGAAAAGTACAACATCAATGATACATGGTCTAAGCAAAAATAAGTGATTACGAAATGAATAATATAAAAAATAGGATCTAAAAATTACAATACCTTTTTAAACCTAGTTTTTCAGTAGAAAAACTTATCACATCTCACTCTCACCATTTGCTTGTTAGTATCTCGTATTGATGCATAACAGTCTAATAAGTGACGATATATAATGGAGTATCCTTTTTCTCTACAAGAAATATCAAACCTATTACACGTATTCAAATTATGGAATCAACATCACTCCTTAAACCAATGTAACAAATACAAATACCCAAAACGGTAATTCACAAAAGTTGGTTCATTTTGCACTAAAAAGATGAGGCTTTGCTCACCTGAGGAATAGGGCCATGAGGTGGAGGAAGGAAATGGCAAATGGAGGTGTTGATGTCAGCAGTGGAAGGTTGTCGACGAAGGGTATAGGAGGATGGGGTGGCCTGAGCAAGGGAAGAGGTGGCTGAAGAATGTAATTGTGGGTGGTCTCATTTCAGTGGTCGATGAGGAAGAATTATAGATGCATAAATTCTGTTAGGTTTAGAAAGGAGTCTAAATTATGGGTTAGCTAATTTTTTTAGGAGGGCCAAATCAGAGCGAAAAAAATGAATAAGTAAGCTAAAATGTTTGAGCCTATGAAAATCAAACACTTGACCGAAAATGTCTAACCGGACCCAGTCATCAAGAAATCAAACAACCCCTTAGTGTTCTAATATCTTGTAAATTAAGACGAACTATATGGTAGAGATTACAATATAACAACAATGGCTATTTCTTATTATAACTTTGCGACTCTCCAAGTCCATTGTGGTTTGTAACATCTACAATCCCGACGTATCTCGAGAACCTGGCATAATTCGATATAGGATTGTAACAACCCGTAATTTCAAGTCAATGTAATAGTGGTTGTGACAAGGATTCCAAAGATATAGAGAATACCAAAATCTGAGTTATAACGAAGAAGTTATGACCTATCGAAGTTTCACGACAGAACCGGCACGACACTGTTTGTCGTAAAAAGTGAGTTTACAATAATACACTTTTTAGATTTAACAATCAAAATGGAAGTCGTAGAAAACGGTAAACCGATAATTTCCATAAAAAGAACGTCCAAATCTGACTTCGTATGAAGAAGTTATGATTTTTCGAAGTTTTGGCATAGCAGTATACAGCCCAAATTTCGAATTAAAGATCGAGCAGTTTTTAGCCGATACAACCTAAACAAGAATCGAAGATCTCCTCATTTATAGTTGAACGGTAAAAAGACAAGCGAAAACGGATGTCGGATGAAGAAGTTATGAATTTTTAACGGACTTTTCCTGTCCCGGCCTGTTAAAAATATAACATTAAAAATAAATTCAAAATTAGCCGACGGAGTCTAAACGAAAGTTGTAGAGCATGGTCTCACCTACGCGTGGATATAAAGAACGTTAAAAACGGAGCTCGTATGCGAAAGTTACGAATTTTTGAAGTTTGAAAAATAGGAGTACGCCCCGCGTACAAGAGTACGCCCAGCGTACTCGGAAACAAGGTCAGCATCCGGCCATGTCGCCTTTCCCTCGCATGCAACAGGTATTACGCACAGATTGACACGTCCAAAGCCACGTATCATTGTACGCCCCGCGTACGAGACGTACGCCCAACGTACTGCTGTTTACACTAGTACGCCCAACGTACCAGTATTTTACGCCCAACGTAAATCAAGTGTTCAGCCACTATAAATAGCATGTGAAGCCTCTCGGAAAAGGCTGCTAATTCTCATTCTCTTTCACTCTCTATACCCTCTCTAGTCATCTTAAAACACCGCGAAGCCTCGGGAACACCCCTAACACCCGGAGAAATCCCGGAGCACCCGAAGTCCTCGAGAAAATAATCTTTTCCAGTCGAAACTCTGCCCGCGTAAAGCCCAGTTTTTCATCAGAAACTCATGGTTTTGTCAAGAAAAATCATTTCTAGAAATGAAACGCTGCCCAAATCACCACTTATCAGGTGAGTTCATACCCCCATATATTACCAAGCTTTTAAAATGTTTTTAGGGGGGAATACAAGTAAAACACAAGACTGCTTATGTTTCAAGACATAATTTATTTATTATGTTTTCTTACCGTTTAAATGTATTTGAACTTGAAACTTGTTAAAAACAAGGAAATCAACTTGTAAACCATAATAGACATAGTTTATGGATCATAGGAATTATTTTATATAGTTCAGGTTAAAACATGGAAATGAACTTATAAACTATAATAAGTATAGTTTATGAAACAAAAGGAAATCTTTTTATAAAAAGTACTTGTTAATTATAAAAAGGTTTTCTCTGTATTACTTGTAAAGTCGTTAATCTAGTTTGTGAGACGCGCCTTTGGTATTTATTTAAGTACCAGTGGAAGTCCATCATTATGATCCAGAGTCTCCTGGAGGGAGAGCATGACACTTGTATATAGATCTATATGGGACTGACAATCCCTCATCCCGACTGTTAGCTACAGTTGGACCGGCAGGTCTGGGGTGACAAATGTCAAAATCGATACTGACAACCCATTACCCGTCGTATCAGTCTGTATGGTCATATAACTCATAAGGAGAAATAACGATATATTTACGTAGTAATATACTTTTCCGAAACTTCCACCAGGGATATTAACTATATGGTACTCAGTATATACATTAAGGTTAGATAAATTTGAAATCTGGTAGACAGTGGAATGTATGATTTCCGCCTCATTTCCTGTTCCTTGTTTGGTTGTGAGCTTAGGGCAGATTTACACATTCAACTGTCTGATCGATCTCGGTTATATACAACTCGTATGTATTAAGTGATCATATGAGGGTAGTATCGCCGTATCAGGTTTTGCGAGTAAACACGTCTTCAGCCAATTTAACTTATCATCAAAAACTAGATATCATTAAAGTAAGTACATTAGTTATACTTGTGCTTTTGATCTCGACACGATTAAAACTACCAGTTGGTTTTATAGAAAATATAGGATTTTCTATGGTAAATATTGTATTTTAAAGGTAAACAATTTCCGATAGAACTTTCTGAAAACGATAGCAATTATCACAGAAAACATTGTTTCACAATAGAGTAAGTGAAACTAGGAACTTATTTATAAAGGTTTAATATTTATTATTAAACTAGTATTACACAAAGGACCTTTAATGGTTAATTCTATAATTCTTTAGTTTATAAATCCGAATTATATATAAATAATATCCGATAGGAAGTGGAATGTATGACTTCCGCCTCATTTCCTGTTCCTTGTTTGGTTGTGGGCTTAGGGCAGATTCCTACATTCAACTGTCCATTCGATATTAGGTTATATATAGTTAGTATAAACTAAGTAATTATAGAATGAACTATTGTGGTTACCATTTTACCAGAAATTCATTAATGTTAATTATGTAACTATTTGATGATTACATTAAAGTTATGTATAATAAAGATCTGGTAGACAATGGAATGTGTGACTTCCGCCTTATTTCATGTTCCTTGTTTGGTTGTGGGCTTAGGGCAGATTCACACATTCAACTGTCTAATCGATATGTTTTATATATAATTTGTATTCACTAAATGATTACAGAAGGATTAACTACAGTCATTGTACTTATTAAGAAAATATAGGATTTTCTAAAGGAACCGGCGAACTTTTCTAAAGAACCAATAGTATACTTTTTATAACAAAAATACTTATGAACTCACCAACTTTAATGTTCACACTTTTTCCAAAGCACTTGTATTCTCAGGATCGTTAGTAGACAGGTACTCTCTCTCAGGCGCTGTGAAGACGGAGTTTTACGTCTTAACTTTTGTTGTACTTTTAATGTATTTCAAGTAATGTTTTGAATATAATGTAAATATTATATTATCAATACAACGGTTGTTGTTACTTTGATTACTATGATGCATGTGTTGTGATACTTAACATGACGTCCTCCGCCTCTGAACGTTTCCGTCGTTCCGGTTTCGGGGTGTGACAAGGATCATGGAAACCATATTGATAATACTTTTTTTAATAGCTGAGAATATATATAAAAACAAGCTAGAAGGTGATAGAAATAGTCACATGGTACAAATAAAAATTAAAGAAATAAAAGTGTCAAACCAACTTGACGAAAAAAGATCTAGCTTTATGCTTTATTCAATTGATGGATATAAGCTCAATATCATCCTCCATCCTCATAGAGTTGAATTTCGAGTTCTTCAAAGCGACATTTTTTCTAGCTTTTCATAACGACCAAAGAGATTAATAAGACAAAGCCAACAATAACCTTCATCACATTTTTTCATACAACATGTAATACCAATTCCTATCAGCCACAACAAAGTTAAACTTGAAAAAAGTGATCCTCCTCTTTCTCTTCATCCAAACAAAAGTGACAAAGTAAAGAACACAAAGGTACATCTCTCAAAGAAATATTACAATCCACTTGGATTCTATTAAGCATCAAGTGCCAAGCAAAGCAATTTACTTTCAAAAGAACCCAATTTCTCGAATTAAAACCAACGAAAATCCATCTGAATCAGCCTTTGATATACGTCATTATAAATATTCAACCAAGAAATACACATTTCCACTGCCCACTACTTCCACGAATTCAAGAACGAACTTAAACCAATGTCCCTGATTTTCTTGTTCAAAACTTCCAAGGAGTCAGAGTCCTTCCCTTTTCTGGATTGTCTGGTCCAAAACACATCAACACCACCATTTAAAACATTATCCGACAAACCATCATTTACATTGTAGTTTTTTTGTATTCATTCATGTACAACTATGGAAAAACATCTTTTAAGAACCAATCTTTCATACCATTTATCTTTCCAAAAGTATATTTCATTTCCAGTCCCTAACTTTCTCTCCAAAAGCATAATAAAATTAATATTCCAATCTACCAACTTCACATTTACTTTAGCAATATTGAGTCAAGTAACTAAGACTCTAACCTTGGATAAAGGCTTACCCTTAATACACATAATCTTGTGACACACTTTAATGCCCATAGACCACAAACTATTTGTGACATCCCCATTTTTCACGGCTAGAAAAGACCGATTTTGTTTATGCTTTATAAAAATCAGAGTACCTCTTTTAATAAAAATGTTGCGGAATTTGTTCCTAGAAAAACATGATAAATACATTATCAAAGCATTTCCGAAGAAATGTATTTTTATCCATTTTAAAACATTTGGGATGTCATCGTCAATACAGAAACATAAGCATAAACAGACGTTACATTCATTTACACTAGTGATCTACATCTCTTTTAAATCCCTCAGTGTAAAGTAGCTTCATATCGACACATGTGATACAAATAAGCTTGAGTGGGTCAGGTTGGGAAACCTGGTGAGTACATAGGGTTTTCAACCCACAATAATATAACTATTATGTTAAACATCAAACAATCAATCCAATTACCCATCCCCATTATCTTCTTTACTCTTAAGGATCTACACTAAGATTCAGTTATTCCTCGTTCATTCGTTCCTAAGGATCATCCTAAGTAATCGGCACGAAATTCATCGTTGCCAGGTTTTACTCAACAGACACTAAGTCGCATAGTCGCCAGGGTTTATACAACATGCACTAAGTCATATAGTCGTCAAGGTTTATACAACAGGGTACATCTGGTGGACACGCAGTTCAAAACATCTGGTGAACACGTAGTTCAAAACATCTGGTGAGAACTTAGTTCAAAACATATGGTGAACACTTAGTTCAAAAATACATAGTGAATACGTAGTTCAAAAACACCTACAAATTACGAGCTTGCTAGTGTTCCACTGGACTGTCTAGAATAGTCTGTGGTCGTCATCTATACACCGCTAGATGACTAGATCATCAATAACATCAAGGTCTCTCATTATTTTATTTTATCACACAGCAACTATTACATCTACCCATGTTTTACCCAACACATTTTGTAGATATAAAATACATATACAGTTTAAATCATTTAAAACATGTATAAAATCGTTCATCCAACATATATAGCAAGTATACAGATAATATGCACACATAGCACGTAATTTATATAAAATACTTCATATCTATGTGTAAGATGAAAGTAACTATGCACTCACTTGATAAGGTGGTGACTCGGTACTCGGACGGCGCTTCGTTTACTTTAAAATAATTTCCTTCGACGAAACCTAGTATTATTACCACTAGATTTTAGTCTAATATTTACCGTGACTAATTATTAGTCTTATTATTATTATTATTATATAAGCGTTTAAACAATACTTTCCAACCACTATGTACAGACAGGGGCCAGACATAAAACACCGGAGGGCAGGACCATTTTGGCATATAGCACTTCTGAAATCCAACAACCCTATGCGGCCTTTTAAACCAGATTCTCCGTACTTCGAGTAGTTAAAAAGATATTATAACGACACTTATATAAGTCATAATAATAGCTCAAATATTTATTATAAGTTCATAATAACAATACTAATTTTTAATATAAGTTATATTAAAATAGGTAAGCATAACTTACTTACAAGGGGGTTTTAGCTGGGAGTCGGGCTCTGCAGGGGCAGAACTTCGTCGCTGAATCTTTCTAAGAAAGATTCGTGCAGCGCTTCAGCGCTCACCTTAATATACTAAAACTACAGAAAGAGAAGTCGAATCACGAGGGACCGAAATGCTCGGGGGATAAGAAGAGAAAGACTCTTGAATCAAGAGAATGGTGCAAGAAATATGAGAGCCCAAACCTCTTATTTATAGTAATTGAATTTACAAAAACTACCCTCCATAATTACTTAATGACCTTATAGTAATATAAACGACTAAACACCCCTTCATAATACTATTTTAAATAGATTTAACGATATTTGTACTAAACTAATGTCGAAAGTACTCAACACTAGTCTTATAATAACCGCATCGTCGATACCTTTCTAATGATATATACATTTGTATATATATGTGTACGTATATATGATTTATACTTTATTTTAATACGTAAATATGCTATTATAATTTGTAACTCGTTCATACGAACTCCATTTTTGACGTTCTTTATATCCACGCGTTGGTATTTACGAGTGCTACAACTTTCATTTAGACGCCGTCAGCTAATTCTCATTCTATCTAAGATTTACAAAACTGTATGGAATTTATCGCGCTCGAAGAGTAGGGACCAAGTTTCGTCCATATCTTTAACATACGAGCTCTACTCTTGGCATTCTTTATATCCACGCGTAGGTAAAAACAAGATCTAAAACTTTCATTTAGACTCTGTCGGTTAATTCTCGACCGATCTTAAATTTAACAGTAGGAGGAGATTAGACTGTTAAATGACCGCGAAGAATTCGTAACTCCTTCATACGGACTCCGTTTTCGTCTTTCTTTTTACCGTTGAGTTCCTATTAATGAGATCTTCAACTCTCATTTAGTTCGCGTAAGCCAAAAACCGCTCGAACTAAAATTCGAGTTTCGGGCCGTGCACTGCTAAGCCGAATCTTAGAAAAATCATAACTTCCTCATACGAAGTCAGATTTGGGCGTTCTTTTTATGGATGTTATTGGTTTAACATATTCTACGAATTTCATTTAGATTACTAAGGTCAAAAAGTCCTCTATCGCAAATTTGCTATTTACGCTTCCCGGTGCCGTGCCGGTTCCGTCGCGAAACTTCGACGGGTCATAACTTCTTCCTTATAACTCGGATTTATGCGTTCTTTATATGTACGGAACCCTTGAGACATTTTCTACAACTTGTTTAAGATTATTTATTCTAAATAATCTTTTGTCGAAAAGTCGTTTTCAACCCCCTATTATCTCTAAATTGACTAGCTCGGATCTACAGGCGTTACACTATTACTCTCTGTTTTAAGTCGCCGCCACCATTTAGCTAGACTAGTTAAATGTAAGTTTTATCAAGGCATCCAATACTATGACCCCTTTTTGTTTGGTCATAACCGTAATTTTCCAAACCGCCCAATGAATTTTTTTTGTTCTAATCTATGTGAATACAAAGAAACCTTCGTCTTATCCCCTCCGAACTATCAATAATCTTCTTTCGCATTTTAAAAAGCAAAAAAAATACTAAATGGGAAGAGTCCCCAACACGGATTTAACAAGGGTGAGAAGCCCCCAAAAGAAAAATTATTATCTATCTAAGAAGATAATTTAAATTTTAATTTATCAACAGTGGATATCCAAAATTTATAAAGTTTTATATTGACTCCATTCGGAAGCGCAAGATAAGTAAAAGGAAATCTAGCAGGTTCACAACACAAAAAACTAGAAAGGAACTAAATATCATCATCTTTCTCTCCCACACCATAAATCTTGATTTTATGAAGATTTACCTTCAAACTGAAAGGTAAATGAACAGATCTAAAAAATCTTTTAAGATTGAAAATGTTTATCTCGGACCATTCACAAATAAAATAACATCTTGTTCATAAATAAGGTGGCACAAGAGATGGCCACTATTAAGGAGAGTAATACCTTGAACTAGATGTTTCTCACAAGCCACACACATGGTGATCTAATCCCTTCTATAACAAGAATGAAAATAAAAAGAGATTAGGGATCTCCTTGTATAACTCCCCTTCTACTGTAAAATTCTTTCATAGCGGAACCATTGACTAAGTGTAACACCCATAAAAATCATGATAAATTTAAACTTTTTAAGACCAACCAATTTCACAAATTGTTTACAAACATAGTTTTTAAAAGCATTTCAACATCAGAGTTCCCAAAATCATAAGTCCAAAAGATAAGGATGTGTATGGTCACGCCTTTGCCTTCCTGTGGTCATCTCAAGTACCTGAAACATAACCCAAAACTGTAAGCCAATGCTTAGTGAGTTCCCTCAAAATACCAACACATAACCAAATAACATATATATATATATATATATATACACACACACATACACACACACACAATAACAACATGCAATGGGTCTGCAGCTAAAAGTTTGGATTACCCCTGAGCCTACAACATAAGTCTGGCTTGCCCTCGGGGCCCACAACTTATGTCCGGCTTGCTCCCCGACCAGATCAGTCCTTGGACTGAATACCATCAAGCCGTCAGTACGAGTCTAACATACCGCCCGATCCTCAGATCGTATCTGGAATGCTCATGAGCCCTCAATATAAGTCTGGCATGCCCTACCCGACCCTCAGCTCATATCTGGAATGTTCCAGG
The DNA here is from genome assembly GCF_052849685.1 of Lactuca virosa. Classification (NCBI taxonomy): domain Eukaryota; kingdom Viridiplantae; phylum Streptophyta; class Magnoliopsida; order Asterales; family Asteraceae; genus Lactuca; species Lactuca virosa. The sequence goes on from NC_136432.1 coordinate 91,985,705, forward strand.
GTTTTACTGCACGGATCAGTACATCCTCAACCCAACCTAACACAATATATCGACGTATACCCGATAATAAACATAAACAGATAATCATGCAATAGAGTCGCAGGTAATCCTACAGATCTACCAGTCGCAGGTAATCTTACGTCCCAACATCAGATCCATGTCCAAAATACACTCTAGAGTATTAAAGTTTCAACTTTATGACTTTACATGCCCATTAAGTGCCTAACTCAAGGTCTTAATCCATTAAGACATTCTACAAGATTCATGGAGAAAAACTAACCATTGGGACTTCATTTTTATGACTTAGGACCCATCCAAGGGTCTGAAAGGACAAATAAAATCGTCATGAACATGCCATGCTCAAGATAAGAAATTTGGGAGCAAAAAGTATCACTAAAACACCCATTTCTAGATCTACATGATTGAATGATAAAGTTGAAAGCTTTATACCTTAGAAAGGTTGCAAATGAAGAATAACTTCCAGATCCAAGGTGCTTCACTCCTCCAAGATGAGCTTGACTTCCTTCTTTCTTCTTCTAAGCACACAAACACACACTTTAAGGCTTGAAATGGCCTCACAATGTGGATCTAGGGTTACAACACAAATGAGAGGGTGGAGGCTGATAAAGTGAAGGGAAATGAGGCTATAAGGATGCTTAAATACCAGCTAAACCCTAAAAGTTAGGGTTTCCTCATTTAGAAAGTACGCCATGCGTACATTGATGTACGCCCAGCGTACTAGGACGTGCCCTAGTACGCTCAGCGTACACCACGTATGCATAACGTACTCCGAACGCCCTCAAATTATGATAATGCCCTTAAGGCCCTTCTTGCATACATTCTTGAACTTTTGGACCAAACCAATATAAATAAATTAAAGGGGTTTAATTTAGAAGTACCTCATATCGTGATGTTTCAATTCTCCCCCACTTGATCTAGACTTCGTCCTCGAAGTCTGTCGCGGCAAATAACTTACGATAATGCTCCTGCATCTCAGCCTCCGGATCCCATCCACTCGAAGCCTCTCTGATGCTGCCACTATACTTTTACCAACGGTATATTCTTGTTGCACAAGACCTTCATCTTCCTCTCCAAAATAGATACTGGCCTCTCAACATAGTTCAGGCACTCATCAACCTGAATATCGTCCAAGGAAATCACTGCATCATCATCCAATACACACTTACGCAGCTGCGAAACATGGAAAGTGTTGTGTATCTGACTGAGTTCCTCAGGTAGATCCAACCTGTATGCAACCTTGCCAACCCTGGGAACCACTCAAAAAGGCCTAATATACCAGGGGCCCAATTTCCCCCTCTTCCTGAAGCGTATCACACCTTTCCAAGGTGAGACCTTCAGTAATACCCAATCACCGACATAGAACTCCAACTCGGATCGGCGCTGGTAGGCATAGTTTTTCTGCAGACTCTGAGTTGTCTACAGTCTCTGCCTGATCTAATGGATAAGCTCTGTGGTCTGAAGGACCACTTTATTCCTTCCCATAACCCTGTAACCAACCTCGCCCCAACAAACCGGGGTACGACATCTCCGCCCATAGAAGAGCTCAAAAGGTGGAGCAACAATGCTGGAGTGATAACTAGTGTTGTAGGAGAACTCTGCAAGAGGCAGGTAGGAATCCCAACTCCCACCAAAATCAATAAGATAGGCCCGCAACATATCCTCAAGGGTTTGTAACGTCCGTTCACTCTGGCCATTGGTTTGCGGATCATAAGTAGGGCTGAAATGCAACATCATGCCCAGTTCCGCGTAGAACTTCTGCCAGAAACGGGAGGTGAACCGAACATCGCGGTCTGAAACAATAGAGACCGGAACCCCATGACGAGCAAAAATCTCAAAAACATACACATCATCCAACTTCTCGGCCGAAGAACTCTCCCTAATCGCCAAAAGGTGTGCATTATTGGTCAATCGATCCACGATGACCCATATAGCATCAAAACCATTTGCTGTCTTCAACAACTTGGTGATAAAATCCATACAAATCTTCTCCTATTTCCAAATGGGAACCTCCAAAGGCTACAGCTTGCCATGTGGCCTCTGATGCTCAACCATGACCATCCTGCAGGTCAAGCATCTCTCAACATATCGGGCTATCTCCCTCTTCATACACGGCCACCAGTAGGTCAATCTCAAATCCCGATACATCTTAGTGGCCCCCGAATGAATAGAAAAACAAGACTTATGAGCCCCCTCCAACATAATTTGCTTGATCCCACCAGAAATTGGAACCCAAACCCGACCACACCGGGACAAAAACTTCGACTATTCGTGACAAATCTGTCAGTTTCTCCCCGGATCCTCTCCTGCTTCTAGTTTTCCTTCCGAACTCCCTCAGCCTGAGTCTACTAGATCAATCTCAAAAGCGGAGAATCAACAAATATTCTCATACACGTCTCCCTATCTGAAGATCCATCCAACTTGTGGCTCAAAGCATCCGCTACCACATTTGCTTTACCAAGATGGTAAAGGATCTCGCAGTCATAATCCTTGACTACATCCAGCCACCTGCATTGTCTCATATTCAGGTTCGACTGATCCACAATGTGTCTCAAACTCTTATGATCCGTGTAAACCATACATCAGAACCCATAAAGATAATGCCTCCATATCTTGAGGGCAAAAACTACTACCCCGAACTCCAGATCATGCGTGGGATATTGCGACTCATGCGGCTTCAGCTGCCGCGAAGCATAAGCAATCACCCATCCTCTATGCATGAGGACTGCCCCTAATCGGTGGTGGATGCATCACAAAATACCACAAAATCCTCAACTCCCTCCGGGAGGGTCAATATCGAGGCCTCACATAACATTTACCGAAGAGTCTTAAATGTCGACTGCTACTCAGGGCCCCATCAGAAATCCACCCCCTTCATCGTCAGACGAGTGAGGTTACCGGAATCTTTGAGAAGTCCTGAATGAATCTCCAATAGTACCCTACCAAACCCAAGAAACTCCTGATCTCTGAGGGAAATTTCAGAACCTCCCACTACATCACAGCCTCGATCTTGGCCGGATCAACCAAAATCCCATCCTGGTTAACGAGGTGCCCAAGGAACTGGATATCTCGTAACCAAAACTCGCACTTCGATAACTTTTCATAAAGTCGTTCTCGCCTCAAAACCCATAGAAACTCTCGATGGTGCTCCTCATGCTACTCTCTAGTCTTGGAATACACCAAGATATCATCAATAAACACAATAACGGATCGGTCGAGCATCGGCCTGCATACCCGATTCATCAAATCCATAAACATAGCAGGCATTGGTGAGCCCAAATGGCATCACCACAAACTCGTAATGCCCATAACGAGTCGGGAACGTGGTCTTCTCCATGTCCTCCTCTCTCACTCTCACCTGATGATACCCAGACCTCAGATATATCTTGGAGAACCAAGAGGTACCCTCTAAATGATCAAAGATGTCATCAACCAACGAAAGGGGATAACGGTTCCTTACCGTTAACTTGTTTAACTTTCGGTAATCAATGCACATCCAATATGAACCATCCTTCTTCTTGACGAACAATATCGGTGCTCCCCATGAAGAACTGCTCGGTATGATGAACTGTTTTCCTAGCAGTTCCTGCAGCTGAGATGACAACTCCTACATCTCAGGCGGTGCCAAGCGGTACGACTATTTGGCAATCGGGCTGCACCTAACACAAGGTCAATCCTGAACTCGACCTGCCTCTCGGGAGGCACATCGGGAAACTCCTCTGGGAATACATCTGCAAACTCCCTGACCACTGGAACCTCTGAAACTGAAATCTGATCCCCAATTCGAGTGTCAACCACATAAGCCAAATAACCTGCACACCCATGTTGAATATATTGATAAGCCCTCGCTGCCGAACAAAACCCTGAACTGACCCTGGTTCCCACGGGCTATAACCTAGTATATATAATATGATAAATGATTTGAAAAGTATATTATGGTTATTTGGTTATGTGAACTCTTTTCAAATAGTAAGTTAATGATTTAATGTTAAATCTTTTGATAAGAATTACAAGGAAAAAGTATGTTATATGACATATGAGTTATGTTGAAATTATATGCGTTTGATATGAAAATGTTTAGTACTATGCAAATTGCTATGATTTGTTGTAAGTATGGAATTTTGTTCGAGCGAGTGTTGAAAAGAAAAGTGTGATGCATCATTTACATAATTGCATAGTAATGAAAACTAAAGTAAATGTCAGTTTTCCCAAGGGTCTGTACGAGCATTAATATTTCCTAGGGTTCCACATAGGGATAAATGAAAGTCTAATAGGAGGGTACATCATGGTGCAAAGTAAAGAGTCTTAAATGATGGGGCCATGGCAAGATGATTTGTTGTGGTCACATAATGTAATTGAGTCCAACCAGCATGATGAAAGTGATTGGTTTTATAGGTTATAAAACTATGCATGAGGCGGAAAAAATACTTAACTCTTAAGTTCACATGCAACCTATTTGGACCTATGTTTTCTTTATTGATAGAAATAAACTGTGAACATCAAGAACCCTAATGGTAACATTTTATAATCAAAATATAAATAGAATTAGGGTTACATACCTCTTGATTATTGTAGCAAATAATCACACTAATATCCTTCTTGAAAACCTTGGAAAACAATCACCAAAAGATTAGTGCCTCTAATGGTTTGTACCTAAAACCCTAGGAACTCTAGAATGAAGAGGATAGAGAGAGGAGAGGGATATGAATTTCGTTCCTAAGCTTGTAGGTAAAGGTATGAACAAAAATAATGAGCCAAGTGGTCATATTTATAGTTTAGGTAACTTGTAGGCAAAGCTAGGTTTGAATTGATTAAATAATAAATTTAATCCTAATTCAAATAATTTCCTTATCTGCATCGAGGAGGCTTTAAGAAACCCTAAGAACCCCTCCAAAACCGTCCATGTCATGGAGGGTTCTAGAATTGCTTCTTTTGTTCAACTATTAAACAATTACAATTCACCCCTTGCACCTTTAATTAATTCTAATTAATACCAAATTAATTTCAGATAAGTTAGAATTATGTTTTAGAGCTTGTTGAAACTAATTTTTAGCGACATTAGAAGACATAACAACACCATTGGCTTATTGGGCAATATACACTTTCTATTAGACTGCATAAGGATGCTACTAAAGGTATTGAAGCTGTCAAACAACCCTAGGAAGTTGCTAGGTGACGTGAAAACAAGCTCGATGTTGTTACATTGATGCTCAAAGAGATTGATGGAGCAACGAGGCTGCTGGAATAGGTCAAGAATGGTTGGAAGAGTTGTGGAAGGTGTATGGCAACATTAAATGGTTGGTGAAATTACCAAAATCCATTTTGTGATGTACCATATCATGTGTGATTATTTGTGAGTTTTCGCAAACTTGAATTTCCTACAAAAGGGTCAGCATTGGGCGAAACACTAAAATTACCCCTGGAAGCACCCTTGAATATTGTTTTTAAATTTATTTGACTTATTTTTCGACTGATTGGATTGAGAGTAAAGGATGGCAGTCGATTGTAGTGGAGAGTCAAGGATGTGGTAGGTGGATTATTCACGTATTTCATGCAAAAGTAACATATTTTTAGCCTTGATAAAGGAGGGAAATGGTTTAGTATTAGTGATGACGTCAAATATAGTATCTTATGACAAGGGAAATTGACAAAAAATTTGCGTGTCCAATTCGACTTCAATGATTAGGGGTCAATGGCATCAACAACATTCTTTAAGAAATGGAAAAACTCGGTAACAGAAAATGAACCTTTCTTGGTATTGCAAAATTTGTCTTAAAGTTGTAATATCTGAGCCATCTTGATGTTGAGAATAATTTTATCGAGCTTATTCCAAAGATCTATGCTGGTGTAATTATTGGTTGATATATTCTGAAGTGGATTCATATAACAAATGGTAAAAAAAACCATGATTTGTTACATGCATCAATGGCATTCCATCTTCATTAGCATCACCATTAGGAAGAGACTTATCATTTATATGACGAAGAATATGCACACATTGAAACTAAATTGCGAGTAGGCATTTGTGAGGGCATATACGAATTATGCCTATGTTGGAGTCGATGAAGGTGTTACAATGGAGGTTGAGGATGAGTCTGATGACATAAATGGGTACAGAGGTCGATAAAAATCGTAAAACAAATTGTAAAAACAAAAGATATGAAAATGCTTACCTTAGGAAGACAGATTGCAGTGTGACAACCAAGTAACCCATGGATAATGGGGATTGATGGCGTCTTGACCCTACATGAACACGATGGCTTCTCAAGGGTCTACAACAATCAACATCAAGAGCGAAGAAAAGGCAACAATAGCCCTGTTGGAAAAAAAAAACAAATGATTGAAGGTAGCCTTTAGATAAAGAATTATAGAAGTCTGGTAGCAGAAATGACGATTGCCGACGACAGCGGTGAGGGATCGAGAAACCCTAAACGACTAGGCTTGATACCATGTTTGATTTTTTATCTTTTTTTGAACCGGCAAATTTAATTACTCCTAAGCAAATACCTAATGTCACATATGTCCACTACAAGACTTGAACCATCGACCTCAAACAGGGAGGACAACACCTGATTCCGTTGGGCTAGCTAGATATCGTAGAAAACCTATTATGTTTAGTATTGCATTAACATTGGTATAAATAGATACACAATTTACACAAAGGACCATACACTATACGAAAAGAAAAAAATAAGACTACACAAAATATACTATTATTTGACAATCAGCTCTAAATAAGTATATAGAAAGACAATCGAAATCAGTTTTGTACCCGATAATAATTATGTTTGACAAAAAAAATACTCTTTTTTTATGGGATAGAGGCAATATTTGCGAATAAGATATCCATGGATAATCAAATATGACAACTTAAAACAAGATTTCTTAGCATACAAAGCAATGAAACACTCATGTACGTAAACATAAGGATCAAGTCTCGTGCATAACTTGCACATATTATTTTGTGAAAGGTAAACAAATATAGATCCATGTATATAATACAGAAAAAATCTGGATTTGAATTCAGTTACAAATGTTTTAAAAAAAAACATTTGTAATTGTACTGTCAGAAAATTGACACTAAAAATCTGAATTTCAGTTGTATCCGTTACCGTAGCTAGTGTTTCCTTGGGTAAATTGTAGTATCGGAAATCTGTCCCTAAAAAATATTCGTTGAAAATTGGCCAGTAAAATTTACCCACGTGTTTCTACCAAGCGTTTTTACCTGTGCACATCTGCCAATGCATTACCAACGAAAAACTAACGAATTTTGCTATCGAAAATATGGCAATGTTTTAAACGATATGTCAGCCTACCTATGGTTGAAGCATGTGAGTTTCGAACATAATCAACCCAATTTTAAAATGTTTATATCATATTACCATTGATCACGAGTAGGTCATCTTGATGATAATGATGTCTAGTAGTGTTTCTTAACATATATTTTCATGATTAATTCAAAAGGTACGAATATGGTCAAAATACAAAAAAAGGTTTATGTTTTAGCCATATTATACGGATTTAGCCTCTTAATTGTTAGTTGCTTTTGTAAGTCAATTATCTTTATTTATGATTAAAAACGATTTGTTTACCCTGTTGGATATTGGTGGTAAAAATTCTCAAATAATAAAAAATACCATGTGTTTTATGCCCAAAAATTATATAGCACAACAAAATAATAAGATGAAATGATATACAAATCATATCTTTAAATTTACAGTAATAAACGCTTAGGTTACAAGTATTAATCATACCTTACACAATAACTGAAGTTACACCCTTCATACATAGAGCTGTAATTTATTGACAATAATTAATACGGAGTATTAGATTCATGCTCTCTTCACCCCTCTGTGTATTTCAAGGGATCACGGGTATAGGAGTAGCAACTAGAGGTGTTGCCCTAAGCAACACAAGGCCAAATATATCATTCATGTCCATTTCTTCTCTGGCATGAGGAAGCTCCCAATCAAAATGATACACAAACGAAGCCACCATTAAACTTACAACCCGATTAGCCAAATTAATACCCGGACACATCCTTCTCCCCGAACCAAATGGTAAAAATGCAGACCTTACCTCCCCAAAACCTTTCTGGCTTGAACATCAATGGATTCTCCCAATATCTTGGGTCACGTGCTATGGACCATGCGTTCACCAGAATTTGTGTGTTTTTTGGCACAATATATTTATCGAGTTTAACTTCAGTCTCAGTTTTGTGAGGAGCTAATAAAGGCACTGATAAGTGAAGCCGCATTGTTTCTTTGATTACAGCTTGCAAATAAGGCAAGTCGAGGAGTTTGGCTTCTTGAATTTTCCCATCTTTTCCTATTGTTGTGGAGACTTCTTCACGAACTCTTAAGAACATATCAGGATTTAGTAGCAGTTCAGTCATTGCCCATTCTGTTGTGTTTGAACTTGTTTCGGTTCCTGCTAAAAACAAATCCTGTAATTTAATTTCGTTAGACCAGTGGATTTTTATACCACAGGTTGAGGTTAAAGTCTCCTTAGAAGGAAAAATATTTAAAGGAAAAGTTAGTTAGCAGATTAAAAAAACAATAGATTTTCATAAAATAGTTATCATTCAATGAATGCTGTTATGAAATAATTATAATATTCTTTCATATAGCAATTAGCCAATTATCAATCCATCAAAGGTATAGTCCAAATTCTAACTGCCATTTTCTTTTCTGGTCTATATAAACTCATCTGCATAAAATCAAGACAATTGGAAAACTTGGAGTAATGGTTACTAGGGAAAAGAAAGTAGAAGTGGTGACTTTTAAGGAATAGAATTATTATTGTATTTCTTTTCTTAAATTACCAAAAATAGATGGTCTATAAAAGGCTCTTTTGTTTAGGTTTGGCTATTTATTATTTGGATAAAATAGAATTGTCACAATTTAGATTTGGATTATTTCATTTAGATATTCTGAATTTTGGATGAATTTTCAGGAAAACCAAATTAATATTTTGGATTCGGGATTGGTTTCGGTGTATAAAATAAAAACCAATTAGTCCAAAAAATTGAATAACAATTTATTATTTATTTATATTTTTTGTTTTTAATATCCATCTTTTGATTATTTATTATTTTACTAATTAAGTTGTAGTTTTAAATAGATTAGAAAGTATTCCCTAATTAAAAAACGTGAATGTGTACTTTTTAAATGTTTTTAATTTATTAGATATTAAATTATAATATACTTTTTCTTGATGTTAGTTTATGAATTTTCATTCAAAGTTAAACAATTTATTCAAGTTATATATATTTTTAAGTATTCAAAAAGAAATTTAAAAACTGATCAAACCAAATTGTAATTTGTTGGTTCGGATCGGAGTTAAGTTTAATTTCAATTATTTGGATACATATTTGAAAAACAAAAATAAATTTTGATTTACAGTATTAGATTGGATCAAACCAATGAATACATACTAATAAGTATTTTTAGTTATAGTTTTTATACCATGTTTATTTTAGTTGTTTAATTATTACTTTGGGACTCAAGTGTTATACCATCTGTCTAACTTATATAAAACCTGCTTATTACTTACTTGAATTAATGCTTATTATACTGAAACTAATTACTATCATTTATGGGTATTTCAACCGTAAAATCATATGGATCTATCATTTTTTTTTTGTTTTTTATAACCAACCATGCATGCATACAAAACATTAAAATATAATTTATCAAGTTATTATATTTATTTATTTCATAACTTTATCCACTTTCGTCTTTATACTGTATAAATTAATACAAGCATTTTAAAAAATAAACATTTTAAATAAGCAGCACCAAACACCCATTTAAAAACAAGTCATGAATTTTAAACATTATACATATATATACAACCTAACTATTATTATTATTATTATTATTATTATTATTATTATTATTATAATAATAAAAAGGTGATGTGTCCTTTCGGAGACATCAAGTAAAACTAGAATGAAACAAAGAAAATTAACAATGTTTTTTCGCAGGATGATATACTTAAATTGAGAAATGATCCAGAAAAAAAGGTGACAGAACTCCAACTTCATAGCCTTTTATGTGTAAAGAAATCATTTTTAATATAAAAATATAGTAATCAACATTATTATAGTTTATATGTATCTGAAATTTTAGACACATTTGGAAAATATAAATAAACACAAAGCCTATATATTTCATTCAAATTTCTCATAAGCATTATAACTTTTATAATTTTTATTTTGATAGATATCATTTTTTAATCTTATATTTATTAATCCGTTACTCTAAACTATATATTTATTAAGTAACAGCAAGGGATATTATGTTTCACTAGTTATATATATCGAGTTATCGACACTAAATTTCTTGAGAATCATTGGGATTATTTATAATATGTCTTTTTAGGTTTTTTTGTATAGTGTTTTCCTTGCATTTTGATATATATAATAGTTAAACAGGGAAAAGGAGGATCTACCACAAATAAAGACTTGATGTGTATGAGATTGAAGTCGGATTCCTTATCTTCACTATAGTCCAGCAGTGAATCCAACATATCACCAAACCTCGGAAGCTTCAACTGTCGATGCTTTAACCTCTCGTTTATGAAACCTTCTGTTACTTTATCAAACCAACCATAAGCAGCCTGCGCTTGCCGCCTTATGTTCTGTGGGTCCAACGGCTTTAAGACCGGAAATATGTCTGCTATGTTAAACTTCCCGTCCACCTCCATCAGTGTCTTCACCGCAGTCTTGAACTGTTGGGAATATACGAAACAAGTTAAGCACTTCGAACAAAACGATTAACGATTTCGGTAACACTCACGGAATAAAAACTACTGAAAAATTGCAAACGAAACTGAACACGATATTTAACGTGGTTCGGTCTAATCTGACCTACATCCACGGGGGAACGAGAGAGAGGAGATTTTATTAACACCAATGAAATTACAATCATACAATGCTAAAATCTGCACTTGTAATCTGATCACTGACTGTAAGATATCACTCGTAATTTTTGGCTGCCAAAAATTAAGGCTCTGCACAAAAATTAATAACTCACTAATTTATCTGTGTATCTACTCTCTATGATGTTATGGTTATTGTGTATCTAACAAATGAAGAGAAAATGAATATTTATAGTCTTTGAGCCGTAACCTTCTTCTTCAATTCACACATATATACGTATATGTTGCTGCAAATTATGACTTGTGTGTCTCATGCATTTAATGCATCACATGCCTACTGCATATTCTTGACTTTGAAGCTACGTACCAGTTTCCAATTTCCCCAGTAGCACACTTTTCATTAGAAAGTACCCCAAGTCTTCACACATGAACCAATTAATCGTAAATTTACAATATTGGCCCTTGAACTTTGTCATTTATGGCTTCACTAGCCCAACAATCTCCCACTTGGAGACATAAATGACTTATTATTTTTCTGCCATTCAAAAAACTTTGCAACATTCCTTAATCTCTCTCCATCTCTCTCTCTCTCTCTCTCTCTCTCTCTCTCGTTTTCTGCCATGCCTTTTCTCAAACTTCTGAAAGGCCAGTTGAAGCCATACAAAGCTTCAACTTTTCAGTGGTAACCACCTTGGTGAACATATCTGCTGGATTCTTCGTTCCAAGGATTTTCTTCAGATTTAGAGTTCCATCATTAATTAATTCTCGAATAAAATGGTACCTCATCTGAATGTGTTTCGTTCTACTATGAAACACTGGATTCTTTGCCAAGTAAACTGCACTCTGGTTGTCACAATGCAATACACAATCCTCCTGATGCATTCCAAGTTCTGATAGAAAGTTCTTCAACCATATAAGCTCTTTGGCTGCTTCTGCAATGGCCATATACTCTGCTTCTGTGGTTGAGAGAGCAACACTCTTTTGTAACCTGGACATCCAACTGATTGATGTACCTCCAATCATGAACACATAACCTGTTGTGCTCTTTCCTGAATCCACACATCCACCCAAATCAGCATCGGCGAACCCTTCTAAGATCACACCCTTTCTTCTGAAACATAAGGCAACCTCAGATGTTCTTTTCAAGTAGCGTAACAACCACTTTACTCCCTCCCAATGCTCTTTTCCTGGATTTGACATGAACCTGCTCACAACTCCCACTGCATGAGCAATGTCTGGTCTGGTGCATACCATAGCATACATCAAGCTACCAACTTCAGATGCGTAGGGAACTTTAGTCACCTGTTCCCTGTCTTCTTCCGTATTTGGGGATTGCTTCTTTGAGAGTCTCAACTGACTTCCCAAAGGTGTACTTCTGGCTTTAGCATCTGCCATGCTGAACTTTTCTAAAACTTTCTTGATGTACTTAGCTTGTGAAAGTTTTATTGTACAGATAACTCTGTTTCTGGCTATGCTCATGCCCAATATCTGCTTAGCAGCCCCTAGGTCCTTCATCTCAAACTCTCTGGACAACTGCTTCTTAAGCTTGTTGATCTCCTGCATGTCGGACCCAGCGATCAACATGTCATCAACGTATAATAACAAGATGATGTATGAGGAGTTGAATTTCTTCAAGTAACAACAGTGATCCATCTCACATCTGTTGTACCCACTCCTTTGCATGAAGCTATCAAACTTCAAGTACCACTGTCTTGGAGCTTGCTTCAATCCATACAGACTTTTCTTCAGTTTACACACCAGATTTTCCTTACCAATTGTAAGAAAACCCTCTGGTTGTGTCATGTAGATGTCTTCTTTCAGGTCACCATGGAGAAAAGCTGTCTTCACATCTAGCTGCTCTAGATGGAGATCTTCAGAGGCTACAATACCTAAGACCATTCTGATTGTAGTCATCTTTATAACTGGAGAGAAGATCTCATTGTAATCAACTCCTCTCTTTTGTTGAAACCCTTTTACTACCAACCTTGCTTTGTATCGTTTGGTGCCATCAATCTCATCTTTGACCCAAAACACCCATTTATTCTGCAGTGCTTTCTTCCCTTCTGGGAGCTTGACCAAGGACGAAATGTGGTTCTGGTCAAGTGAGCTCAACTCGTCTTCCATAGCCTTCTTCCACTGTATGGAATCTTTCATCCTCAAGGCCTCTGGATAAGACTCAGGTTCACCATTCTCTGTCAACAGCAAGTAATTAGCTGAAGGAGAATACCTAACTGGAGGTCTTCGTACTCTAGTGGATCTACGGATAATAGGAGTTTCGGTTTCTGCATCATCTGCAACCTCATCCTCTGAACTACTATCCACTGTGCTCCCACTATCTTTAGATACATCGGAGCTCCCACTGCTTCCTGAACTTTCACCTATCTCTGGAGTACTAACAGGTTTTACAACGTCATCATCTGAGATTTCTTCTAACTCAACTTGATCCTTCTTTTCTGGTTGCTTGTCGCTATTGGAGCTCTTTGCAAGTTCATCCTTGTATAGAGCATTCTCGTTGAACACCACATCCCGACTTCTGATAACCTTCTTATTCTCATTATCCCAGAAGCGGTACCCCATGTCATCCAACCCGTAACCTATAAAGGTGCACTTCCTTGCCTTTGCCTCTAGCTTGTCTCTCTCTGAGTCTTTAACTTTGACATACGAGACACAACCAAATACCTTCAAGTGTTTGAGCGAAATCTCCCGACCTTGCCATTCCTCTTCTGGAATCTTGAACCCTATGGGGACTGAGGGTCCTCTGTTGATTAAATATGCAGCTGTGTTGACCGAATCTGCCCAGAACATCTTGGGTAAACCTGCATGTAGTCTCATGCTTTTAGCCCTCTCGTTCAATGTTCGGTTCATCCTTTCTGCTACTCCATTTTGCTGAGGTGTCTCCGGAACCGTCTTCTGCATTTTGATTCCTTGGTCAGCACAATAATCAACAAATTCTTTGCTACTGTATTCGCCCCCATTGTCTGATCTGAAACACTTGATTTTCAAGTTTGTTTCATTCTCTACAATAGCTTTCCATTTCTTGAATGTGCTGAAAACTTCACACTTATGCTTCAAGAAATAAACCCAAACTTTCCTTGTGCAGTCGTCAATGAAAGTAACGTAATATCGAGACCCTCCCACTGAAGAAACCGAAGTGGGACCATAAACATCTGAATGAACTAACTCCAACTTTCTGGACTTGGGCGGATGACCTATATTTGTGAAAGTAACTTTCTTCTGTTTACCCAGAATACACGGCTCACAGAAGTCAACTGTCACAGTCTTCAGATCTGGTATTCTTCCTTTGGAGGCTAGCATCTTCATTCCTTTCTCACTCATATGGCCAAGTCTTTGGTGCCATAGAGTGGATATCCCAACTTCTTCAATAGCATGTACTTCAGCATCAGAAACTTCCACCATATATAGTGTACCCCGCTTCTGACCTCTAGCAACAACTAAGTTTCCCTTTGTCACTTTCCACTGATGATCACCAAATGTAACATGGTGACCTTCATCTTCAAGCTGCCCCACAGATATTAATATCCTCTTCAAGTTTGGAATAAACTTGACATTCTTCAAAGTCCACTTCGTACCCAAAGTTGTCTTGAGGACCACATCCCCAACTCCAGTAATATCCAGGCTCTTGTTATCTGCTAATCTAACTTTCCCTTTATACTGCTTGAAATTATGCATTACTTCTTTGGAATGACTAGCATGAAACGACGCACCAGAATCCATGATCCAAGATTCAGTTGAGTTTTCGACACAACAAATGAGCGCATCATCAACAGAATCTACTGCCATATTTACTTCCTTCTTGCCTTTATCTGCCGAAGGCTTTGGGCACTGATTTCTGAAATGACCTTTCTCATTACAGTTCCAACAGGTAATATCTTTCCTGTTCTTCGACTGACCTCTCTTTTTTGACTTCGATCTTCCTCTACCACCACCTCCTCTGTTGGTCTTTCTTCCTCTGCCTTCAGTAGTTAGAAGATTACTGGAAGCTTCTCCGACACTCCTTCTGCGCACATCCTCACCAAGGATTAAATCACGAATACCTTCGAATGATAGCTTGGCACCTCCGGCTGAATTGCTAACGGCCGTCACTGTGCCGGACCAACTATCGGGTAACGATGATAATAGTAGCAACGCCATGACTTCATCTTCAAATCCAATATCAACAGATATCAATCTTGATATTATTGAGTTGAATTCGTTCACGTGGTCTGTTACTGAGCTACCCTCCTTCATCTTCAGATTTATAAGCTGCCGAATCAAGAAAACCTTATTTGCCGCCGAAGGTTTTTCGTACATATTAGACAGCGCATTTATCAGATTGTAGGTTGTCTTCACATTGACAATATTGTAAGCTACATTCTTTGCCAATGACAACCTTATCACTCCGAGTGCCTGCCGATCTAATAAGTCCCACTCCTCCTGCGTCATTGCTTCTGGTTTGTCTTTGGACAAAGGTTGGTGTAACTTCTTCTGGTAGAGATAATCTTCGATTTGCATTTTCCAGAAACCGAAATCTTGACCATCAAATTTTTCGATCTTAACTTTCCCATCTTCAGCCATAGCTCTGATACCAGTTTGTTGGGAATATACCAAACAAGTTAAGCACTTCGAACAAAACGATTAACGATTTCGGTAACACTCACGGAATAAAAACTACTGAAAAATTGCAAACGAAACTGAACACGATATTTAACGTGGTTCGGTATAATCTGACCTACATCCACAGGGGAACGAGAGAGAGGAGATTTTATTAACACCAATGAAATTACAATCATACAATGCTAAAATCTGCACTTGTAATCTGATCACTGACTGTAAGATATCACTCGTAATTTTTGGCTGCCAAAAATTAAGGCTCTGCACAAAAAATTAATAACTCACTAATTTATCTGTGTATCTACTCTCTATGATGTTATGGTTATTGTGTATCTAACAAATGAAGAGAAAATGAATATTTATAGTCTTTGAGCCGTAACCTTCTTCTTCAATTCACACATATATACGTATATGTTGCTGCAAATTATGACTTGTGTGTCATGCATTTAATGCATCACATGCCTACTGCATATTCTTGACTTTGAAGCTATGTACCAGTTTCCAATTTCCCCAGTAGCACACTTTTCATTAGAAAGTACTCCAAGTCTTCACACATGAACCAATTAATCGTAAATTTACAATATTGGCCCTTGAACTTTGTCATTTATGGCTTCACTAGCCCAACATGAACCCCCCTACATCATCAGACTCATAGCTGGCCACGTTCTTTGAAACGCATGTGTTGGACATTTGGTTGAGCGCCACCGCAAATGCCAAGTTTCCTATATCCACCGCCACCTTCTTCTGCCCAGACTGATGAAGAAACTCCACCATGCCCTCCACCACGCTCTGGCGAACGTCACGGAGGGTGTCAAGTTTGTGTTGGTGGGTGAGGGATATGTTGAGAGCTTTCCGCATGCTCCGCCACTCTTGGTTTGCAGAGATCCATAGGACCGCCGAGTCATGGTTATCCAAGGCGGTGACTGGGTCCGGGACAAATCGACTAGAGCATGCATCGTCGTTGTGTTGGAGGATTTCTCTGGCGGCGTTGGGTGTAGATGCCACCACGCTGGTGATGCTGCCTAATCGGATTGTCATGAGTGGGTTGTATTTGTGGGAGAGTTTGGCAAGAGACTCATGGGGTTTGGGTCCAATGTCAAGAAGGTTTCCGATGATGGGGAGGCCGGCAGGACCTGGCGGTAGTTTCCTTGCACGGTAGAGGCCAAGGCCATGGAGGAGGAAGAGAAAGGTAATGAAAGATATACCCAGAAATAGAAGTTCCATTGCTTCTTGTTTTGTGAATTATCCGAAGGTTATATCTATTTATATAACGATTGTTTGAAATTTGGTAGATAAAATCTGTGTATCTACCAAATTACAAAACTTCTTACGTTATAATGGCATGGACTCATGGTGCATTTTTAAATCAAGTCCTGTGTTTTCAATTTAAACACATTACTACACAAATGATTTGTTGATGTGGTTAAAATAATTGATTTGTTGATGCGGTTAAAATAATTATTTGATGCGGTTATTGAACCGTACTAACAAATATCGCATCAAAAAATACTCTCATTTAATGGTGAGGTTATAAAACCGCATCAAAAAATAGTCAAAACCGTACCAAAAAACAGTACAGGAAAATTAAAAACCGCACTATAAAATGATGAAAACCGCCCCAAAAAATGCAAACAGCACCAAAAAAAACTATCCCACCGGAAACCACCCTTAAACCACCATCATCTCTACCACCTATTTGTTGTCGATAAGACCATAACACAAGAATCACCAAGCCACACCACTTTTATCGCCATTAACCTCCGTCGAGCATCTCTATATTGACCTTATTTACAACCGAGCATAAACCACCAACAGTTGACACCATCGCCATCTGCCCTACCTTAGCCTGAAACCATCATTACAGCCACGAAGAACACCCAGCATATCTAGTTACCATCGTTTTTTTACAACCCTTACCATCTTCACTTCTTGAAAACAACTCCTAAATCTTCATGAGTCTGCTTCTCTTCTAGTTAAACATCTCGCCAACTCGGACCACCCTTATACCACCTGTCATCTCCAACAAGAGCCACCGAGAACACCGTCAATAGAGCCCCTGCCTTTGCGGAAAACCATCCACGCACCACCATCTCCTACATATTTCCGATCCATCACCCTTATTCCACCTTAAACAAATCAACTGTAAATCAGTAACAAAAAAAAGGAAGAACATCAATTAGTTTATCTGCTTGCTTGCCATCTCCACCACTAACCACTGCCACAAATGTCGTGTCTTTGCCGAGAACCATCCAAGCACCACCATCTCCAACATATTTCCGATCAACCAATTTATTTCATCTTAAACAAACCAAATGTTAATCAAAAAAGAAAATAAGGAAGAAGAAAAGAGATATGATTCTTGTGTTGTCTGTAAAAGGGGGAAAAACACACGCATGACACACATACTTTTAGAGAGAAATGAAAATATAGGAGGAAAACGAAAATATGAGAGGAAATGAAAATTTCGAGGGATCAACCAACTTGTAGCTTGCTTGAACATGAAATTTTTGAACGAAATTTGGAGGGATCTCGCAAAAGATGAAAATTTCGAATGAAATTTTTAGAGGAAAGATTAATGGTGCGGTTCATGTTTTTTAGTACGAATTGTTTTTTTGGTGCGGTTCAATGTTTTATAGTGTGAATTATTTTTTTGAGGCGGTTGTAATTGTTTTTTGGTGCGGTTTTCACGTTATTTTTTGGTGCGGTTTGGGAACCACATCAGAAAATTCTTTAATGGTGTGATTTTGGGAAACTGCACTAACAAAAGTATTTTTTGAGGCCGTTGTAATTGTTTTTTGGTGCAGTTTCTACATTATTTTTGGTGCGGTTATGGGAAACCATATCAGAAAATGCTTTAATGGTGCGATTTTGGTAAACCGCACTAACAAAACTATTTTATGGTGTGGTTCTCTTGTTTTTTTTATTATGTAGATATTTAATAAAACGGTTTTTTAGAAAGAAGCGCATCAAAAAAAAAAACTCACTCACACTATTAAATGACTTGTGTACTATTGACATGCATCGTCACTACAGTTTTGTTTTGCCACTTGCGTGGTCCACATTATTTTTGGTGCGGTTATGGGAAACCGCATCAGAAAATGCTTTAATGGTGCGATTTTGGTAAACCGCACTAACAAAGCTATTTTATGGTGTGGTTCTCTTGTTTTTTTATTTTTTATTATGTAGATATTTAATAAAACGGTTTTTTAGAAAGAACCGCATAAAAAAAAACCATTCGCACTATTAAATGACTTGTGTACTATTGACATGCATCGTCACTACAGTTTTGTTTTGCCACTTGCTTGGTCCCCTGCGCTCAACGCCGTTTGTCTTGCCCGGTTAAAACATATCATGTTCCAATTGCTTGGTCCGTGCGCTCAACGCCATTTGTCTTGCCAAGCATGCTTGGTCCCCTGCGCTCAACGCCGTTTGTCTTGCCCGGTTAAAACATATCATGTTCCAATTGCTTGGTCCCTGCGCTCAACGCCATTTGTCTTGCCAAGCACGTGACGGAAAATGAAGGATTCTAAATTCACTTACTTAAAACTAGTAATCACTTAGTCAAAACCACTAATACTAAAGTCAAATAATAAAATAAAATAAAAAATAGTAACCCAATCTCATATTTAATGAATAAAAGATTATAAAGGTTATACGGTCCTAGCGCTTTGCCTCAACTTTTTTTTTTATATCTTAATTAATTTTTATATAATGTTTATAATTCTATAATTTCAGTTTTTAATCCTTATTTTATATACTTTTTTATTTATATTATAATATCTAAATTATATTTTCTTATACTTAAGTTAAAAAATAGAATGGTTATAAACTATCATAATTGTTGTTTTTTATTTTTTGATTAGTTTCGTATTACTATATATTATTATTATTATTATTATTATTGATTATTGATTATTGATTATTGATTAAGCTCATATTAATTTTCGATTATACCTTAGGCGATATGTGGTCATCTCGGCTGCACATAGTTCCTTAATCTAGATAGACGATTTGTAAAATTATGATATTCATCATATGGCCGCGGCCTATTCTTTTTTTATTTTATTGTTATTAATGTTAAACAAAAAAACATATTAAAAAGGCAAAATTATCATCTTTTTTTTACCAAACACAAGTATTATAAATAAAAAAAATTATTTTCATTTACAACCATTTGGTCAAACACTCTCATATTTTAATTTTAATAGAAATACATTAATATTAACAATAAAATATGTATTATTAATAGTATAAATAAACTTTATTAATTATCAGAGACATCAATATGAATATTATAATTATTATGTCCCGCAATTCAATGGAATATACCTATTAAGTCAAGCATTATATAATATTTTCCATCAAATAGAACGTTCTGATATATTATTATGCCAAAGTGGCAAAATTTTAAGCATTGAATACGATTCTTGTAAATCAACTTTCACGTAATGGTCATTATGAACGTAGGCGATAACCATAAATCTATGATGTGAGATGTTTCGCGGACCATGCGAAAAAGGAAAACATATCGACGAACCTTGTTTGTCTAAAAAGTAGACGATTACACCATCTTGTTAGCAATGAGGAAACCAGTATCCGACATAATCATCCAATATTCATTTTAGGCTCCTTTGCCATCAAATGATCATAAGTAGCACGATTGATTTCTATGATCTTCTCTGTATTCAACTTGAAGTTGTAACACTCTAAATTTTCAAACAAATTTTTTTTTTCATTTTTTTTAAAGATTCACAAAACACAGTTTAACAGTTCTCATGCCAATTTGAAATTTTTCTCAAACACAAAACATAATAAATTGTTATCAAAATATCCTAGAATCCACATAAACTCAATCATCAAGTTGGTGTGTACAATCATGTTGGCGCCTTCCCGTGATCCTAAGATGTACCTGAAACACATTTACACCAACACTGTAAACACGAAGCTTTGTGAGTACCCCAAAATACCACATACACAAATAATTAGCCTCTCATGGCTATATCTCGATAAGGACCCTGCGGTCATGTGTCTCAGTGAAGACCTTCTGGTCTCACGTCTCGGTATGGACCTTCCGGTCGTAACTCAATATATACATAGAATAATATAACAGCATAAGTCACAAAGACAAGATGCATAATAACACATAACTCAGTATAAGCAAATAAGACCCTCCGGTCAATAACACACATAATACCCTCCGGTCAGTAACACGAACAAGACCCTCAGGTCACACATAGATTACCACTCAGGTAAGTATAGTGAGAAGACTCACCTCGTGAAGTAAAGCAAATAAATCATGCACCCGAACTGCCGGTCTAGATTGTGCCTAACATATGTCATATATACCTCTAATTAAAAATTGATATTAACAACCCTCAAATATGTTGGCTAAGTTTCTCTACCAACCTCAGAAGAGTAAAAGACAATTTTACCCCTCCATGGCCTCCAAAGTCCACAGTTTGACCAAAACCCTAAAAGTCAACACCCAGTGCGTACATTGGGCGTACAGCCCTCTACGTTGGGCGTACAACTGGTCATGCATAGATCGGGGTGGACTCAGCGCTACGATGCGCATAACTGGAGGTACGCACGGCGTACGTCCCAGACTCACTTTTCTTACTCTCTTGGTCTTAATCTGTTAAGACAATTGCTACAATCTCATATATGGGCTAACTAGAGCCTATTACTTCACAAAGTTGGTGACTTTAAGCCTTAGCATGGTTGGACAAGTCAAAAACTCATAAACTCTAATCCTTTACTTATAAAGGTCCACATATCTCATACATGGAGAGATCTTGACAACCAAGATCTCATTTTTATGAATCCAAACGACTAAAAACACCTAAAAGGATAGGTATTATGCTATGGAGTTCATCAAACTCATAAAGCTTCAAGCTTAGGACATAAAACCCTAAAAATGGACCAAAATATGAACTAATCAAAAAAATGAGAAAGTTTTGAGCTTGATACCTCTGGATGATGCACCTGTTGGATTAGGTGTCTAAGCTCATAACTATTTTGGTATGTACTTGACCTGATTATGAGCATGGTCCTTTTGGGTTGCCTTCACTCATGCAACTTGGTAGGATGACAAGAGGAGAGAGAGTAAAATTTATTATATGGATAATAAATTCATACTCAAAATGGTTTTATTAATATATTACAAGATTAATATATTATTTGGAAATATATTATTTAATTAGTATTGATCAGAAATTCATTTGGAATTAATTTGGTGATCAAAAGAGACTGATTAAATTAAGGGGACTGATATTGCAAATCACTGATAGTTGCAATTGGGCTGATGGATCACCTTAAAATTAAGGTTGGACGAATTATGTGGGAAGCCCATAAAGAATTCGTCCAAGGGCTATTCTAGAAGAAGTCCATGGGCTGCTTAAGGCTTAAGCGGTCATATTAGGGTTTCCATCTAAAACCCTAGCAGCCACAAGTATAAATAGACCCCTTGCCTTGTGAAAATCGGATATATGCTTTAAGAAACCCTAGAGGGCTGATTTCATCCTCTCTCCTAAGTCATCTTGTTGTTTGAGTGTTTGTGACTCCATTAGAGGTGCAACACTTGGGGCACTAAGCTTTCTGAAGTCAAGATCAAGTAGGATTGTGATTGTTATTGCTATATAACAATCAAGGTAAAGTTTCTAACTTGTTTATTATGTTAATTTCAAAATAAGCATGCTAGATTAGGGTTTATTGCTTTGGTATTCAATGTTGTATGTTCAAATTAGAAAAACCAAGATCAAAGCAATTAGGGTTGCATGAACACCATAGGATTGATGTTATGCTCAAAACCCATCAGCACCAACCACAGAAAAACTCAGATCCAAAAGCTTGGACACCAACTCTTTTTCCTTCAAGGCTCCTTCTTCACAAAAGAGCTCCACAAGAACACTCAATAAGCCACAAATGCTCACACAAGCTATGGAAATGGGATTTAGGGTTTGAGGGGATTTGGAGGCTGGAAATGGTGGCTAGACATGAGGCCATGATGTTCCTTAAATAGGGGTACAGAAGGCATTAGGGTTTTCACTCTGAGCCTAGTACGCCCAGCGTACCCTCTGGTACACCTAGCGTACTAGGTGGCCTCCACGTTCCTACTAAGCACATGAGTACGCTGAGCGTACATATGCGTACGCCTCACGTACTCAATTGCCACCTTTTCTCAAATAAGGACTAGTCTTGAAAAGTGCAATAAAAGTTAGGGTCATCGATGCATACCTTATTTTGGGATGTTACAATTCTCCCCCACTAGGATCAGTCTTCACCCTTGAAGTCATCCTCTAGGAACAACTCGGGGTACTGCTCGCGTATCTCGGACTCCGGCTCCCAAGTCCACTCCGAACCTTTACGATATTGCCACTGAACCTTAACCAGGTGCACCTCCTTGTTCCTCAAGGTCTTTACTTTCTTATCCAATATCGCTACCAGTCTTTCAATATAGTTCAGGCGATCATCAACCTGAATGTCCTCTAAAGGAACCACTACCGTCTCATCGGCTACACATTTCCTCAGCTGGGATACATGGAAAGTGTTATGAATCTGGCTCAACTCCTCAGGCAGCTCTAACCGATAAGCTACCTTGCCCACCCGAGCAATCACCCTGAAAGGACCAATGAATCTAGGGCCCAGCTTGCCCCGCTTCATGAATCGGATCACCCCTTTCCATGGGGATACCTTCAGGAGAACAAAGTCACCGATCTAGAATTCTAGCTCGGAATGCCTTCGATCTGCGTAACTCTTCTGACGACTTTGGGCCGTCATTAACCTCTGTCTAACCTGTTGGATATGTTCTGTCATCTTGAGCACTATCTCGGTGCTCCTCATCACTCTCTGTCCGACCTCCCCCCAACAGATAGGATTCCGACATATCCACCCATATAAAAGCTCAAAAGGAGGTATCCCAATGCTGGAGTGATGGTTGTTGTTGTATGAAAACTCAGCCAAGGGTAGATAGGAATCCCAACTCCCACCAAAGTCCATAACACAAGCGTGTAGTCGGGTACCCAACTCCTCATGAAATTTCTTCCAGAACCTGGAAGTAAAACGCACATCACGGTCAGACATTATCGATGTCGGCACTCTGTGTCGAGCCACCACATCTCGACCGTAGACATCAGTCAGCTTCCCCGCAGAAGAGTTCTCACTTATAGCCAGGAAGTGAGCACTCTTTTCCAATCGGTCCATAATCACCCCGATCGTATCCACACCCCTCGCAGTCCTCGGCAATTTGGTAATAAAATCCATGGAGATCTGTTCCCACATCCATAGAGGAACCTCCAGAGGCTGCAACTTGCCATGAGGGCGCTGGTGCTCTGCCTTGACCTTTAGACAGATCAAACATCTCTCACCTACCCATGCCACATCTCTCTTCATACAGGGCCACCAATAATCGTGTATCAAATCCAATTACATCCTCTTAGCCCCAGGATGAATGGAAAACCTCGACTTATGGGCCTCCTCCATCAAAATCTGTCGAGCTCCACCCGTATATGGCACCCATATCTACCCATGGAAGGTCATAAGCCCCCGACTATCCGTCTCAAACTCAGAAATATGCCTGATCACCCGCTCTCTCTTGCGGTTCTCTGGTCTCATGGCTACCGCGTGGGACTCTCAGATGACGTCTAAGACTGGAGTCATCACCGTCATTCTCATACACACATCTCGAATCTGAGCACTCGCTGTTCTATGACTCAGGGCATCAGCTACCACATTAGTCTTGCCTGGATGATAAAAAAATATCACAGTCTTAGTCCTTTACTACATCCAACCACCTCCTATGTCTCATATTTAGGTTGGGCTGATCCATAAGGTACCTCAGGCTCTTATGGTCCGTGTATATGGTACATCGAACACCATAGAGGTAGTGACGCCAAATCTTGAGGGCTAATACCATCGCCCCCAGCTCCAAATCATGGGTGGGATATTTCATCTCGTGAGGCTTCGGCTGCGTCGATGCATATGCTATCACGTGCCCTCTATGCATCAACACAGCACCCAATCCCGATATGGATGCATCACAGTAGACTACGAAGTCCTTTACTCCCTTCGGGAGAACTAACCCTGGAGCCTCACACAACCTCTGACGAAGAGTCTCGAATGATGCCTGCTGCTCAGCCCCCCAAGTAAAAACAACATTATTCTGGGTTAACTTGGTGAAAGGGACAACAATCTTGGAGAAATCTCTGATAAATCTCCGGTAATAACCTGCCAGGCCAAGAAAACTTCTGATATCGGATGGGGTTCTTGACACTTCCCACTACATAACTTCCTCAATCTTGGTCGGGTCAACCAAAATCCTGTTCTGGTTAACGAGGTGTCCTAAGAACTGAACCTCTCGTAACCAGAAATCACACTTGGAGAATTTAGCATAAAGTCTCTCCATCCTCAACACCCCAAGAATCTCCCGAAGATGCTCCTCATGTTGTTCCCTAGACTTCGAATATACCAAAATATCGTCAATGAAAACGATCACTGACCGGTCCAACACAGGCCTACACACCCGGTTCATGAGGTCTATAAACGATGCCGGTGTGTTGGTGAGCCTGAAAGGCATCACCACGAACTCATAATGTCTATAACGAGTCCGAAAGGCCTTCTTCTAAATATCCTGCTCGCGGAACCTCATCTAATGATATCCAGATCTCAAATCAATCTTTGGAAAACCAAGCCGCTCCCTGCAACTGATCCAATAAGTCGTCGATCCTCGACAATGGATAACGGTTCTTAACCGTCAAATTGTTCAACTCCTGGTAATCGATGCACATCCAGTGTGAACCATCCTTCTTCTTGACAAAAAGGATCAGCGCTCCCCTCGGCGAACTACTCGGCCGAATGAAACCCTTCCCCCACAGCTCCTGAAGCTGCGAGGATAACTCCTGCATCTCGGGTGGCGCAAGACGATATGGTGCCTTCGCAATAGGTGCCGCTCCCGGAACCAAATCGATCCGGAACTCCACCTGCCTCTCAGGAGGCACACCCTGCAAATCCTTGGGAAAAACATCCGGGAAATCACATACCACTGGAACATCGGAAACAGAAATCAACCTCTCCTTGACAACCCGAGTATCCACTACATAAGCTAAGAAGTGATGGGTTTTGAGCATTCTAACACTCCTAAGTGTACATGCAACCCTAAATACATTGGATCTATGTTTTCTCTATTATACATGCAAATATGATTATCCAAGGTATTATCCTAACTAGCATACCAAAACATTGATACTAGGATAATAAAATAGATAGAATACATACCTTGTTGTTGTTGCTTGACTCCATGAAGCTTGAGAGCCTAGTTCCCCAAGTGTGACACCTCAAATGGTTCACACAACATCATGAACTCTTGGAATAACCATGAGAAGAAGACATACATGTTCAAATCGGCTAGCCCTTAAAATATGTATCACTAGTGCCAATTTCTTGAACTAAAGGGGTTCTTATATAGTGTGGCTATTAGGGTTACACCATGTAACTCATGACTTTACCCATTCCTTATGCTCCATGGGTTTTAACCTCCATGGAGTATCCATGGATCACCACATGGGTTAAACCCAACATAAAGGAATCTTGGATCATAAGCCCACATATATAAGAATGAATGATTTACACAATCAATCCCCATATATTTAATTAGTCTCTTTTTGATCACTAAATTAAGTCCAAATTAATTCTTGATCAATACTAATTAAATAACATGATTTCATATTAATATATTAGAACTTATAATATATTAATATGTCACAAAATGTCTTTTCCTCATAAACGGTCTATCCAAATGTTCCGATGCCATGCAACCCAAATGGACCATGCCGAGTCGGGTCAAATACATACCAATTATAGTTATGGACTGAGACACTAATCCAACAGTCTCCCACTTGGATAAGTCTAAAACTATTATTGCGTATGACTTCAGGAACCAACTGGCAATCGTAGCTCTCAAAAGCCGCTGTCGAACTCTGACCTTGTAGATGAACTCTGACCTTTGTCAATGACTTGTCCATTAGATAAGGAATCATATATTCCTCCATTCTAGATATCATATGGACTGAGACATGGATTATAATCATTCTCTCTGTCCATTTGTTGTTTCCCGATTTCCGATTTATGACGATTGACTAATTGAACAAATCAAATCAGTCCAGGCCCGGCCGAGCACTTACATTTGTCATCACCAAATCATCGAGGGGCCCACAGATATCGCTTTTATCCCGAAGGTAAAAGGAATGGATAAACTTCGACTCATATGGCTTGTTCTACTACTTGTTGAATCATACACAAAGGCACGTTTTATAACACCGAGTTACCGAATACGTTTTCGTGCAATCAATGTACAACCAACTCATAGTAACAACTCATATCTCTAGGTTTGAAGAATATAAGATATTATCGTCTCATGATCACTCGTGATAAAATCCATGAAGTGATTCCAATGAGCGCGGGTTGAATCCAATACTCAGAACTTATGAGCACTCATGAGTGTTGTAGCCCCTTGTCCAACATCTTAGACCTCTACAATCCAACCCATGACAGTCTTGATTCATATCTACTTCCAACATATGACCGACTGTGGATGGTTTGAATAACTTAGTCCATCAGAACAATGACCTAGTTATTCTGGAAGTCAAAACATGCAAAGTGAAACACAATAATAATCGAATCCAATATGGTCTCAGAACTTATGAATATAAATAAAACACTTTTAATTTATCACCATATGATTACACATTATTCATTGTATACTGTTTCAGCTATCAACTTTATTCTTGAATTTAAAACAATAGTTGTCCCATGCTCCAAGCATGTACACTATGTTTTCTAAACACTAGTCATGCCATACACCAAGTATGCATACTATGTTTGTCTATGATCTTTACTTTGTGAAATAGATCAATTGAACATAACTTTAATGATTCTCTTTTCACAGCCCCAAATCCTTACTGCAAATGCAAGAATTCCAAATTCATGCCATTTACTGAAATCTGTTAGATTCTAAACTTATATGCATTGATCCTCCTGTAATGATTATGCACAGAGTCAGAAAGACTTGACAACAACCATTACAGAGCATTCCAAAGGAGATCAGCTCCTTGGAAACATCCTTCTTGCATTAAGTTTCCTAATCTTACACAGATTGAATAATTTCTAACTTTAAAACATTTCCAGATTCCATTTTGACTATCACTTCTAAACAAGAGTTGCCTCCTTACAGATGATGTCAATATGGTCCTTCCAGAATTATCACTATACTTCCAACTGTCCTTGAGCAACCAATCTTTGGTAAACCTTAGATTGTCCTCGACAATTGTTTAATCCTTTTAGTCATATCCAATTCTAGACCTTTTCCCTTCTTAATGCCCCAGGCATTCGGAAAATTTAGAAAGGATGAATATAGCACATGAAATCGATCCTATATCTGAAGCATATGGGACACGAGTCATGATGTATCACATAAAGACTAAACCAATCTTTTGCTATAACATTTCCATTTCTATTTGCCAAGTTCTCATAATTCAGATTATGAAAAGGGATGCCGTAATCATAATCGAATTTTAGAACGCAAATAATGGACCCATATATAGAATTTTCTTATGTTGAGTCATTCCAACATGAAATTCATATATATATATCCTTGACTAAATACGACTTAAAACCTCAATCTACGCTTTTAGAATTGAAATGAAGTATAATTTCCTCTCCCTTAATTATAGCAAAACAACTTTTTCAACCCCTGCAGCCTCACGAATTGAAACTTTTGTTTTCTATAATTAACATTGCTAACTTGCAATCTTTATCATAATTATCATGCTCCCACTAACATGATGATTATTAGCATAACACTCATGCTCCCACTAGCGTTGACATGTAATCAGAAATCAGCTGGACTTCTAGAAATCAATACTTTATTGACTTTCTTACCAAAGTTCAGATTTCTGATACTAGATTGCTTTGATAAAACTTTATCAATATCATACACCTTATCTTAGATAGCTCACAGGTGTGTCTAAACAATTTTAAGAACTATGAAAAGGGATGCCGTAATCATAGTCTCGATTGTTTAGACCTTTACCACTTCTCACAAGTCCATGTTAGTGTGCTGGTTAACCACACACGCTCCACTAACGACTTTGAGAATGCAAATATCACAATTGCTATCTAGCTAAAATCTACTTAGTGAAAGTGTTTCCTCACCATCATTTTCATGAATCGGAGAGAAACCTTATGACACTTAGATTTTATGGTGTATGAGTTCCTATCCATATGAATTTTGTCAAAACCATAATCACAAGACAAGGTTACTGACAAATCCACACTTATATGGATTAAACTTGTGCAATCTTAAATTCTTTCCATTTGGCAGCTCAAGGGCCTGCCATTGCTTCCAAGTAGCTGTGCAACCAATTGAGAACTCTCAGAACTCCTATGCAAAGCCAACTTGAATAGGCACAGACATGTCGACACGATAGGTTATAAACCTCAAGTCGTGTACTAGTGAAGAACTTCAGGTTTTATTCTTGATTAGTTCTTGAGACTTTCAAGACCTTTAAGACTCCCACTGTCCACTTGACATATAAGACTTTCTTGTCAGATATTCAAGAGATAGTGTGGATTCTAATCAAGACAAACACTTCACACAATTGGCCTTAGTTGGTCTTTGTTTTATCCAAAACATCACAACTTACCAATTTCAAATGTACAAGAGTAGAAAACTTTTACTCTTACATTTGACAAGTGTTTTAAACCTTCTTTAAGACATGTCACTCAAGTTACAATCTTAGAGTATAACTCTAAGAATTGTTTTTGGAACGAAGTATAAATCATCTTCTTGATTTAACCACTTCAACAATTCATAGCTCCTCTTCTTAGCTACCAGAATGCACTTAGAGGATGAATTGTGATAAGGTCTCTTAATCATTAAGATGATTATATAACATGATACTAAAGTACTCTCCCATCTTTTCAGATTTGAGAAACTTTTATCTTTCTGCCTAAGTTGATTCTTCTTATTCGCTCTGCCATACATTGAAACCTTTTCCAATGTCTCAGAATTACACTTAAGCTTGTAAGTATAACCATATTTACTGAATTTTAGTAAATAATGACGAATAGTCTTAACGATTATTTGTGGTGGGCTTGATCAGTGCACAAGAATGTGTACTCGATCCTTTACTTGACTCACACATCCATGTGAACAAGTAGTTAGTCTTAATTTTTCCAATGCTTGAAAGTTCTTATTCATCATGCTATACAACTTGCATGATTCCAAGTTTCTATCCAACTGAAACTTAGGTGATGAGAATCTTTCCTTATTTGGTAAATTTGGACACTACCACAAATGAAAGAATCAAATTCATATTTCCACTCTTGCTCTTAATGGAATCTTATAAGCAACAAAAGTTTTCACAAATGCCATTGTAAGGATATTTTAAAATAAATAAAATCAAAAAAAAAATTCTTTTATTTTAAAACTTTGCGGAAAAACTATCCTTACAATGCAAAAGCACATGAAAACTTTGTTGTTATTTATTCCTAAGCAATATATCATAACTCTTAAGAAGTAGCTCAAGAATCCGATCTTCAAACTATGCAATAGAAATCCATCTATGCCATCAGATTCAGCATATTCTTTCTTTAAGTTTCTTCACTTTTTCTTTGATTCTTAAAACATCACCATGTGACCCAGTCACAACATGTATCAAGAATCTCAGAATAGAAACTTAGCAGAGTTAGATAGTGGACTTTACCTGAAGTAGAGTCAAACTTATTGACTTTAACATCCTTAGGTAAATTTGGCAGCTTCGCAACCAATGCCCCTTTCTTTGGCAATGGACCCTTGATAATGGGACTATCTCAGACTTAGCCTCACTTTACCATTTGGTCAACCGAGTTGACTATGGCCGATCCCTTCCCATTGGGAAGAGAGAGCTTTACTGGATATCCAATGTCATCATTGTCAATGTCCATAAAGTTTTAGGAAGTTGATCTTAACAAATAGATAAGATCATTAAGGGTCTTGTCATAGTCTGTTTCATAGGAGTCCCAAAGGAACTCACTATGTGACTTAGAAAATAGTTGAGTCACCAACTTTCTCAAGACTTTGACACCCAACTCTCCCGGCTTGTCAATATCTGACTACATCTCCAAGATGTGATCACATATAGACCTTTGCTTGCCAATAGGGCTTGAGTGACCTTAAACTTTTCAGGAACTTGCGGGTTAGGGAGAATAATTGGAGGAGGTGAAAGAAGTATGATTTCCATGGGACATCATCTTCATTTTTAGGAAAACTTGTTTCAAGAGATTTGGGAAGATCATCTTTTGGGAGATATTCAAGATAGTTGATTTAAAGTCCTTAATATAACACCCAATATGAAATATTAAGGCTAGGACCCAACACAATACTTTTATAACTTGGAAGAGGGATGCCGTAATCCAAGCTATAAAATATTTGAAGGTAGGTGAATGACGATTCACTAATTTCCACCAAGATAAACGAAATGTATTATTAGGTTTTAATTGGTTTTGAAACTCCTAGATTCTTTTTAGATTCATTGAACTGTTCAATGGCATGTTTCAATCTCGAGTGTGCCCTTCAGGTTTTGTGACTGGGATGCCGAGGATCACAAAACAAGGTGTAAATAACCATACAAATATACTTGGTACCCTTAAGTGTTTACCCCTCAATCGATGTGCCGGTTAACCACACACGCTCCATCGATACTATGATAAACATTAAGTTACCCTTTGCCTACCTTGTTAAATACGAGTTAGTGTGCCGGTTAACCACACACGCTCCACTAACCGACTTAAACAAAGTGCAAAGTGTAATTTCATGGGTTAGCACCAAATTCACATTTTCCTAAGTAACTAAGATTGGGAATTTATAAATGTTTAGTTACTTAGTATTTATCATTAATACTTTTAATGAAGGGAGATTTCTAGTCCTTGTCCTACCCATTCGGCTAACGACCCTCCACCAGTCAAGGAAGCGGTGGGTGAACCATTTTATAGGCAGTAACCTTATACCCCCCTTATAGACCGGCTTCGTGAATGAGGCCTACTAACGGTAAGACTGACTTGCTCTTATACATATATTTATTATTAACTTATAATACTATAAAGTATAAGGGTTGAATTTTAACTTTTAAAATTCTAAGGGCTAACTTGGAATTAAAGTATTCATGGGGAAAACTTTACAAATTCCAAAACTTGAGGGCAAGTTTTGAAAATATTCAAAACTAATTAATTCCATAACTTATGTGTTTAAAGTAGTTTTAATTAAAAAAAACTCTTCAAGTTCCATAACTTGAGGACAAGTTATGGAAGACTTTAAACTAATAAAAGAATGTAACTTTTCTTTATTTTTGTAACTTATGGAACTAATTAAGGTTACACATTTTATTACTTAATGAAGTGACTCTTGAACCTCCATAACTTGAGGACAAGACTCTTCATTTTTGTAACCATTGCTAACTTTTATGAGTTTTATGAAACTTAAATGTGACTTTTCATATAACTTGAGGACAAGTTACAAAAACACATTTTAGAATCAAATCTTAGATTAAAATTGATTGAAAACACATAATCATTTAACTTTTCTATTAATCTAAGCAACTCATAAGAACAAGATAATTCAAATCAAACTTTTTCATGTAATTAGCCTAATCACTAAACTAATACAAAACATGAATCTATTGAAAATTATCTTTGAAATTGGATTAGTATGAACATTACCACATCAAAAACAAGTTTATAAGTTCAAAAACATCTTAGGGTAATGTTTCTAGTCCATTTCTAGCCAAAAAAACTCGAAGATATGCTGTCAGGGGCTCCTACTCGTCGAGTGTATCAACCTACTCGTCGAGTAGGATGATTTTCTTCATGGACTCGGCGAGTTCATCAGTGGACTCGGCGAGTCCAGTGCCCAGAATGCCCGAAATTCGACTTTTTCAGCATTTTTCAGCAATTTGCATCAAGTATAATTGAAAACAAGCCTAGGCTCTGATACCACTGATGGGTTTTGAGCATTCTAACACTCCTAAGTGTACATGCAACCCTAAATACCTTGGATCTATGTTTTCTCTATTATACATGCAAATATGATTATCCAAGGTATTATCCTAACTAGCATACCAAAACATTGATACTAGGATAATAAAATAGATAGAATACATACCTTGTTGTTGTTGCTTGACTCCATGAAGCTTGAGAGCCTAGTTCCCCAAGTGTGACACCTCAAATGGTTCACACAACATCATGAACTCTTGGAATAACCATGAGAAGAAGACATACATGTTCAAATCGGCTAGCCCTCAAAATATGTATCACTAGTGCCAATTTCTTGAACTAAAGGGGTTCTTATATAGTGTGGCTATTAGGGTTACACCATGTAACTCATGACTTTACCCATTCCTTATGCTCCATGGGTTTTAACCTCCATGGAGTATCCATGGATCACCACATGGGTTAAACCCAACATAAAGGAATCTTGGATCATAAGCCCACATATATAAGAATGAATGATTTACACAATCAATCCCCATATATTTAATTAGTCTCTTTTTGATCACTAAATTAAGTCCAAATTAATTCTTGATCAATACTAATTAAATAACATGATTTCATATTGATATATTAGAACTTATAATATATTAATATGTCACAAAATGTCTTTTCCTCATAAACGGTCTATCCAAATGTTCCGATGCCATGCAACCCAAATGGACCATGCCGAGTCGGGTCAAGTACATACCAATTATAGTTATGGACTTAGACACTAATCCAACAAGAAGCGCATACATCCATGCTGCAGACTCTGTCTCGCCCTGGCGGCAGAGTAGAAAGCTGATCCCGATCTAGTTCCCTCGCCATAAACAGTAAGTACTCCCCCACTAGGGTCTCAAATCGTCACCATCTGACGCTCGCAATCAATCACAGCTCTAAATCGGCTCAACCAATCCATGCCCACTATGACGCAGACATATCCCATCGTTATCGGCACCAGATCTATCGAAAACTCAACACCAAAAATCTCCAAAACACAATCTCGGAATACATCAGTAGTAAAAAACGCATGCTCATCAGCTATAGAAACCCTCAGTGGTCGACTCAAATCCTCGTGTCTAACAATAATGCGACGACTAAACGATAAAGACACGAAGGATCGACTCGCACCCGAGTCAAATAGCACCAAGGCAGGCACATAATTCACAAGAAAGGTACATTTATTAAGCACAATATAAGCATAAACAAGTCATAATAACAACATGAATAAGGAGAAACATACCAATAACAACGTCAGGTGCTGCGAGGACCTCCTCCGCAGTCAATTGGAAAGCTCTCCCACGAGCTATCGGAGCCTCGGCCTTCCCGGGCCTACCATCAGTGACACACAAGCTAGCAGGAGCAGGGGCTTGGGCTGATCCCTGACTGAGCTGACGACACTCAGTCTTCCGGTGGCCAGTCTGGTTGCAATGAAAGCAAACCGAAAATCCCTTGGAGCAATCCTTCGCCATATGCCCCTCATTGCCGCATTTGAAACAAATCCCCGATTGGCAAGATCCCTCGTGACTCTTACCGTACTTGCCATAAGTGCGGCCCTTTTGGCCTCCTGCTTTAGTATCAGCGGGCTTAGCCCGCTTGGTCGCCGGCTGCAACTGCACTGGTCTCCTGTGTCTCCCCTGAGACTCTCTGTCCTCCTTTGTCTGAGTCTCCAGTTCGATCTCCCTCCTCCTGGCATTGGTCTGTAGCTCAGTCAATGTCCGATATGATGAGTTCGCCACGAACTCCCGAATGTCCCTCCTCAAAATTCTCAAGTACTGGCTCATGCGTGCCTGCTCAGTAGACACGTGCTTAAGGCAGAATAACGCCCTCTCATGAAACATCTTCGTGATCTCTTGCACCGTCTCTGTCTTCTTCCTGAGAGACAGAAACTCATGGTCCAACTGTTCCCTCTCCACCTGGGGAGCGAACTCATCTCGGAATAGCTGGGTGAATCTCTCCCAAGTCACGACAGCATGATCTGCAGGAGAATAATCAATTGTCACAAACTTGCACCAGTCCTTCGCTCCCAAGCGAAGCTAGTTCAGCGCAAATCGAACCTTCAGGTTCTCAGGGCATGAACAAGTATAAAAGCATCTGTCAATATCGGAGATCCATCTCCTCACAGAAATCAGGTCCTGGGCCCCATCAAACTCTGGTGGCTCCGTGTTGCTGAACTCTCAGAATATCAATGAATCACCCCCTCTGGCCTCGTAGCTGCAAGGGTTGCGGTGGCTGCGGCAGTGGCAACCTTAGTGACGGTGGCATAATGCTCGTCAAAAGTATCGATCAACGTGGTCTTAATAGACCCGAACATCTCCGATATGGCCTCCCTGATAGCTGTGGCCACCTCACCCGCAATAATCATGCGGATCTCATCGTCACTGGTACTCACCCTCTCGGGGTTGCTGGAGCTTGAACCTCCGGTAACCACCATAGTCTCTCTCTGAAACATAAATACAAAAATCATCAGCGACAGGCTAAAGCGCACACACATTTACATATCCCTACATGCTCCTTAGTATCCTGAGATTCCTACTTGAGTCGCATACGGATCCGGTGCTTTCAGTAGTACGGGCCCAATACTACCTTCCACACCAACCCGCATTCGCCTCAAGTCCTCCTCTTAGGATCCTAATTCATAGGTACTCTATCCCTCATGGATATCTAACTAC
Source organism: Lactuca virosa (assembly GCF_052849685.1). Lineage (NCBI taxonomy): Eukaryota > Viridiplantae > Streptophyta > Magnoliopsida > Asterales > Asteraceae > Lactuca > Lactuca virosa. Next base: position 92,020,948 of record NC_136432.1, read on the forward strand.
TCTCTCAGTAGACTTCCCAAGCTGAACATCTAGATACCCCTCCTAGATCACTCCTCAACTCTAATCTGTCTCGTAAAGATCTGTAACATCCCGAAAGTCCAGGTATCATATTTAAGCAAATTATGTTCATTATGGCAGAGCAACTCGACGAGTTGGATGCCCAACTCGACGAGTGGAGTCGAATTGGCCACGTGGGTTTTATGACCAACTCGACGACTCGGAGGGACCAACTCGCCGAGTTGGCGCTGTGAGAGGAAACCCTAATTCTCCGGGGTTGGGTCCTATTTAAAGGACCTTAAGCTCTCATTTCCGCCTCACCAGCTACCTTACTCCCCTGTGTGAAACCCTAATTGTTTATATCGAGCTAAGAGAGAAAGAGATCCAATCTTTGAGCATTTTAGTGCATTGCTTGAATAGAAGAGAAGAGTATCAAAGAAAATAACGAGAATGGACAGTTGGATCTGGTGTTATTTCATCTATAGCTTCTGTGGAAGGTAAAAAGTATCCACCTTTCTCATTATGTTGATTAGATCTCATGTTTGTGGAGTTTTAGGATTTTTTCCATCTTTCCTTGGGACTTTGAATGTGTTGAGCTTATCAAGTGATTTAGACTTCAGATCTGGACCTTGTGAGGTCCCTAGAGTCCAAAAGTCCCAGCTTTATCCAACTATAGAAGAGTTTTTACGCTTAAGACCCTAAATGGAACATGTTTTGGCATTTCAAGCCCTAAGTGCCATGCATGGATGTAAATCTTGTAGCTTTACGTGGTATCTCAACCATGGGAGGCTAGATCTAGAGTTTGGGGTTGTAAATCTGCCTTAAAATGTCTGAATGAGAAAAGAGTCTGAAAGGACTCGACGAGTCGATGAGCTGACTCAACGAGTCGGTTAGGGTTTACCCTGATGGTTTTGACGCGTGCAGACTCGGCGAGTTGGTGAGACAAATCGACGAGTTGAGAGGGTTTTATCCGTCTATGGATTTAGAGTGGACTCGACGATTTGATGAGACAACTCGACGAGTAGGTAGGGTTTTCCTGATCTTTTGGACGCTGCATGAACTCGACGAGTTGGCTAGCAACTCGCCGAGTAGACTCGGGTTTTCGCGATTTACTGAGTTCTGAGGGACTCGACGAGTTCATGAGCTGTACTCGGCGAGTTGAGTCAACATGGACTGTTGACTTGAGTATTGACCTCTGTTGACTTTTACAGTTGGGTCAGTGTTGACTGTTGACTTCCATTGACTTTAGGGTTTTGGTCAACAGTGGATTCTTGGAGGCCATGGAGGGGCGGAGATTTGACCGGCGGCTTGAGTGAGGGATGCATTGCTTTACTCTGCGAGGTGAGTCTTCTCACTATACCTACCTGAGTGGTAATTACTGAGTGACCGGAGGGTCTTATGATATTATTGACCCGAGGGTCTTATTTGTTATGTTGTGATATGCGTTATCGTGCATACTGTCTTTGTGACTTATGCTGTTATATTATTTGGTGTATACGTTGATTATAGGTGTTGTACTGAGCTATGTGATATGTTATGCATTCTGTCCTTGTGATTCTACTATGCTTTATGAGTTAGGATCGGAGGTTCCAACTCGAGTAGTGGGACCGGAGGGTCTCCACTGAGACACATAGACCGGAGGGTCTTTATCGAGTTATAGCCATGAGAGGCTAACGAGATGTGTGTGGTATTTTGGGGGAACTCACTAAGCTTCGTGCTTACCGTGTTATGTGATATGTGTTTCAGGTACTGCTCAGGATTGCGGGAAGGCGTCAGCTTGATTGTACACACGAGACAGAGTTATGTTTTGAGGATCCTGGATTTTAAATTAAACAATTATGCATTTGTGTTTTGGATAATTTTATACTTGGGATTTTGTGAAGTGTGATAATGAGATTTATGTGATTTTTAAATGAAAATTTTGTTTGAAAATTTACGGTGTTACAAGTTGGTATCATAGCCTTGGTTTGAGGCATTCGGATGCACCTTCGGGTATGTATGGACTCAAACTGAGGATTTGAGAAACATTTTCAAAAGAAATGATTTTTCTAAAACAAATAAGAGTTTCTAAAAGAAAAACGAGAGGGAGCAGTGTGTACAATCAGCCATAGCCTGAACGGTGATTTCCCAAAATACCCTTATTTGTTTCCTTTATGAGATATTAGAGATGCATGCTAGAGGATAGGCTAGGTTTTTTCTTTTCTAGGGCTAGAGTGTTGGGTTTTGAGCATTCTAACACTCCTAAGGTGTACATGCAACCCTAGAAACCTTGGATCTTTGTTTGTCTAAAATACATGCAAAAATACTTTTTCCAAGGTTCATAATCCTATCTAGCATACATGGGGAACTTCTAAACATAAAAGTTAGCTAGAGTTACATACCTTATAATTGATTTGATTCCTTGAAAACCTTGAGAGCCTAGCACCCCAAGTGTGATCCCTCAAATGTCTCACACAACACCAAATGCACTTGGAATAAACTTTGAGAGAGAATGTCACACTTAGAAATCGGCTTGCCCTCAAGCTTGCTTCTAGTCCGATTTTGGTGAGCTTCATATCCTTTATATAGTGTGTTACAATTAGGGTTACACCATGTAAACCCTAATGTAACATGGCTCTTCATTTCCATGACCCATGGGTTTGTAACTCCCATGGAGCATCCATGGAGCATCCTATGGACCTTAGCCCAAATTGATAATCCATGGAGCCTTTAGCCCACTATACAAGTTATGGATGATTTACATAATCAACCCATATATTTAATTAGTCATCTTTTGATCACTTAATTAATACTAGATTAATTCTTGATCAATACTAATTAAATAATATTATTAATATATTAGAACTTATAATATATTAATAAACCATAAGTGTTATTTCTCTCATTTTAGTTTATCCAAATGCATGATGCCATGCAACCCAAATGGACCATGTCGGGTCGGGTCAAGTACAACCCAGAAATAGTTATGAACTTAGACACCTAATCCAACAGTCTCCCACTTGGATAAGTCTAATAACTATAACTGCAAGTATGACTTCAGGAACCGACCAGCAATCGTAGCTCTTTTCAAGGTCTCGCGGAACTGAGATGATGATGATACTCCATTTAAGATAAGTGATCATATAATCCTCTGTTCTAGATATCAGCCGGAAAAATACATGGAACAATGTCTTACTTATTGTCCAGCAATTTGTTTCCCGATTTACGATTTGTTTGACATAGAACTTAAGTGAACAGATCAACTTAGTTCTGACCGGGCCTGGTACATAGGTCAAAACAAAATCACCGAGGGGCCCAGATATCACTTATAATCCAAGAAGGAACAGATAAACTTCGACTCATATGCTTGTTCTACTACTTGTTGAATCATACACAAAGGCACGTTTTATAACATCGAGTTACCAATGCGGTTTCATACGATCAATGTATAACCAATTCATAGGCAACAAGTCATATCTATAGGTTTGAAGACTTATATGATATTACCGTCTCACGATCACTCGAGATAAAATTCCATGAAGTAATACCAGTGAGCGTGGGTTGAATCCAATACTCAGAACTTATGAGCACTCATGAGTGTTGTAGCACCACTTTGTCCAACATCTTAGACCTCTACAATCCAACCCATGACAATATTGATTCATATCTACTTCCAACATATGACCGACTGTGGATGGTTTGAATAACTTAGTCATTCAGGAAGAGCGGCTTAGTTATTCTGGAAGTCAAAACATGCAAAGTGAAACACAAGAATAATCGAATCAACTATGGTCTCAGAACTTATGAATATAAATAAAAACACCTTTTATTTATCACCATATTGATTGCACATTATTCATTGTATACTGTTTCAAACTATCAACTTTATACTTGAATTAAAACAATAGTTGTCCCATGCTCCGAGCATGTACACTATGTTTTCTAAACACTAGTCATGTCATACACCAAGTATGCACACTATGTTTGTCTAAACATTAGTTATGCAATACATCAAGTATGCACACTAAGTTTGTCTATGATCTTTACTCTGTGAAATAGATCGATTGAACATACATCCAATGATTCTCATTTCACAATCCCAAATCCATACTGTAAATGCACGAATCCCAGATTCCTGGAATTTACTTAAATCTGTTAGATTCTAAACTTATATGTAGTGGTCCTCTTGTATTGATTATGCACAAAGTCACAAAGACTTGTCAACAGACATTACAGAGTATTCCAATGGAGATCAATTCCATGGAAAGGAAGTCTCATATTCAAAGTTCATTGCTTTGAACATTCTTCTTGCATTAAGTTTCCTAATCTTACACAAATTTAATGAATAGCCTCCACCTATGGGAACATTTCCATATTCCCTTTTGACTCTTACTCCTGAACAAGAGTTGCCTCTTTTCAGAATATGTCAATATGGTCTTTCCAAAATTAACACTATACTTCCAACTGTCCCTAAGCAACCAATCTTTGGTAAACCTTATATTTTCCTCAACAATTGCTTAATCAAATTAGTCATATCTAGTTCTAGTACTTTTCCCCTCTTAATGCTCTAGGCATTTTTGGAAAAATTTAGAACAGATGAATATTATAGCACATGCAATCGATCCTATATCCAAAGCATATGGGACACGATTCATAAAGACATGATACTAGACCAGTCTTTTGCTATAATATTTATATTTCTATTTGCCAAGTTCTCATAATTCAGATTATGAAGAGGGATGCCGTAATCATAATCGAAATTTAGAACGCAAATAATGGACCCATATATATAATTTCCTTATGTTGAGCCATTCCAACATAAAATTCATATATATATATATATATATATATATATATATATATATATATATATATATATATATATATATATATATATATATATATATATATCCTTGACTCAAGATGATTAAAACCTCAATCTAAGCTTTTAGAATTGAAATGAAGTATAATTTCCTCTCCCTTAATTATAGCAAAACAACTTTTTCCCAATTGAAACCCTTTTGTTTTCTATAATTAACATTGCTAACTTGCAACACTTATCATAATTATCATGCTCCCACTTTCATGATGATTATTAGCATAAAACTTATGCTCCCACTAGCTTTGACATGTACTCAGAAATCAGCTGGACTTCTAGAAATCAATACTTTATTGACCTTCTTACCAAAGTTCATATTTCTGATACGAGATGCTTTGATAAAACTTTATCAAAATCATACACCTTTCCTTAGATAGCACACATGTGTGTCTAAACAATTATAGAACTATGAAAAGGGATGTCGTAATCATAGTCTCAATTGTTTAGACCTTTTCCATTTCTCACAAGTCCATGTTAGTGTGCCGGTTAACCACACACGCTCCACTAACGACTTTGAAAATGCAAATATCACAATTGCTATCTACTTAAAATCTACTTAGTGAAAGCATTTCCTCACCATCATTTTCATGAATCGGAGAGGAACCTTATGACACTTAGATTTTTCTGGTGTATGTGTTCTTATCCATGTGAATTTGTCAAAACCATAATCACAAGACAAGGTCAGTGACAAATCCAAACTTTTATGGATTGAACTTGGGCATTCTTAACTTCTTGCCACCTGGCAGCACAGGGGCCTGCCATTGCTTCCAAGCTGTTATGCAACCAATTGAGAACTCTCCGAACTCATATGGAAAGCCAACTTTCACTGGAATGGGCACAGAAGTAGGAATATGTCAACACGATAGGTTATAAACCTCAAGTCGTGAGCTAGTGATAAACTATATGTTTTTTTTCCTTCTTGATTAGATCTGGAAACTTTTCCAAGATCTTTAAGACTCCCACTGTCCTCTTGACATATAAGACTCACTTCCCAAATATTCAAGATATAGTGCAGATTCTTTATCAAGACACACACTTCACACAGTTGGCCTTAGTTGGTCTTTGTTTTATCCAAAACATCACAACTTACCAATTTCAAATGTACGAGAGTAGGACCCTTTTACTCTTACATTTGACAAGTGTTATAAACCTTTCTTGAAGATATGTCACTCAACTTACAGTCTTGGAGTATTACTCCAGGACTTGTTTTGGAACGAAGTATGACTCATCTTCTTGATTCAACCATTTCAACAATTCTTGATTCCTCTTCTTAGCCATATGAATGCACTAAGATGTCATTAGAGGATCAATTGTGACATGGTTTCTTAATCATTAAGATGATCACAAAACATGATACTAAAGTACTCTCCCATCTTTTCAGATTTGAGAAACTTTTATCTTTCTACCTAATTTGATTATTCTCATTCATTCTGCCATACATCGAAGTTTTTCCAATGTTTCAGAATTATACTTATCTTGTAAGTATAACCATATTTACTAAACCTTTGTAAATCATGACGAATAGTCTTATCAATCTTTTGTGGTGGACTTGACTAGTGCACAAGAGTGTGTACTTGATCCATTAGTCCTTCACTTGACTCACATATACATGTAATCAAGGAAATAGTCTTAATTTTTCCAAAGCTGAAAGTTCTCACTCATCATACTATACGACTTGCATGATTCCAAGTTTCGGTCCAATTGAAAACCTTGGGTGATGAGAATCTTTCCTGATTTGGTAAATTAGGACACTACCACAAATGAAGGAATCAAATTCATATTTCCATTATTGCTAAAGCCATACAAACATCAATTTTCCATAAATGCCATTGCAAGGAGATATAAAAGTTAGTTGATTTTAAGTCCTTAAGATAAAACCCAATATTAAATTTTAAGGCTAGGACCCAACACAATATTTTATAACTTGGAAGAGGGATGTCGTAATCCAAGCTATAAAATATTTGAAGGTAGGTGAACGACGATTCACCAATTTCCACCATGAAAAACGAAACAAATTATTAGGTTTTAATTGGATTTGAAACTCCTAGATCTTTTGAGATTCATTGAACTTTCAATGGCATGTTTCAATCTCGAGTGTGCCCTTCATGTTTTGTGACTGGGATACAGAGGATCACAAAACAAGGTGTGAAGTAACCATGCAAATTACTTGGTACCCTTAATGTTTTTTCACTTAATCGATGTGCCAGTTAGCCACACGCGCTCCACCGACCTATGAAAAAACCTTAAGTCACCCTTTTCCTACCTTCTTAAGTCCAAGTTAGTGTGCCGGTTAACCACACGCGCTCCACTAACCGACTTAAGCAAAGTGCAAAGTGTAATTTCATGGGTTAGCACCTTATTCACATTTTTCCTAAAGTAACTAAGATTGGAAATTATAAAACATTTAGTTACTTTACATTCATCATTAATACTTTTAATGAGGGGAGAATTCTAGTCCTTGTCCTATCCGTTCGGCTAACGACCCTCCACCGATCAAGGAAGCGGTGGGTGAGAGTGGACACCCATTAAGCTGTCATTTTATAGGCAGCAACCTTATACCCCCCTTATAGACCGACTTCGTGAATGAGGCCTACTAACGGTAAAACGACTTAATCTTATACATATATAATTATTATTAAACTTGTAATATTATAAAGTATAAGGGTTGAATTTTAACTTTTAAAATTCTAGGGGTTGGAACTAAAGTTTATTAGATGACATTACATGTTCCAAAACTTGAGGGCAAGTTTTGTAACTTTACAAACCTTTCAATTCATAACTTATGAGTTATTAAAATGAAGACACTTCATTTTTATAACTTATGTGTTCTTTTAATGGATTTAATAAAAAAAGTGACTTTTGGTTATCCATAACTTAAGGACAAGTTATGGACTCCATTAAAACACATAAAGATCATGAATTAAACATTAACCAAGTAATTCCTATGATCTATCAAGAACTCATAAGAACAAGAATAGTCATATCAAAATTTCAAGAACATATGAACACATATAATCATGTAATTTTGATATTAGCCATTGTAAATGGATTAGAACAACCATTACACCATCAAAAAAAGTTTTAAAACACCAAAAAAGTTTAGGGTAATGTTTCTAGTCCATTTCCAGCAGCAAAACTCGAAAATCTACACTCATGTGCTCCTACTCGTCGAGTGCAAGAACCTACTCGACGAGTAGGATGAGTTTATGCTTGGACTCGTCGAGTCCCCCCATGGACTCGGCGAGACCCCTGTGCAGACAGCAAGAAATTCGACTTTTTTCACTATTTTGCATCAAGTATCAACAAACAAGCCTAGGCTCTGATACCACTGTTGGGTTTTGAGCATTCTAACACTCCTAATGTAACACCCAAAAATTTCAAACAAATTTAAACTTTTAAAACATGTCAAGTTCATCAAAACATTACAACTTTGTTTTCAAAATATTATTTATCAGAGTATTCCCAGAAACATAAACATAATATGAGGAGCAGTACGATCATGCCTTCGCCTTGCCGCGATCCCCTGATGTACCTGAAACAATAAACTGAAACTGTAAGCCCGAAAGCTTAGTGAGTTACCCCCAAAATACTGATACACATACAGTCCACATAACCATATCATAACAAACTGAACAACATGTAATGGGTCCACATCCTTACAGACTGGATTACCCCTGGGCCCACAGTGTGAGTCTGGATTGCCTTACGGGCCCACAGCTCACATCTGGCTTGCCATCGAGCCCACAGTACGAGTCTCCCTTAGCCTGTAACTGGAATGCTCCCGAGCCCACAGTACGAGTCTCCCTTAGCCCGTAACTGGAATGCTCCTAGGGTTTGTTGGCTACTGCACGGAGCAGTACAACCTCAACCCATCCCACATAACATATAACATACAACATAACCACTGAGCATGCAATAATCATATAACATCACAGGTAGTCCTACAGGTCTACCTAACTGGCATAACCACTAGCATGCAACACTAACTCATACTCAACATCTAACACTGCTAGGATAACATATCCAATGGGCCAGCCTTGGTGCCTTAGACCCCTTAGTATAGTGAGGATAACTCACCTCGCAAATGTCGACTCGGAAGATAACACCCAACCCTCGAATCACTTGGCACAGGCTCCACCACCTAACACCAAAGCACAATATACTCATAAGTCCTTAACCATATAAGGTACTCCATAACCCACTAGTCAACCCCTGGTCAAAGTCAAATTCCTCAGTCAAGGTCAACAGTCCATGTTGACCCCAACTCGTCGAGTACCCTCGGCTACTCGCCGAGTTCCTTGAAGCACAATCCAACTCGCCGAGTCATCGGGGTGACTCGTCGAGTTGCTTCGATTCTCGTTCAAACTTTAAGGCCACCCGTCGAGTTCCCTCCTTGCAACTCGACGGATACATACGCATACATATCCTAGGTAAAACTCATCCGACTCGCCGAGTTGTTCTTCAACTCGCCGAGTCTTATGGTAATCTTCATCGGACTCGCCGAGTTGTTCATCCAACTCGTCGAGTCCACGACCATCTTCATGTGACTCGCCGAGTCAACCCTTGTGACTCGCCGAGTCCATTCAGTCCCTTTTCCATACAGACTTGTTTTGAGCCATGCAGCGGCTCCAAATCACAGATCCAAGCTGCTAGGGCATGCTTATCACGTAAAGTTGCAAACTTTACGTGCATGCATGGCTATAAAGGCTCTAAATGCCTATTTTAAGTTCTTAATGAAACTTCATGCTCAAGAGGGACCTTAATCCTGGCCAAAACTGAAACTTTATGCTTATAGAATCTAAGGAGGGTCCAGATCTGAAGTTACAACCTCAGATCTAGCCCATAGCTCATCTTTCCAACTTAATATCTCACCAAAAACCCTAAAACTCAACCAATAGAAGATATTCACAAAGAAAAGGCGATTTAGTTACCTCCAGAAGATGATAACTGAGATAAGAGTTGATTCCCACTCTCTACTTACTCCAATCTCCTTCTCCTCTAAGCCTTCTCCCTCCAAGGATCCTTTCTTCAAGCTTCGAACACACAATGGGCACACACACACACGTATTAGGGTTTTAAGGGGCTCTCAAAGACTGCAAGGAGGCCATAGGAGGCTTATCATTCCTTAAATAGGGTGCAAAACCCCGAGATTTTGGGTTTCTTCTGCCAGCTCCTACTCGTCGAGTCCCTTAGTGGACTCGTCGAGTAGGTCACTAAACACGCGTTCCAACCCCGCTGCTACTCGACGAGTAGGGCAACCAACTCGTCGAGTAGGACAATTAACCTTTTATTTAAATCCATACCTGGAATCGGGGCGTTACACCTAAGGTGTACATGCAACCCTAGAAACCATGGATCTATGTTTGTCTAAAATACATGCAAAAATACTTTTTCCAAGGTTCATAATCCTATCTAGCATACATGGCGAACTTCTAAACATAAAAGTTAGCTAGAGTTACATACCTTATAATTGATTTGATTCCTTGAAAACCTTGAGAGCCTAGCACCCCAAGTGTGATGCCTCAAATGTCTCACACAACACCAAATGCACTTGGAATAAACTTTGAGAGAGAATGTCACACTTAGAAATCGGCTTGCCCTCAAGCTTGCTTCTAGTCTGATTTTGGTGAGCTTCATATCCTTTATATAGTGTGTTACAATTAGGGTTACACCATGTAAACCCTAATGTAATATGGCTCTTCATTTCCATGACCCATGGGTTTGTAACTCCCATGGAGCATCCATGGAGCATCCTATGGACCTTAGCCCAACTTGATAATCCATGGAGCCTTTAGCCCACTATACAAGTTATGGATGATTTACATAATCAACCCATATATTTAATTAGTCATCTTTTGATCACTTAATTAATACTAGATTAATTCTTGATCAATACTAATTAAATAATATTATTAATATATTAGAACTTATAATATATTAATAAACCATAAGTGTTATTTCTCCCATTTTAGTTTATCCAAATGCATGATGCCATGCAACCCAAATGGACCATGCTGAGTCGGGTCAAGTACAACCCAGAAATAGTTATGAACTTAGACACCTAATCCAACATAGAGTTTCCTGATTTCTGATTCCTTAGCCTAGGAGATGTTGCTATCTGTTATTTGCCCTGAGTATGTGCTGAGTAGGAGCATCTAGCATGAATCTTTTAGAGGGAGCTTTGAGTAGCGGAGTAATATAGGAGAGATACCTAGATGTTCATTTGAGGAGCCTTTTGAGAGTGGTTAGATACCACGAAAGGTAGGAATGCTTGAGTCCGGTGATGCCTTTTGATTCGTGGATAGAGCAAGTGGATTTGTATGCTAGAGTGGTGTTACGTGCTGGTAGAGGCTATTCGATGTCTGAATGCTGCTTGCTTTGTGCTTTGTGGAACTCTAAAATGATGGGAGTCAGCTACCAAGCGAATATGACGATATTCAGGAGGTAGATGAATGGCATCATGAGGAGTTCTTCAGCAGCTGATGGCAGAGAAGTGTGAGAACCTGGGAGAGCCTAGGGAGTATTTTGAGTCCAATGAGTACGTTGTTTTAGAGGTGAGTACGCGCTGGAGGGCGAGCATGTGTAATGGGATTGGCGATGGAGAAGTTTGACCAACTACTTAGGAAATTTGGAACGATCCGTGTGGAAAGTCTGGGTAGATGTGGTAGGTAGTATGGGCCCGTACTACTGAAAGCAGAGGACCCATACTCGAAACAGGGAGAATTCCGGAGGTTCTACATAGAAAATTGAGATGAGATAACATGGTTCGAGTACCATGATTAGTGGCAGATAATGCTTCTGTCTTTACCAGTTATCCCGTTGTGATTTTTCAGACTAAGAATTGAGATGATAGAGTATGGGGCCAGAGGGCCATGTCGGACGAGCTTCAATGGAGCGTACCTTACGAGGGAAATTGAGTTAGATCATGAGAGGTGTTACTGATGAGGTGCCAGTTGGAGTCGCAAGGCTCAAGGAGAGGTGGACATGATGCATTGTGGAAGACTGCGGTCTGGGTTGAGAGACCGGCTGATGGTTGAGATGTCACTTCCTGAGGCGAAAGTTACACTATTTCCGTTTCCCGTATGGAGCGAAGGAGATATCGAGCTTCTGATTTCAGAGTTTGGAGGTAAACCCTGTGGGGTAGCATTTAGTTGAGATATTTTCACCAGAGTATGTGTTGTAGGTCTGCTGTGAGGAATTTCTTATATCATAAGAGAGTCATCAGTAGGGACTGAGGTGGATGAGGACAAGGAAATGCCTTAGTTGAGTATAGCGAGGCATATGCTAGCAACAGTTTCGGGTAATCAAGAGAAGTATATTGGGGCGGTGACCCTCGTGGTTTGCTTTGGCCATCGACTGTGAGAGTGAGGTCTCTTGCTTCTATGATAGTCCACGCGATGGGATGTTGGTTGAGGAATCAGAGATGAGGTGTGTGATAGTGGATTCTTGTCGAACGGAGGGTCACGACTACTTCGGGACAGTTGAGGGGTTAGGTAGTATGTTGGTATGAGATTCTGGATGTCTAGGGGCAGTCGTTGTCACAACTGGCGTTTTTGCTAAGAAATTCTACTCTCATGTAATCATTCACCTAGTGTAATAACTTGTACTCTAAGCGAATATCCTACTCTATGCTCATTCAAATGCACCTCTCATGTTCAACAAATAGTCTGAAAACCCTAAGAATCCCGGTTTAAGTCCATATTGGACTAGGATCTCCTTATTGGGCTTAATGGACCAATAAGCTTCCAATTCGACTATTTTGGGCTTAGGACCCTTAATGGGCTCTAATTGGACCCACTTCCATAAAACTTAGCATTTTGGGCCATTTTGGGTCCAAAATAAATTGGTTTACCCTTAATAGGCCTTATTGGGCCATAAATAAATTAATTACATTAATGGGCCGAAAAATTTATGATTAGGTTCCCAAAAATCCTAACTAAAGTTTAATGGGCTCAAACTATCCCATTCCTATTTTTTTTGGCCCAAAATCTCGGCCCAACTCCATTTGTAAAAAAAAAGGGAAGAGTCTATAATTGGTTGCCACCTCAAAATTACATAACATATATCTATGTTATTATCTAACATGCATCTAGGAGAATGGAGTTTGTCCAACATACTTCTATACACCTCTCTTCTCTCCCCTCCCTCAAAACTCAACCAAACCTCCTTCTCACCCCCACAAACCATTTCAATCTTAACTTCACTTCTCATTTCCTCTCAACTCTCAAGAACTCCTTCATCCCTTTCCTCTAAAAACTGTGAGTGTGGAGTGTGTTTCAAGGAGTTCCCTTCAAGCCTTCATAACTTGGTAAGTTCTCATCAAACTCAAGATGTTCCATTTACAAATTATACTAAGATAATCCTTCTTACAACTCCATTTTCGTGAATATGGAGCTTAGATGCACCACCATTTCGAGATCTCTTCAAGAACTCAAGCTAGGTTCAAAGATTCTTCTTCTTCATCTAGATCTCAAAACCCTCAATGTGAGTTCATACCCCCTATTTTCGATTTTAACTTTGTTTTGGGGTAGAATACAAGTTGTGTTGTGTAGATCTACGTGTGTATGCATGAATATGTGTGTTTTTCATGATTTATTTGGTGGTTATGTGTTATTTACTTCATAAATCTAAAACTATGTTAAGAATATTAAGTTTATCACTTGGATCTACATGGAAACCTTGAGAAAAGTATGTGTTATCACATATAATACATGTAAACTAGTAGATCTGGGATTTATACACTTAAAATAGTAAAGATGAGTGTTGTGTTCCAAGATCTATAAACTAAACTCAAAAATTAACCTTTCACAGAAACGTTTTGGTCCAATCTCGAACTATTTTGACCACCTAACTGATAATATGTTTTAAAACTGTTTTACATGCAAAAACTTCAGGGTTATACCTTTAAAATGACTACTCTCACGTTTTCATACGATTTTTCTACAATTTTTGGCGAATTTTACAAAACTGCCTATCAGATTTGAAATAATTTCGGACCAGCCAGTGAAGGTAAGCAATATGACAGTTGTTAGAAGCCATTAAAAATTATGAGAAAAATTGTGAACAAAGTAAACAAAATTTCCAAACTTCCAGAATTTACGGATCCAAATTTCGACTTACGATGATTTTTCTACGAATTTTCCAACAACTAGGTCAGAAAAGCCCAAAACCAGAAAAATGTGTGTTTTCACAAAAATCAAGCCAAAAATGATATTTTTGACAAAAATGGGTTTAAAATGTTATTTTTACCACAAACTAGTCATCAACACAAGTTTTGAACAAAATGGAGACTAAATTGTTATTCTTACAAAAATTGGGCCTTAATTGTAAATTTTTTGCTTATTGGGCCAAGAACGTCATTTTTACAAAAAGTGGGCTTTTATGCGATTTTAGTGAATACTTGAACCAAAACCAATGATAAAATAACAAACAAATTAATTTGATCATTTTCTAGGTTATTGGGCCTTAGTGGCCCATTTATATGTTTGATAGGTCCTGTATACTATTTATATGTTTATTGGGCCTCATTGACCCATTAACATGTGCGACGGACCTTGAATACTATTTGTGTGCTATTTTGGCCTGTAAATACCTTACATATGAAATGGGCCTTAGTTGTCCTTTCATATATATATTTCGGGCCCATGTTATATAATCTCATTCCAATTGGGCCTTGAAATGATTTACATGTTTAGCGATGCCTTAGTGGTTCACTTACATGGTTCATTGGGCCTGGAATGAGTTTATACTTTTCTTCGCGTCAATTCGATTAAGGATCTAGTGCGTTTTGTCAGTTGGCACCTATTAAGTGTACGATTGTAGCCTGTAGTTGTAACCAGCGTCTCTTGGAGGGAGAGCGGAGATTTGTATATAGATCTATACGGGGATGACACCCCACACCTGAGCTGTTTGCTACAGTTAGACTACATCAGTCTAGGGTGACTATAACCTTATTCTATTTTTCAGTCGGCGTTCACTAACGCCAAGACAGGCGAAATTGTCATTATTTAGTATGGTTATGACGGCTCACTTAGAGGAATTAACGTTATGAAGTTTACGGAAGACCATTCTCTTTTCTTTCGGATTACTCGGAAACATATTCGTACTGGTACTCAACAGCGGGGGTTGGTATGGCAGCTTTCTCTTTTATAGACAACATCGGGTTGTCTGGGAACATTCTCTTTACATGCTCTTTATATTCTCTCTACATTCTCTTTACCCTTTTAGTCAAATAAATAATAACATACATGCATTAATACAAGATCTGACACAAACATACTAAACAGTTTGCCGAAAATATAGGATTTTATGGTGGTTTCAAAGTTATACAAATCATCTTCATAAACATGCTTATGAACTCACCAACATTTTTATGTTGACCTTTTTAAATTAACTTGTATTCTCAGGAAATCGTTGAAGCAGGATGAACGAAACAAACTAATGGATATTGTGTTATATTTTGTTTCATCATAATCTGACTATCTTTGCATGTAATATTCAAATACAATACTCGATGTAAACAATGAATGTTGTTATATTACATGTGTGATGATGATGATGTTATGATTCAATTATATACTATGTAATGATACTACAATGTTGAAAGTCACACCAAGCCCCCGGACGTTTCCGCCGTCTGGTTCGGGGGTGTGACAGATTGGTATCAGAGCATTGTTTATAGTGAACTAGCATATCTAATCATACAGGATATGCAACTATAAATACAATGGGACTAAAAAACTCTGAACATAATAAGTAAAATACATACCTATGTATGCATTTTAGAGTAATAACACAACAAGAACAGTAAAAGTCTTTGGAGGATTTGAACATCGCTATTAAACTCGGGCAGTTATGTAGTCGTATTGGGGGTGAATGTAGCCTGATCAACTACATTCATTCGAAATACGACCAACATGTGTTCGGGAGTAATTGTGATGGACAATGAATCAAAAACTTACCATTTAATTATCCAAAGAGCTTATAGAATCAAACCTAAACAAAATTTAAATACTATAGGAGTTTTTGGTGTGCTATTTGTTTCTAGTAAGTATACCCCTTCGTGCAATACACTATGGACGGGCATCATTAGCTAGGAGACCCCTATTTTCCCTAGTCAGGGGAATGCAGGGTGGCTTGACCTAGAAGAAGACTCAAAGGAAGAACCAGAGGAGGAACATGAAGTAGAACTTACAGGTTAACCCACCGAGCTAGTAGTGAACCTCGAAGAGGAAGAGCTCGAGGGCAATAACGATGATGACTCGGATGTAGAGTCTGAGGTCATCAATCCTCATACGAGGCCAGAGTACCGGCTTATTGTATGGGCCCCGATGGCCCCACGCCCCATGAGCACACGATGTTGGAGATGGAGTCGCCAACAGGGGATGCAACCGCCCTACGGTAGGAACCGAGGTCTCCTCGATCTTAGTCATAGAGGACCAGCTGACCGGGCCCTCCCAGGCATGGTCCGACGCACTCGAGACATTGGCAACCGAGCTCAGGACACCCACAATCAAATGGACCAAATGCGGGCTGCTGTTGAGAGAACTGAGAGACAAACTGAGGAAGTGATTGGGACTCCCAAACGAGGCAGTTAGTTCGGGAGGCACGACTACGAGACACCGAGCGACAAGTAGCTCATCTTCAGGGTGCATCCACTTCATCAGAACCACCACCAGACACTTTCTGCCACGATTAGGATCAACTCCCCCTCCCACTACCATTTGTTATGATTCTCTTTCGCGTGCTAAGATGGTATTTACTAATGAAGCAATAATGTGTTTTCCTTATTTCATGTTATTGCACGAATTCACTTATATGCACAACCGAAGCCCTGAAACCGCTAGATACTCAAGGATCTCGAAACCAAAATAATCTATGAACTCTAGGGATAGACTTAATATTCATGCCAAATCCACGATTACCTACTACCATAAATACATCATAGGGATGTAGATTGAAACATTCTAAATCATGCGACAAGACGCGAAATTTATAGAGTACAACCAGGAATAACGATCACTACTTACCATCTGGCTTATCATCATGCAGCAGGAAAATGTCATCCCACAGAAATAACAAGCACACCCACGAGACACCGCTCCTGCAGATGGACTCTGCTACATTCCAAGCTGCAGTAACAACAGCAGTAACCGTTGCCATGGCACAACTCAACGCAAACAACACCAATGGAGGTGGAAACAGTATCAACAACTCCAACCGAAGGAACGAACACGGAAACCAACAAGTGACAGCTTATCAAGGCACACTAAACCCCAAGCTTAAGAGCAGGAAGCGAAAGTCTGGAAGTAAGAGAAAGGGACAACCAACTCAAGGGTTCTCAAAGAAGCAACATGTTGTTGCTGTTCATGTGACCATGACCCCTATTACACCAACATCAACGAGACCATATGTTGGAAGCCTTCCAAAATGCAACCAGTGCAATTTCTATCATAAGGGAGCCTGCCGGGAGTTGCATTGTAAGAAATGCAACCGAAAGAGTCACACCACCAAATACTCTAGAACTTATCCACGACAGAATTGTCAGCCAAACAAAAACAACAACAACCGCAACAACCTTAACAACAACAGCAATGATGAGACCAGCCACACTTGCTATGGGTGTGGAGGAACCGGTCACTTCAGGCGCAATTGCCCCAAGGCTAACAATCAAGGAGCAGAAGGATCAGGAAGGGTCCTGACCTTGGGTCAAGGCGAAGCAGTCCATGACCCGACAGTTGTTACTGGTATGTTCCCACTTAACAACTCTTTTGCTTACCTCCTATTCAATAGTGAAGCTGAGTGAAGCTTCATTAGTAACATATTCAAACACTTACTAAAACAACAACCCCAGAGGCTAAACTAAGCCTTAACGGTGGGGATGACTAATGGGAAAACCGAATCAACCAAAGATATTTATGTAGGGTGCACCTTAACACTAAACAACCATTCCTTTCAATAGAATTGATGCCAGTAAATATTAGGAGTTTTAATGTGATAATCGGCATGGATTGGTTAAGCCCCACCATGCTGATATTATGTGTTGCGAGAAGGCCGTTCGCCTTCACCTCCCCAATCACGAAACTCTAATAACCTATGGTGATAAACCTGGCGCCAATCCTCGTCTTAACTCGTGCATTAAGGCACAAAAGTGCCTGCACAAGAAGAACTACGTTTTCCTCGTTCACGTTGTGGACAAGGCCGAGGAAGAAGTAAGCATACAAGGTATTCCAATAGCATGCGGTTTTCCGGATGTATTTTCCCGAAGAACTTCCGGGAATACCCCAAAGAGACAGGTTGAATTTCGAATCGACCTCATACCGGGAACCACATAAATTGCCAATTCATCCAATAGGGTAGCTTCCGCCGAAAATTCAGAAGTTATCCAGTCAATTGAGAAGAATTGTTGCGCAAAGGATTCATCGGACCAAGCTTCTCACCCTAGAGAGCTCCGGTCTTGTTCTTCGGATCCTTCAGAATGTGAATTGATTTTAGGGAATTGAATAAGCTCACTATCAAAAACCGATACCCACTCCCTCGGACTGACGACCTATTTGACCAGCTCCAAGGAGCTAGTTGCTTCTCCAAAATAGATCTAAGAACCGGTTATCATCAGCTCCGAGTCCGAGAAGAGGACATTCCAATAACTGCTTTCCGAATTCGTCACGACCATTTCAAATTTGTCGTGATACCTTTCGGTCTAACGAATGCTCCCATGGTATTCATAAACCCTATGAACCGAGTTTTCCCAACCATTCCTAGTCAACCTTTTAATTATTTTCATCGATAGTATACTCGTCTGCTCACGAAACAAGAACAAACACTGTCAACACTTACGATCGGCTTTGGAGGCATCACAGTCGGAGAATATCGTGGAAGAAGCATTGCGTGGATTGGATAAAACTATCAAAGTCAAAAGAACAAAGCTTATTATTACAAGAGTTGGATCGAGCACTAACTGGGTGATCGTCGATAGGTTAATCAAATCTGCTCATTTCCTGCCGATAAAAGAATTGTACAAGATGGAAAGATTAACACGGATCTATACCAAAGAGACCGTGAGACTCCAGGGAGTGCCATCGTCTATAATCTCGGATCGGGATAGTATATTTACCCCATGATTCTTTGGCGGTCACTCCAGAAGGCCAGGGGAACACAACTAGTCATGAGCACTGCTTACCACCCTCAAACCGATGGCCAAAGCGAACGAACCATCCAAAACACTCGAAGACATGCTCCAGAATTGTGTGATTGATTTCGGCAAGTCATGGGATGCCCAAATACCCTTGATCGAATTCTCATGTAATAACAACTATCACACAAGTATCAAGGTTGCTCTATTTGAGGCCTTATATGGCCGCAAATGCAGATCGCCTCTATGTTGGGCTGAGGTGGGTGACACCCAGCTGGCAAAAAGGGCAATCACCAAGCAGCACACTTACAGGACCAAGAATCATTCACCAAATGACAGAGAAGATAATCCAAATCAGAACCCGACTTCAAGCATCAAGAGACAGACAGAAGAGTTATGCTGACAAATGACAAAAACCGCTAGAATTCCAAGTCGGAGATCGGGTGCTACTAAAAGTCTCCCCCTGGAAAGGGATGATCCGTTTTGGGAAAAAGGGAAAAACTAAACCCGTAATACATCGGATCGTTCAAGATTCTTGCCTGAATTGGTCCAGTAGCTTATAAGCTGCAGCTACCTTCGGAGCTCAGCAACGTACACCCCGTGTTCCATGTCTCAAATTTTGGAAAAGTGCCTACCGGGCAAAACTCTTATCATTCCTTTAATAAGAGATCGAAATAAATGAGAATCTCTTGTTCGTCGAAGAACCAGTCAAGGTAGTGGATATGGAAGTGAAGCGTACGAAATAGAGCCGCATTCCGATTATGAAGGCTCAATGGAACGCTAAGCACGGACCGGAATTCACATGGGAATGCGAAAACCAGATGAAGCAGAAATACCCTCACCTATTCTCTCATTCATGATCCTAACTTTCGAAAGAATTTCGGGACGAAATTCCCTCTAACGGGGGGATGATGTCACAACTGGCATATTTGCTAAGAAATTCTACTCTCATGTAATCATTCACCTAGTGTAATAACTTGTACTCTAAGCGAATATCCTACTTTATGCTCATTCAAATGCACCTCTCATGTTCAACAAATAGTCTGAAAATCCTAAGAATCCCGGTTTAAGTCCATATTGGACTAGGATCTCCTTATTGGGCTTAATGGACCAATAAGCTTCCAATTCGACTATTTTGGGCTTAGGACCCTTAATGGGCTCTAATTGGACCCATTTCCATAAAACTTAGCATTTTGGGCCATTTTGGATCCAAAATAAATTGGTTTACCCTTAATAGGCCTTATTGGGCCATAAATAAATTAATTACCTTAATGGGCCGAAAAATTTATGATTAGGTTCCCAAAAATCCTAACTAAAGTTTAATGGGCTCAAACTATCCCATTCCTATTTTTTTGGCCCAAAATCTCGGCCCAACTCCATTTGTAAAAAAAAAAAAGGGAAGAGTCCATAATTGGTTGACACCTCAAAATTACATAACATATATCTATGTTATTATCTAACATGCATCTAGGAGAATGGTGTTTGTCCAACATACTTCTATACACCTCTCTTCTCTCCCCTCCCTCAAAACTCGGCCAAACCTCCTTCTCACCCCCACAAACCATTTCAATCTTAACTTCACTTTTCATTTCCTCTCAACTCTCAAGAACTCCTTCATCCCTTTCCTCTAAAAACTGTGAGTGTGGAGTGTGTTTCAAGGAGTTCCCTTCAAGCCTTCATAACTTGGTAAGTTCTCATCAAACTCAAGATGTTCCATTTACAAATTATACTAAGATAATCCTTCTTACAACTCCATTTTCGTGAATATAGAGCTTAGATCCACCACCATTTCGAGATCTCTTCAAGAACTCAAGCTAGGTTCAAAGATTCTTCTTCTTCATCTAGATCTCAAAACCCTCAATGTGAGTTCATACCCCCTATTTTCGATTTTAACTTTGTTTTGGGGGAGAATACAAGTTGTGTTGTGTAGATTTCCAAACTTCCAGAATTTACGGATCCAAATTTTGACTTACGATGATTTTTCTACGAATTTTCCAACAACTAGGTCAGAAAAGCCCAAAACCAGAAAAATGTGTGTTTTCACAAAAATCAAGCCAAAAATGATATTTTTGACAAAAATGGGTTTAAAATGTTATTTTTACCATAAACTAGTCATCAACACAAGTTTTGAACAAAATGGAGACTAAATTGTTATTCTTACAAAAATTGGGCCTTAATTGTAAATTTTTTGCTTATTGGGCCAAGAACGTCATTTTTACAAAAAGTGGGCTTTTATGCGATTTTAGTGAATACTTGAACCAAAACCAACGATAAAATAACAAACAAATTAATTTGATCATTTTCTAGGTTATTGGGCCTTAGTTGCCCATTTATATGTTTGATAGGTCCTGTATACTATTTATATGTTTATTGGGCCTCATTGACCCATTAACATGTGCGACGGACCTTGAATACTATTTGTGTGCTATTTGGGCCTGTAAATACCTTACATGTGAAATGGGCCTTAGTTGTCCTTTCATATATATATTTCGGGCCCATGTTATATAATCTCATTCCAATTGGGCCTTGAAATGATTTACATGTTTAACGATGCCTTAGTGGTTCACTTACATGGTTCATTGGGCCTGGAATGAGTTTATACTTTTCTTCGCGTCAATTCGATTAAGGATCTAGTGAGTTTTGTCAGTTGGCACCTATTAAGTGTACGATCGTAGCCTGTAGTTGTAACCAGCGTCTCTTGGAGGGAGAGCGGGGATTTGTGTATAGATCTATACGGGGATGACACCCCACACCTGAGCTGTTTGCTACAGTTAGACTACATCAGTCTAGGGTGACTATAACCTTATTCTATTTTTCAGTCGGCGTTCACTAACGCCAAGACAGGCGAAATTGTCATTATTTAGTATGGTTATGACGGCTCACTTAGAGGAATTAACGTTATGAAGTTTACGGAAGACCATTCTCTTTTCTTTTGGATTACTCGGAAACATATTCGTACTGGTACTCAACATCGGGGGTTGGTATGGCAGCTTTCTCTTTTATAGACAACATCGGGTTGTCTGGGAACATTCTCTTTACATGCTCTTTACATTCTCTCTACATTCTCTTTACCCTTTTAGTCAAATAAACAATAACATACATGCATTAATACAAGATCTGACACAAACATACTAAACAGTTTGCAGAAAATATAGGATTTTCTGGTGGTTTCAAAGTTATACAAATCATTTTCATAAACATGCTTATGAACTCACCAACATTTTTATGTTGACCTTTTTAAATTAACTTGTTTTCTCAGGAAACCGTTGAAGCAGGATGAACGAAACAAACTAATGGATATTGTGTTATATTTTGTTTCATCATAATTTGACTATTTTGGCATGTAATATTCAAATACAATACTCGATGTAAACAATGAATGTTGTTATATTACATGTGTGATGATGATGATGTTATGATTCAATTATATACTCTGTAATGATACTACAATGTTGTAAGTCACACCAAGCCCCCGGACGTTTCCGCTGTTTGGTTCGGGTGTGTGACAGTCGCGTTGGAAAGTTTTCGAGGATTTTGTCGGAGATTCATGATATTGGAGTTGCTTGCTCTCTATTGGGAGGATCATCGAGTGTTGTGTGGTACGTTCCAAGAGTAAGTGTGATGTACCGGTGAAACAGTTTGTGGAGTAGACTGTTGGTATGCCATCTGGTGATAGTTTGAGCCATGAGTGGGGGGAATGGGGTATTTTAGTGAGAGGATCAGCAAGCTGTTCAAGTGCGGTTAGAGGACTGGTTGCGGGATCGGTGGCCCAAATATACGAGACTAGGGCCATGTGGTAGTCAAGGCAACGAACAGAGCGAGAGGAAGCATGTTGCACACGCTCAGGAGAGAATGAGTGTCTTCACAATAGGTGGTCATTGGATAGGAATCTAATTATGGTCTGTGATTTTTCGAGTACAACGATGTTGAGTTTCGAGACAGTTAGGTTGCTGAGGTCAATATTCGAACACCGAAAGGCTGACCGTTCCGCGTATGGGTTGTTATTTGCACTCCTGGAAGGGAAAAAAATGAATTGGCGATCAACTTCAGAGTCGGTATGAGTATTCTTGCACGGGTTTTTATCAGTATGTTCAGATTGTTGTCAACGTGTTCTCAGTCATCGACGACTCCCCCGTGTTTCAAATTGTGAGTTGGAGTATTTCGAGGTTATGACTTATGTAAGAGGAGGATCAGTGTTCGTATCAAGACGTTGTGAGATTCTGAGATGGTGTATCGCGGTATCCGAGTGTGATGCCGTGAGTGGAAGATCAGTGGTTGAGGCAAAACATCATGAGACTCTGAAATGTTGTATTGGGGTATCCGAGTATGATGCCCTAGATTGTTGGATCATTATGAGATCTGGGTTGTCAGACGGCGAGTGGAACGTCAAGCGACTATAATTCCGAAGATGAGATCAACAATAATTATCGCCAGACGGGGATTGTCCAAGGGTGTAACTGTGCTGAGAAAAGTGCCTCGTCTACGAGAATTTACATCAAGAGTGGTGGTGCATAATCTTGGAAGGTGTGTGTATCTATTTATATTGGGCCGCAGAGCATGAGTTAGTGAACGCAATGTGGTGATGGCCTGAGGATGAGATCGTGGGGTGATAAGAGAGAGTATTGTAAGACTATGGAGAGCCGAAGCATCCATGAGTCTGTACGAGAGAGTGTCATGATACTGTGGGGAGCCGTAGTATTCATTAGCCAGCGAGAGAGTATTGTGATATTGGGGGAGCCGTAGTATTCACTAGTCAGCAAGAGAGTGTCGTGATACTGCGGGGATCCGTAGTATTCACTAGTCAGCCAGAGAGTGTCGTAAGCTGTGACAACCCGAACCTTTTTCCGTTACCGTTAACCGATTTCCGTTAATAAAATTTGAATTTTATTGAGTTCCGTCAAATTCTTTTGGTTTGAGAAATCATTTATATATATAATGGAATTTTCTTTTATGAGTCAGAACCAAAAATTACGCGAAAAACCCGAATTCCTTCGAAAAATCAGCAGTTTCCGGCCTGACCGGTGTTCACGGCCGTGAACCCGATCACGGCCGTAAACTCGTTTACGGCTGGTGACAGGTGGCCCCCACCACCGACCATACACCCAGCCTATAAATACGGGACTCCCACCTTCATTTGAACTTTTCTAGCCGAAAACTCCCCATTCTCTCTTTAATCTCTCAACCGTAAACACCAAAACACCCTCTTTTCTTCCAAAAATCATCGAGAATCACCTTTAGAGGTTGTTTTGGAGCATCTAAAATGAGTTTTAATCGAATTCAACATCATTGTTCTTGAGTTTACGGTCGTACACCCTTCAAATCTTCAAATCTTCAAAGACCGTAAACCCGTTTACGGCCGTAAACCCTTCAAAGATTCATAATTCCTTCAAGAACACCGTTCACGGCCGTAAACCTTCAAGGGGCAGTTCACGGCCGAAAACCCTTCACGACCGCAAACTCCCTCACACCGTGAATCTTGGCCGCAAACCCAGTTTTCCACATCAGTCGAGTCTCGGTAACATTCCTCAACCAATAACAAGTGTTTTTCCAACACTATAATAAATGGTTTCGCTAATAAAATACATATATGTATTAATTGTATTAGGATCCCGTTGAGTGTCGCGTACATCAACTCGAGGGTCTTCATTCCCAGTTTCGCTGTCCAACACTTTCACGCAACTAACTGTGAGTTCATACCCCTATGCTTTTACTATTTTCACGTTTTCAGGGGGGAATACAAGCCAAACACAAACGATTTTGTGAATTTATACAAAAGGATTTCAACACCTTTAAAACTGATGCAATTAATACCATCAAACAGTTT
This sequence comes from Lactuca virosa, assembly GCF_052849685.1. Lineage (NCBI taxonomy): Eukaryota > Viridiplantae > Streptophyta > Magnoliopsida > Asterales > Asteraceae > Lactuca > Lactuca virosa. Next base: position 92,045,758 of record NC_136432.1, read on the forward strand.
CCACTTGTTTATAAAATATTTAGATATTTATCCCTTTTGTAACATGCTGAGCATAAGGGACTTTTTCAATCTACAGTCAAGATTGCATAGTTTTCAGATCAATACATAAACCAAGTACATAACATACATGCAAACTATAATAGGTATAGTTTGGGTTTTCAATACACAAATTTATGAATCCAGATTTATACATAGCAAAACATATAAACTATGACATATTTAGTTTATAATATACATTACTACATTTGGACTTCAAGAGTACAACATTAAATAATTATTTAAGTATAATTATTACCCTATAAAGTATACATACGAGTTTAAACACAGTAGATCAATACAGAACTACACGTAAACTAGTTAATACAGGATTGTGAGACAACTCTTCAATTGTACCTTTTGGGGTACAGGTTAAATCCTATCATAGTATAACCAGAGTCTCCTGGAGGGAGATCGTGAGATTTGTGAATAGATCTATTCGGGACTGACAATCCTACACCTGAACTGCTAGCTACAGTTAGGCAGGCACGCCTGGGGTGACAAATGTCATATATCTGACACTTGAAGAACGTCGTAAAGGTCACTAGGTCATATCAAGCATGGTTATACGACTCACAATAGTATAAACTAACCTTATTCTTTACGAGATTTCATTCTTCTTTAGTTTTATTTTCATTAATAAAACAAGTTCATAATATAACTGGAGGATTCGAGGGATTTCAACTCATAGTTTTATTTGAAGTAATAAAACTATTATACATACTGGTTGTAGCCAGAGTTTTCAAACAGAACATTTTATACATTACTGGTGATAGCCAGGGTTTTCATACAAAGGATTTTTCATTCAAAACAACGATGTACAATACAGCTGGTGGTAACCAGGCATACAAACTAATACATTATACACTACTATAGAACACGGTAATAAACATATATGTTAGAAAATATTGGATTTTCTTGGGAAGCATACAAACACTATACAAATTCAATGATAGGTTTTCATTACAAAAACATGCTTATGAACTCACCAGCTTAATATTGATACTCTTTTTCAAAACCGCTTGTATTCTCAGGAAATCAGTAGACAGGTACCTCAGCAGACTTTTGAGAAGACGGAGCATATGGAGTCTCGTCTTTACTTTTGTTACTATTGATGTATATAAATATGAATCAAACAGATGTAAATACCTTTATATATATTCAATGTAATGGTTGTATTTACTTTGATTACTATGATGCAATTGTTGTGATACTACATATGACGTAATCCACCCCCGTACGTTTCCGCCGTTCCGGTTTGGGGGTGTGACATAAGCATGCGGGGAGTCGTAGCATTCACGAGTCAGTGAGGGAGTGTCTTAAGACTACGGGGAACCGTAGCACTCAGAGGTCAACAAGAGAGAATGTTGTAACTACGGGGAGCTGTATTATTGACTAGTCATAGCATGACGTAGAAGAGTTCTTAGGCTTGGGTAGCCTTACCGATTGAGTTTTCGGGAACCTGGTGGCCGGATCAGGGGCAAGACTGGGGTCTCCGTGATAGTCGGGAATCATTATATCCCGAGTTGAGGAGGGGTTATCGCAATCGGAATGAATTGGAGAAATGGTGTACGCATAAATTCGCGGATCTCGGGTCACGAGTTGAGTATCAACTTGGAAATGAGTGGTTCCAATCCCGCTGTTGAATCAGAATCTCGAGTTGAGTTTGGAGCAATTTGTGTATTGAGTAGGCGAGATGAGATTCCAGATTCTCAAATGGGTTTCATTTTGCGGGGTATTGGTTTCCACCTAATATCTTAGACCTGAGTGGGTCAGCTCGTTGGTATGGGAAGGACCACGAGACGCATGAGACTACTGAGTAGTAGACGACAGAGGTCGGAGGTGGGGCGACTTCAGATGGGGTTGTAGTATTTGCTTGAGGTAAAGCGAACTTCGTGACTTCGTGTGCCACATGATGGGCTGAGATAGCTATAGCGAGAGAGCAGTTATAAAGTTGTCTTATTCGATGTGCAACGAGTAGCCTTTGGAGGTTCAACTGTTGGGTCAGGAGTTGACCTGGTGCTCAGTGTAGGGAGGAACATTTTGAGAGAAAACGGGGGCTCATGGTTATAGATGTCAGAGGATCGTTCTGGCGGGGCATGATCGTTTTTTTTGTGTTTGAGGATAGAGTTTTGAGGTTCCTTCTTTCAAATGAGTTCTGATAGTTGTTTGAGGCGGTGGGTCATTGATGGGATATGACCAACATGTGTTTGGGAGTGACTGTGGTGTTGCGACAAGTCTAAAACTCACCAAATCCTATACTAATGAAAACACATAGTTAACATACTATAGGAGTATTTTATGGTAATATAACATTGCACAGTGTCATCACTATTAGTACAAATCCTTATAATCGAAAGACCTGCAATTCCTTCTTATTGTTAGTAGCTATCATTCTAGGTCTTTATTATCCTTGTAGGATTAAGATATATCTTGCTAGAAAATATCCGATTCATGATCAGTATAGGAGGCTTATCGTCATTTTCCCCTTGTATCTTTTTAGAGAAAAGATGCCTCCCAGAAAGAGACCCAAAAGGAAGAACAACGACCCTCCGCCGCCACCACCTCCTCAGTTCGATCATGCCATATCCAAGCAGCAGTTACAGCCGCTGTGGCTGCCGCGATGGCGCAATTAAACCCTGGTGGTGCTAGCGGATCAGGATGTGGTACCCATCCCCAGAATATTGATGGCAGTCAGGGACACCCAAAGGAGTGTTCCTATAAAGACTTCATGAATGCCAAGCCTAAATCTTTCGATAGTAATGGAGGAGTCATTGCCCTAACCCGATGGTTCGAGAAGATCAAATCCATTTTCGAGATTTGCGCATCATCTGAGGCAAACAAGGTGAAGTTTGCCGCCTGCACCTTCACCGACATAGCACTAACTTGGTGGAATAGCTGGGTCAAATCCCTAACACTGCCGGTAGCAAATGCCATGGGGTGGGAGAGTTTAAAGGAACTCATGCTTGCTGAGTACTGCCCAAGGGGCGAGATGCAGAAGTTGGAGCACGAACACTGGAAACTAAAGATGAAGGGTTCCGACATTACTACCTATACAGCTAGATTCTGCGATCTGGCTCTTCTTTGTCCGGGGATGGTCACCCCGGAAAGCAAGAAGATAGAGAGGTACATTTGGGGATTGACTCCCCCAACTCAAGGGAATGTTTTGGCTGCTAAACCTTCCACATTCGACGGTGCTAAGTGTCTGGCGCAGACCCTGATAGATCACGGGGTTGATCTTGATGAAGTGACATCCACTCCCGAACCACCAAAGGAGAGTGGTGGGAAAAAGAAGTTTTGGAATAAGCGAAAGGGCCAGTCTTCTCAGGATCCCTCCAAGAAACAACAAGTAGTGGCTGTTCATGTTGCTACCACTCCTACCGCTGTTCCTGCAGCTCAAGCACCTGCCAGTAGATATGCTGGTACTCTTCCAAGGTGCGACAAGTGCAACTTTCATCATCACGGACTCTCCTGTGATTTTCAATGCAACAGCTGTGGCAAGAAGGGGCACACAGCTCGATTTTTCAAAACATCAGCCCAACCAACCAATCAGGCTCCTGGAGCGGGCGTTGGTCAAGCCTGTTATGGCTATGGGGAGATCGGGCACTTCAAAAGGAATTGTCCCAAGGCAACAATAGCCGACAACACAGGGAGAGTGCTAGCCATGGGCCAGGAGGAAGCGGTCGTTGATCCCACCGTTGTTACGGGTACGTTCCTCCTCGACAACTCTTATGCATGCATTCTTTTCGATTCTGGTGTGGAGAGAAGTTCTATTAGCCATGCATTTAAGCATCTACTCCGACATAAACCCCAACCTTTAACCGAAACGTTCACCGTTGAGATGGCTAACGGAAAGAAAGAGAGTACTAACGGCATATTCATAGGCTGTACCCTTATCTTAAACGATCATTCTTTTCCAATCGACCTTATGCCAGTTTCCATAAAAAGCTTCGACATCATCATCGGCATGGATTGGTTGAGCCCCAATCGTGCTAATATCCTTTGCTATGAAAAAGCCATTCGCTTCAATCTACCCTTGGGCGAAGCCCTCATAATCTACGGTGATAAACTCAGCTCAAACCTTTGTATCATTTCATGCATCAAAGCCTAGAAATACCTGCGAAAGGAGTGCTATGCATTCCTAGCCCATGTTGTTAACGAGAAATAGGAAGTTAAGGACCTCGAGAGCATCCTCGAAGTCTGCAACTTTCCTGATGTCTTCCCCGAAGACCTTCCTGGAATCCCTCCCGAACGCCAAGTCAAGTTTCGTATCGACTTAATCCCCGGAGCTACCCCCGTAGCTAAATCCCCATACCGTCTAGCGCTGACAGAAATGCAAGAGTTATCCAGCCAGCTCCATGAACTACTCAGCAAAGGATTCAGAAGACCAAGTTCCTCACCCTGGGGAGCCCCGGTCTTGTTTGTGAAGAAGAAAGATGGATCCTTTCGGATGTGCATAGATTATTGTGAATTGAACAAGCTTACCATCAAAAACCGTTATCCCCTACCCAGAATCGACGACCTCTTCGATCAACTCCAAGGAGCCGGCTATTTCTCAAAAATAGACCTGAGATCAGGGTACCACCAGTTGCGAGTTCATGAGAGTGATGTTCCCAAAACAACATTCCAAACTCGCTATGGTCACTACGAGTTTGTAGTAATGCCCTTTGGTCTAACCAACGCACCTGCAATATTCATGGACCTGATGAATCGGGTATGCCGCCCTTTTCTAGACAAGTTTGTAATAGTGTTCATTGATGATATACTTGTCTACTCTCTGAGTGAGGAAGATCATAGACAACACTTGAGGATAGTGTTAGAAACACTAAGGGCGGAGAAACTTTATGCAAAGTTTTCAAAGTGCGAATTCTGGATCAGAAAAGTAACTTTCCTTGGTCACGTGGTTAGCGACGAAGGCATACACGTGGACCCTTCCAAAATCAAGGCAATTGAGAATTGGTCAGCATCGAAGACGCCCACAGAAATCCGTCAATTCTTGGGTCTCGCTGGCTAATATCGCAGATTTATCCAGAATTTCTCCAAGATTGCTAAGCCTTTAACCACCATGACTCAGAAAGGTGTACCCTTTTGTTGGGGAGAAAAGCAAGACACTGCATTTCAAACATTGAAGCAGGCCCTATGCAGCGCACCTGTCTTGTCTCTGCCTGAAGGGACGGAGGATTTTGTGGTCTACTGCGATGCATCCAATCAGGGCCTAGGTTGTGTGCTCATGCAGCAAGGAAAGGTTATTGCCTATGCCTCGAGACAGTTGAAAGCACACGAAGTCAATTACACAACTCACGATCTAGAGTTGGGAGCAGTGGTCTTTGCGTTAAAGATTTGGAGACATTATCTCTAAGGAAGCAAATGTACTGTCTTCACCGACCATAAGAGCCTACATCATATCTTCGAGCAGAAAGAGTTGAACATGAGGCAACGGCGGGTAGAGCTACTCAGTGATTACGAGTGTGAAATACGCCACCATCCCGGCAAGGCCAATGTGGTAGCGGATGCCCTCAGCCGAAAAGAGTATTCAGGTTGTAGAGTGAAGGCACTGACAATAAAAATCCATTCCCATTTATCCGCTTAAATCAGAGAGGCTCAGTTGGAAGCCTTAAAACCGGAGAACATGTCGGATGAGGCCCTGAGTGGAATGGAAAAGAACTTAGAGGTCAAGGGAGACGGAGTTTATTATTTCATGAACCGGATCTGGACCCCAAAGTACGGCGGTTACAGGGAGGTTGTCATGAACGAAGCTCACAAGACTAGATACTCCGTTCACCCGGGTTCAGATAAGATGTATATGGATCTCAAAAAGCTCTATTGGTGGCCGAACATGAAAGCAGAGATCGCTACCTTCGTGGGCAAGTGCCTGACTTGCGCCAAGGTGAAGGTGGAATATCAAAAGCCCTCAGGTCTACTTCAGCAGCCACAAATACCTGAGTGGAAGTGGGAAAGGATTACGATGGATTTCATCACTATGTTTCCCAAGTCTCCGAGTGGGTACGATGTCATCAGGGTAATTGTCGATCGACTGACTAAATCCGCCCACTTCATGCCAATCAAAGAGACATTCAAGATGGAGAGACTTACACGAATCTACATCCAAGAGGTAGTTCGTCTGCATGGTGTACCTATGTCCACTATCTCCGATCGGGATATCAGATTCACCTCGAGATTTTGGCAGTCACTGCAGAAGGCTCTTGGAACTAAGTTGGATATGAGCACATCTTATCATCCACAAACCGATGGGCAAAGTGAGAGGACCATTCAAACATTGGAAGACATGTTGAGGGCATGTTTCATAGACTTTGGTAAGTCTTGGGACACCCATTTGCCATTGGTCGAGTTCTCCTACAACAACAACTATCATACCTGTATCAAGGCTACGCCGTTTGAAGCCCTATATGGCCGTAAGTGCAGATCCCCTCTGTGTTGGGCCGAGGTGGGTGAAACACAGCTAGCTAAAGGTTAAGTCCTCGATAGCACTCTCACGGGCCCAGAAATCATCCGAGAAACCACAGAAAAGATCGTGCAAATCCGAGAACGACTAAAAGCTTCAAGAGATAGACAAAAGAGCTACGCCGATAAAATACGAAAACCCTTGGAGTTCCAGGTTGGTGACCGCGTTTTATTAAAGGTCTCACCCTGGAAAGGCATGATATGCTTCGGAAATCGTGGAAAGCTGAATCCGAGATAAATAGGACCATTCGAGATCCTCGCTAGGATCGGTCCCGTAGCATACAAACTCCGTCTACCACAAGAACTTAGCAACATTCATCCTGTCTTTCACGTGTCGAACCTTAAAAAGTGTTTATCTGACGAAACGTTAGTGATCCCTCTTGATGAGATCGAGATCAATGAGAACCTTAATTTTGTGGAAGAACCAGTCAAAATCATGGATCGGGAAGTCAAACGAACGAAACAAATTCGCATACCAATAGTGAAGGTCCGCTGGAATACCAAGCGGGGACCTGAATTCACTTGGGAGCACAAAGATCAGATGAAACAGAAGTATCCTCATCTTTTTCCGAGTCCATGATTTGTATTCTATGTTTGAATTTCGGGACGAAATTCCCTCTAATGGGGGATGATGTGACAACCCGAACCTTTTTTCGTTACCGTTAACCGATTTCCGTTAATAAAATTTGAATTTTATTGAGTTCCGTCAAATTCCTTTGGTTTGAGAAATCATTTAGATATATAATGGAATTTTCTTTTATGAGCCGGAACCAAAAATCACGCGAAAAACCCGAATTCCTTCGATCAGCAGTTTTCGGCCTGACCGGTGTTCACGGCCGTGAACCCGATCACGGCCGTAAACTCGTTTACGGCTGGTGACAGGTGGCCCCCACCACCGACCATACACCTAGCCTATAAATACGAGACTCCCACCTTCATTTGAACTTTTCTAGCCGAAAACTCCCCCATTCTCTCTCTAATCTCTCAACCGTAAACACCAAAACACCCTCTTTTCTTTCAAATATCGTCGAGAATCACCTTTAGAGGTTGTTTTGGAGCATCTAAAACGCGTTTTCATCGAATTCAACATCATTGTTCTTGAGTTTACGGTCGTACACCATTCAAATCTTCAAATCTTCAAAGACCGTAAACCCTTCAAAGATTCATAATTCCTTCAAGAACACTGTTCACGGCCGTAAACCCTTCAAGGGGCAGTTCACGGTCGGAAACCCTTCACGACCGCAAACTCCCTCACACTGTGAATCTTGGCCGCAAACCCACTTTTCCACATCGATCGAGTCTCGGTAACATTCCTAATCCAATAACAAGTGTTTTTCCAACACTATAATAAATGGTTTCACTAATAAAATACATATATGTATTAATTGTATTAGGATCCCGTTGAGTGCCGCGTACATCAACTCGAGGGTCTTCATTCCCAGTTTCGCTGTCCAACACTTTCTCGCAACTAACTGTGAGTTCATAGCCCTATGCTTTTACTATTTTCACGTTTTCAGGGGGAATACAAGCCAACCACAAACGATTTTGTGAATTTATACAAAAGGATTTCAACACCTTTAAAACTGATGCAATTAATACCATCATACAGTTTCCACATGTTTATAAAATATTTAGATATTTTATCCCTTTTGTACACATGCTGAGCATAAGGGACTTATTCAATCTACAGTCAAGATTGCATAATTTTCAGATCAATACATAAATCAAGTACATAACATACATGCAAACTGTTGAAAATATGCTTTAAGGAATCCACTAATGAGCAATAAAATTAGTTATGGTTCTGTCAGTTTTGTCTTTGAATTGAATAAGTTTAATTAGGAGTTAGTGGATAGTTATTCTCTAGCTAATTTTCAGTTATGAATAACAGCTATATAAGCTGATGTAGTACAATGATTTTGATATTCCAATTTCCAATTCCAATCATTGCATAGCATATCTCCCCTGTTCACTTTTCTCCTGTTTACAACCTATTGTCTTCTTTTCTATTTGTTTAAAACTAACAAATTGGTATCAGAGCTGATTTCTTGAGGGATCTGTGAGGACAAATGGCAGAAAGTAGTGTTTCACAATTCACTATTCCTGTGTTCAATGGTGATAATTACCAGCTATGGGCTGCAAGAATGACATCTTATCTTGAAGCCATGGATCTTTGGGAAGCTGTAGAAGCGGACTATGTTGTTCCTCAACTTCCAGAAAATCCTACCATGGCTCAAATCAAAGTTCACAAAGAGAAGACATCAAGGAAGTCAAAGGCGAAAGCAACTCTGTTTGATGCAGTCTCTACAACCATATTCACAAGAATTATGTGCCTCAAAACTGGAAAAGAAGTGTGGGATTATCTAAAGGAGGAATATGAAGGAGATGAAAGAATTCGAGGCATGCAGGCTCTCAACTTGATCAGAGAGTTTGAGATGCAGAGAATGAAAGATTACTGGATATTGGAAACAAGGTACGATTGCTTGGCTCTAAATTTTCAGATTCGAGAATCGTTGAAAAAATTCTCGTTACTGTACCTGAGAGATATGAAGCTTCAATAACCACTTTGGAAAATACAAGGGACCTGTCAGAAATTACTTTGGCAGAATTGTTAAACTCGTTACAGGCACAAGAGCAACGTAGGCTTATGAGACATGAGCATGTTGGTGAAGGTGCTCTACCGGCCAAGCATCGAGATGAACGAAAGCAAAAGAAGAAGAGTGAAAAAAAGCCTCGTCAACTTCTGTTGTTGAAGATTCTGTCAACAATCAGAATCAAGCCAAAGTTCAGACCCCAAAAAAGAATTATCCACCTTGTAAGCATTGTGGTAAAATGAGTCATCCTCCATTCAGATGTTGGAAAAGACCAGATGCAAAGTGCAACAAATGTAATCAGGTCGGTCACGAAGCTGTTATATGCAGAAGCAATACTCAAAAACATGAAGAAGTCCATAAAGCTACTCAAGATGGAGAAGACCATATGTTTGTTGCATCTTGTTTTTCAAAAACAGTTTCTCCTGAAAGTTGGCTAATTGACAGCGGGTGTACAAACCACATGTGTAATGACATCAGCCTCTTTAGAGAGGTACTGCCTTCGAAGTCCAAAAGAGTGAAAGTAGGCAATGGTGAATACGTTCCAGTAAAAGGAATTGGAACAGTTGCAATTATAACTACTTCAGGTACAAAAACAATCTCAAATGTCATGTATGTACCATAAATTGATCAGAATTTAATAAGTGTTCCCCGGCTGCTAGAAAAAGGATTTAAGACCTACTTTGAAGATTTTTGTTGTCGTGTGTATTATCCAAATGGAAAAGAATTGATGAAGGTTAAAATGAAAGGAAGAAGCATGGCTTATGATCCAAAAGAAGAAGAGCAAATGGCTTTTTACAATAAAGTTAGCAACACTGACATGTGGCAGAAGAAGCTTGGGCACTGTCATCTTCAAAGAATGCTACAAATGCAAAAGGATGAAATGGTGAGAGGTCTTCCAAAGTTAGATGATCAACTTTCAAATTGTTCAGCGTGTCAATATGGAAAACAAAGGAGGATTCCATTCCATAAATCATCTTGGCGGGCATCAAAAAAACTTCAACTCATACATTCTGATGTTGCAGGACCTCAAAGAACACCATCATTGCAAGGTAATGTTTACTACATTATTTTCATTGATGATTTTACAAGAATGTGTTGGATTTAATTCATGAAGTTCAAGTCAGAAGTAACTAATATCTTCTGGAAATTAAAAAAAAGGGTTGAAAACCAAAGTGATTGCAAAATTCAAGTGTTGAGGTCTGATAATGGAAAGGAGTATACATCAGAAAAATTCAATATGTTCTGCGAGGAAGCCGACATTGAACATCAGCTCACTGTTCCATATTCTCCACAGCAAATTGGAGTTAGCGAAAGGAGGAACAGATCTATATTAGACATGGCCAGAAGTATGTTGCACGATAAGGAGCTGCCAAAATATTTTTGGGCAGAGGCTGCTAACATAGTCGTGTTCCTACAAAACCGGTTACCAACACTTGCTTTGGAAAGTAAAACTCCTTTCGAAGCATGGTTTGGTTATAAGCCTTCACTAAGCTTTCTTAAAGTATTTGGGTGTGTATGTTTTGTTCACATTCCTCAGGTTAAGCGTGAAAAGCTGGATAAAAAGGCCATTTCGGGCATCTTTGTAGGTTATGGTTCAGTTTCTAAAGGTTACAAAGTGTACCATCCTCAAACAAAAAAGCTGACAATAAGCAGAGATGTACATTTCAATGAAGACGAGCAATGGGATTGGAAGAAGAAAAAAGAACCAAAAGGTGTTTCTTTTGGTGACAATGCAACAGAAGAATCAGAGGATGAACCGATAGATGATTCCTTGGAAGACGAGTCAATTGATGATCCTCCCGTAAGAGGTACAAGGCTACTTACAGATTTCTACGCAAGGTGTAATGTTGCAATACATGAACCATCCAATCCTGAAGAAGCCCTGAATGATCCAAGATGGAAGAAAGCAATGTTGGAGGAGTTGTCTATGACAGAAAAGAATAAAACGTGGGAGTTGGTTGAGAGACCAGAAGGAAGAAAAGTCATTGCCGTTAAATGGGTGTTCAAAACAAAGCTCAATGCTGATAACACCATCAACAAATTCAAGGATCGACTCGTTGTTAAGGGGTATGCTCAAATTTATGGCGTTGACTATTCTGATACTTTAGTTCCTGTTGCAAGGATAGATACAATCAGATTGTTACTAACCATATATGCACAAAAAGTTTGGAAAGTGTTTCAACTAGATGTGAAGTCAGCCTTCCTAAATGGTGTACTACAGGAGGAGATATTTTTAGAGCAACCAGAAGGTTTCAAGATTCAAGGCAAAGAAGATAAAGTCTATCTACTCAAAAAGGCTCTCTATGGTTTGAAACAAGCTCCGAGAGCTTGGTATAGCCGGATAGATACTTACTTGTTGGATCTCGATTTTGTTAAAAGCTTATCTGAAGCTACTCTTTATGTGAAACATAAAGAGAATGATATTCTTATTGTCTCTCTTTATGTTGATGATTTGCTCGTGACAGGAAATAACAAGAGGCTCATAGATGAGTTTAAAAAAGAGATGATGCAGATTTTTAAAATGACAGATTTGGGTCTCATGTCATATTTTCTTGGCATGGAGATCAAACAAGACAAAAGTATGGTGTTCATCTGTCAAAAGAAATACGCAAATGAAATTTTGAAAAAATTTCAAATGGAAGAATACAAAGCAGTGAGCACCCCAATGAATGAAAAAGAAAAGTTTAGCAAAGAAGATGGTGCAGATAAAGTTGATGAAATTTATTTCAGGAGCCTAATCGGTTGTTTGATGTATCTCACAGCGACAAGGCCTGACATTCTCTTTGTTGTTAGTCTTTTATAGCGATTTATGCACTGTGGAAGTGTGATACATTTTAGGGCAGCAAAATGAATATTAAGGTACATCAAAGGCACCATCAATTTTGGATTCAAGTTTGAGAAAAATCAAAGATTCAAGCTGCATGGTTTCTCAGATAGTGATTGGGGAAGATCAATTGATGATATGAGAAGCACATCAGGCTACTGTTTCAGTTTAGGCTCAAGTATTTTCTCATGGTGTTCAAAGAAGCAGCAAATTGTAGCACAATCTACTGCAGAAGCAGAATTCATAGCAGCTACAGCAGCCAAAAATCAAGTTCTATGGTTGAAAAAAATTATGTGTGATTTGCAAGAAGAACAAAAATTTAGCATTGAAGTTTTTGTTGACAATCAAGCAGCTATTGCAATCTCCAATAATCCGGTATTTCACGGGAAGACAAAGCATTTCAACATTAAGCTCTATTTTTTGAGAGAAGTGCAGCAAAAGGGTGAAGTCTCTCTAGTCTACTGCAAGTCTGAAGACTAACTACCAGACATCTTCACCAAACCACTTCCGGTCAGCAAGTTTGAAGTTCTAAGGCAAAGGATTGGAGTGTGCAGTCCTTAAAGCAAGGAGGAGTGTTGAAAATATGCTTTAAGGAATCCACTAATGAGCAATAAAAGTAGTTATGGTTCTGTCAGTTTTGTTTTTGAATTGAATAAGTTTAATTAGGAGTTAGTGGATAGTTATTCTCTAGTTAATTTTCAGTTATGCATAACAGCTATATAAGCTGATGTAGTACAATGATTTTGATATTCCAATTTCCAATTCCAATCATTGCATAGCATATCTCCCATGTTCACTTTTCTCCTGTTTACAACCTATTGTCTTCTTTTCTATTTGTTTAAAACTAACACAAACTATAATAGGTATAGTTTGGGTTTTCAATACACAGATTTATGAATCCAGAGTTATACATAGCAAAACATATAAACTATGACAGATTTAGTTTATGATATACATTACTACATTTGGACTTCAAGAGTACAACATTAAATAATTATTTAAGTATAATTATTACCCTATAAAGTATACATACGGGTTTAAACACAGTAGAACAATACAGAACTACACGTAAACTAGTTAATACAGGATTGTGAGACAACTCTTCAATTGTACCTTTTGGGGTACAAGTTAAATCCTATCATAGTATAACCAGAGTCTCCTGGAGGGAGAGCATGAGATTTGTGAATATATCTATTCGGGACTGACAATCCCACACCTGAACTGCTAGCTACAGTTAGGCAAGCATGCCTGGGGTGACAAATGTCATATATCCGACACTTGAAGAACGTCGTAAAGGTCACTAGGTCATAGCAAGCATGGTTATACGACTCGCAATAGTATAAACTAACCTTATTGTTTACGAGATTTCATTCTTCTTTAGTTTTATTTTCATTAATAGAACAAGTTCATAATACAACTGGAGGATTCCAGGGATTTCAACTCATAGTTTTATTTTAAGTAATAAAACTATTATACATACTGGTGGTAGCCAGAGTTTTCAAACGGAACATTTTATACCTTACTGGTGATAGCTAGGGTTTTCATACAAAGGGTTTTTCATTCAAAACAACGATGTACAATACAGCTGGTGGTAACCAGGCATACAAACTAATACATTATACACTACAATAGAACACGGTAATAAACATATATGTTAGAAAATATTGGATTTTCTTGGGAAGCATACAAACACTATACAGATTCAATGACACGTTTTTATTACAAAAACATGCTTATGAACTCACCAACTTAATATTGATACTCTTTTCAAAACCGCTTGTATTCTTAGGAAATCAGTAGACAGGTACCTCAGCAGACTTTTGAGAAGACGGAGCATATGAAGTCTCGTCTTTACTTTTGTTACTATTGATGTATATAAATATGAATCAAACAGATGTAAATACCTTTATATATATTCAATGTAATGGTTGTGTTTACTTTGATTACTATGATGCAATTGTTGTGATACTACATATGACGTCACCCACCCCCGAACGTTTCCGCCGTTCCAGTTTGGGGTGTGACATAAGCCTGTGGGGAGCCGTAGCATTCACGAGTCAGTGAGGGAGTGTCTTAAGACTACGGGGAACCGTAGCACTCAGAGGTCAACAAGAGAGAATGTTGTAACTACAGGGAGCTGTATTATTGACTAGTCATAACATGACGTAGAGGAGTTCTTAGGCTTGGGTAGCCTTACCGATTGAGTTTTCGGGAACCTGGTGGCCGGATCAGGGGCTAGACTGGGGTCTCCGTGATAGTCGGGAATCGTTATATCCCGAGTTGAGGAGGGGTTATCGCAATCGGAATGAATTGGAGAAATGGTGTACGCATAAATTCGCGGATCTCGGGTCATGAGTTGAGTATCAGCTTGGAAATGAGTGGTTCCAATCCTGCTGTTGAATTAAACTCTCGAGTTGAGTTTGGAGCAATTTGTGTATTGAGTAGGCGGGATGAGATTCCAGATTCTCAAATGGGTTTCATTTTGATGGGTATTGGTTTCCATCTAATGTCTTAGACCTGAGTGGGTCAGTTCGTTGGTATGGGAAGGACCACGAGACGCATGAGACTAGTGAGTAGTAGACGACAGAGGTCGGAGGTGGGGCAACTTCAGATGGGGTTGTAGTATTCGCTTGAGGTAAAGCGAACTTCGTGACTTCGTGTGCCACATGATGGGCTGAGATAGCTATAGCGAGAGAGCAGTTATAAAGTTGTATTATTCAGTGTGCAACGAGTAGCCTTTGGAGGTTCAATTGTTGGGTCAGGAGTTGACCTGGTGCTCAGTGTCGGGAGGAACATTTTGAGAGAAAACTGGGGCTCATGGTTATAGATGTCAGAGGATCGTTCCGGGAGGGCATGATCGTTTTTTTTTGTGTTTGAGGACAGAGTTTTGAGGTTCCTTCTTTCAGATGAGTTCTGATAGTTGTTCAGGTGGTCGGTCCTTGATGGGATGTGACCCTTTCGTTCCTTTCGAAGTACGATCTGGACCGATTAGTATATCTGGTATGAGTGATCGATAGCCAATTATTGTTCAACGACTTGTTTCCATCAGTCACAACAAGAGAATCAGGTTTGGCAGTGTGTTATCAGGGTCTGTTATCCGATGAGCGATTAACACGGTGATAACTTGCAAGGGCGGTCTGACAGGGAGACAGACCACTAGAGTTTTCAGGTTCTTTAGAGTCAGAACGGGAACCACAACGGCAGAGGGGTCCGTGTTTTTCGGGATTTGGAGTTCTTGTTTGGGTTCAGGTGTCTTTGGAGGGAAATAATTGTATGATATGAGATTCTTTCGGTGGTGCTTCTCGCGTTATTGGGGTCGATCTATGTGTTGTTACGGAGCGATTTAGAGGACGAAATCTAATTCAAGTGGGGGAGAATTGTAACATCCCGAAATTCCAGGTATCATATTTAAGCAAATTATGTTCATTATGGCAGAGCAACTCGACGAGTTGGATGCCCAACTCGGCGAGTGGAGTCGAATTGGCCACATAGGTTTTATGACCAACTCGACGAGTCGGAGGGACCAACTCGCCGAGTTGGCGCTGTGAGAGGAAACCCTAATTCTCCGGGGTTGGATCCTATTTAAAGGACCTTAAGCCCTCATTTCCGCCTCACCAGCTACCTTACTCCCCTGTGTGAAACCCTAATTGTTTATATTGAGCTAAGAGAGAAAGAGAGCCAATCTTTGGGAATTTTAGTGCATTGTTTGAACAGAAGAGAAGTGTATCAAAGAAAAGAACGAGAAGGGATAGTTGGATCTGGTGTTATTTCATCTATAGCTTCTATGGAAAGTAAAAAGTCTCCACCTTTCTCATTATGTTGATTAGATCTCATGTTTGTGGAGTTTTAGGGTTTTTTCCATCTTTCCTTGGGACTTTGAGTGTGTTGAGCTTATCAAGTGATTTAGACTTCAGATCTGGACCTTGTGAGGTCCCTAGAGTCCAAAAGTCCCAACTTTATCCAACTATAGAAGAGTTTTTACGCTTAAGACCCTAAATGGAACATGTGTTGGCATTTCAAGCCCTAAGTGTCATGTATGGACGTAAAGCTTGTACCTTTACGTGGTATCTCAGCCATGGGAGGCTAGATCTAGAGTTTGGGGTTGTAAATCTGCCTTAAAACGTCTGAATGAGAAAAGAGTCTGAAAGGACTCGACGAGTCGATGAGCTGACTCGACGAGTCGGTTAGGGTTTACCCTGATGGTTTTGACGCGTGCAGACTCGGCGAGTTGGTGAGACAAATCGACGAGTTGAGAGGGTTTTATCCGTCTATGGATTTAGAGTGGACTCGACGAGTTGATGAGACAACTCGACGAGTAGGTAGGGTTTTCCTGATCTTTTGGACGCTGCATGAACTCGACGAGTTGGCTAGCAACTCGGCGAGTAGACTCGGGTTTTTGCGATTTACTGAGTTCTGAGGGACTCGACGAGTTCATGAGCTGTACTCGGCGAGTTGAGTCAACATGGAATGTTGACTTGAGTATTGACCTCTGTTGACTTTTATAGTTGGGTCAGTGTTGACTGTTGACTTCCATTGACTTTAGGGTTTTGGTCAACAGTGGATTCTTGGAGGCCATGGAGGGGCGAAGATTTGACCGGCGGCTCGAGTGAGGGATGCATTGCTTTACTCTACGAGGTGAGTCTTCTCACTATACCTACCTAAGTGGTAATTACTGAGTGACCGGAGGGTCTTATGATATTATTGACCGGAGGGTGTTATTTGTTATGCTGTGATATGCGTTATCGTGCATACTGTCTTTGTGACTTATGTTGTTATATTATTTGGTGTATACGTTGATTCTAGGTGTCGTACTGAGCTATGTGATATGTTATGCATTCTGTTCTTGTGATTCTGCTATGCTTTATGAGTTAGGACCGGAGGGTCCAACCCGAGTAGTGGGACCGGAGGGTCTCTACTGAGACACATAGACCGGAGGGTCTTTATCGAGTTATAGCCATGAGAGGCTAACGAGATGTGTGTGGTATCTTGGGGGAACTCACTAAGCTTCGTGCTTACCGTGTTATGTGATATGTGTTTCAGGTACTTCTCAGGATTACGGGAAGTCGCCGGCTTGATTGTACACACGAGACAGAGTTATGTTTTGAGGATCCTGGATTTTAAATCAAACAATTATGCATTTGTGTTTTGGATAATTTTATACTTGGGATTTTGTGAAGTGTGATAATAAGATTTATGTGATTTTTAAATGAAAATTTTGTTTGAAAATTTACGGTGTTACAAGATCTCTGCCATGTACAACTAAGCAACACACACAGAGTAAATGAAAAGAATAATGTCGTTCAAGAACGACCTCCTAGGCTAAGGCATCATGAATCAGGCAACTCTAGCTCAAAATTCCTGAAAATACCTAGCCTACCATCTAACATGCAGTTCTAATAGCTCAAGAGTAACTCATCTCATAATATACTCAAGTAAAGGTATTTTGGGAAATCACCGCTCGGGCTCTGGCTGAATGTACACACTGCTTCGTCTCGCTTTCCTCTTAAAAGTTCTTTGCTCATTTAGAAAATCATTTCTTTTTGAAAATCTATCAACTCCTCGGTTTGAGTCCAGACATACCCGAGGGTGCATCCGAATCCCTCAAACCAAGGCTCTGATACCAACTTGTAACACTCTAAATTTTCAAACAATTTTTTTTCATTTTTTTCTTAAGTTTCACAAAACACAGTTTAACAGTTCTCATGCCAATTTGAAATTTTTCTCAAACACAAAACATAATAAGTTGTTATCAAAATATCCTAGAATCCACATAAACTCAATCATCAAGTTGGTGTGTACAATCATGTCGGCGCCTTCCCGTGATCCTAAGATGTACCTAAAACACATTTACACCAACAATGTAAGCACTAAGCTTAGTGAGTTCCCTAAAATACCACATACACAAATAATTAGCCTCTCATGGCTATATATCGATAAGGACCCTCCGGTCTGGTGTCTCAGTGAAGACCCTCCGGTTTCACGTCTCGGTATGGACCCTTCGGTCGTAACTCAGTATATACACAGAATAATATAACAACATAAGTCACAAAGACAAGATGCATATTAACACATAACTCAGTATAAGCAAATAAGACCATCCGGTCAATAACACGAATAAGACCCTCCGGTCAGTAACACGAACAAGACCCTCCGGTCACACATAAATTACCACTCAGGTAAGTTTAGTGAGAAGACTTACCTCGTGAAGTAAAGCAAGCAAATCCCGCACCCAAGCTGTCGGTCTAGACTTCGCCTAACATATGTTACATATACCTCAAATTAAAAATTGATATTAACAACCCTCAAAGATGTTGGTTAAGTTTCTCTACTAAACCTCAGAAGGGTAAAACACCATTTTACCACTCCATGGCCTCCAAAGTCCACAACTTGACCAAAACCCTAAAATTCAACAGAAGTCAACACCCAGCACGTACGCTGGGCGTACAGCCCTCTACGTTGGGCGTACAATTGGTCATACATGCAACGGGGTGGACTCAGCGCTACACTGCACGTAACTGGGGGTACGCACGATGTACGTCCCAAACTTACTTTTCTTACTCTCCTGGTCTTAATCCGTTACGACAATTGCTACAATCTCATATCTAGAGCCTATTACTTCACAAAGTTGGTGACTTTAAACCTTAGCATGGCTGGACAAGTCTAAAACTCATAAACTCTAATCCTTTACTCACAAAGGTCCACATATCTCATACATGTAGTGATCTTGATGACCCAAGATCTCATTTTTATGAATCCAAACGACTAAAAACACCTAAAAGGATAGGTATTATGCTCTGGAGTTCATCAAACTCATAAAGATTCAAGATTGGGACATAAAACCCTAAAAATGGACCAAAATATGAACTAATCAAAACAATGAGAAAGCTGTGAGCTTGATACCTCTGGATGATGTACCAACCACAGAAAAACTCAGTTCCAAAAGCTTGGACACCAACTCTTCTACCTTCAAGGCTCCTTCTTCATAAAAGAACTCCACAAGAACACTCAATAAGCCATAAATGCTCACACAAGCTATGGAAACGAGATTTAGGGTTTAAGGGGAGTTAGAGGTTGGAAATGGTGGCTGGAAATGAGGCCATCATGTTCCTAAAATAGGGGCACACAAGGCATTAGGGTTTTCACTCTGAGCCTGGTACGACTAGCGTACCCTCTTGTACACCCAGCGTACTAGGTGGCCACCGCGTTCCTACTAAGCACATGAGTACGCTGAGCGTACACATGCGTACGCCCCGCGTACTTAATTGCCACCTTTTCTCAAATAAGGACTAGTCTAGACAAGTGCAATAAAAGTTAGGGTCATCGATGCATACCTTATTTTGGGATGTTATAGAAGTCTCCCACAACAGTTGACTTGACAACTGTCCAAAACATATTCAACTTAAAGTCTCCCAAAACTCATCTTTGCATCTACTTTGTTGTTTCTTTTTAAAAAATTCATCCAGTTCCACGTCAATGGTATCTAAAACAAACATTAATAGTAATATTTTAAAAGAAACAACTCATATTACAAGATAATGGAATACCACGTGGAGTTGTTTTGATTTTCTTACCGATTTGTTTCTTCTGATTTAGGGCTTGCGAGAAAGTTTTTTACGGAGGGGTTTTTACAGAGGAGTGACAGGGAGGATTGTTGGAGGGTAATAAAGACGACTCAACTTGGGTAACCGACTAATTAAAGGTTTACCGGATGATAGGTCTAATTAAAGGGTAATAAAGACGAGTCAAAAGTTTTTTTTTATTTTCAAATATACCATTTAGTTAATTAAGAAAACATATTTTTTAAATGATCTTTATGTCATTATATAAATTTCAGATAACTTATAAGCCAGCGGCGAATCAGGGTCAAAGTAAAAGTGTATCCCCGAAAAGTAAGGGGTATCCCCGATAAGTAGTGGCTCCTCCAATGCGGTATCCCTGATATTGTAACGACCCAAAAATCATGCCATAATTTTTTTTTTATTTTTAGATTTATAAATCGTTAATACATATTCTTCCCAAAGCCCAAGGTAACAAAACATTTAACATAACATCATCAAATCAGAGTAGTTCAGGGATTACGAAAACGTGGTGTATGCTCTGCAATCATCCAGAGCTCTCCTAATTGAAAGTCGAAGTACCTGAAACATAAATTGAAAACTGTAAGTACGAAGCTTAGTGAGTTCCCCAAAATACCATACAACATACAACCACAGAATATCATGCAAAATACATATAGTTGCCATGGGCTCCCCTATGGTCTTTATCTAATATGCCATGGGCTCACCTCATGGTCTTTACCTGGAATGTCATGCGCTTCCCCCATGGCCTGACATCCAATTGCCATGGGCTCCCCCCGGGGTCTTCCATGCAAGTATCACATAAACAACTAGCATACCACATAACACGTGATGGGCCGACATTGGTGCCTTCGACCCATGGATATAGTGAGGAGACTCACCTCGAATGCATAAGCTCACTGAAAGAAATCCCTAGCTGCTGCTCCGACGACTTCTCGAGCTATCAGTTCCGAACGAACATCCGCTTTCTATAAAAGCCTAAGCTGACAAATTACCAAAAAGCCCTTTGATTCCAAAACATAAACCGAATACCCAAACCATCTGAAATACCTTATCCATCCCCAACTGAGTCCAAAACCCAACTCCTCGAGGATCCGAAGCCTGCTAATACCCAGTCCTTGATCACCAACCCAAAATTGGAACAATTCAAAACAAGATGTTACAGATACGCCATTACTTATCGGGGATACCACATTACTTTTCGGTGATACTCTTTTTACTTTGACCATGGCTCTGCAACTGGCTTATAAGTTATTTGAAATTAATATAATGACATAAAATGACATTTAAAAAATATGTTTTCTTAATTAATTAAGGGGTATATTTGGAAATTAAAAAGACAACTTTTAAAAAACTAGTCTAAGTAGCTTTTTAAAACGCTAGCTTATAAGCTACTTTTTGGCTAGCCAAACATAACAACTTAAAAAAGATCGAAAAATAAACTAGCTTATCAGCTAGTTGTGGAGCGCCAAACATAGCCTTAATCATTTAGACTTTGATTATTATTATTATTATTATTATTTTTTTTTTTGTAAAAATGATAAAAAAAAATTGTTATGTAACCTTTCAATTGAAACCGTAATTGTGGTAAATAGGCAACTAAAATGAAAAGATAAAATGACGAAGCCATTTAAGTAGATACTAATATACTAATATAAATTGTAAAAGAGTTAATTGAAATGATAAAAATATTAAAAATATGGACATAATGTGGACAAAATTAAAACCTTGTTACCCTATTTAAACGGTTATAACAACTATGTTAGTGTAATATGTATAAAAAAAGACATTAGGGACCTAACGTGGACAATATTTAAAACTTTATTACCTTTTTTAAACGGTTATATATAACTATATTGGTATAATATGTACAAAAAAAACCTTAAGGACCTAACGTGGACAAAGTTAAAACCTTATTACATCATTAACCCTAAATAATAAATTGTTGTGGGCATTCTCAGAGGCGTCTAAAGTTGGTGGCCAAAATCAAAATCAAAGAATTGATTTTAATATAATATAAGAATAATAACTTGTGGGTAATATGGAATGACTAAAAAGAGTGTTGGCTAATATCAATGACCAACAACTATACTATTGATAAGGATCATGTCCACTAATAAGGTATAAATTTTTTTTTATGAAAAATACTATATTAAAACACATATAGCCCAAAAAGTAAAAGAAAACGTATGTAAAATATATTTTTTTTATTCGGATAGTAAAAAGAGAAAAAGAGAAAAAAAGGTAAATTAAAATTGCTTTTAATAATATATAACATGTCATGTCAAATTGGGTTTTAACAAAAGATGGATATCATAATTTTACAAATTTTTTTGAAAGAGCTAATTTTTAACAAAAGATGGATATCATAATTTTACAAATTGTCCTCCCTCGGGAGGCTCTCTTTTGGATCTTCAGATGGTGTAATGTCCTCCCTCCGGCTTTCATCTCAATCTCTAAGGTCATCGAATACGTTGCAAACTGGGTCGTTGTTCCAAGAAAAGAAAAATTCTCACGGCGATTATATACGGGTTTTTTTGGAATATTTGGAAGGCAAGGAACGAAAAGTTATTCAAAAAGATGTTTATAAGCCCTACTAAATTAGTGGACCGTACCATCTCTATGGTACATCAAAGGGTTAAGTTTAGGGGTTGTTTTAAAACTTGTAGTGATTGGCTTCTATGCCCTTTTAACATTTTGTAAGCTTTGCTATTGTACCCTTTCCCTTCCCTCTGCCTTGTTTCTCTTTGGCAGGGTTTTTTTTTTTTTTTTTTTTTTTTTTTGTCTTTTTTTAATATATAGCCGTTTCCAAATAGAAAAAAAAACAAAAACAAAAACAAAGAGGGTTTTGACTTTTAAGAAATAGTGATTTTGACCCAATTTGAGGTGAGAATAACAACACCCCATACATTTTATAAAAGCCTTCCAATTTTGTAACTAAATAACGTATTTCTCTCTCTCAAATTACAAATTTGCCCTTATCTTCATTATTTTCACCGTGTTTATTCTAAAGAAAGCAACATATTCTCAAGTATCATTAAATCGATTATAATTTCAAAATCAATGTTACCAAATCCCATTAAAAGCAACCTTAATTACAAAATAAATAGAAACAAATCAAATACTTTAACAATTGTGTTCATCATCATTCAAACACCAATATGAGTTTACACTACAAGGATTCCACGGTGTATCAACGACTTTTTTTAAGTTATACCGTTGGCAGGACAATCTGTACCGATGACAATTTGTTGGTACACAGTCATCGGTATTGCTTTGTCGTTGTAACTGTCAAATGTCGACGGGATAGAAGCTACTTTTATCGACAACTTGTCGTCTCCAAAAATTCTGTCGGATTGATTTTCAATATATATATATATATATATATATATATATATATATATATATATATATATATATATATATATATATATATATATAGGTTATAATGTGGATGATATTTATTGTGTGGATGTAAGGATGAATATGGACCAAACATTTTAGTTATTTTAAGAAAATGATTTACCCATATTATTAAATTAAAAAAAAATAATACTATTTAATTAAAAGAAGGGTAAAATTGTACATTTGCATTACCTTAAAATTAGGCAACATAAGTTTAAAAAAGAAAATTTTCTGATTTTAAGGGATATTTAATGATCCTAACTTTAAATTCTTATTTTTTTTATTTAATTCAGTTTTAATTCTAATGTAATTTTAATTAGTTTTAATTCTAATGTAATTTTAATTACATCCAATTTTATTCTGTCGGAATGACATTTTGTCAGAATGTAATTCTATAAGAATGATATATGTAAACTAATAAAGAGTCTTGAATTATGAAAAGTTGAGGCTTTAGATAGTCGCTCAATTTTTTCATCACATTTTTAAAAAATACAATACTTTATATATTATTATATAATAATAAAACATTTACTAATAGCAAACAAACACAAATTGGTAGATTATTCTACAAAAATATATTATTACATATAGTATTATCATTCTATTGTAGATTATTCTGTCAGAATATAATGATGAATAACGCTATCTTTGGTGATTATTGTTTATCTTCATCTCACACACCATCATCCAACCTTTAGGTCATTGATCATCATGTTTCCTTCACGCATTCTATGAAAATAACTGCCATGAAATCGAATTATATAATAATAACATTTTGTGAGAATGTTTTTATAGGACAAATAATAAAACAAACCTGATTAAATACATTGAATTCTTAAAGAATGCTTCTTAACATTCTTCAAGAATAAAGAAACAAAAATTAAATATATAATGAAATCAAATGCATCCATTTAAATATACCAAAAGCTAATCATAATTCTTCTATTACATACACGATTATACACCTCAAAACTAGATTACCTCAAATCTAAAACTTTAAGCGCTTTTGTAAATCAATTTGATCATTATTATTATTTATCCTATACAGTAACAACCAACCTCCTCCAAATTTGATTGCAGGAACTTCATGGGTTGCAATATAATTATACGTATGATTTTTAAAATTTTATTCTTGTAACTGTAAATATCATGTGGCAGATTGTCTATCACTGATCAATAAATATGATTTAGTTGAATGGTTTATGACCTTTAAATTAAAACCACACTCGCATTATATAGGCCATACATATAGGGATTCTTTTTGTAATTTGAACCCTACTATACATATGGAAAATGGTTGTATAAAGTAATTGGATTTGAAAAGTGAGAAGCAAAATGGAACCTGTAACAATCGTGGTTATACAAGAAACGTCAATGGTGGAGTATTTTGCAGCCGCCGGCAAGAAGCAAGGAGAAACCACAACCTTTTTTTGTGCCGAAGATTAATTTCTTGATCTCATAAATATAGCCTCAATCAACAAAACAGTTACCATAATAATAGGATTTATCTTGAATGTAAATAATTAATTTAATGATTAATTTACCAAACTATCCTTACATATTTAATTAATTAATAAATATTAAGAATTCAAATCATTGGTTTATATTAATATCTACATCCACACAATAATTGTTCTTCCACATTTAAACCTACCTATATATATATATATATATATATATATATATATATATATATATATATATATATATATATATATTAGATACCTATTGCGACAACATGTCTTGGGATGGATTGCAACTATACCAACGACATCGTTGGGATAGGTCAACAATGATTTTTTTCGGAACAAGCTTTTACCGACAACATTTCGTCGGGACAGCCCCTAATTAGTTTTTCACTATTTTTATACCTATTTGTTTAAACAATAGAAGACAATTTGCAACGTATACTCGTAATAAACAAACATTCAACTTCTTACGAGCTTATAAATGTCTAATACAAATCAACATCATTACAAATATTCAAAACATTTTTCAAAGTGATCAACCAAAATATTAAGATTTATCATCACATTTCTCATTACTTTCCTCGGTTTCTTCGGGATTGAAGTATTTCTTACGAACATACTGGGAGTAAAATGAAATTGTGTTGTTGGTAGTGGTTGGTAGCTTGGAATATGAGTCGCCGATGAATTATTATAACTTTGTTTCATTTTTTACAAGTATTGATTAAATTGTTGGCTTAGTGCAGCAAATTGAACATTTATAATATTTTGAGGTTGAGAGTGGGAGGATTTGGAAGGGGTCCTGTTTGGGAATAACGATTCATTTTTTAAGTTTTCTACCAACTCCTCGTGTATGCCCACATATTTCCCCGAGGGCACGCTCGAGACATTCAATCTCATCTACCGGGGAGTCACCAACCTCCTCTTGCATTTTCTTCAACTCTTTTTGAATTTTTTTTCTAAAGTAAATAAAACAATAAACATACATTAAATATAACAAACAACTAAGTTAAACACTAAAATAATGATAGTATACCTTATGCTAAAAATTGTAATATTATAATAATAATAATAGTAATAATAATAACAACAACAACAACAACGACAACATATTTAAGCAAAATATTAATTCCATTTATTACTTACCCAATCGTTTTGTGCTTAATAGGTACACTAACTGGAGCCTTCATTGTAGCGCATTTGTCTATTTTCATCCCTTGATATTTTGCAACCATTTTTCTTCTTTTATCTATATAATAAGCCAAAAAAACAATTAATATTTTTATATAAGCGTTAATAAATTTTTATATAATACAAATAAATTTTATTACCTATTTGTGGCGTTTTTGAGCATATGATGAAATTCCATCAGCAATTGTATGCGGAAGTAGTGATTTATTATTTTTAATTGCTTCCGAATGACGTTTATAAGTGGGGGTCAAAAATAACTCATCAATAACTTGATGCTAACTGTAACATCCCAAAATTCAATGCTAAAAATTTCATTTTTAAATAAGTTATTACATAAAACCATCAGTATAAAAACATTCATAATAATATCTCGTGTCAAGCCAAAGTGTCAGTAATCAAAACATATTATCATAAAACCATATCAGAGTGTGATCCCAAAGATCTCATGTGCGGAAAACATAGTGTGATGCGCTGCGATCGAGCCGACTCCTTTCCTTGAAAACAAAGTACTTGAAACCAAAACTGAAAACCGTAAGCACGAAGCTTAGTGAGTTCCCCAGATACCACATACCATACAAACCAACTGATCCATACATGCCATACATAGCCAAGAGCCATACATAACCAACATATCCATAATCAAGTAAGGTGCTATGTGCCAAACATAGTCTTGCTAAGGTGCTATGTGCCAAACATAGTCTTACGGTTATGCCACGGGTCGCACGTGGTCTTCCTGGTCAAGCCTGGGGCCACTCCCTGGGTCTTACAGACAAGTGCCAAGGGCCACCCCCTGGTCTTTCATGCAAGTATCACAAAGACAACTATACAGACTACTCTACTAGGCCACTCCGCATATAGTGTGCCAGGAGCCACCCCCTGGTCTTTCATACACAATAGCATACAGTGCGTCAGGAGCCACCTCCTGGTCTTTTATACATATTGCCTAGGGCTAACCCCCGGGTCTTCCTATCATACATAATAACATACTATGTGCCAGGAGCCACCTCCTGGTCTTTCATGCATAATGCCTAGGGCTAACCCCCGGGTCTTCCTATCATACATAATAACATACTGTGTGCCAGGAGCCACCTCCTGGTCTTTCATGCATAATGCCTAGGGCTAACCCCTGGGTCTTCCTACCATACATAAACTAAATGGGTCGACATTGTGGCCGTAGACCCATACAAAAAGTGAGGAGACTCACCTCGCACTGCTGAACTTTGT
The DNA here is from genome assembly GCF_052849685.1 of Lactuca virosa. Lineage (NCBI taxonomy): Eukaryota > Viridiplantae > Streptophyta > Magnoliopsida > Asterales > Asteraceae > Lactuca > Lactuca virosa. Next base: position 92,072,537 of record NC_136432.1, read on the forward strand.
TGATAACCCTCTGACTGCTGTCCGACCACTTTCTGAACCGCTGCTCCACTAGCTCCCCGAGCTACTAATATCAATAAAACACTTAGTTCCAAACTGGACTCTAGAAGTCAAACTAAGTCAACTCTGGTTAAAGTCAAAGTCCTGGTCAAAGTCAACCTTCCAGTTGACTCGACTCGCCGAGTCAACCTGAAGACTCGCCGAGTCCTTAAACTCAGAAGCTTCTCAAAATACGACCCAACTCGCCAAGTCACCCCAGGACTCGTCGAGTTCAACGATCTCTGAGTCCCATCCTGTCCAACTCACTGAGTCACCACTCAACTCACTGATCTGCGTCTTAAGCAGAAGAGGTTGGGTTCTGCGACCTGACTCGTCGAGTCCAAGAACAGACTCGCCGAGTCCTAGGCAATCTTCAACAGACTCGCCGAGTTGTTCTTCCAACTCGCCGAGCCCATGCACATATTCATACAACTCGTCGAGTACACCCATGTGACTCGCCGAGTCTCTCCAGTTCTCAATCCATATAGTGGCTTTTCGGGCCATGCAGGGGCTCCAATCCATAGATCCACTCTTCTACAGTCTATCCCCCACGTAAAGTTGCAAACTTTACGTGAAACCAAGGAGCTAAAGGCCCAAAACACTCTAGGGCTAGGATTTAAGACAAATGGGCTTCACCAACAACTTATTGACATGAACTTTATGACCTTCTGGACCATCACAAGTCTAGATCTGAGGTAGCAACCTCAGATCTAGGCCTCTAACTCGACATAGATCTCAATCATGCCCAAAATGCCCCAAATCTCAAACATAAGATAGATCTATTTGCAATAAAGCCAAAGCAACAACTTATTACCTCCAATATATGCTCCAACTGAAGTAGATCCCGGATCTACAGCATTCCTTTGCAGCAAGCCTCTTGATCTTCAAGCCCCCTTTCCACCAAAATCACTTATCTAGGCTCTAAATTGCTTCCAAGGGCTCTCACTCACGATTTAGGGTTTCTGGATCTCAAAAGGGGAGTAAAGAGGCTGGGGAAGGGATGTAATGTTCTTTAAATAGGGCACAACCCCCGGGATTAGGGTTTTTCTCGCCCAGACCAGACTCGCCGAGTCCACTAGCCGACTCGCCGAGTCGGTCACTTACTCTATGCCCCGGATCCCGCTCCGACTCGTCGAGTTCCTCCCTGGACTCGACGAGTTGACTCTTGACTTAGAGCTTTTCCTTTATTTTCTTGGTCTTTCTGATTCTGGGTGTTACACTAACTTTTCGCCTCCGTATCCTTCGATGGATACTCGGTTTTCACATCAGAATATCCACCAACATGGACTTGAACGAGGATCTAATACTGGAAGTGATAATTCATTCCAAGATATTTTATTTTCCAACTTCTTTATTTCTTCCCCTAATGTTGGAAAAAACTGATTCATCCAAATGACAATCGTTACATCTAGCTGTAAATAAATATCTAGTTGATGGTTTTAAATATTTTATTGTAGATGGAGATTCCACTAGTACAAAATGGCACATAGGACCCATCATATAGGACCCAGTTTTAAAACAAATCGGGTTATATCTTATAGAAACCGGGTTTTTTAATATAAAAAAGTATGTGACCCGTTTATCTGAAAGAAACCGGGATCTATGTAAAGATATCTTTTGGATTTATTTTATTCTCCTTAAAAAAGCAAGGTCAAATTTTTTCAGTTTCCGCCAATTTCATTTCTCAAATTTTTATTTCCCTCCACTCTACCAAAATTTCCCGCTCCTGTGTCAAACACGAACTACAAATTTATATTTTAAATTCGTAAATAAATTAAATACATAACTTTCCCCAAAATGATACCCTATCTCTTGGTTGAGTTTACGCAGTGGAGTCCTCTTCCGCCTCCGTCTACACCATCATCATTTTCAATATTTTCATTCAAGTTTGTGTTCTTTCTCTGTTTCTTATACTTTCTAAACTTCGTTTGGTTTTTTTTTTTTAGAATTTTGATTCAGATCTACTTGCGTTGATATTTGATTCAGTTCGGAAGAGTTCCAATACATTTGACAATGGCCGGCCCACGGTAACACTTATTACTTGCTCGAAGGTGTCTTTATATACTGTTAGTTTTTGGATTTATAGATTTTAGGTGTAATTTGTTGTTGGTGGGTATTTTTTTCAGCTTGATGTTAACATGGGTTGCTTCACTTTGTTTCTATTCACTTGGAAAATGAAACTTTTCCCAAAAAGTTGTACCACATCTTTTCCGTTTTCAATACCTCTTTGTTGCCGGACCACCACATTCCTCACTACCTTTACCCTTCCACATTGGTCTATAATTATGAACGATCAGACTCTTCTGAGTATCACCAAAAATTATACCTTGTAACTTAACATCTAATCTTCCAGAAAGGTTTAGTTACTATTCTTTTATTGCTGATGTATGTTTATTTCTATCTTAAAACTTGATTTCCCAAATTTGAATGTTACAGATTTTGGATTACTCTACTTAGTATCCTTCAATTAAAGATATTTGTATTTAGATTGTTTAATTGTGTACCTAGAAATTGAATTGAGATGCTGATCTATAGTTTTTTTAGGTACAATGATTTTTTATTTGTTATTTTCACAGTTGGACAGTGTGGTAAATGTGAAATCCGCACTATATTGATTATCTATGTTTATAAAGTGGTGTTCATTTTTGGTAATTGTTTAGAATTCATTGCAAAAGCTTTTATTTAGCTCTGCCAATAGAACTTTATGAATTGATATTTTGAAAGCTCCTCGTATTTGTTGAGTGAAGTTTTATATGTTGATGGTACTTGTCAATAGAAAATAATGTGTTGTGTTTCCAATATTCTGATGTAGGATTAGGCATGTAGCTCTATCTTATTTGAGTTCATGTCAGTGCTAAGGTGCAAATTATGATTGCAGATCGAGAATGAATTTGGTTCGTGTGGAATTGCCAAAGACTATATGCATCATCTTGTCATCTTAACACTCTCACATCATAATGACTTAATTCTGTAAGTTGATGTAGTATGATACAAATGCCTTTTCTTAGCATTAAACTTCATTGATCGGTTGATATCTTCATTCCTTGAGGGGTGAGAAAATATTCAATTAAAAGTTTGATGACAACTTAAATGCCTTTTTGAGTTTGTTTTTTATATGTTTGGTATTCTTGTTATGCAGGAATCGGGACTCCACAAATTCTCTTTCATGGAAAGTGTAAATTCCTGCCTTTGATCCATAATGGTATTAGTTAAGATAACATTTATATCTTGAGTTTCGTCATTTATGCATCTGAAAAAGTCTTAAGCCACTGTTGTAGGATTAGTTACCTTGTTATGTTTGAGGGATTTGATTCAACCCTACGTTTCCTTGGTTGATCTGGGTCCTGACAAAATAATGAATGAGTGTTGTCATCAACTCTTATGTATTTTACACATAATCTTATTTCAAAAAGATTATAAATCAATATTTTTTGTAGGACTTGGCAGTTGATTGGATGAAATATTAAAGTGGTTCTCATGAAATTCTTTCTTTCATTTTAACAACCAAGTGTGGCCACTTGATGGAATAGAAGTTTGATACATGCAAAGAATATGTCAAAATGAAAACTAAAGATCTTGAGATCATTTTACAGTAGTGCCTTCTCTTCATTTTTTTTTATAATTCAAATTAAGCATCATACTTACATGTTGGGTCCAACTTTATAAGCATAGCCACTCGATGATGAATTCAATTAAGAATTTGTGGACATTGTTGATAATAAATAGGTGATTTAGTATAAATCATTGTGTCTTTAACCTTAATATTAACAAATTGTTTTCAGGTCCTTTTTTTAAGAATTTGGATAGAAGAAAGTTTGGCTAGCTTAAGCCAAAAAGATCAAAATTAGCAGTGACAATGACCTGAAGCATTATCATAGTTCAGCAACAGGAGTTCACTATTTTCAGCAGTAGTTTTGGTTACTTGCAACAAATACTTATGAAGTTTCATATGCTAGGTTAGATGTTAAAATGAGGAATTGAGGATCTCTGTATGTGGTTGAAATTCGAAATTATCAATGTAACAATTTTAAGCTATTTGATAATAAAATGATATTAAAAAATAAAAAAATACAAAAAGACCCGGTTCTTTATCTAGAACTCAGGCTCTATTTCTCCATAAAAGTATTTCGGCTTATTGTTTAAATGTAATATGACCCGGTTCTATTAATATAAATCGTGTTTTATTTTTCTTTATAAAACCCGGTTTAAAACCGGGTTCTTTACTAAATTCTGCATAGGACTCGCCCTACATGAGACCCAGTTGAAAACTAGGTTATATGATGCTTTTAACCAGGTTTTTTAAGCAATTTTGTAGTAGTGTTCATATCCAACATAAATTCTCATTCTTCTTTAAGGACCTATATTGTGCTATGTGGTGGAGTAATGGGTACATAAATTGCATATCCAAATCATTAAATGGGAAATATTTGGTTCCTGAACACAAACCAGTTGAATAGGGGAGAACTTATGATAGTTTATTGGTATGATGCGTATAAATGATGTTACGTGTAAAATTAAATGTCCCCATGTCGATGTAGGAAGTTTATAATACATTAGTAACGGTCTTGTAATTAATTGAAGGCGTTTGATAAACGATTCAACTAGACCATTTTGTGTATGAACCTATGCAACATGGTGTTCAATAGTTATCCCAATCGACATGCAATAGTCATTAAAAGTTTGTGATGTAAATTCTACGGCATTGTCAAGTCGACTTTTCTTAATTGGGTAATCGATAAAATGTTTCCTTAGGTGGATTATTTGTGCAAGTAATCTTTCAAAGCGAGATTACGACTAGATAACAAGCACATATGTCACCATCTAGCTGACGCATCAATTAAAACCATAAAATATCTAAGAGACTAGGACTTTCATACCCAACTTTGTTCAATGATTGACAAGAAATTAATTTTCCTTGAGAGCATTCAGCACAAGACAATTCATTAGTTTGAAAAATCTTCTGGTTTTTTTCAAGAAATGACCATTTGAAGTTTCAATTATTCTAAACAACATAATTGATCCGGGATGGCCCAACCGGTCATGCCAAACTTTGAAGGTGTGTTATTATACTTTTTATTTTCAATAGCGTGAGATTCAATCATTCTAATATTTGTATAATACAACCCGGAAGACAATACGGGTAATTTTTCAAAAAACTTTTCCTACCCGATATCATTTTTGTAATATTGAGATACTCTTTAGTACATTCATTACTTGTTTCAACGTGATATACGTTAGAACGAATATCCTTAAAACTTAATAAATTGCTTGGAATTTTGGATGAAAATAATGCATCACCAATTGCAATTATTGTCTCTTATGGTAATACTATATTCGCTCTTCCGAAGGCTTCAATCATTTTTTGCATTACCCGTTATTGTATTAACATTTTGCTTATCCAATTGAAAAGTAAGCAAAATACTTTTGATTATTAAAAATGTTATGTGTTGTTGCACTGTCTGCAAGACATATATCTTCCTCATTTCTTTTGTGAATATCCATATTTCTCTTCAACAAATAAATAGAAATAAAACCATATTTCTCTACTTTGATAAGATTGTGACGAAATAATTTCTCATGAAAAAAAAGGACATATTATTCTTCCATCACCATCCATAGCACCACTTGTCCCTTCTAGGTAGGCAAGAAAATCGGCAACATCCAAATGTGTCATTTCTAGTTGATCTTCTTGAAAATCATTTTGAATAAAATTTGGTTCGATATTTTTTTTCTTTTTGATTTTAGAGAAGCTTCATAAAGATCAACAAAATGCTTTGGAGAGCAGCATGTATGAGATCAATGGCCGGTCATTCCACATCGGTGACAAATATTTTCAACTTTCTTTTTGTCTTTACCACTTTTATCATTAGGATGTGGGTTTTTGTTATTTTCCAACTTCTGGTGATTACTTGTAATCTTGTTATTGTTTTTACAATAATTATGATTGACCTCCACGACCTCGATTAGACCCATGACTTTGATGATTATATGATGTTGCATTCTTCAGAGAATGGGCTAGAACCGGTTAGGCTTGATTGGTGATTTTTCATCAATAGCTCATCGTTTTGTTTAGCCACAAGAATACATGAGATTAATGCAGAATATTTTTAAAAAACTTTCTCACAATATTGTTGCTGCAGGAGAATGTTAGTGGCATGAAAAGTAAAGAAGGTTTTCTCTAGTATGTCTTTATCAGTTATAGTTTCACCATATAATTTTAGGTAAAAATTTCATAAAATAACTTGTAAGCATTGTACATGTGAACTAAAAAAAATAAAAAATAAATACATACCTGAAAATAACAAGAGTGATAAAGAGTTAAAGTTCTATGGTAGAGTTGTGCTGATAACGTGTTATAAAATATAAAGCTAAATTAAAGAACAATATAGGAAATGAGATTGTAAACAACTTTATTTCATTACAATACATAATACTCACTATTTATACTAGAAAAAGAAGATGAAATATGAGATATGTTATGAATGCTTATTATAATGGTGTATAATTACACTCATAAAACTCACAATAATATTTCTTATAATGTTCACTAATTCTAGAAAGTGATAGAATATTAGGAATTCAATAGTCATTTACTAAATAACTATGTTTTAAACCCGTGTATTATACGGGTTGATTAAAAAATATTAAATATTAAAGTGTAATATCAAATATTTTTTAAAATAAATTTTGAAATAATAAAAGAAAGAAACATATTCATTTCAATTTATTAGTCATATTTATCAATAAATACTTACATATATAAGTATATAAGTATTATGTGGCATTTTAACTTTAAAATATAAAAAAATCCATGAAATGACATTTGGATATTATTTATTCTAAAAATACTACAAAATGACAAGTGTTAAAACTCATAAAAGATTGACAAGTGGCAAAAAAAACTTTCATTTATTAGAGAGGATAATTCATAACGGTTATGGAATATTAAAATAGAGATTTCAAAAGTTTATTCTAATTAAATTAAATTATTTTTAGACTCAATGGTAAGTTTCTTTATCGTTTGGAAAATTAAGGTATCTTCCATCTTATGTCATTTAGGACTTTGGGAGTGTTTGTCCAAAGAATGGAACAAGTTTGAAATGATATCACTACGATGAAACAAATTGTAGAATTTTCAACGACGGATTAATCAATAAACAACCGATAATTTCAATCGAAATGTGTCATTCCCTTAAATACATATATACCTACATACTCACAATCTTCATGTTCATGTTGCAGAAGTCATAAGAATCATAACAACAATATGGTACCCTTCATTTCGGCACTTCCTTCATCCAGTACTTCTTCCATTGAAGATCCACAACAATGGGTTAATCGAATCAGCAAAACCTTCCAAAACAATCTTCTTGTAGACACCGATCTTCCTGTCTGCATCTTCCAAGTACCTGAAAACTTCACTGCCGAAAAGCCCGAGTCATACATTCCTCAAACCATCGGCCTGGGACCTATCCACCATTTCCAGACCCAGCTTTATAGCAAGCGAGAACAGCTCAAACTTGAGACAGCAAAAACGATGCTAAAACCCTACAGAATCACATCTGATTTCACGGAAATTGTGATCGAGAGTCTCAAACAACTCATCCCAGAAGTCCGCTGCTGCTATGGTTTATATTTTGACGTCGATGATGATACATTAGCTTGGGTTTTCGCGTTGGATGGTCTCTTTTTGCTCGATATGTTATCAAAAGTATCCGAAGGAGATTCTTTGGAGTCATTTGAAGATTTAGTGATGATGGAAAACCAAATCCCACTTGTTTTGTTAATCGAAGCTCGAACTGCTCTTGAAGAACACTTATCTGGTGACTGTAACCATTCTTTTCTAACGAATTTGTTGATTAGAATTTGTGAAACTCGATCACCTCTTAAGTTCAGCAGGCGGATATCTCGACTTGATCTTGATATAAACACCCGTGTCCATTTGCTTGATTGCATGTACCATTTGATCGTAAACCATAACGTATCTGCAAAAAACCAGTTTATTCGAAATAACTTCTTGGATGATATATATCTTGAAGATGTTGAAAATGCAGTACAAATGGCAGGAGATTTATGTCCAGGAGCAAATGCTGTCTTGCAGCCTCTTTTGCTCATTATGAAGTTACCATGGGACAAGATTATTAGCTTAATCAAGACAATGATGGGGGAAACCCCTGCAGTACTTGAAATTGACATCCCTTCAGCTTCGGAGCTTTCAAGAATCGGAAAAGTTGAATTTTGCATGACTCCAGGAGGCATTCGTGATGTTGAATTTGACGATGAAACACTTACGTTTTACCTCCCGATACTTTCTCTAAAACCTGATTCAGAAACTATGCTACGAAATTTGGTGGTCTACGAAGGGTTAATGTTCAAAAATGGCAACTTTACTAACCTTGATTTAACAGAATATGTGGATTTAATGTGTGGGATTATCGATGGTGTTAAGGATGTGAGGATCCTTAGAGAAAAGCATATAATCGAAGGTGAATTGGATGATGAGGAAATTGTGAAACTTTTTAATGGGATTACTAAATCAAGCTTGAAAAATGAAGAGGCTTCGGAGTTGCAAAAGACAGTTACTAGAGTAAATAAGCATTTTGGTAACGTGCCGAGGGTTAAAGCGTATCATTTTGTCAAGAAATATTTTCTTGCATGGTGGAAAATTATTGTTATCATATTTACTCTTTTAAATCTAATGTTGTTGGTTGTTAAGGGAGCGTGTCAAGTTTATGAATGTAATAATCGTTTAGGGTTTGGGATTGGTCGGTTGCTCTTTGGTGCTGACGTGGAAACGAACCGGTTGTTCGATTATTAGGTCACTGATATTCAAGCACTTGAAAGAATGTAAAAAATGTTACAAATCTTTGGGAAAGTGATGAATAACCAATTTGCCATTTGTTTGGATAAATGGGAAATTAACTTATAAGGGTGATTACTTTCTCATTTTGTTCATGTCTGTATAATTTTGTTTTTTTACACATCTAGATAACGAACTTTTTGGAAATGTTTACATATTGTAATTATGACCGGCTGTAGCAACTTAAAACCGTTCATAATGATCATATATATGTGAACACTTCCTGGGGCCGAGCCAATAGGGGGACTAGTGGGTGTTGTGCCCCCCCACCCCCCCTAACTTCATCGGTATTGGTGTATTACTCCTCAAAGCCCACTCTCTCTTATATGTTCCATCCTCTTCGTTGGAATTTAATTGTAACTAATGTATTGGATATTAATGTGTTGTTATTAATGTTTTTTTTTTCAGAAAACATCAAACACATTATGTACAAGTAACAACGCACTACGTACTATTACTTTTCTTATTACAATATGTGTTTTATGATAAAGGACTATAAATTACAATATAGACATATATCTCTATTCTAATGGGCTTTTATATATATATATATATATATATATATATATATATATATATATATATATATATATATATATTACGTTGTAAGTTCAAGCCCCCTTTATTCAAAAAATTCTAGTTCTGTCCCTGAACACTTCCAACAAGTTCGTTACCTAAATATGTACAAAAAAACAAAGTTACCCAGATGTGAATAAAATGAAAAGGTAATTACCCTGATAAATGATTTTTTTCTTTTTATTAAGGCGATCGATCATAATGTTTGTAATATTAATATATTCAGTTAAATTTCCTTAAAACAATATTGATGACATTTGTGAGAATCTAAATTGGTCACGACATGTTGGTAGCAATTTTTGGTAACATAATTATCATATAGTTTTATATATAAGAGACAAGAGCAATGTTATCAATGTAAATAAAAGCTACTTCTATTTTTTGTATTTTAAATTTCTGTAATCCATGGACCAAACTGTTGGATTAGGTGTCTAAGTCCATAACTATAATTGGTATGTACTTGAATTGATAGTAGCACACTCATTTTGGGTTTCCATCAAACCTAGCAATTGGACATGATGACTTTTAGAGAGAGATAAATTTATTATGTGATTAATAAATTAATATAAAAAGTTTATTAATGTATTATGAAAATAATATACTAATTAGAAACAATATTATTTAATTAACAATTAATCATAAATTAATCAAAATTAATTTTGCAATTAACAGAATTAACTAAAAGTTCAGGGTCTGAAGTGTAATTGTTCAATAGTTGAGCAAAAGGTTCTTGAACCTTCCTTCTTAAGGGATGGACGGTTTTTGGGGATATTCTAGGGTTTCTAGAATATCCCATGTGGATAAATAAGGAGTTGGATAATTACCAATTTGAAATATTATTATTATTATATTCTAATTAGGGTTATCCAGGACTTCCTTGTGTACTATATAAAGGACTCTAAGGCCTTCATTTTTCGGCCACTCATTAATCCAAAGGGATAGCCGAGTTTTATACCTCCTCTCTCCTCCTTCTAGTCATCATCTTGCTAGCTTAGGTGTGATTCCATTAGAGGCACGACACTTGTGGTGCTAGCTTTCAATAGATCTACATTTGAAGAATCATTGTTATTTACTACAATAACAAAAAGGTATGTAATTCTAAACCTTCTTTTGGTATTTTCGAAAATAGCATATATCTTCTAGATTTCTTATTTAATGTTTATAGTTATAGGTTCAATAGTGAAAACATAGATCCTTTAGGTTACATGTCAACTTAAGGGTTTTAAGTTTATTTGTTTTATCTAAATCTCATTAGTAATATCAGAGAGTTTGGTTTGTTTGAATTGCTATAATTGTTGACTTTGATCAATTAGGGTTTATTGAAATTAAATCCTAAAAGGCTAAGAATTTCTACTAGGGTTAGGGTTTTTCGAAACCCTAGCCCATCCCCTTGGATTTTGAAATTAGGGTTAGGGTTTCGAAACCCTAACCTTCCTCCCCAAGTTTTTGAAAATTGTTATATGGTTAGGGTTTCCTATTTTTGATAATTGTTAGCTTAATTTGATTAAAATGGATAATTATATAATTAGATAAATCATATACCCATAATTTTCGAAAATTTAGAGGGTAAGGATTAGGATTAAATTATTTAATTAATTTAATTAGTTAATCCCTAATTTATTTAATATATTTAATTAATAGTTAATTAATGGATAAATATTAAATCATTTGGTTTATTTTTAAATTTAAATTAATTGTTTATTAATTTTCGAAATTTAAACTATAAACCTAGTATTTTAAAAAGTTTAAAATACACCTTATATATATATATATATATATATATATATATATATATATATATATATATATTATATGTATAAGATTAATTCGGTCAACTAGCTACTATGTCTCATTCACGAAGTCGGTCTATAAGGGGGCTACAAGAAAACTGCCTATAAAATGGTAGTTGAATGGGTGTCCATGCTCACCCACCGCTTCCTTGATTGGTGGGGGTCGTTAGCAGAACGGACTTGATAGGACATTAATTCCCATTAAAAGTATAATGATATTGAAAAGTACTAGAACCTTCTTTTATTAAAATCCCAAATCTAGTTACTTTAGGAAAATTATAAATTAGTATGCTAACCCATGAAATTACACATTACACGTTATAAGTCGTTAGTGGAGCGTATGTGGTTAAACAACACACTAATAGGGACTAATAAATAGTTGTAATGGGTATCTCATAAATTATCATTGTTGATGGAGCATGTGTGGTTTACCAGCACATGAGGTTAGCAAGCATATTTGCATGGTTATTCACATTTTGTTTGTGATCCTCGGTATCCCTGTCACAAATAGAAGATTATAATTTGAGATTAAAAATGTCATTGAATTGTTTCAATGAATCTCAAAAGACCTAGGAATTTCACTTAACTTAATTTCGTTTCCTATTTGTGGAATTGGTAAATCGTCGTTTACCTACCTTTATAAAATTTACAATTAGATTACGGCATCCTTTTTCTAAGTTGTGAATTATATAGTTGGATCCTAGCCTTAATATTTTATTTTGGGTTACTATATTAAGTATTATTCTTATCTAACTAAAGCTACCTTCCTTTTACAGATCTCTACTCCAACTGATGCTTCTGTTTCCTCCTCCTCCAACCACCATAACTTCTCCTTGCTCTCTATCTGCTCCAAAGTCATATTGGATGGTTCCAGTTATAATGATTGGATGAAAAATATAAAGATGTCCCTTCGATTTGAGTACAAAGAGTATGTTCTGGAAAAGGAACTCATTGAGGTCAAAGAAGGCAAAGCTACTCCTAAAGAATACGCCTTCTACCGAAAGAAATACGATGATGCAAAAAAAAATTCATGCATCATGGTAGCCACATGACCCCTGAGTTGCAGATGTTTTATGAGGACTACTGACCCTATGAGATGAACAAGGACCTTATGCAAAAGTACCCTAAGTGAGCTCAGGAAAAGTACAAAGTGGCAAAGTCCCTCATGGAGTACAAGATAAAGGAGGGAGAATTTGTTTGTTGCTACATGCAAAGAATGCAACATTATGTGGAGCGCCTTGTTAGGCTAAATGTGCATTTTGATGAGGAGTTGGCTATTGATATAGTCCTAAATTCCTTACCTAGTTCTTATGATCAGTTCATTCTGACCTATCATCTGAACAACACTGAGACCACCTTGGCTCAATTGCACAACTTTTTGCAGACAAATGAAGCGGGAATGAAAGGAAAAGGTTTAGCATCCACTCCTGGTAGTGTTTTCGTCCTATCCATTGGACAAGGAAAGGGTAAAATGAGGAAAGGTCCTCCCAAGAAAAACTGGAAGAGAAAGTCTCATACATGGCCATCCAGTAGTGGCCCCAAAGGAAAGTCCAGTTCTGATAACCCACCATTTTCTTATCCCAAAGAGGATATTTGCTTTTACTGCAACGGCAAGAGGCATTCGAAAAGAAGTTACCCAAAGTATCTTCAAGATATCAAGGATGGCAAGGTGAAGCCATCTTCTACAAGTATATACACTATTTCATCTAATAACTCATCATCTTGTCGTTCCTGGGTCCTTGATACTTGATGTGGATTTCACATTTGCTCTGATTTGCAGGGTCTAAGGAGAAATGAGGAAGTGGAGCACGGTAGAATGAACTTTATCATGGGGAATATGCGATCTTCTCATGTTACCAAGATTGGAGTTTATATTCTAGTGCTTAGTAATGGTGTTTCTTTAGATTTAATAAATTGTTGCTACTCGCCAGAAATGACAAGAAACGTTATCTCTTTTCATGCATTGTTCAGACAAGGGTTTAGATATTCATTTAATGATTTTAATGGTTCTATTTCTGTTTATAAAAATGGTGTTTTTATATTGGAGGCTTTACCTTCTGATGGTGTGTATGAAATTTTGACGTGTGTTAATAATTTAGGCAATAATGTGTTTCATATTGATTCGTCTAATGGTGTAGACAAAGCGTGTTTGTGGCATTGTCGTCTTGGACACATTAACGAGAAACACATATCCCAACTCCTAAAGAATGGAGTTTTGCAATCATTTGACCTAAGTTCAGATGATACATGTGAATCTTGTCTTTTTCAGAAAGATGACAAAATCACCTTTCACTGGATCTTATAAAAGAGGTGAAGGTTTGTTGGATCTCATATACACGGATGTATGTGCCCTTCAGATCATCCACAAGGGATGCTAATCGATTCTTTGTAACTTTCACTAATGATTATAGCAGATATGGTTATATCTACTTAATCAAGCATAAGTCATCTAGGGTTAACAATAAGGTATGTGTAAACCTTCTTTTGGTATTTTTGAAAATAGCATATACCATCTAGGGTTTATTTTTTGATGTTCATAGTTATAGGTTCAATAGTGAAAACATAGATCTTTTAGGTTGCATGTGAACTTAAGGGTTTTAAGTTTATTTGTTTTACCTAAATCCCATTACAAACTTCATTGAAGATGGTGTTGTATTTCATGTTATTGGTCTCTATCTCTGGTACTTTTAGTCTCTAGTAAATTTTAATTTTTATATTTAATATCTTAAACAATAAAATTTTATAAAATGTCGATGTATTTTTTTTCCCTGTCAAATATGGAGTTTATTTACCAAAGTACTTTATTTTTGAAAAGATATTTACCAAAATGGTGTGGTTTTAAAAATATTTACCATTTAGGTTAAATTTAGTGTTAGATAATAGATTGCTTTTTGATCATTCAAAAGACAATTGCATAATATATATAGAATACTCAAACCCTAATTACTAAACCCTATAGGGCTTGGGCCTAAACCCTAAACACTGACATCCCCGCGTAGTTTTATCTGGAGAAGACGATTAAACTGGAAAAAATAAACAAAAAACAAAACATAAAAGCTAGATGAATACAACGACATCGGCGGAAGAAGAACTATAACGATGGCGACTAACAGCTACTGCTTGTCAGAGAAGAAGAGAGAAGAAGCAGCATCCAGAGGCAGTTCCATTGTAGAAGAAGAGAAGAGCGGCGGCAGCGACGATCATGGAAATGGTGGTAGAGGAGTCCGGAGAAAGACATAGAGAAATAAAGAGGGATCGAGCTGCGACAAACGAGACCAATTTTGGCGAGAACGGCAACTATAATGTTAATAGATAGTGTAACGTCCCAAAAATAAGACCTAGAAATTTTATTTTTAAATTAATAAAACCAGTATTCCAGAAAACATCATCATAAAAATACAAATGAAACAAATGTATCAATTGACACATCATATCAGAGTAAGTTAAGTAAATGCAGAACGAGGTGTGTGTGTGCTTTGCAATCATCATGAGCTCTTCCATTTGAAAACCGAAGTACCTGAAACGTAAACTGAAAACCATAAGCACAAAGCTTAGTGAGTTCCGAAAAATACCACATAACATACAACCACATAATATCATGCGACATACATATAGTTGCTATGGGCTGCCCCATGGTCTTTACCTAGAATGTCATGGGCTCCCCCCATAGTCCGATATCCAGGTGCCATGGGCTCCCCCATGGTCTTTACCTGGAATGTCATGGGCTCCCCCCATGGTTTGATATCCAAGTGCCATGGGCTACCCCAATGGTCTTTACCTGGAATGCCATGGGCTGCCCCCCATGGTCTGATATCCAAGTGCCATGGGTTACCCAGATGGTCTTTAATGCAAGTATCACAGAGACAACTAGAGTTCCTCATAACAAGTAATGGGCTGGCATTGGTGCCTTCGACCCATGGATATAGTGAGAAGACTCACCTCAAATAGTTGAAACCCATGGAAACTTTCTGACTGCAGATCCGCTAACAATCCCGCGCTATCAATTACCCAAAATAAGATCAAATTAATAACTAGGTCACGACTCACCCTAAGAGTCCAAACTAGGGTAAAAGACCTTTTTACCCTTCCTTATGCTTTGCCCAAGGCCCAAGCCTAAACCAATAATCCAAAGGCCCAACTTCCATATAAACACCCAAGGCCCAAAAATTGGGCCCCCAACACCCCTTTATGGGTCTAACATCTAAAGGAGCCCAAAGGATACCAACCATAAGCCCAAAAAGAATCTAATGGCCCAACAAGGCCCAAACTATGAAAACGCAACAATGGCCCAAACCTTAAAAGCCCAAAACGCCCTTCTAGGGAGTACTCCTAGCTTACTAAAGACATACGCCCCGCGTACTCGACCACAAAGCGCAACGTACAACAACCTGATGCACAAACCCCACATTACATTGAGCCTACTTCCTCGTATGCCCAGCGTACTAGTCAGGAGTCCAAAAACCCATACTTTGCTCTTAATGGGTTAAGTCAAGATGTCCAACACATAGATCTAGTCCCTAACCAAGGTCTTAACCAGTAAAGTTTCAACCTTTACTCACAAACACGACTTAATGGGACTCAACTGTAACATCCCAAGACCAAGTATATCTCATAAACCCTTGTTTTATTATAGATGTCAAGTTTGGCCCTTTAATTAAGAAAAGGTGGTAAATGAGTACGCAAGGCGTACGCGTGTGTACGCTCAGCGTACTCATGTGCATATTTTATACGCGGAAGCCACCTAGTACGCTGGGCGTACCAGAGGGTACGTTGAGCGTACTAGGCTTAGAGTGAAAACCCTAATTGTGGGGTGTGTCCCTTTTTAAGGAACATGATGACCTCATTTTTGGCCACCATTTCCAGCCTTTAACACTCTCAAAACCCTAATTTCCGTTCCTTTAGCTTGAGTGCCTATTTGTGAGCTTCTAAGTCTTTTATGGTATCCTTGGAGTGAAGAAGGAGCATTGAAGAGAATAGAGTTGGAGTCCAAGCCTTGGATCTGAGCTTTTCTGTGGTTGGACCATCATTTGAAGGTATAAAGCTCAAAATTTCTCATCCTTTTTGATTTGTGCATATTATGGTCCATTTTAGGGTTTTTGGTCCCAAATCTTGATGCTTTATGAGTTGTTGAACTCCAGAGCCTAATATATGTCCCTTTGAGTGTTTTTAATGGAGTGGATTCATAAAAATGGAGTCTTGGACGTAAAAACCACCTCATGCATGAGATATGAGCATTTTTTAGAGAAAAGAGTGAGAGTTTTTGGGTTTGGGACTTTCTCAGCCATGGAAAGGCTTAAAGCCACGGACTTTATGGAGTATGAGGCTTTAGGGAGTCCATATCTAAGAGTAGAGTTATGGTCTTAACGGATTAAGACCAAGAGAGTGGGAAGAACAAGTCCGGGATGTACGTCGAGCGTACTCCCAGGTACGTGCAGCGTAGGGTCGAGGATCCCCAATGCATGCATGGCGAGGTAGTACGCCCAACGTAAAGGGGTTGCACGCCTAGCGTACGTGCTGCAGTTGACTTTGTTGACTTTTAGGGTTTGGTCAAATTGTGGATTATAGAGGCCACGGAAGGGTAAAATGGTCTTTTATCCTTCTATGAATATGTAGTGGTTTAGCCTAGCTTCTTTGAGGGTCGTTTATTAATTAGATATAATTATGATATGTGTTAGGAGGAGGCTAGACCTGTGATTCGAGTATGAGGTTTATTTGCTTGCTTACGAGGTAAGTCTTCTCACTATACTTACCTTGAGTGGTAATTTTTTGTGACCGGAGGGTCTTGTATGTTTATATTGAGTATTGTGATATCCTGCATTATGTCTTTATGATTTATGTTGTGTATTATTATGAGCTTTACTGAGTTAGGACCGGAGGGTCCACCCGAGTTGTGGAACCGGAAGGTTCCACTGAGACACATTGACCGGAGGGTCTTATTCGAGATATAGCCATGAGAGGCTAATGAGATGTGTGTGGTATTTTGGGGAACTCACTAAGCTTCGTGCTTACCGTGTTATGTGTTATGTGTTTCAGGTACTTCTCATGATCACAGGAAGGCGCCGGCTTGATTTTACACACGAGACGGAGTTATGTTTTTGAGGATCCTGGATTTTATTTAAAAAATTATGAATATGTGTTTTTGATAATTTGACATTTTGGGGATTTTTGAAATGTGTTGATGAGATTCATGTGATTTTAAAATGAAAAATTAGTTTGAAAATTTACGGTGTTACAAGTTGGTATCAGAGCCTTCGTTTGAGGGATTCGGAGGTACCTTAGGGTATGTTTGAACTCAAACTGACGATTTGAGAAAAATTTTCAAATAGAAATGATTTTTCTAAAACGAGAAAGAGTTTGTAAGAGAAAAACGAGATGGAGCAGTGTGTACAATCAGCCAGAGCCCGAACGGTGATTTCCCAAAATACCCTTAATTGTTTATATTATGAGATGTTAGGGATGCATGCTAAAGGATAGGCTCGGTATTTCATATTTTAGCGCTAGAGTTGCCTGATTTGTGATGCCTTAGCCTAGGAGTTGTTGCTATCTGTTCTTCGCCCTGAGTATCTGCTGAGTAGGAGTATCTAGCAAGAATATCTTAGAAAGATTTTGAGATGAGGGATAATCTAGGAGAGATACCTAGATGAGCATATGAGGAGCCTACTGAGAGAGTAGTTGATATTCGCGAGAGATAGAGTACTTGTGAAAACACCGGATATGTATGCGACCCAAGTAAGAGTCCTTAGGGTACTAAGGAGCATGTAGGGGCGGGAAAATCGAGTGTGAGTATGCTCGAATGAGTCTCTGATGATTTTTGTGTTGTGTTTCAGAGACATCATGGTGGGTACACGCCACAACCCCGAGAGCAGTAGTGTTAGTGACGAGGAGATCTGCATGATCATTCATGAGGAGGTGGCCGCAGCTATCCAAGAGGCGATACCGGAGATGTTTGGGTCTATTAAGACCATACTGATTGAGAAATTCGATGAGCGATATGCTGCTGTTACTGAGGCTGCTGCTGCTGCAGCCACCACAACCGTAGCTGTTGCTAGGCCACAGGGAGGTGACTCATTGTTGTTCCGGGAGTTTAGCAACACGAAGCCACCAGAGTTTGATGGGACACAGGATCCGATTGCTGCTATAAGATGGATCTCCGACATTGAGGGGTATTTTTACACGTGTTCATGCCCCGAGCACTTGAGAGTTCGGTTTGCACTAAACCAGCTTCGCTTGGGAGCGAAGGACTGGTGGAAGTTTGTGACAGTCAACTTTACTCCTGCACATCATGCTGCAGTAACATGGGAGAGATCTACACAGTTGTTCCGAGACGAGTATGTTCCCCGGGTGGAGAGGGAATGGTTAGCCCAGGAGTTTCTGTCTCTCAAGTAGAAGACAGAAACTGTGACTGAGATCACAAGGATGTTCCATGAGAGGGCGTTGTTTTGGATTGAGCACGTGTCTACTGAGCAGGCACGTGTGAGCCAATATCTGAGCATACATGAGGAGGGATATGCGGGAGTTCGTGGCGAACTCGTCATATCGGACATTAGCTGAGCTTCAGACCAATGTCAGGAGGAGGAATATTGAGCTTGAATTACAGACCTGGGAGGATGAGGAGTCCCGGGGTAGAGACAGGAGACCGATACAGTCGTAGTCGGCGACGAACCGGGAAAAGACCGTTGATACGAGAGCTGGGGGCTAGAAGGGCCGCACTTGTGGCAAGTGCGGAAAGAGTCACGATGGATCATTTTGGGCAAGGATTTGCTACAAATGTGGCAAAGACGGGCACATGGCGAAGGATTGCCCCAAGGGGTTTGTATTTTGCTTTCACTGCAACCAGACCGGCCATCGGAAGGCCGAGTGCCCTCAGCTCATTCAGGATCAGCCTAGGGTTCTGTTCTTGCTGCTTTACGTGCTACTAATAGTTGGACAGCGAAGGTCGAGACACCGAGAGCTCGTGGGAGAGCTTTTCAGCTAACAGCGGAGGAGGCCCGCGCAGCACCTGATGTCGTGGCCGGTACGTATTTTCTTATTTTCTGTTATTTTAAGATTTTTTGTGCTTATACTGTGTTGTATATATGTACTTTTCTTGTGAGTTCTGTACCTGCTTTGGTGTTATTTGACTCGGGTGCGAGTCGATCCTTCGTGTCTTTAGCGTTTAGTCGTCACATTTGTATCAGACGTGAGGCGTTGAGTCGACCTCTGAGGGTTTCTTTAGCCGATGAGCATGCGGTTTTTGCCACTGATGTATTCCGAGGATGTGTACTAGAGATTTTTGGTGTTGAGTTCCCGATAGATCTAGTGCCGATAGCGATGGGTGATGTTTGTGTCATAGTGGGCATGGATTGGTTGAGTCAGTTTGGAGTTGTGATCGACTGTGAGCGTCAGATGGTGACCATACGAGACCCTAGTGGGGGAGTGCTTACGGTGTATGGCAAGGGTACTAGATCTGGATAAGCTTTCTGCTCTGCTGCTAGGGTGAGACAGAGTCTACAGTAGAGTTGTATGGGCTTTTTGGCGTACGTGATGGATACGCGGGTTGCTACAGAGAGGCCGAGTTCTATCTCCGAGGTTCCGATAGTGTGCGAGTTTCCGGATGTTTTCCCCGAGGAATTGTTGGGTGTGCCTCCCGAGAGGCAGGTGGAGTTCAGGATTGATTTGGTTCCGGGTGCGGCGGCTATTGCCAAGGCACCTTATCGCCTTGCGCCGCCTGAGATGCAGGAGTTATCCTCACAGCTCCAGGAGCTGCTGGGGAAGGGTTTTATCAGACAGAGTAGCTCACCGTGGGGAGCATCGATCCTTTTTCTCAAGAAGAAGGATGGTTCACACCGGATGTGCATCGATTACCGGTAGTTGAACAAGCTGACGGTCAAGAACCGTTATCCACTACCGAAGATCAACGATTTATTCGATCAGTTGCAGGGGGCATCTTGGTTTTCCAAGATTGATTTGAGATCTAGATATCATCAGATGAGATTTTGCGAGGATGATATCCAGAAAATGGCCTTTAGGACTCGTTATGGGCACTACGAGTTTGTGGTGATGCCTTTCGGACTCACCAACGCACCGACAGCGTTCATGGATCTCACGAACCGGGTGTGCAGGCCCATGTTGGATCGGTCGGTTATCGTGTTCATCAATGATATTCTGTTATACTCGAGATCCAGAGAGCAACACGAGGAGCATCTCCGGGAGATTCTTGGAGTATTGAGGATGGAGAGGCTTTACGCCAAATTCTCCAAGTGTGATTTCTGGTTACGAGAGGTCCAGTTCCTGGGACACCTCGTTAATCAGAATGGGATTTTGGTCGACCCAGCCAAGATTGAGGCAGTTATGCGATGGGAGGTGCCGAGATCCCCGTACGAGATCATGATTTTTCTAGGTTTGGTCGGCTACTATCGGAGATTTATCAGAGATTTCTCCTAGATTGTTGTTCCTATTACCAGATTGACCCGGAAGGGTGTTACTTTTGCCTAGGGGCCCGAGCAGCAGGCCTCAATCGAGACTCTTTGCCAAAGATTGTGCGAAGCTCCAGTGTTAGCCCTTCCCGCGGGAGTGGAGGACTTTCTAGTTTACTGTGATGCATTTATATCAGGGATGGGTGTGGTGTTGATGCAGATGAGGCATGTGATAGCATATGCATCGAGGCAGTTGAAGCCTCATGAGACAAGGTATCCCACCCACGATTTGGAGCTGGGGGTGGTGGTGTTCGCCCTCAAGATCTGGCGCCATTATCTGTACGGAATCCGATGCACCGTATACACGGACCACAAGAGCCTGAAGTACCTCATGGTTTAGCCCAACATGAATATGAGACAGAAGAGGTGGTTGAATGTAGTGAAAGACTATGACTGTGAGATCTTGTATCATCCGGGCATGGCTAATGTGGCAGCCGATGCCTTGAGCCATAGAGCAACGAGTGCTCCGATACGAGATGTGTGCATGAGGATGACGGTGATAACTCCAGTCTTAGATACCATCCGAGAGGCCCAGGTGGAGGTCGTGAGACCAGAGAACCGCAAGAGGGAGCGGGTGATCGGACATGTTTCTGAGTTTGAGACGGATAGTCGTGGACTTATTGTTGGATTTGGTGTCTAAGCCCATAACTATAACTGAGATGTACTTGAGCCGATTGTAGCATGGTCCTTTTGGGTTGCCTTCACCAGTGCAATTTGATAGGATGGACTTTTGAGAATAAGGTTATTTATGATTTATTAATATATTACAAGTATAATATATTAATATGAAATCATATTATATAATTAGTATTGATCAAGAATTAATTTGGAATTAATTTTGTGGTCAAAAGAGACTAATTAAATATATGGGGATTGATTATGTAAATCAATGATTCTTGTAGTGTGGGCCAATGATCCATGATTATTTAGATGGGCTAAACCAATGAAATAATCCATGGATAGTCCATGGAGGTTAAACCCATGGAGCATAAAAATGTGAAATGTCATGGAGCATTAGGGTTTATAAGGTATAACCCTAACACTTGCTACACTATAAATAAACCCTTCCTAGAGCCAAAATCGGTTGTCACTTACTTTCTAAGAGTGTGAAGCTGATTTTGTGCTAGTAACCTATTCTCTCAAGCCTCATCTTGCATATTGGTGTTTGTGAACCATTAGAGTCATCACACTTGGGGTGCTCAAGCTTTCAAAGGTCAAGAACTACAAGTCCTTCTAAGAGGTAAGTCATCTAACTAGTTGTATCATTCAATTTTTTAAATGTATGCTAGTTAGGACAATGCTTTGGAAAATTGAAAATATGCATGTATAATTAGAGAAAACATAAATCCAAAGCATTTAGGGTTGCATGTGCACCATAGGAGTGTTATAGTGCTCAAAACCCAACACTTATGACTTTCTGTGGGAGGATATAGGTGCCTTATACAGGTCGGGCTCGACGTATACTGATGGAGGAGGCACATAGATCGAGATTCTTGATCCATCCGGGGGCCACTAAGATGTATTTGGATCTGAAGAGGGATTATTGGTGGCCATGTATGAAGAAAGATGTGGCATGGGTAGTTGAGAGGTGCTTGACATGTCGTCAAGTTAAGGCTGATCACCAACATCCACATGGCTCGTTGCAGTCTCTAGATAATTCCCCAGTGGAAGTGGGAACAGGTTTCCATGGATTTTATCACCAAATTACCGAGGACTGCGCGAGGGGTTGATGCGATATGGGTCATTGTAGACTGGTTGACGAAGAGTGCTCACTTCTTAGCTATCAGTGAGAGCTCTTCTGCAGAGAAGTTAGCCGAGATCTACGTGTGAGAGGTGGTGGCACGACATGGAGTGCCAATATCGATAGTGTCAGATTGAGATGTGTGCTTCACTTCCAAGTTCTGGAAGAAGTTTCATGAGGAGTTGGGTACCCGGTTGCACTTCAGTACCGCATACCACCCACATACAGATGGGCAGAGCGAGCGGACGATTCATACGCTCGAGGACATGTTGTGTGTATGTGTTATGGACTTCGGTGGAAGTTGGGACACTTATTTGCCCTTGGCTGAGTTTTCATACAACAACAGCCATCATTCCAGTATTGGTATGCCTCCCTTTGAGCTCTTATATGGGAGGAGGTGTCGGACTCCCATCTGTTGGGGAAAGGTAGGGCAGAGAGTGATGGGTGGAACTGTGATAGTGCTCAAGACGACTGAGCAGATTCAGCAGGTCAGACAGAGGTTACTAACGGCCCAGATTCACCAGAAGAGTTACGCAGACCGGCGACGATCCGAGCTAGAGTTCCAGGTTGGAGATTTTGTCCTCCTAAAGGTATCCCCGTGGAAAGGGGTGATTCGGTTCAGGAAACAGGGTAAGTTGGGCCCTAGATACATTGGTCCGTTCAGGGTGATCGCCCGAGTGGGTAAGGTAGCTTACCGGTTGGAGCTACCTGCAGAGTTGAGCCATATTCATAACACCTTCCACGTGTCCCAGCTGAGGAAGTGTGTAGCCGATGAGACGGTAGTGGTACCGTTAGAGGACAATTAGTTTGATGCAAGTCTGAACTATATTGAGAGGCCGATAGTGATCTTGGATAGGAAGGTAAAGGTCTTGAGGAATAAAGAGGTGCCCCTGGTTCAGGTCCAGTGGAAAAATCAGAAGGGATCCGAGTGGACTTGGGAGCCGGAGTCCGAGATGCGCGAGCAGTACCCAGAGTTATTTCCAGGAGACGACTTCAAGGGCGAAGTCTGATTCTAGTGGGGGAGAATTGTAACATCCCAAGACCAGGTATATCTCATAAACCCTTGTTTTATAATAGATGTAAAGTTTTTCCCTTTAATTGAAAAAAGGTGGTAAATGAGTACGCAGGGCGTACGCATGTGTACGCTCAGCGTACCCATGTGCATGTTTTCGACGCGGAAGTCACCTAGTACATTGGGCGTACCAGAGGGTACGCTGGGCGTACTAGGCTCAGAGTGAAAACCCTAATTGTGGGGTGTGTCCCTATTTAAGGAACATGATGACCTCATTTCTGGCCACCATTTCCAGCCTTTAACCCTCTCAAAACCCTAATTTCCGTTCCTTTTGCTTGAGTGTCTATTTGTGAGCTTCTAAGACTTTTGTGGTATCCTTGGAGTGAATAAGGAGCATTGAAGAGAATAGAATTGAAGTCTAGGCCTTGGATCTGAGCTTTTTTGTGGTTGGACCATCATTTGAAGGTATAAAGCTCAAAGCTTTCTCATCCTTTTTGATTTGTGCATATTATGGTCCATTTTAGGGTTTTTGGTCCCAAAGCTTGAAGCTTTATGAGTTATTGAACTCCAGAGCCTCATATTTGTCCCTTTGAGTGTTTTTAATGGAGTGGATTCATAAAAAAGGAGTCTTGGACGTCAAAACCACCTCATGCATGAGATATGAGCATTTTTTGGAGAAAAGAGTGAGAGTTTTTGGGTTTGGGACTTTCTCAGCCATACAAAAGCGTAAAGCCACGAACTTTATGGAGTATGAGCCTTTAGCGAGTCCAAATCTAACAGTAGAGCTATGGTCTTAACAGATTAAGACCAAGAGAGTGGGAAGAACAAGTCTGGGATGTACGCCGAGCGTACTCCCAGGTACGTGCAATGTAGGGTCCAGGATCCCCAATGCATGCATGGCGAGGTAGTACGCCCAACGTAAAGGGGTTGTACGCCCAACGTACGCGCTGCAGTTGACTTTTAGGGTTTGGTCAAATTGTGGATTATAGAGGCCATGGAAGGGTAAAATGGTCTTTTATCCTTCTGTGAATATGTAGTGGTTTAGCCTAGCTTCTTTGAGGGTCGTTTATTAATTAGATATGTGTTAGGAGGAGGCTAGACCGGCGATTATGATATGTGTTAGGAGGAGGCTAGACCGGTGATTCGAGTACGAGGTTTATTTGCTTGCTTACGAGATGAGTCTTCTCACTATACTTACCTTGAGTGGTAATTTTGTGTGACCGGAGGGTCTTGTATGTTTATATTGAGTATTATGATATCCTGCATCATGTATTTATGATTTATGCTGTGTATTATTATGAGCTTTACTAAGTTAGGACCGGAGGGTCCACCCGAGTTGTGGAACCGGAGGGTTCCACTAAGACACATTGATTGGAGGGTCTTATTCGAGATATACCCATGAGAGGCTAATAAGATGTGTGTGGTATTTTGGGGAACTCACTAAGCTTCGTGCTTACCGTGTTATGTGTTATGTGTTTCAGTTACTTCTCAGGATCACGGGAAGGTGCCGACTTGATTGTACACACGAGACGGAGTAATGTTTTTGTGGATCCTGGATTTTATTTAAACAATTATGAATATGTATTTTTGATAATTTGGCATTTTGGGGATTTGTGAAATGTGCTGATGAGATTCATGTGATTTTAAAATGAAATTTTTTTTTTGAAATTTTACGGTGTTACATCAACACTTAAAGAAGGAACTAAATAAGAGCTTAATACACGCAATGACCAAAACCTTCCATAAAGTTTCCATTTTTATGAACAAAGGACCTTGGCGGAGCTTAGATCTAACATCCACTACTTCTCGAGTAGATCAAAAGCTCAACTTTTCATTAAAGGACTTAACAATGCCAAAGAACACCATAAAGTAGATCCAAACACAAAGATCATCAAGTTCAAAGCTTTTTACCTTTGGAAGCTTGCAAATGGAAGGATACTCCTGGATCTAGAAGCTCAAGCCACAACTCCAAATAATTCTCTTCTTCTTCTCCTTCTCAAGACACCCATCAAGCACATACCAAGCTCAAAATCACCAATTGCACTTAGGGTTCAATTCTAGGGTTAAAAGTTGGTGGAGGTTGAAGGTATTAAGGTTTGGTGAAGAGAAAATGAGCTTAAACAGGGTCCAAAGCCCTAAAATAGGGTTTGCATGATTCTAGAGTACGCCCCACGTACTCCCAGTACGCTTAGCGTACGACTCTCAATGACCGTGATCCGTAACCTTCGTACGCCCAACATACTTACCTTCGCCTTAGTATTCCCCGCGTACTCCCTATGTACACCCCGCGCTCTACGGTTTCACCTTGAACCTTTCAACCTTCCGAAGGCCATAACTCCTTCGTTATAAGCCTGATTCCGACAATCCTTATATCCATGAAGAGGTTACGAGATGGTCTACACTTCTATCAACCCATACATGCTTTAAGATTTCCCGAACAAAAATCCAGTTTCCATAAAGGCCCGAGCTGACACTTTACCAAAATGCTGCTTGGCCCAGAAACACAAACCGAACAACCGGATCATCTAAATTACGTCACCCACACCTAAATGGGAAACGATTCGGGACAGGTTGTTACAGATAGAGATAACAGCAGATCATATGTTGACTTGGAAAATAGATCTAAAGAAGTGGCCACTTGAGGAGGAGATAGAAGGCTCGAAGGCATGGGCCATCCGAGGACGGGATAGTAGAAGAAGCCGGTGAAGGAGCTCTGTTTGGTGCCAAAGACTATTTTACTATTTAGGAGAAGAAGAGAACAAAGTAAATAATATGAAACATAATGAAGGAACCTCTGACGACAACTAGAGAAATGTCACCGGAGGTAGAGGGCAGCGGGTAGGGGTTGTGATCAGTAGGGTTTTAACCTAGATCTCTGATACCATATTAGATAATAGATTGTTTTTTGATCATTTAAAAGACAATTACATAATATATGGAGAATTCTCAAACCATAATTACTAAACCCTAAACGCTTGGGCCTAAACCCTAATCACCAACATTTAGAAAGTAAAAGTAAAAAGAAGGCAAATTGAATTATCATGGTAATTACCTTTTTGTTTTGTTCATGTCTGGGTAACTCCATTTTTTTCTACATATCTAGGTAACAAACTTGTTGGAAGTGTTCACATATGACCATTATGACTGGTTGTAACTTGCTACAGTCGATCAGAATGGTCATATGTGAACACTTCCACCAAGTTTGTTACTTAGATGTGTACAAAAACACGAAGTTACCCATATGTAAACAAAATGAAAAGGTAATTACACTGATAAGTCAAATTCTCTGTCTTAATTTTATGCGTTGCCAATGTCCTTATGACTGGTTAAGGTAATTAACTTTTCGGTTTGTTCACATCGGGGTAACTATTTTTTCTGTACACATCTAGGTAACGAACTTTTTGGAAGTGTTCACATATGACCATTATGACATGTTGTAGCAGGTTACATCCGGTCATAATGGTCATATGTGAACACTTTCAACAAGTTCGTTACCTAGATGTGTACAAAAAAATAGTTACCAAATATGAACAAAACAAAAAGTAAGAGTAAATTACACGAATGGTCCGTGTGGTTTGGGGAAATTTGTGCGTTTGGTCCCTAACTTATTTTTTTTCACTCGGATGGTCTATATTGTTTCTTTTTGTTGCGCGCTTGGTCCTTGTCTTACCTAGAAGACTATTGTGCCCTTATTAATTTATTTTTTAATTAATTTTCTTATTTATGTATTTATTTTTTTATATATTTAAAAAAATTAATAGACCACACATATCTGTATCTCCTTACCTTAAACCTAAAACCACATTTGAGAAATTTAATTTGGGTCCCACCGGTTACAATCCCATCTCTCATCCTCCCCAAATTCTATTTCTATTTCATCTTTAGTGACATCGACGTCTTCACCGTCTCTTCTTTTTTCGGTCCTTCAACTCCGGCGAGCCAACACCACAATCCACTGTCTCTTCATCGAATTTTCCACCATCACAACCCAATGCATCACAACTTCTATTTCCTTTCCATCTTTTGATGTTTGTTCACCGGAGTTGAAGGACCAAAACATGAAGGGATGGTGAAGACGTCGATCTCACTAAAGATGGAAAGGAAATAGAAGTTGGGGAGGATGGGAGATGGGATGGTGACCGGTGGGACCCAGATTAAATTTCTTAAATATGGTTTCATGTTTAGGGTGAGGAGATACAGATATGTAGGGTCAATTAATTTTTTAAATATATAAAAATAAATATATAAATAGGAAGGTTAATTAAAAAATAAATTAATAACGGCACATGTAACACCCAAAAAAAAACTGGTATGTCTTGAGACCCTCAAGAATTCTTATTTTTGCATATTCGGTCCCTTGAGTACGTTGGGCGTACCTATGGGTACGCTTAGCGTACTCTGCCTGATTGATCGCGAAGGAGCCTCACGTAGGCTGGGCGTACGTGAGGGTACGCCGGGCGTACGCATCAGAGGGTCAAAACCCTAAATCCCGGACTTGTTCCCTATTTAAACGTCTTTTGGCCTCTTAGACCAAACCCTATCAGTCTCTTTAGCCCCCATTTCGTCTTCCTATAGCTGATTTAGTGTGTGAGTGAGAGTTGGAGCCTAAGAAGAGGGTTTTGGTCGTGATTTTGGAGTTCTTTCAAGAAGGAGCGTTGTTAAGCAGGCTTGGATCAGTTGGGTGCTTCAAGAATCTGCTTTTGGGTCATCTTGCAAGGCTTCTGGAGGTAAAAAGCTTGTACCTTTCCATTTAAATCTTTAGATCTAGCTAGGGTTTTCTAATTTGGTCCCTTTGTTGGATTTTAGACCTCTTTTGGTGAGTTAAGCAACTCCATGAGAGGAGAATGGCAGATCTGAGGTCCCTCGGTCGTTTTGAAGTATAAAAATGGAGTCTTGGTGGAAGTATTGGTCTCATGCATGGGTTAAGGACCTTGGAAAGGTCTTAATGAAGGTTTTGGGTGTATGTGAGGCACGCAAAGGCATAAAGTTGGCAACTTTATGCCTTAGGACGTATTAATCAACTCAGATCTGGCTTTTGGACGTAAAGGAATCGAGTATTAAGCACTTAATGGAGAAAGTGCTTAATCTGGAAGAACAATGGGCGTACTCAATGTACGCTGTGCGTAGTCCTTAAGACGCCAGTACGCTGCGCGTACTAGAATGGTACGCCAAGCGTACGCGCTGCAGATTGGGCCATATCTGTTTTGGGCCTTTGTGCTTTTGGGCTTCATTTTGGTTAATGGGCTGGTTGCATTCTGTGAATTGTGGTCTATTTCTTCTGTTATGTGCCATGGATACTTTGATTGGGCCTTATTGGGCCAAGAGGCCCATTGATAATTTTGGACTAGGATTTTGGGCCCATTAGCAAGGGAAGGATAATTGGGCCTTATAGAAGGATTTGGGATTGGGTTTTCCTTGGTTTGAGGGATTCGGGCACACTCCCGAGTGTGTCAGGACTCAAACTAAGGAAATGGTAAAATTGTTTTCAAAAGTAACTTAAAAGGGTTTTCAAAAGAAGTGAAAGATGAGAGTGCCTGCACCCGCCACACTGAGGGGGAGGAGCAGTGGCGGTGCCTGCACCCGCCACACTGAGGATCACTGATGGCCGCACGGTTAAGGCGGATACCCCGGCGGTGAGGAGCCGCGCGTTTCAGCTGACTACCGAGGAGGCTCGGGCCGCGCCAGACGTTGTGGCTGGTACGTACCTATTATTCTCTGCTCATTATGATTTTTTTTTACTTATGTATATATATTGTGCTCGTATAGGGACCTTTTTGGTCAATGGTATGTCGGCGCATGTCTTGTTTGACTCGGGTGCTACCCGATCGTTCGTATCTCTTGCGCTTAGCAAGAAATTCCGGGACACGCCGGGGACCTTGGATTCCCCGCTCGAGGTAGAGATTGCGGATGACCGAACCGTTAGTGATGTGAGGGTGTATCGGGACTGTTTCCTGAATGTGCTTGGAGAGAGGTTTCGTGTCGACCTAGTCCTGATACCATTGCGAGGGCTGAAGGTGATTGTCGGGATGGACTGGTTGGGGGCCAATGGAGCCATGATTGATTGCGAGCGCCAGTTGGTCAGGGTTCGAACCCCAAGTAGGGGAGAACTGGTTATTCATGGTGAGAGGGCCTCGTAGGGACCGACCCTCTGTTCGGCTGTGAGGGCTCGGAGGTTTTTACAGCAGGGTTGCCCGAGATTTCTGGCTTATATCTCGGATACGAGGGTAGAGACCGCGACGGATGTGGGCAGTGTGCCAGTTGTACAGGATTTTCGGGATGTTTTCCCGAAGAGCTACCAGGGGTGCCTCCGGAGAGGCAGGTGGAGTTTTGTATCAACTTGGTGCCGGGTGCCGCTCCAATAGCAAAGGCACCATATCGGTTGGCACCACCAGAGATGCAGGAGTTGTCTACGCAGCTTCAGGAGCTGCTAGACTGTGGGTTGATTCGTCCGAGTAGTTCCCCGTGGGGAGCACCGATCCTTTTTGTGAAAAAGAAGGACGGATCTCATAGGATGTGCATCGATTATAGGGAACTGAACAAACTAACGATGAAGAATAGTTATTCGTTGTCGAGGATCGATGATTTGTTCGATCAGCTTCAGGGTGCGTCTTGGTTTTCCAAGATAAATCTTCGGTCTGGGTATCATCAGATGAGGATTCGGGATGAGGATATACCGAAGACGGCTTTCAAGACTCGGTATGGGCACTATGAGTTTGTGGTGATGCCGTTCGGACTCACCAATGCCCCAGCAGCGTTCATGGACCTCATGAACAGAGTGTGTAGGCCGATGCTGGATCGGTCGGTGATTGTCTTTATCGACGATATTCTGGTCTACTCTAAGACCAGGGAGCAGCACGAGCAGCATTTGAGGGAGGTATTAGAGATCTTGAGGGTGGAGAAACTTTATGAGAAGTTCTCCAAGTGTGATTTCTGGCTGCGGGAAGTACAGTTTTTGGGGCATGTCATCAATCAGGAAGGTATTTCGGTTGATCCATCCAAGGTTGAGGCTGTGATGCGGTGGGAAGTACCGAGGAATGCATCAGAGATTCGTAGTTTCTTGGGCTTAGCGGGCTACTATCGGAGATTTATCCAGGACTTCTCCAAGATTGTCGTGCCTCTGACCCGCTTGACCAAGAAAAATGTGACTTTTCGGTGGGGTGCGGATCAGCAGATGGCTTTTGATACCCTGAGACGGAGGTTATGTGAGGCTCCGATTCTAGTACTACCTGAGGGGTTAGAGGATTTGGTGGTGTATTGCGATGCGTCGATCTCAGGGTTAGGTGCGGTACTGATGCAGAGGGGGCATGTGATAGCTTACACCTCGAGGCAGTTGAAGCCTCATGAGGCGAATTACCCCACTCATGACCTGGAATTGGGGGCAGTGGTGTTTGCCCTCAAGATTTGGAGGCACTATTTATATGGAGTGCAGTTCACTATCTATACCGATCATAAGAGTCTGAAGTATTTGATGGATCAGCAGAACCTCAACATGCGTCAGAGAATGTGGCTGGATGTGCTGAAGGATTATGATTGTGAGATTCTATACCACCCAGGGAAGGTCAACGTGGTGGCCGATGCATTGAGCCGCAAGACGACGTGGTCCCCGATTAGGGACATTTGTATGAGGATGAATGTGATTTCACCTTTATTGGATATGATTAGGGAGGCCCAGGTCGAGGGGGCGAAGAAAGAGAGCTTGAGGATAGAGAAAATACGGGGGCAGTATCCTTTGTTTGTTAAGGATAGCTGCAGACTTTTGACACAGTGTGGTCAAGTATGGGTACCGGTAACAGGGGGAGTGAGGCAGAGGCTACTAGAGGAAGCGCACAAGTCCAAGTTCTCTATACACCCAGGGGCTACGAAAATGTATAGGGACTTGAGGCTGAGCTATTGGTGGCCCTGCATGAAGCGGGAGATCGCCTGGTTCGTGGAGCGGTGCTTGACCAGCAGGAAGGTCACGGCCGAGCATCAGCGACCTCATGGCAAGGTTCAGCCACTACCCATTCCCATGTGGAAATGGGAAGATATCACCATGGATTTCATCACAAAGTTGCCTAGAACGGCGAGGGGAGTGGACGCTATATGGGTGATCGTGGACAGGCTGACGAAGAGTGCCCACTTTGTTCCGATTTCCGAGAGCATATCCGCGGAGAAGTTGGCAGACATTTATGTACGCAAGGTGGTGGCTAGACACGGGGTGCCCGTGTCTGTAGTCTCCGACAGGGATGTCCGGTTCACTTCCAGGTTTTGGAAGAAGTTTCACGAGGAACTGGGCACTCAACTACATTTCAGTACGGCATACCACCCTCAGACCGACGGTCAGAGTGAGAGGACAATCCAAACGCTGGAAGACATGCTTCGGGCATGCGTACTGGATTTTGGAGGGAGTTGGGATACATATCTCCCGTTAGCAGAGTTCTCATACAACAATAGTTATCATGCTAGTATTGACCGAGCCCCATTCGAGATGTTATATGGTCGGAGGTGCCGGACCCCAGTGTGTTGGGACGAGGTTGGGCATCGGGTCATGGGGAGCACTGAGGTAGTGCTCAAGACTACCGGATTGATCCAGCAGGTGCGCGACCGGTTGCGAGTCGCGCAGAGCCACCAGAAAAGTTATGCTGACCGACGGCGTTCGGATCTCGAGTTTCAGGTGGGGGATTTTGTATTACTGAAGGTGTCGCCCTAGAAGGGGATTATCAGGTTTCGGAAGAGGGGTAAGTTGGGGCCTCGGTTCATAGGCCCGTTCAGGATTACGGCCCGAGTAGGCAAGGTGACATATCGTTTGGAGCTGCCAGAGGAGCTTAGTCAGATTCACAACACCTTCCACGTGTCTCAGCTTCGGAAGTGTGTTGCTGATGAGTCCGCAGTCATCTCCTTGGATGACATTCAGGTAGATGGGAGCCTGAATTACGTCGAGACGCCGGTCGCCATCTTAGATACGAAGACGAAGGGCCTTCAACGCAAAGAAGTGAAGTTGGTAAAGGTGCAATGGCAGCACCGGAAGGGCTCCGAATGGACTTGGGAGCCGGAGGAGGAGATGCGGGAGCATTACCCCGAACTGTTCACAGCTGCGGACTTCGAGGACGAAGTCTAGTTCAAGTGGGGGAGAGTTGTAACACCCAAAAAAAACTAGTATGTCTTGAGACCCTCAATAATTCTTATTTTTGCATATTTGGTCCTTTGAGTACGTTGGGCGTACCTATGGGTACGCTTAGCGTACTCTACCTGATTGATCACGGAGGAGCCTCACGTACGCTGGGCGTACGTGAGGGTACGCCGGGCGTACGCATCAGAGGGTCAAAACCCTAAATCCCGGACTTGTTCCCTATTTAAATGTCTTTTGGCCTCTTATACCAAACCCTATCAGTCTCTTTAGCCCCATTTCGTCTTCCTACAGCTGAGTTAGTGTGTGAGTGAGAGTTGGAGCCTAAGAAGAGGGTTTTGGTGGTCATTTTGGAGTTCTTTCAAGAAGGAGAGTTGTTAAGCAGGCTTGGATCAGTTGGGTGCTTCAAGAATCTGCTTTTGGGGCATCTTGCAAGGCTTCTGGAGGTAAAAAGCTTGTACCTTTCCATTTAAATCTTTAGATCTAGCTAGGTTTTTCTAGTTTGGTCCCTTTGTTGGATTTTAGACCTCTTTTGGTGAGTTAAGCAACTCCATGAGAGGAGAATGGCAGATCTGAGGTCCCTTGGTCGTTTTGAAGTATAAAAATGGAGCCTTGGTGGAAGTATTGGTTGCATGCATGGGTTAAGGACCTTGGAAAGGTCTTAATGAAGGTTTTGGGTGTATGTGAGGCATGCAAAGGCATAAAGTTGGCAACTTTATGCCTTAGGACGTATTAATCAACTCAGATCTGGCTTTTGGACGTAAAGGAATCGAGTATTAAGCACTTAATGGAGAAAGTGCTTAATCTGGAAGAACGTTGGGCGTACTCAATGTACACTGCGTGTAGTCCTTAAGACCCCAGTACGCTGCGCGTACCAGAATGGTACGCCGAGCGTACGCGCTGCAGATTGGGTCGGATCTGTTTTGGGCCTTTGTGCTTTTGGGCTTCATTTTGGTTAATGGGCTGGTTGCATTCTATGAATTGTGGTCTATTTCTTCTGTTATGGGCCATGGATACTTTAGTTGGGCCTTCTTGGGCCAAGAGGCCCATTGATAATTTTGGACTAGGATTTTGGGCCCATTAGCAAGGGAAGGATAATTGGGCCTCATAGAAGGATTTGGGATTGGGTTTTCCTTGATTAATTTAAGGTCCTAACATTGATTAATATTATTTGTCCAGCACGGGAGGTTGCAGACTGTTAGGAGAGCAACTTTTGTGTTCAGTAGACTGAGGTGAGTCTTCTCACCATACCCATGGGTCTAAGGCACCAAGACCGGCCCATTATGTGATTATGGTATATGTGTTAAACATTCGGTGATCTGATATGATATGTGATTGTGTGTTTTGCTTGAAGACCCCGGGGGGAGCCCGTGGCATTGGATGTAAGACCACATGGGGTAGCCCATGACATTGGATGTAAGACCATGTGGGGTAGCCTATGGCAGTCCTATGTAAAGACCATGTAGGGTAGCTCATGACATTGGATGTAAGACCATGTGGGGTAGCCCATGGCAGTCCTAGGTAAAGACCATGTGGGGTAGCCCATGGCATTCTTGCAGTTTTATGTATGCATAGCTTATGTGATATGTGTGTAGCTTTAATTAGCTACTAGGATATGTGTATATGTGGTGTGTGGTATGCTCTGGGGAACTCACTAAGCATTTCGCTTACAGGTTGTTGATTTGTTTTAGGTACATCTGAGCCCAAGGGCAAGGGCAAGGCGTGATGGCGCGGCGTGCACTCTATATTTTTTTTACTGGTAGGGTTTGGGGACACTCTGATGATTTGAATAAGTTGTAATGAATTGTTGACTTGAAAACAATTATGTTGAGATTTCATGGTTTATGCAAATATGTTTTATTAATTAAAAGTGAAAATTTTCTTTAAAAATTTGGGTTGTTACAACACAATAGTCGTTTTAGGTAAACTGTAAGGACCATCCGAGTTAAAAAAATAAGTTAGGGACCAAACGCACAAATTCTCCCAAACCACAGGGACCATTCGTGTAATTTACTCTTAATTTTCATTTTGTTCATATTTTGGTAACTATTTTTTTGTATACATCTAGGTAACGAACTTACTGAAAGTGTTCATATATGACCATTATGACTGGATGTAACCTGCTACAGTAGGTCATAGTGGTCATATATGAACACTTCCAAAAAGTTCGTTACCTATATGTGTACAAAAAAAAATTACCCAGATATGAACAAACTGAAAAGTTAATTATCTAAATAAGTCATATTCACTATTGTATTTGTATGTCTAATATCTAAATACCTAAGCAAACTTTATCCAAGTCCTATTTTTTTAACATCTTTATAATCATATTTACGAAAGTCCTAGTTTTTTAGTATTTATATAACCATATTAATTCAAGTCTTATCTTTTTATCATCTTGATAATCATTTTAGCTCATTATTTAGTCTTATCTTTTTATCATCTTGATAATCATTTTAGCTCATTATTTAGTCTTATCATTTTATCATCTTTATAATCATTTTAGCTCATTATTTGTGGTCGACTGTAATACATTTTTATAAAGTTCATAAATTTTCAAAATATAATATTTATCCAATTTTAATAATCAACTTTTTATCATTGATTTTTATTTATAAGGTATCAACTTTTTATCATTCATTTTTATGCATACATTCTCATAAATATGATTATATGAAGATGAAGATAACACATACTTGAAATAAAAAAATTGGCCAAACAGCTACTTTAATCCAATGACAAAATGGATCGAATACTTCCCAAAATGGCAATTTAGACCATCTTGCAAATTAGAGAACTAAATGTAGGTCATTAACTGACTATTACAACAAGATCCTTAACAGACCTGGAAATCGATTAAGGATAACTTGCAACAAATGGTAACATAATTATGCGGTAGATTTAAAGATATCATTACATTAAACTACGAAAAAAAAATATTGGAACCAAAGGTTTAAAAGTATTCTATGTAAGTTTTACAATCAGATATCATAATATTAAAAAACTCAGAACATGTTTTCATATACAAAGGAAGTAAATTAGCCTTGGTAAATAAATAATAAAATCTAGTGAAGGTCTAATATAAAAATTAAACAATATTCAATCAATTTGTGTATCAAATTCCCAAATAAATTTTATAGTGATCTTTTTTTTTTTTGAACAACAAGACTTCAATAAAACTAACTAGAAGCTAAAACAAAAAACGATTACATCATTGTGGCAGACCAATTATCTCAAGTATCTTGCCCAAATTTCTTTCCCTTACAACTAAACCAAAGAAAAGAAACATATTTAACCTCAACAACTAATTGAGCGTTACATTTAGATTTACTCTAAAAAATTGTCTCATTCCTATATTTCCAAAGAACGCAAAGATAAGCTCTTACAACAATCTCCACTTTGTTAAATGTCTTCATATCTCTACCTTTCCCTCCCGATTTGTATAAAAGATCGTTGATCGAGTCAACAACTGTCAAGATTTGGGACTCTATCCCATCAGATAGACAAAAGTGTCATTAATTCGTTGGCAGTCGAGCACTCCAAGAGGAGATGGGTCTCTGTTTCCTCGAACATATTGCACCAGGAAGTGATCTATTATTACAATAATGAACATATTCAATACGCATTGTATCTATAAGATTTAGCAAACAAAACCCAATGATCAAAATATCATAGCAAAACCAAATCATATTGTGATATTATATGGACCAAACAGTTTCCTTTCAACAGCCACCAACATTACGTATTTCAACTAATTGATAAGTTATAATCTTTTACCATATCAAAAAACCAAAACAATTAACTGTGTATTTCCAATTTAGGTTTCAAAAACTTAACTCAAGCACTTATAAAATCAAGGGGAAATTTCATATACATCCTTATTAATTAAACATCAAAATATCATATTTTACCCAACTTAATTTTTAAATTTTATATTTATCCTTCATAAAATATTAAAATATCATATATGTCCTTCTTAAACATCAAAATATCATATATGTCCTTAAAAATCAAAGTATCATATATGTTCTTAAACATCAAAATATCAATGGTAATATCTAAAATATTCTCCGTGCACAACATAATAATATTCAACAACAACAAAAATTAAACAATTAATACATACATTCGATGGAGAGGGCTCAAGATGAAGCGTTTTGTTTGTCAAGAGGAAGACATTACAACAATTTAGAAGCGGACGTTCTTCTATTATAGAAGTAATGATAATATGGTTAAAATTTTTAATTATTATAATAATTCTAAGATATAAAAAAATGAGTATAAACTATTAAAAACCTTGTAAAAAAAATATATTTTGGCAAATTTGGTATTTTGAAAGTTTAAAAAGGGTAAATATGATATTAAAAAATTAAGTTGGACAAAAATGATATTTTAATTTTTAAGAATGGAATATATGAAATTCTTCCTAAAATCAAGACAATTAACATAAAGGAAAAACATGGCATAGAGTCATATTTTCCAATATCAAAATCTAATAACCGAGGGCATAAAATATTTTTTTAGGAAGCACTAGGAGTAGACGGCGACAATGGCGAAGACTCCTTCCAGAGGTGCGTCACTTGTGTTTCCATGCTTCGATAAAGTGTTTATTTCTAGGCCCTAGTAACGTGTTTGAAGCAATGATATTATGGTCATTCGCTTTTTATAAACTTCATCCGTCCCATATTTATTGTCTATTTTTTATTTTTAAGTCTTTATTCTTTAACTTTGATCTTAAATATTTTTATTTGTGTTATAGATTTATTGATGAAACTTATAACAATTAAAAAACAGTTAGAAAACAATTTATTCATGTATTTTGCATCAACTATTATATATCAAAAAAAAAAATATTTAAAGTCAAAGTTGAATAATAAAGACTTCAAAAATCAAAAGTGGACAATAAATTTGGGACGGAATTAATAATTAAAATGATTTTAAATAACCAAAAGGATTATAATAAAATAAAAAAAGTATATATTTGGGAAATTTTGATATTTTGAAAATTTATTTAGGATATATATGATATTTAAATTTTAGACATGACAAATATAATATTTTCCTTATTTACTTAGAACATATATGATTTTTTTTAAAAGGAAAGTGTTTTGAAAATCAAACAGGTCAAAACCACTTGGGTAGCGGTGCATTAGTAAAACGTAGTGAATAACCAATTTGACGTGTGTTCAAATTTATGTGTCGTCAATATCCTTATGGCCATGTAGATTCGGTTGTTGTAGCTACAACTATCAAAAATATAGCAAGGAATATCAATCATTACCAACTGAATCAAAAAGGTTGATAGTTATGTATGAATCAAAAAGGTTTTTAGTTATGTATGATTGGTAGAGCGTACCAATTTAATAATCATGGTATGTTAGTTGTATAAAGAGTTAAATAACATGCTAGAACAATATTGGAGATGAACCAAATTTTGTGATACCAATTTTTTTAATAATATATTCTAATATTCTATTATATGTAAAAATATAATATGTATAATACTTTAACATAATATGTTGTAGAATATTTTAATGTAAAATGTGTTAACAATATTGTTTTAGTATATCTCAATATTGCACATATTATATTTTTATAAACACTAGACTATTAGAATGTTTCATAAAAAAAGAAAAACAAAAAACAAAAAACAAAAAAGTCTCACGGTCTCACAAAAATAGGTTGTCTCATATGAACCTAACCTTATATATATATATATATATATATATATATATATATATATATATATATATATATATATATATATATTCTAATAAAACAGTACCTTTATGCGAGGTGACATTTTCTGAGCCCCTCCCCAATGAATTTTCCCGCTCAAAGTTTCTATGTAAAGTTCCAAAAACACCCTTTCTACCTATGAATATCCCTATCTGCCTTCATTCTCGCTCTGGCGTTGGAAACAATTAAGAGTTTCCAAATTTTGTGCTATAAATTAGCCTCTAATTTCCAGAAATCAGGGATGTAATCCAATAAAATTGATTTGGTTTTCAAATTTCAACCCTAAAGGATCGCTTCTTCTTCTTCTTCTTCTTCTCTCTCTCTCTCTCTCTCTCTCTCTCTCTCTCATTTGACGATTTCTTTAGCTACCAAGTCTCAACCTTCTTTATTGCGTAATTCCACCGCCTATGTGCGGAAAGGAAGTTCAAACTGGCATGTAACACCCAGAATCAGGAAGACCAAGAAAGGAAACGAAAACCCTAAGTTAAAGGGGTCAACTCGTCAAGTCCATGGGTGAACTCAGCGAGTTGGAACGGGACCGGTGTCGGGGTTTAAGTGACCGACTCGGCGAGTCGAAGGGACCAACTCGGCGAGTCAGGTCTGGGTTGGAAAACCCTAATTTCCGGGCTTGGTGCCTTATTTAAGCATCATTTCAGGCCTTCACCCCAGCCTCCATCACTCCCTTTACCTTCTCTCGAAACCCTAAGCAGCCATTGAGTGTCCTTGAGCTTCTCTTGCCATTTTTGAGTGATTTAAAGCTAGAAGGAAGAAGGAAGACCCTGGGTGAATCAAGAAGTAGCAGTGGACTCTGTGTTGGTGTGTCATTTCAGATCCTAGAAAGGTATGAAGCTCATACCTTGGCTATTATTCACTTAGATCCCCTTTCCTAGTTAGATTTTGTCATTTTGGGCCATTTCCAAGGCCAATTCGTGTATTGTGCCTTGTGAACAAAGAGAACTTCGGATCTAGGGTTGTCTTGGCCTAGAAACCCATAAAGCGGCAGTCTTTGGTGTGTTGGTGAAGCATGCTTGTCACAAAACCAAGCCCTAGAGTGTTTTAAGCCTATAGCATCTTGGGTTCACGTAAAGTTTGAACTTTACGTGAAAGATGGGCCTTAGAAGAGTGGATCTGCAGTTTAGAGCCCCTGCATGGCTCGAAAAGCCACTGTATGGATTAAGAGCTGAAACTACTCGGCGAGTCACATGGGTGGACTCGGCGAGTTGGATGAAGATAGGCAGGAATTCGACGAGTTGGAAGAACAACTCGGCGAGTCTGATGAAGATAGGTAGGAACTCGACGAGTTGGAAGAACAACTCGGCGAGTCCGTTAAAGATTGCATTGGACTCGACGAGTCTGATCTTGGACTCGGCGAGTCTGGTTGTGGAACCATAGCCTTTTCTGGTTGAGCTGTGAATTGGTGAGTCGAGGGATGACTCAGTGAGTTGGACAGGATGGAACTCAGAGATGGTTGAACTCGACGAGTCTTGGGGTGACTCGGCGAGTTGGGTCGTATTTTGAGAACTTCTGAGTTAAGGACTCGGCGAGTCTGTGGATTGACTCGGCGAGTCAAGTCAACTAGAGGGGTGACCAGGACTTTGACTTTGACCATAGTTGGCTTGGTTTGACTTCTAGAGTTCAGTTTGGATCTAAGTGTATTATTGGTATTAGTAGATCGGAGAGCTAGTGGAGCAGCGGTTCAGAAAGTGGGCGGACGGCAGCCAGAGGATTATCAGCAAAGTTCAGCAGTGCAAGGTGAGTCGCGTCACTGTTTGTATGGGTCTACAGCCACAATGTCGGCCCATTTAGTCTACGTATGGTAGGAAGACCCGAGGGTTAGCCCTAGGCAATATGCATGAAAGACCAGGAGGCGGCTCCTGGCACACAGTATGTTATTATGTATGATAGGGGGTTAGCCCTAGGCAATATGTATGAAAGACCAGGAAGTGGCTCCTGGCGCACTGTATGCTATTGTATAAAAGACCAGGGGGTGGCTCCTGGCACACTATATGCGGAATAGCCTAATAGAATAGTTTGTATAGTCGTCTTTGTGATGCTTGGATGGAAGACCAGGGGGTGGCCCTTGGCACCTGTCTGTAAGACCCAGGGAACGGCCCCAGGCTTGACCTGGAAGACCACGTGCGGCCCGTGGCATAACCGCAAGACTATGTTTGGCACATAGCACCTTACTTGATTATGGATATGTTGGTTAGGTGTGGCCCTTGGCTATATGGTATGGCATGCATGGATCAGTTGGTTTGTATGGTATGTGGTATCTGGGGAACTCACTAAGCTTCGTGCTTACGGTTTTCAGTTTTGGTTTGAGGTACTTTGGTTTCAAGGAAAGGAGCCGGCTCGATCGTAGCGCATCACACTATGTTTTCCGCACATGAGATCTTGGGGATTACACTCTGATAGAGTTTTATGATAATATGTTTTGATTACTGACACTTTGGCTTGACACGAGATATTATTATGAATGTTTTTATAACTGATGATTTATGTAATAACTTATTTAAAAATGAAATTTTTGGCCTCGGAAATTGGGACGTTACAAGTTGGTATCAGAGCCCTGGTTTGAGGGATTCGGACACACCTTCGGGGGTGTCTGGACTCAAATCGAGGGATTAAAAGATTTTTATAAAGAAATGATTTTCTAAAGGCTAAGTAAAAGGGTTTTTGAGAAAGAGCAAGTGTGTGATGTGCGCGACCGGCCGAGCTCAAGTAAGTTTTCCCCAAGATACCCATACTTGTTATATTATGCTATATGGTTTTGATTCAGAAACTGCATGCTAGAATAGGACTAAGGATCTAGGAAGATGCCTTGTGTGCCTGATATATGATTCTGAGAATTGCATGCTAGTTAGGGCTAAGGATCTAGGAGGATGCCTTATATGCCTGTCGTATGAGCTGTATGCTAGGACTGTTTAGTCAGCAGTAGGATGGCCTGTATAGGTTATGCCTGATTTGGTTACTCGACGCACGAATGCTGCTTGCTTTGTGCTATGGGGGTTCTAGCTATTTCCAACTAACTAAGGAGCGGATATGTAAAAGTATCTGCAAGTTAGTTAGGGGGAAGTAGTAGGGACTCCTAGTGCAGCTGATGGCGGAGGGTAGGTCGGAGAGTGCCCTAGGGAAGCCTAGGAGGAGGTCAGTGGAAAGGGTATCGGTAAAAGGGACTTGGTGAAGTCGAAGCAATCCTTGAGAAAAGTACAGGTAGATGTGGAAGGTAGTATGGGCCCATACAACTGAAAGCAGAGGACCCGTACTCGAATCAAGGAGAGCCTAGATGGAACCGGGAACCTTTGAGAGTGTGTTGGACCTCTTGGGAGTATGTATGATCCTGACATTTATGCGTGTATTTTCAGCATGGTGACCACGCGACACGGAGCACGAGGATCAGGATCCGGTTTAGGATCAGGTTCGGGCGCGGGATCCGAACAAGTTGATGATGGGTTACGCGAGTTCATCGCGTCTGAGATTACGAGAGGCATCCTTGAGGCGACCCCGGTCATTTTCGGGTCGATCAAGGAGGGGATCATTGAGCTGATGGAGGATCGCCTCCAAGCCTTCAGGCGTGATTTGGCGTCTGGCCAGGCGAGTACGCGCACGCTGTCCTTCAAGGACTTCAGAGGGAGTGGTGCACCGGATTTTCACGGGGTGAAGGACCCCATTGCTGCCAGAAGATGGATCGCAAACATTGAGTCTGTACAGTTGACGAGCTTCTGCCCGGAGGGGTCGAAGGTCCGCTTTGCGGCGGGATGTTTGAGAGACAGAGCTAGAGATTGGTGGGAGTCAGTTGGTGACTCATTGGGAGCCTCGGTCGTCGAAGTTATGACCTGGTCAGACTTTGTAACCAGGTTTAGGGCGGAGTTTGCGCCGGCGGTGGAGCTTCAGCAGCTGGCCAGAGAGTTCCTAGACATGAGACAGACGACAGAGTCGGTGGCGGAGATTACCGCCAAGTTTCGGGAGAGGGCCTTGTTGGTGCCTCAGTATGCAGGGGATGATGAGATGCAGAGGACCCGCTATCATGACATGTTGAGAGCTGATATTCGGGAGCATGTCAGCTTCTCGGTATGCCCAACCTTGGACTCTATAATTGCCAGGGCGCAGGAAAGAGAGATCGATCTGGAGCACATTGCGAAGAGGAGGTCAGATCAGACGTATACTTTGGAGGGTCCTGGAAAGAGACCCAAGACTTCAGATCAGCGAATAGTAGATCGGCAGGTCCGAAGTCAGTGCAGCACGTGCGGGAAACCGCACGAGGGAGTTTGTCGTTCCAGGGGTTCAGGCTGCTACAAGTGTGGCAGTGATGGTCACGTCAGCAGGGACTGCCCACAGGGGGCAAGCCCATTATGTTTTCACTGCAATCAGGTGGGCCACAAGAGGGCCAACTGACCGGCGATGAGGGGAGGAGCAGGGAGTGCGTCTGCCCCGACGACTATGATGATTACGGATGGGCGAGAGGGTAGGGCCTTGCAGTGACAGATGAGGGAGATCTGGATTACAGCAGGGAATGTTGCAGGTACGTATCTATGGCTATTTTCAATTCTGTGTGAATTAGGGAAGTTCTTACCCCGGACTTAGGTGATAGTATGTATGAGTTGTCTCTCTGCTCGTATTCGGATTGTACTTTGGAATTGTCATATGCCAATTGCATACCAGGAGCTGTTAGTAGCTAGTGTAGGTCATCTTTCACTTCGGGTTCGAAGTGTCCAGTATCATCTCAGTTACGGCTGAAAACGGTTCAGGGAGTAGTCAGCCACCATCATCAGGGTTTGATGGTTCTAGTCTTGGCGTTTGGGATAGCTGTTGGAAGCATCAAAGGAAGTGGATTATCACCGAGGAGGTTGCCCTGAACAGTAGTTATTCATACCTTAAGGACATTAGTTGGAGCTCAGGGGATTTTCAGGATCGGGGATGCAGGAGGTGTTTCGTCTAGTATTCGATGATCGTACGGTATTAGGAGCGGACTAGCGATGGATCGCTAGCGACATCAAGGCGATGGTAGTTATCATGCCCTTTTGTGCAAGGGAGGAAGGAATGGAAATCCACGGGTTTTCGCGTTGAGGGAGAAAGACGGCCCAGGTGGCTGTAGGAATTGAGGACGGTGTGGGTGGGAAGTTTGGAAAAAGTTGCCAATTGTGAGACCTCATTCTCGAGATGTCTGGTAGCAGACTACAGAGGAATCGGCTAGGAGTTCCAGTTGGGACATGAGTACCGCTTGGGGGTACTAGATTGTGTTTGTATGATCGACTATGGGTTAATAGTAGCATTCACTACCAGTCAGCCGGTGTGGGAAGGTGTTGTCAGACTACCGGATGGCCGTAGCATTCACCAGTGGTCAAATAGTAAAAGAAGTATGGTAAGACTACGGGGCGGTCCGTAGCGATGGTTAGCAGATAGCGTCGAAGTGTGGTGCGACTGCGGTGTGGCCGTAGTAATCGTATGTGAGGATAGTTAGACTGCGGTGTGGCCCGTAGCATTAGTTTAGTAAGACTGCGGTGTGGCCCGTAACGATCGTATGTGAGTATAGTTAGACTGCGGTGTGGCCCGTAGCATTAGTTTAGTAAGACTGCGGTGTGGCCCGTAGCAATCGTATGTAAGTATAGTTAGGCTTCGGTGTGGCCGTAGCACTGGTTTAGCAAGACTGTGGGATGGCCCGTAGCTTTAGTTGGCTGGCAGCGTAGAAGTGTTGTAAGACTACGGGGTGGCCCGTAGCATTCGTCGGTCCCTATTCGCTAGTGCGAATGTATCAGGTGTATGATTCAGTGGCAGGGTTTTCAGGTAGTTAAGTTCAGGACGGGGCAGCCGCCCGGATGTGAGCATGCCACATTATGATTGGGTCTGGAAGACGGTAGATCATTGGAGACCAAGAGTGGCACAAGACTGCGGGTAAGCCGTGGCATTGATTAGTAGCTTAGTTCGTGGAGTGTGGGCGAGGGCCCGTATCTCCGAGGTAGCATGGGGGAGACCGGTATTTCGGGTAATGGTAGACCAGTTGGGACCAGGGCGGTCTCGATTCATCCGGTAGGCGGATGGGAGTCAACAGGACTACAGGCAGGAATGATGGTAAAGGATTCGATGTGAAAAGCCGTGAGCTGATCGGATGATGCTAAGCTGCTCATCGCGGGATCGAATGATCTCAGAGTAAATGATTTGGCTCGGTGACGCCGTTCTCGGTTGAGCCCGAAACGTAGCAGAGAGGAATCTGCTACCCGAAGGATTGTCTGAATTCTCATGATTGGGTGGAGCTTTCAGTACTAGAGCATTGTATAGGGATTATTCCTTGAATACTGGTTTGACGGCCGGCGTTGTGAGTGGCCGGGATTGCGGTTCGGCAGAGGATTGGTCCTCGAAGGTAATTAGGAAGATTGTTGCTTGTGGAAAGTGCCTTAGAAAGGCCAGTGACAGTGTAGGGTGAAAGAGTAAACCCCTTGCAAATCAAGGGTAGGTGTATCAGGAGTATTGGTATGATTACCGGTTGGATAAGTGCTGTACTCGAAGGTTGCAAGTAGCGGGTTATTCTGAACATGGCATCTTCAAGGTTTGGATCGAAAAGGGGTGGAGTGTGTACCTTGTGGTAA
Organism: Lactuca virosa; assembly: GCF_052849685.1. Lineage (NCBI taxonomy): Eukaryota > Viridiplantae > Streptophyta > Magnoliopsida > Asterales > Asteraceae > Lactuca > Lactuca virosa. The sequence continues at coordinate 92,117,436 of NC_136432.1, forward strand.
GTGGCGACCAGATGGTAAGGTAGTCGGCCGTGGCAGACTTCGAGGACGAAGTCTAGTTTAAGTGGGGGAGTGTTGTAACACCCAGAATCAGGAAGACCAAGAAAGGAAAGGAAACCCCTAAGTAAAATGGGTCAACTCGTCGAGTCCATGGGTGAACTCGGCGAGTTGGAGCGGGACCCGTGTCGGGTTTTAAGTGACCGACTTGGCGAGTCGAAGGGACCGACTCGGCGAGTCAGGTCTGGGTTGGAAAACCCTAATTTCCGGGCTTGGTGCCCTATTTAAGCATCATTTCAGGCCTTCACCCCAGCCTCCATCACTCCCTTTACCTTCTCTCGAAACCCTAAGCAGCCATTGAGTGTCCTTGAGCTTCTCTTGCCATTTTTGAGTGATTTAAAGCTAGAAGGAAGAAGGAAGACCCTGGGTGATTCAAGAAGTAGCAGTGGACTCTGTGTTGGTGTGTCATTTCAGATCCTAGAAAGGTATGAAGCTCATACCTTGGCTATTATTCACTTAGATCCCCTTTCCTAGTTAGATTTTGTCATTTTGGGCCATTTCCAAGGCCAATTCGTGTATTGTGCCTTGTGAACAAAGAGAACTTCGGATCTAGGGTTGTCTTGGCCTAGAAACCCATAAAGCAGCAGTCTTTGGTGTGTTGGTGAAGCATGCTTGTCACAAAACCAAGCCCTAGAGTGTTTTAAGCCTATAGCATCTTGGGTTCGCATAAAGTTTGCAACTTTACGTGAAAGATGGGCCTTAGAAGAGTGGATCTGCAGTTTGGAGCCCCTGCATGGCTCGAAAAGCCACTGTATGGATTAAGAGCTGAAACTACTCGGCGAGTCACATGGGTGGACTCGGCGAGTTGGATGAAGATAGGCAGGAACTCGACGAGTTGGAAGAACAACTCGGCGAGTCTGATGAAGATAGGCAGGAACTCGACGAGTTGGAAGAACAACTCGGCGAGTCCGTTGAAGATTGCATTGGACTCGACGAGTCTGATCTTGGACTCGGCGAGTCTGGTTGTGGAACCATAGCCTTTTCTGGTTGAGCTGTGAATTGGTGAGTCGAGGGATGACTCAGTGAGTTGGACAGGATGGAACTCAGAGATGGTTGAACTCGACGAGTCTTGGGGTGACTCGGCGAGTTGGGTCGTATTTTGAGAACTTCTGAGTTAAGGACTCGGCGAGTCTGTGGATTGACTCGGCGAGTCAAGTCAACTAGAGGGTTGACCAGGACTTTGACTTTGACCATAGTTGGCTTGGTTTGACTTCTAGAGTTCAGTTTGGATCTAAGTGTATTATTGGTATTAGTAGCTCGGAGAGCTAGTGGAGCAGCGGTTCAGAAAGTGGGCGGACGGCAGCCAGAGGATTATCAGCAAAGTTCAGCAGTGCGAGGTGAGTCTCCTCACTGTTTGTAATGGTCTACGGCCACAATGCCGGCCCATTTAGTCTACATATGGTAGGAAGACCCGGGGGTTAGCCCTAGGCAATATGCATGAAAGACTAGGAGGCGGCTCCTGGCACACAATATGTTATTATGTATGATAGGAAGACCCGGGGGTTAGCCCTAGGCAATATGTATGAAAGACCAGGAAGTGGCTCCTGGCGCACTGTATGCTATTGTATGAAAGACCAGGGGGTGGCTCCTGGCACACTATATGCGGAATAGCCTAATAGAATAGTTTGTATAGTCGTCTTTGTGATGCTTGCATGGAAGACCAGGGGGTGGCCCTTGGCACCTGTCTGTAAGACCCAGGGAACGGCCCCAGGCTTGACCAGGAAGACCACGTGCGGCCCGTGGCATAACCGCAAGACTATGTTTGGCACATAGCACCTTACTTGATTATGGATATGTTGGTTAGGTGTGGCCCTTGGCTATATGGTATGGCATGCATGGATCAGTTGGTTTGTATGGTATATGGTATCTGGGGAACTCATTAAGCTTCGTGCTTACGGTTTTCAGTTTTGGTTTCAGGTACTTTGCTTTCAAGGAAAGGAGCCGGCTCGATCGTAGCGCATCACACTATGTTTTCCGCACATGAGATCTTGGGGATCACACTCTGATAGAGTTTTATGATAATATGTTTTGATTACTGACATTTTGGCTTGACACGAGATATTATTATGAATGTTTTTATAACTGATGATTTATGTAATAACTTATTTAAAAATGAAATTTTTGGCCTCGGAAATTGGGACGTTACATGGCAGGATCGATTCTGATGGTTTCCCATCCACCCTTTGTTGATCGTAGTTGTTTCTGATATCACGTTATTTGATATGGTGTAGAAATCCGTGAAGGTTACATCTAAATTATTTCAATTGTTTTTTTTTTTTAGTTTTGATTGCAAAACGTGTACACATCTGAATCCTGGCCTTGATTTCTTGGAAACAAGGGGAAAACATCATTTGCTTTGTCCCATACTCTAATGAGCCACCATGATTCAGGTGTATGATGAAACACAAGAACTTCACATAAGAATGCATGTTTCTGAATTACCAAGTAAGTCTTCTCTGTTCCGTCTCCATATCTGTTATTAAAGCCTTAATTTTAGTTGTATATGATTCGTCTGTATATCTACAAAATAACATTCTGACAATCAGTTGTCATTCATTTGGAAAGAATTAAGGCCTTACTGCCCAGAAAATATATATGGCTTAGTCACAATACATCTATAAGTATTGCGCTTGATTGGCTTCTTTTCTTTTCATATTATCAATGGGATTGCTCACGGACTTCTTTATTTGCATCACGATTCATTTTTTTTTTGCAGTTTGTTAGGGTTCATCCGAAATTAGTTCATATGGAATCCAAAAGTTCAAAAATCAGAAACCTATGAGATCAGCCACAAAATCACAAATAAAACCTCCATTATCACAATGACAATCACAATCAACTGTTGTTATGCCAAACAATGGTTTAAGTTGGGCAATCCTCTAACTGCATTTAAATTCATTCCACCTTTGCCAGATGGTCTTGCTGATGTAAGCTTCCATTATCAATTCTTTTTTGCAAATACTTTGAAAAAATGCAATGGTGATACTTGTCATATTTCTTTTAAAGCTTTTACATGAACTCTTTAGAAGCATTTTTTCATAAACTTGAAGAATCCATGGTAATATACAACGTTTCGTCATATTTTCTATCATTATAACTAATATGTTAGACATGATAAATCATATAAACGACCATTTTGCCCCTATCTTCTTCATCAAGTCATCACCATGTTGAAGGACTTGAACCCAAGTTTAAAAGCGTATTCAGCCAAAACATTCTAATATTAAAAAAACTAATTGTAAGAACAAAGTAAAACAAAAAAAATGAAAATAAAAAAGTTACTTTCTTCTTCTTTTTTTGGCTTCGAGGGTTCATTGCCATGGTTGAAGAATTGGACTTAATAGATCAAGATGTCTCTGCAGGGGGTTGTTGATGATAAAAATAAAATGGGACTAAGAGCACAGCAAAAATACTTTTTATGGACTGAAAATGTTAAAAATTTACTTTTTAGGGACCGTATCTATAAAAATCAACAAAGCGCAAGGACGAAAAATGCTAATAATAGATCCAATTATTTATTACCAATAAAAGCTACTTAGGAGGGGTTGAGTAGACCTTGATAAAGTATACTACATCTATTGATTTCTTTCATGTTCAAATAAAATGACTTATATCAATCGATCAACAAACTTTTTAGTAGAACCATAGCATGTGATGTGATTCATTTATTTGTTTAATGATAGTATTCGGCGTGTGCAGGTGTCCATATTGACGGAATATTTTTCAGATGATTTTTCAAAGGTGCAATTAGATTTAGATGATGACATAGAAGAAGAAGAAGAAGAAGAAAAGTCGATCAAAACTCTTTGTGTATACCCTTCAAACAAGGCACATAAGATGAAGGGACATAATGATTGAAATGATGATAAGTTGGATTAAGGATATACATCCTTGGTATTAAGACTATGTATCCATGATCACCTGTGATCAAGTATCCAGTGATGAATGCTCTTCAAGAGAAAAAAAAAGGCAATAGTTAAGGGTGTTCTTGGGTGTATCTATTGAAGCCCTTAAAGCAATTTGCAATTTGATACTTAACATAAGTCTATTTTGTTTCACCATTTTTACAAATATTTGATTAGTCATTACGATTTACAAATCGGATATTTATCACTTAACAGATTATTTGTTACAATTCTATGCATATTTCCATTTATTTACCATTTTACCCTTCACTTGTGAGTTGACAGGATGTCCAGGATTCGGTTGAAGTGATTTGTAGAGATATGACTTGACTTACTCCTCAAGCATACCTTTCATCAACTATCATGAACTTTTATATACTGGAAATTTATCATTTCATCTTTTAACAATTAAAAAAAGTATTTTACATATATACACTTTAAAAATATATCCAAATAGCCTACATGACTTACTTATTTTTTTTGGCAAGATATCTTCAACAGAAGACATCATCAAAAAACACACAAGGAAATTTGCATTTTTTTCAATAAGTTTTTTTCTATAACAAGCTCCAGAAGGTATCCACTTTTAAGTACTTCTCTAAATTATCTTTGTTTACTAATTTGTTTTTAAAGTTAAATGCAAGAAATAGCAACGTACTTCTGTTGATTTGTTTATTATAGCATCTTATTTTTATTTCTCTTTATTATAAAATTCTACTTTGAAATTTAACTCAGTTATAGCATGTTAATCCAAATATATACTTAATTTTTTTTATTGTTGATTGAAATTTGTTTGTTGGTTATTAGGTGTGTAAGACGCGGGTTAACCTATATGCCAAAGACTACAAAAACTCAAAAAGAATATTTGGTATGGATTATGTGTCTACTCTGATTTTGGTTGTATGTCTTAAACAAAGATAAGAAAAGCTAAAGGGTAAATTTTTAGTTCATAATTAATTTTAGTGTTAATGCTTTTACACTTTCTTTAAATTTTAAAATTATTTCTATCATTTTATGACGACATGAATTAACTTTAATTATTACAGTGTAAATGTATGATGAATTTGAACTATTTGGAAGGAAGATAGTAAAGCGTCAGGGGATTTTTGTTTAATCTATTTTAAACAGAATTTATCTAATCCTAAACTAGAAAACATAATGAATTACAAACATATTATGTACCAATGTAACCAATTTTAATTTATTATCTTGCATTTAGCCCTTTATTTTTTTTTTTTTTCTTTCATATATCAAAATGTGAGGGAAATTTTCTTTAATCTTTCAACATCATTTATCAAGACATATTTGGTTAGATTAAAATAATAATATACTTTTAACTCATTTGTTTATTATAACATTCTACTTTAACTTTTCCTATTACAACATTGTACTTTGTAAAATATCTTCCAAATATAAAGGTGCTGATTTTGTAATTAGAATGGTAAAATGTCGTGATAAGAAAGTAGAATGCTATAATAAACAAATAAGTCAAAGTATGTTTCTATTTTTTACATTTATCCTTATAAGTTTTGGCTAAATACAAGAAAATATACACTTTCACTTTTCTGTTTGTTATAATATCCCAATTCTTCTGCAATTTCTTGGTGTGCTGTGAAGTACGATCTCATCTTCTTCTACTTGATGTTCATAAATTTGGTATTAGCAATGGGTATTATAGATCGAAATGAAAATACGATATTATAATAAAAAAAATGTTAAATTGTTATGGTTGATGATATCACCGATTACCAAACATGTAAACATTTTTTTTTGCAAAACTAACTTATTCTTCTTATACTTACATTAAATTAGGAATGTTAATTTATTTAAACTTTTGAGAATAAAATATTTTTAACTATCTAGAAATCGGTTTCAAAATCTTAAGAACCGATTTAACCAATTTCAATTCCAAAATTAGTGTATTCTAAAAGCCAGTTAAAATACAAAACTAAGATAAGACAAACTTTCATAGTCGGAAGTTCCCATTATTTTCTTTTCTATTTATTTTGTTTTATGGGTAACATATTAATTTTGATCAACAATGTAACCTAACGATTAATCATTACAATTTAGAATTCTGAATAGTTTTTTTTTTCAACCGTGGTTTCAACCACTGGTTTAATCCTAGTGTGTGTGTGTGTGTATATATATATATATATATATATATATATATATCTTATAAAGCTAGCATTTTTCCTTGAACCTCATGCATTTCAAACTCCCACGACTATATAGAATCATTTTTGCTCAAACCACATTCATTTGAAACCTCCATCTTTTAACTAATACAACTCAAAAGTCTTAATAATAATGATTTAACACACAAATGTTTTATAACTTATATTATGTTTAATAAGCACTTAATGAAATGTTTACTATAAAAAGATCAATCTTTTGGGTAGACATGCATACAAATCACATACAAACTTCATAAAGAAAACAAACTTAAAGGTTTTTGTGTTGGTTTGAGGTCTTATGCCACTTTTAGAGATATATTATTATGTTATAGCTTTCAATTTGTAAGTTTGTTATATACTAATTATTTTTATATTTTTCTTGGTTTTGGATTCTTTTAATACAATTGTTGTATGTTGTGCTTTAATCGTTAATATATATTAGATCATATAGATGTTATCAATCATATATTATATATTGTGATGTGGATAATATTTAATTAGATATGTTAAATATTATCGTTTGTTTTGTACCGTTTCAAAAAAGTAACTAACCAAAAGTCGTGAATATTTTAAATTTTCCATGTAAATCTGAAATATATATTTTTCTTTTTACTACATGTATTTGAAACTCTCATTACCTTTCAATTTCTTTCTAATAATGATTATATATTTGTTAATAATGTTAAATAGGTGTAAAACGCTAATTGTAATCCTATAATTAACTAAACTTGAACCTCATGCATTTGAAACTCCCAAGACTATATAGAATCATTTTTGCTCAAACCACATTCATTTGAAACCTCCATCTTTTGACTAATACAACTCAAATGTCTTCTTAATAATGATTTAACACTCAAAAGTTGTATAACTTATATTATGTTTATTAAGCACTTAATGAAATGTTTACTATAAAAAGATCAATCTTTTGGGTAGACATGCATACAAATCACATACAAACTTCATAAAGAAAACAAACTTAAAAGTTTTTGTGTTGGTTTGAGGTCTTATGCCACTTTTAGAGATATATTATTATGTTATAGCTTTCAATTTGTAAGTTTGTTATATACTAATTATTTTTATATTTTTCTTGGTTTTGGATTCTTTTAATACAATTGTTGTATGTTGTGCTTTAATCGTTAATATATTAATTATAGTATTAAACGTAAAAACTAAATTGTAATCCCAAATCAATTAAAATATTTCCTAAAACTATTTTATAAACATTAATAATTTCGAAATAAGTATCTTACAAATAATGTACAATGATAATAGTTAAAAGTAATATTGTTACCTTTAAAAACAAAAACAATGTTTGATATTTTAAATAACTACAGTAATAAAAATTAAAAAGTTAATCAAATGTAGTTTTTAAAATCTATTTTTTTAAACTAATTAATCATAACAACAACTATAAATAACATTAATTCATATACTCTATTTAATTTTAGTTATGATTAACATGCTAATAGAGTCCATTGAGACGATTAAGACTATATATTTTTAATAGATTTAATATGATAATATAATTCAAAATAATCAATATTTTATACTAAATTAGTATAAGAATTATTATATCAAAGTTAACTATTGCATTTTTATATTTAAACAACATATATTTTAAATTTATATAAATGAGACATTTTTACTTACACCACATGCATTAGAAACATCCATGACCTTTCAATTTCTTTCTAATAATTGTTATAAATTGGTTAATAATGTTAAATTAATGCAAAAACTACATTTTAATCATAAATTAACTAAACTACAATATTAAAATATTATAGTTTACTTTTATTTATAAAATTATGACTATAATTTTTTAAAATACTATAGTTAACTTATTAGTTTAGATATGTTGTTGTAAGTGAACAATTGTCATTTGAAAGTCACAACTTTTGTATAATTTATGATTTTATGCATTATAGTTAAATTATTAAATTCAATATAACGTTAAACGGTTAAATTAAATTAAAATTTTAGTTAAACTGAAAAAAATCGATAGACTATTCTATAAATAGTTAAAAGTTATAAATTATAGTGTTAAATCTAAATTGTAATCCTAAATTAACAAAAAACCATGAAAGTATTTTTATAATCATTAAAAATTTTCAAATAAACAGCTTAAATACAACTTACAATAAAAATAGTTAAAAGTAATATTATATAAAAAATTATAATGGTATCTTTAAAAACAAAAAACAATGTTCGTCGTTTTAAATAATTACAATCAAAGAAACTAAAAATATTCATTAAATAAATTTTAAAAAAGTTAAATTTCTGAAATCAAATTAAAATAATTAAGAATTTTCAAATATGTTATTTAAAATAACTTACAACAACAATAGTTAAAAATAACACTATACACAAAAATTACATTGTTACCTTTAAAAACAAAAATAATGTTTGACGTTTTAAATAATTACAATGATAGAAATTAAAATCTTAAGCAAATAAACTTTTTAAAATTAACTTATCATCACAACAACTATAAATATCAGTAAACCATATATTGTATTTAATTTTATTCATAAGTAACTTGCAGGTATAAGCTATTAAGACAATTAAAATTATAGAATTTTAAAAGATGTTTACATTATCATATAATTCAAAGCAAACAATGTTTATATCAACCTATTATAAGATTTATTATATAAGACCTAACAACAACATCATTGATATATTTAAAAAAAAAAATTTGTAAAGATTTCAAATACATTGTTGTATTCTGCGCAATGCGCGGATATTCGCCTAGTATATATATATCTTTACTATTATATAAAGCATATTAGATGTTTCTTGAAAATTTTAAGAGGTATAAACTTCAATGCAGAAGGTACAACTAGCTAACATATTTTCTATTTAAACGATACTATTTAATCAATCAATATATTTCCTTCTTTATCCCCCCTGAATGGCCCTTCCATTTTATTGTCCCATTTTTTGTAGAAACCTAATGTTTTGAATTATATAAGGCTTTAGGGTTTGTAACCATCCACGATTACATCTGCCTCCTTAGCCTATAATTCATTTGCGTTCACATACACACACAAACTCTAGAACCATCAGCATTTTCTCAACCCATTTTTCTCAACAAGAAATCCTCTTTTTTCTTCATTTCTCTCTAAAACCCCAGCCGTCTCTTCCATGACCACCGTCATCGAAATCCTTTTTTTATCCTTTTCTCTCTAGGGTTTTGTCGCACCTCTCTTTCTCTATCTGTTACCACGATGGCATCCGTTTTTCACATTCATAATTTAACTTTGTGTTTCCTGGCGTGTGGTCTTTTACTCAACTAATTTGCTACTTTACAAGGAGTTTATTAAATAATCACCAACTTTAGCAAATTTAGTTTTTTGTTTGCAGTTTGATGTTCGCAGTGAGAAGGAGCCCCTGCTGCCTATTATGTGTTGAAGTTATACTACTGAGATTTTTATATCAAAGTATTGATATTCTTCATCTTTTTCATGTGATTTTTATTTTCTTATTATCAAAGTTTTTTTTATTTCTAATATGCAGATGGTATTCTGATTTCACAGGTTCGAATTTTGTAGAATTGTTCTTGATTTTTTCAAATATTGAGGTGGTTCGAGTAAAGAAACAAAACTGATATGGATTTTTCGTTTTGTATCCGAAACGAGATCCGATTCCACATGTAAATATCAGATTTTTTTCTTATAAAGAGTGTCCTTTTAGGGCATTCAACTCTTTGTGTGCTACAAGAGTTGCTTTTTTAGTTTTTGAATGTGGATGATTCTGTAACTTTCAAATTTTAGTTTTGAGTTTTTGTTATTTGTTCATGTTTTCTTGATTTCTGTGCATAAGAAATTGTCGGATAGAGATGATTCATGGGATAAAAAAGCAAACTCTGAATGTGCACAAAGTATTCTTGAAGATTTGGAAATAAAAGGGGATTTGCTTAGGTCTGAGTTGGATTTATAGTTAGTTACTTTTTTATAACCTGTTGATCTTACTAAAAAGTGTAATATGGGATGAATATGGTTGATTGTGATAATGATAATATTTTTTTACGGATGAACAATAGTAATAACAAACTTTTAAGAAGTTTACCATTCCTATTTTTGTACATAACTAAACGGAAAGACAAACCTTGAACAAAAGACCGACTGTAGACAGTAAGTTTTTCTTATTGACATGTCTTAACTTTTCTTAATTAAAGAAGGATGAAGTGTATGAATTCTAATTGACCTATCTTAACTTTTCTTAATCATTAGTCTATCTGATTTGTGGCTAAAGCTTGATAATAAAGTAGTATAAAGTGTAATTCTTCAAGATTAGAAGTCACAACAGAGCCAATTTCTTTAATAAATAGTTTTAAGTTTGTTTTACTGAAGTGTATGAATTGATATCTAGAAAAGAATTCGTAGTAATTGATTTTTTATGCTATGGCATCGAAATAATTTTGAAGTAAAAGTGCAACAAATTTGGATTTTGTACATGGCTCCATTTTTCATATATCATTGAGGTAAACAGTAGGCTTCAGGCCTCACAGTAGTGTTTTTATATGTCCTTGTATTTGAAAGGCAAGTTAATTGTCAATAATATATAATTACATTATATTTTATTGTTAGGTTTAATAATAACAAAATATTGTTCATTAGAAAACATATTTGAAAGTATTGTATTAGATGTATTTTATCGATAAAATCTAAAATTTTAAACTAGGATAAGATAAATATAAAATAATATTTGTTATATTCTATTTCATTTATTATTGATGGTTAAAAGATCATACAGAGAAATCAAATCAACTTCCTGACGCATTGATCCTTATTATTGTATTTATTATAAAGTGGAAATTAAAAACATAAAGTGATTTTTTGTAAATGATTAAGGATTTAACATTCTCAATTGTTTTTAAATATTATAAATATATAAGTGATTAAAATATTCGTATATATTTACATATAGTTGAAAAAAAATTATTTCTATTAATAAACAAATGTCTACTATTGCAATTCTGTAATTAAGATCATGGTGTTAAGTAAATTTTTTACTTTTGAAAATTTGATAAGAATATATATGTTGCATCCAAGTATTATTTTAACATGTATTTAAAACTAAATAAAATTATAAATCATTATTTTTTCATTAAAAGTTGATTAAATAAAATTATAAAATTATTCGCCAACAAAACAGAAATTTTGCGGAAGAAAACTAATAAAAAAATGTGTCTTAACAGTCTAGGCGTCTAATGCTCGCCAATTTACGAAAATACTAATAACATCAAATACCTTAACTAAAAAAATAATTTTTTTTTTACTAAAGAGTCAATATAAAACAAAAAATTCATTTGTTCATTTTTAAAAGGAAGTTACTCTAAAATAAAGTTAATAGTCAAAATAAAATTATCAACTGAACGTAGAGTTATTCACCACTCCCACATTTGCTGCCCGTAAAGAACTTATTAATCGCGTCCCTGTAAAAAGAAAACTACTAACCCAAAATAACCTATCAAAGAAAAAAATCATCGTCAGAAAATATTCGTCGAAAAAATTATTTTTGTCGCTGCATCGCGCGGGTGTGCTACTAGTGTATATATATATATATATATATATATATATATATATATATATATATATATATATATATATATATATATAGAGAGAGAGAGAGAGAGAGAGAGAGAGAGAGAGAGAGAGAGCAAGAGAGAATGGTTATACGGACGGCGGAAACATCCGGGGACGGGTGACGTCATGCGTAGTATCACAACAGTTGTATCATAGTAAGCAAAGCAAACACAACCATTAAATTACAATATGATTATTTACATCTATTTGAAAACATAGTTTGTACATAAGAGTATATAACAAAAGTAAAAGACGTGACTCCAAATGCTCCGTCTTCTCCAAAGGTTGATAAAAGTACCTGTCTATTGCTGCCCTGAGAATACAAACAGTTTGAAAGAATATCAGCATAAAGTTGGTGAGTTCATAAGTATTTAGTTCTGGTGAAAAATGTTTCTATGATCCCTTGAAAAGTGTTTCCCAAGAAAATCCTGTCTTTTCTTATGAAAGATGTTTGATTATCCATTAGTTATTTGTTAAACAGTACGTTTATGAAAGGTTGAGTTATCCCGGGAAAATCCTATATTTTCCCTAAGAGTTGATAGTTGGTTATCTGTTATTGTCTGAGGTGTACAAGTATCTACCATACTTGTATCGTTAGACGTAGCTTTCTTGAAAAACCTTGTTTGTTCCCTGTGAGGTGTATTAGCCTTATTACATAAATAAAACTAATAAATAAGTGGTAAACTAATCCTAAGGGTGTTATTAATACCCTCTAGTAATCGAATCGGTTATTACTTTGAGGTTAGTTCACTTGTTTCATTATTACAAATGTAGGTTACTGTTATTTAGGTTGTGAGTGTCATAACCGTACTTAGACTTGATATGGCACGTAACGGGGCCAATATCTTTTTATGACTTTGTCACCCGTAGACCTGCCGGTCCGACTGTAGCTAGCAGCGAGGTGTGGGATTGTCAGTCCCGTATAGATCTATACACAATAGTCACGTTCTCCTTACAAGAGATTCTGGTTACAAGTGCTAATCCTACACCCAGTTTCTGTGGGGGTGTTACCAAGGACTTGTCTCCAACTTTAGACTAACAATTTGTATGTGATAATACTGATAATCCTGTTTAAGATTTGTATGAATCCTTTATAAAATAACACATTTTAAGATATGATTCACGAATTCGTTGCTTTAGTTTTGAAAACTGTTTCTACAAGTTGATTTCTTAATCGTTTGGTAAAACTGTTTTCTGTGTTAAAAGCATTCTAAACATATAGTTATCTTAAGCAAAATAATATGTTTTGAGCACAAGTTTCCCTATACTTTTGCTTGTATTCCCCCCTGAAAACATGGAAAAATTCGGAAAAGCGTAGGGGTATGAACTCACAGTTCGTAAGATTCGAGCGTAAGGTCGGTGTGGATGCTGAGTGTCAACTGATGTTTCGTACGCAAGTGGATCCTATTAACATATGGTAACACATATATGTATTGGATGAGGACATAACACTATTTGTTATGGAAGGAAACCACCTTAGGGACTAGGAAACACTTGACACTAAGTGTTAGAATCACACGTGATTGAAGATGGGGAGTTTGCGGCCGTAATCAGGAGTGTACGGTCAGGGGTTTGCGGCCCAACAGGGTTTACGGCCCATGAGTTTGCGGCCCAAGTGTTTGCGGTCCATGGGTTTACGTCCCATGGGTTTACGGCCCATGAGTTTACGGCCGTAAACACTTGGTGAGAGGTGTGATTTTTGGTGTTCCAGGGTCCTTTCTAGCCTCTTGGAAATGTTCTAAGCCTTATGCACGGCTCAAAGTAGGGTTTAAAGGCCAATAATCGACCAAAAATGGAGTTTACGGCCATTGAAGGGTGTACGGCCGTAAACCCATTTCGTGTTCATGATTTTGGGTCGATTTTTAGGTGAAAACAAGTGATTCCTAGTAGATAACAAGCATAGGGAGTAGTTACTTACTGTAAGAGGCTTGGAATGAGGTTTTTAGCCACCAAGAACTAGTGTGTGTTCTTGGTGTTCATGGTGAGAGAGAAAATCTTGAAAAAGATGAAATTTATGAGATGAAACATGGATTCATCACTAGAAAAGGGATTGAAACACAATAGAAGTGAAGAATCACTTACATTTTGAAGATCCTTGAGTAAAAACTCTAAAATTGTAGAGAGAGAGAGTAGAGAGAGAAAGCTTATGAGATGTGTAAAGTGTGAAATGAAGGCCACTCATCCCTTATATAGGGGTGAGTTTTCGGCCAAGGGGTGGGGTGGGGGTGTACAGCCGTAAACTCGAGTTTGCAGCCATACACTCCTCTCGAAGGGGTGTTTGTAGGGGTGTCAATTTATGACACGACACGACAAAAATACACGACACGAAACGAAACCGGGACGAAATCAATATTCGAATTCGTGTTCGTGTCTTTTTCGTGTCAAGATTAAAAAACATGATGTCGTGTTGTGTCGTGTTCGTGTTCATAAATCGAAACGAAATTGACACGATTAAGCATGTGGTTGTCGTGTTTTTCGTGTTTGTCGTTTTTGTCGTGTTATATATCTTTAAGTATGAATAAAATACACTAATAGTTATGTAATATTATCTTTGTCGTGTCGTGTCGTGTTGCCGTATTTTAATAGGTTCATTTTCGTGTTAATGAAAAAAACACGACATCGTGTCGTGTCGTGTTTGTGTTATACAAAACCTTGTCGTGTCGTGTCGTGTCAGACAAAAACACAACACGACTGCCCGATTTGACAACCCTAGGTGTTTGGCCCGGATGCTATGCTTTGACTTAGAAAACCTCGTTTTTGAACCCAAAAATTGATTGTACTGAGTTCAAAATATTTAATTAGACCCGAGATAATGCTGACAAGAGCAGAAATAAATTCCGAATTGATTTATTTTTAACAGTTTGGACGAAAGAAATTTTGGGTTGTCACATCATCCCCCCGTTAGAGGGAATTTCGTCCCGAAATTTGAACATAGAATACAAATCATGAATTAGGAAAGAGATGCGGATACTTCTGTTTCATCTGATCTTCGCGCTCCCAAGTGAATTCAGGCCCCCGCTTGGCATTCCAGCGAACCTTCACTATCGGGATGCGACTTTGTTTCGTTCGTTTGATTTCTCTATCCATGATTTCGACCGCTTCTTCCATAAAGTTTAGGTTCTCGTTGATTTTAATCTCATCGAGAGGGACCACAAGGGTTTCGTCGGATAAGCATTTCTTAAGATTCGAAACGTGGAAGACAGGATGAATGTTGTTAAGTTCTCGGGGTAGACGAAGTTTGTAGGCTACGGGACCGATCCTAGCGAGGATCTCGAAGGGTCCTATGTATCTTGGATTTAGCTTTCCACGCTTACCAAAGCGTATCATGCCTTTCCAGGGTGAGACCTTTAGCAGGACACGGTCTCCAATCTGGAACTCCAAGGGTTTTCATCGTTTATCGGCGTAGTTCTTTTGTCGGTCTCGTGAGGCTTTCAGTCATTCTCTGATTTGTATGATCTTTTCTGTGGTTTCGCGGATGATTTATGGACCAGTGAGAGTGCTGTCAGGGACTTGCCCCTTGGCTAACTGCGTGTCGCCCACCTCAGCCCAGCACAGAGGGGATTTGCACTTGCGTCCATAGAGGGCTTCGAATGGCGCAACCTTGATGCTGGTATGGTAACTGTTGTTGTAGGAAAACTCGACCAAGGGCAAA
Source organism: Lactuca virosa (assembly GCF_052849685.1). Taxonomy (NCBI): domain Eukaryota; kingdom Viridiplantae; phylum Streptophyta; class Magnoliopsida; order Asterales; family Asteraceae; genus Lactuca; species Lactuca virosa. Next base: position 92,132,815 of record NC_136432.1, read on the forward strand.
TGGGTGTCCCACGACTTACCGAAGTCGATAACACATGCTCTCAACATGTCTTCCAAAGTCTGGATGGTTCTCTCACTCTGCCCATCTGTCTGAGGATGGTAAGCTGTGCTCATATCCAGCTTAGTTCCAAGAGCTTTCTGCAGGGACTGCCAAAATCTCGAGGTGAACCTGCTATCTCGATCGGAGATAATGGACACTGGCACACCGTGCAGTCAGACTATCTCTTGGATATAGACTCGTGTGAGTCTCTCCATTTTGAAGTTTTCCTTGATCGGCAGGAAGTGGGCGGATTTAGTCATTCGGTTGACTATTACCCAGATGGTGTCGTACCCACTCGGAGATTTGGGTAATTTGGTGATAAAATCCATAGTAATCCTCTCCCACTTCCACTCAGGTATCTCCGGCTGCTGAAGCAAACCTGAGGGCTTCTGGTATTCGATCTTCACTTTGGCGCAAGTCAGACACTTGCCCACAAAGGTAGCAATCTCTGCTTTCATGTTTGGCCACCAGTACAGTTTCTTGAGATCAAGGTACATCTTGTCCGAACCTGGATGAACTGAGTATCTAGTCTTGTGAGCTTCGTTCATAACAACCTCTCTGTAACCACCGAACCTTGGGGTCCAGATCCGGTCCATGAAATAATAGACTCCGTCTCCCTTGATCTATAGGTTCTTATCCATTCCTCTCAAGGCTTCATCCGTCACGTTCTCTGGTTTTAGGGCTTCCAGCTGAGCCTCTCTGATTTGTGCGGATAAGTGGGAATGGATAGTCATAGTTAGTGCTTTCGCACTGCGACCTGTGTACTCTTTTCGGCTAAGAGCATCTGCCACCACATTGGCCTTACCGGGATGGTAGCGTATTTCGCACTCGTAATCGCTGAGTAGCTCAACCCATCGCCGTTGTCTCATGTACAAATCCTTCTGGTCGAAAATATGCTGCAGGCATTTATGGTCAGTGAAGATAGTGCACTTCATTCCGTTGTCTCCATATCTTCAATGCGAAGACCACTGCTCCTAATTACAGGTCGTGCATTGTGTAGTTGACTTTGTGTGCTTTCAGCTGTCTCGAGGCATAAGCAATAACTTTTCCTCGCTGCATGAGCACACAGCCTAAGCCCTAATTGGATGCATCACAGTAGACAACGAAGTCCTCCGTCCCTTCGGGCAGAGACAAGATAGGTGCGCTGCATAGGGCCCGCTTCAACGTTTGGAACGCAGTGTCTTGCTTTTCACTCCAACAGAAAGGTACGCCTTTCTGAGTCAGAGTGGTTAAGGGTTTGGCAATTCTAGAGAAATTCTGGATAAATCTGCGATAATAGCCAGCGAGACCCAAGAATTGACGAATTTCTGTGGGCGTCTTCGGTACTGACCAGCTCTCTATCGCTTTGATTTTTGAGGGATCCACATGTATGCCTTCCTCGCTTACCACGTGACCTAGGAAGGTTACTTTTCGAATCCAGAATTCGCACTTGGAGAATTTCGCGTAAAGCTTCTCCGCCCTTAGAGTTTCCAGCACTACTCTCAAGTGCTGTTTATGATCTTCCTCGTTTCTGGAATAGACAAGTATATCGTCGATGAACACGATGACGAACTTGTCCAGGAAAGGACGGCACACTCGATTCATCAGGTCCATGAATATTGCCGGTGCGTTGGTTAGACCGAAGGGCATTACTACAAATTCGTAGTGACCATACCGAGTCTGAAATGCTGTCTTAGGAACATCACTCTCATGGACTCACAGCTGATGATACCCTGATCTTAGGTCTATTTTGGAGAAGTAGCTGGCTCCTTGAAGTTGATCGAAGAGATCATCGATTCGAGGAAGAGGGTAACGGTTTTTGACAGTGAGCTTGTTCAGTTCTCGATAATCAATACACATCTGAAAGGATCCATCCTTCTTTTTCACGAACAAGATCGGGGCTCCCCAGAGTGAGGAACTCGGTCTGATGAATCCTTTGCTGAGCAGCTCATTGAGCTGACTGGATAATTCCTGCATTTCTGCTGGCGCTAGGCGGTATGGGGATTTAGCTACGGGGGTAGTTCCAGGGATTAAGTCGATGCGAAACTCAACTTGACGCTCGGGAGGAATTCCCGGAAGCTCCTCGGGAAAGACATCAGGAAAGTTGCAGACTTCGGGGATGCTCTCGAGGTCTTTTGCTTCCTGTTTCTCATTTATGACATGGGCTAGGAATGCATGGCACTCCTTTCGTAGAAGTTTTTGGGCTTTGATGCACGAGATGATGCAGAGGTTCGAGCTGAGTTTATCGCCATAAATCATGAGGGTTTCACCAAAAGGAAGATTGAGACGGATAGCTTTTTCGTAACAAAGGATATCAGCACGATTGGGGCTCAACCAATCCATGCCGATGATGACATCGAAGCTTTTTATGGAAACTGGCATAAGATCGATCGGAAAAGAATGATCGTTTAGGGTAAGGGTACAGCCTAAGAATATGTCGTTAGTGCTCTCTTTCTCACCGTTAGCCATATCTACGGTAAATGTTTCGGTTAGAGGTTGGGGTTTATGTTTGAGAAGATGTTTGAATGCATGGCTAACAAAACTTCTCTAAGCACCAGAATCGAAAAGAATGCATGCATAAGAGTTGTTGAGAAGGAACGTACCCGTAACAACGGTGGGATCAGCGACCGCTTCCTCCTGGCCCATTGCCAGCACCCTTCCTGTGTTGTCACCTGTTGCTGTCTTGGGGCAGTTTCTCTTGTAGTGTTCGACCTCACCACATCCGTAACAAGCTTGACCGATGCCTGCTCCCGATGCCTGATTGGTTTGTTGGACTAGTGTTTTGCAAACTCGAGCTTTTTGCCACAGCTGGTGCATTACATTTCTCGGCACTGTCCCTGATGGTGGTAGTTGCACTTGTTGCACAGAGGTAATTTCCCAGCATAGCGACTGGGGTTTGCTGGAGTAATGGGGACTGTAGCAGGAGTAGTAGCAACGTGGACTGCCACAGTTTGTTGTTTCTTGGAGGGCTCCTGCGAAGACTGGCCCTTTCGTTGCTTCCAGAACTTTCTTTTATCACCACTTCCTTTAGCTGGTTCAGGAGTGGCTGTCACTTCATCAAGATCGACTCCATGATCGATTAGAGTCTGCGCCAGACACTTGGCGCTATCAAATGTAGTTGGTCGAGCAGCCAAGACATTTCCTTTGGTTGGTTGTGTCAGCACCCAAATGTATCTCTCAATCTTTTTGCTTTCCGGGGTGACCATCCCCGGGCAAAGAAGTGCTAGATCTTCAAACCTAGAAGTGTAAGAAGCAATGTCGGAACCCTTCATCTTTAGGTTCCAGAGTTCGTGCTCCAGTTTCTGCATTTCGCCTCGTGGGCAGTACTCAGCTAGCATGAGCTCCTTTAGGCTCTCCCAACCCATAGCATTTGCTATTGGCAGGGTTAAAGATTTGACCCGACCATTCCACCAGGTCAATGCTCTGTTGGTGAAAGTGCAAGCGGCGAATTTCACCTTGTTGGCTTCAGAACATGAACAAATTTCGAAAATGGATTCGATCTTCTCGAACCATCGAGTCAGGGAAATAACACCTCAATTGCCTTCGAAAGATGTGGGTTTTGCGTTCATGAAATCTTTATAGGAGCACTCATTCTGGTATCCCTGACTACCTTCATGAATTTGGGGATGAGTACCACCTCCCGGCCTGCCAGATCCACCAGGATTTATCTGTGACATCGCAGCAGCCACAACAGCAGTAACAGCTGCCTGAAACATAGCGGGATCGAACTGAGGAGGTGGCGGTGTCGGATCTGTTGGAGGATTGTTGTTCTTTCTGTTGGGTCTTTTCTTTGGAGGCATCTTGTACTATATCAGGAAGAAGAAAATGATAAGCCCCTCAGACTTTTGAATCAAGAGATATGAAACAAGGTATATCTCTATATGTAAGATAAAGCGTTCTACCAAGCGATAAACAAGAAAGGATCACTAACGCAAGTAAAACTATCGTTAAGAAAGAATGAGTAGTAACACTTGGAACGAGTTTCTATAGTGTATTTGACTCCGAGTAAAATACTCCTATAGTATTTTAAGTTGTCTGTTTTGTTCTATCGACGTTTTGTTGTATGGATACTTGGTAAGTTTTAGGCCAGCTACAACACCACAGTCACTCCCAAGCACATGTTGGTCATGTCTCGAATGAATATAGTTGATCAGGTTGTATTGACCCTAGACATGATTACATAACTGCCTAGGTTTAACCGCAGTGTTCAACATCCAAACACTTTTGTTTTGTTCTACTCATGATACTGTTTCTGTTATGTAGGTATACTTGTATACTTTTCGTAAAAATACTTATATTTTAAAAACATACTTTTAGTTCAGAGCACTTCAGCCCCTTAGTGTTTATAGTTGTATACCATGTAAGGTTCAGTATACTTAGTTCACTATAAACAATAGCTCTAATACCAATCTGTCACACCCCCGAACCGTCAGAACAGACGCCGGAAACATCCGGGGGCGGGTGACGTCATGCGTAGTATCACAACAGTTGTATCATAGTAAGCAAAGCAAACACAACCATTACATTACAATATGATTATTTACATCTGTTTGAAAACATAGTTTGTACATAAGAGTATATAATAAAAGTAAAAGACGTGACTCCAAATGCTCTGTCTTCTCCAAAGGTTGATAAAAGTACCTATCTATTGCTGCCCTGAGAATACAAGCACTTTCAAAGAGTATCAGCATAAAGCTGGTGAGTTCATAAGTATTTAGTTCTGGTGAAAAATGTTTCTATGAGCCCTTGAAAAGTGTTTCCCAAGAAAATCCTGTATTTTCTTATGAAAGATGTTTGATTATCCATTAGTTATTTGTTAAACAGTACGTTTATGAAAGGTTGAGTTATCCCGGGAAAATCCTATATTTTCCCTAAAAGTTGATAGTTGGTTATCTGTTCCTGTCTGAGGTGTACAAGTATCTACCATACTTGTATCGTTAGACGTAGCTTTCTTGAAAAACCTTGTTTGTTCCCTGTGAGGTGTATTAGCCTTATTACATAAATAAAACTAATAAATAAGTGGTGAACTAATCCTAAGGGTGTTATTAATACCCTCTAGTAATCGAATCAGTTATTACTTTGAGGTTAGTTCACTTGTTTTATTATTACAATTGTAAGTTACTGTTATCTAGGTTGTGAGTGTCATAACCGTACTTAGACTTGATATGCACGTAACGGGGCCAATATCTTTTTATGACTTTGTCACCCGTAGACCTGTCGGTCCGACTGTAGCTAGCAGCGAGGTGCGGGATTTTCAGTCCCATATAGATCTATACACAATAGTCACGTTCTCCCTACAAGAGATTTTGGTTACAAGTGCTAATCCTACACCCAGTTTCTGTGGGGGTGTTACCAAGGAAGTGTCTCCAACTTTAGACTACCAATTTGTATGTGATAATACTGATAATCCTGTTTAAGATTTGTATGAATCCTTTATAAAATAACACATTTTACGATATGATTGACGAATTCGTTGCTTTAGTTTTGAAAACTGTTTCTACGAGTTGATTGCTTAATCGTTTGGTAAAACTGTTTTCTGTGTTAAAAGCGTTCTAAACATATAGTTATCTTAAGCAAAATAATATGTTTTGAGCACAAGTTTCCCTGTACTTTTGCTTGTATTCCCTCCCTGAAAACATGGAAAATTTCGGAAAAGCGTAGGGGTATGAACTCACAGTTCGTAAGATTCGAGCGTAAGGTCGGTGTGGATGCTGAGTGTCAACTGATGTTTCGTACGCAAGTGGATCCTATTAACATATGGTAACACATATATGTATTAGATGAGGACATAACACTATTTGTTATGGAAGGAAACCACCTTAGGGACTAGGAAACACTTGAAACTAAGTGTTATAATCACATGTGAATGAAGATGGGGAGTTTGCGGCCGTAATCAGGAGTGTACGGTCAGGGGTTTGCGGCCCAACAGGGTTTACGGCCCATGAGTTTGCGGCCCAAGTGTTTGCGGTCCATGGGATTACGGCCTGTGGGTTTACGGCCTATGAGTTTACGGCCGTAAACACTTGGTGAGAGGTGTGATTTTTGGTGTTCCAGGGTCCTTTCTAGCCTCTTGGAAATGTTCTAAGCCTTATGCACGGCTCAAAGTAGGGTTTAAAGGCCAATAATCGACCAAAAATGGAGTTTACGGCCATTGAAGGGTGTACAGCCGTAAACCCATTTCGTGTTCATGATTTTGGGTCAATTTTTAGGTGAAAACAAGTGATTCCTAGTAGATAACAAGCATAGGGAGTAGTTACTTACTGTAAGAGGCTTGGAATGAGGTTTTTAGCCACCAAGAACTAGTGTGTGTTCTTGGTGAGAGAGAAAATCTTGAAAAAGATGAAATTTATGAGATGAAACATGGATTCATCACTAGAAAAGGGATTGAAACACAATAGAAGTGAAGAATCACTTACATTTTGAAGATCCTTGAGCAAAAACTCGAAAATTGTAGAGAGAGAGTAGAGAGAGAAAGCTTATGAGATGCGTAAAGTGTGAAATGAAGGTCAGTCATCCCTTATATAGGGGTGAGTTTTCGGCCAAGGGGTGGGGTGGGGGGTGTACGGCCGTAAACTCGAGTTTGCGGCCGTACACTCCTCTCAAAGGGGTGTTTGGCCCGGATGCAATGCTTTCACTTAGAAAACCTCGTTTTTGAACGCAAAAATTGATTGTACTGAGTTAAAATATTTAATTAGACCCGAGATAATGCTGACAAGAGCAGAAATAAATTCCGAATTGATTTATTTTTAACAGTTTGGACGAAAGAAATTTCGGGTTGTCACATATTTTTTGGTTAAGGAATAACTGGGAAAGCCGGTTAGCATGGTATCCTCCTAAGTTAACTAGAGGGCCAATTCTAGTTGTGAGAAGGTTCAGGGTTAAGTAAGGAATAGTGTTCTTTGGTTAGTGATGAGCATAGGAGCAATTGATATGGATTCAGGGCTAGGTTCGGGTCGACGGTTGTGTTAGGACCTCTCTTCATTTTCTTGTCTAATTAAGGCTTTGGGGTCTGAAGCACGATCTGAATACCTGACAGAGTCTGGTAGAACGGGGCTTTGAGTAATAGAGTTTTTAGTTGGTGTGAAGTTGTGGGAGTGATATAAGACTGCGGAGCAGTCGTAGCATTCACTAGGTTAGCTTGCGGTTGTAGGAGTGGCGTAAGACTGTGGAGCAGCCGTAGCATTCACCATGTTAGAGTGTGCTAATGGACGTGGAGTAAGACTGCAGAGTAGCCATAGCATTCACCAGGTTAATGTGCGGTTGTAGGAGTGATGTCAGACTGTAGAGCAGTCATAACATTCACCAGGTTAGTGTGCAGTTGTGGAGGTGTTATAAGACTGTGGGGCAGCCATAACATTCACTAGAATTGTACAGCTATAGCATTCACTGGAATGGTAGGCGGTGGTAGCAGTGATGGAAGTCTTTAACTTGGCTAGTGGCATTCTCTAGGATGATTTAAATCATCACAGGGTTGTGAGTGGGGCCAATGTGATGTGAGTACTCAGTTCGGTTTATATCCATCTCTGGGGTTAATCGGACTTAGTGATCGTTCGAGCATTGGTTGAATTGTCCTTAATTGGGAGTGATTGATTGATGGAGTTGTGTTGGCGGATGGACCAGGACCACCTGTACCTATACAGGTTTTTAGTTTGGAGTTGATTATGTTTTTGATGAGGCTTTTTCAGTAACAGCAAGTGGCAGGGCGTATATGTTTGAGGTATCCGTAAACTTGTTCAATACAGATAGGTTTGTGCATTTCGGGTTATGACATTGAGTCATTGTGGGAATGGTTTTGTCTTCCCGGGAGTTAGACAAGGATCGAGGTTTTCAGTTCCAAGCGTAGTGGTTGGGTACAAGTTGGTTTAGAGCAAAGTTGAGGTTCATTCTTTGTAAGGGCTTGTGATTTCCACTATTTTGGGTTCGATAATAGTAAGGGTGGGTGGTTATTAGAGTAAGGACACTTTCTCCTGTTGGGTTTTGAGCACTATAACAATCCTATGGTGTACATAGAACCCTAATGCTTTGGATCTAAGTTTTCTCAAGTTATACATGCAATTTTCATTTATCCAAAGCATGAACCCTAACTAGCATACAATTTAGATATTTACAACATAAAACAAGTTAGATGAATACCTCTTGATTGTAGCTTGTAGAACTTGGCCTTTCAAGAGCTTAGTACCTCAAATGTGATACCTCAAATAAGTCACAAACACCAAGAACAATGGAGGATTATGAGAGAGAGGTTAGGAGACACCAAAAATCGACTAGGGTTTCTTCTTGGAATTCTTGGATGATTTTAGGAGTGTTAGGGGTTACATTTATAGTGTGGAATTCCTGGGGTTTCAACTTGTAAACCCTAATTCATTCACTTAGGCCTTTAATCCAATAACTCATTTGATAGCCTTTTGGACTAACTCTTTATGGACTCTCACATAGATTTAGTCCATCCCTAATCAACATGGATCATTAGCCCAAACTGTATGTATCACTGATTTACTTAATCAGTCCCTGTTAATTTAATCAGTTTCTTCTGATCACTAAATTAATTCCAAATTAATTCATGATCAATACCAATTAAATAATATGATTTCTCATTTAATTTATTATTCTTATAATATATTAATAAATCAAAAATAACCTCTTTCTCAAATATCCATCCTATCAAATTGCTCCGGTGAATGCAACCCAAAAGGACCATGCTACTATCGGGTCAAGTACATACCAATTATAGTTATGAGCTTAGACTCCTAATCCAACATCTCCGTCATCTTCTTGATTCGGGGAGTTCATTCAGGATCGTTTGGTTCAGTAGAGGAGATAGTAAGGATTGGTTTCGAGGATGAAATCTAATTAAATTGGGGGTGAGTTGTAACACCTCGTTCTGGGCCATTCTGTGATTTAGGGTCTTGGGCTGGAAATCAATTCCATAAAAGCTTTGAGGCCTTAAGGAGGCGATGTTTAGATCTTTTGGAAGAAGGCAATGAAGGTTATGAGACCTAAATCCTCTGGATTGTGCTTAGGGTCCAAGGGTAGCATGGGTAAAGTCATAGGTCGGTTCTTGCATGAGAAATGGTTTTTTGTTCAGGGAGTTCTTAGTCCAAGATATCTAGATCTTACTGTGGGGATTTTCAATACCTTTCTGTGGATATAAAGAACGTCGAAATAGGAATTAGAACGATGAAGTTATAACCATTCGAAGTTGTAGGGTTTTTCGGTTGAGCCTAGTACGCTGGGCGTACATGGTGTACGTTGGGCGTACTAGGAAAGTGGTGATCGTGGAGTTGAACCTAGTACGCTGGGTATACTAGGAGTACACGGGGCGTACGTTGGCTGATGCCAACCCCTATTTTTTTGTGTATTACCCTTATTTAAAGGCATTAACTCACCCTTTGGCCTCCTATAATCAGCCTCCACTCCTTCCAAACCCTAATATCGAGTATATGCCTTTTGAGTGAAGATATTGAAGCTCTATGGTGATTTTGGTGGGCTTTTGTTGAAGGAGAAGATTAGTGAAGAAGGAGGTATTGCTTGTAAGCTTTTGGATCCAGAAACTACTCCTTTTGGTGCATCTTCTAAAGGTATAAAGTTTATACCTTGATGAGTTTCCTTCTAGATCTCCATAGATGGGTTATTCATGAACTTTTGTCCCAAAGTTTGGACCTTTGTGAGTATGGAGTACTCCAGAGCTTATTAGCTGTCCTTTCAAGCATTTTAGGTCTTGTGGATTCATAAAAATGATTAATTGATGGTCCCTTTCTAGCCATGAAAGATCTTGGAAGTGTTGAAAGTGGATTAAGTTAGATTTTCAAGGTTTAAACTCTTTCCAGCCATGCAAAGGCTTAAAGTCTTTGACTATACTGATTAAGACGTTATTTGGCATCAAATCTGAGAAGTCGACTTAGTGGCTTAACCATTTATGTCCTTAATGATGAGTTTGGGCTGCTAAGGAGTATGATGGGCGTACTCAGCTTATACGCAGCACGTACTGCCCAAAGGTGGCATATGTTGGGCGTATATCGAGTACGCAAGGTGTACTCAAATTGTTGACCGTCGTTGACTTTTGTTGATTTTTGGGTTTTGGGCCATATTTTGACTACTAAGGTTTTTGATCTTATTGGGTCATGAGTCCTTTTTGACTTTGGGTCATTGTTAGGCTTTGGGCCTTCTTAGATTTGGGCCCATAGTGGGCTTTGGGCACCATTTAGGATTGCGGGCCATTGTAGGCTTTTAGGTGTCTTTGGGCAGTGCCCGGTTGTGGTTTATGACCTGATTATTAATAAGGATATTGTTTGATCATATTTAGTATGGAGGGTTCCCAGATCAGTAGTTCGGGCATTTATCTGGTTGTTTCAGCAATTTGAGGTGAGTCTTCTCCTGGTGCTCGTGAGTCTCACTAAATTATGTATGTTGCTAGTTGTCTTTGTGAATCTTGCATGTTTGTATGAGCCTGTATGGTAGGTTAGTTGTATCTGTGATGACTAGTTGGGTCTATCTATTATTATTGTGCTATGTTTTTTATATGTGACTGAGACGACTGATAGCCTCCAGGGTTGCTAATAACCCACTAGGCGTGTTGTTAGCCCACCGGGACTGCTGATAATCTCCAAAGTTGCTGATAACCCATCGGGCGTGCTGTTAGCCCACTGGGACTGCTGATAGTCCCCAGGGTTGCTGATAACCCATAGTTGTTAATTTTTATTGTGTTGTGTGTGGTATTTTGGGGAACTCACTAAGATTTGTGCTTACGATTTGTGGTTTGCATGTTTCAGGTTTTCTTATATTAAAGGATGGGCACGACTCGATTACATCTCATCAATGGGGGACTTGTGTACGTGATCACCTTTAAATGATACTCTGATAAATTTTTTAAGATATTATGGTTATGATTTGAATAAATACTTAAAGTTTTATTCGAAAATTTTGTGTTGATTTTTTGGGTATTACAGATTAGTATGAAGGAGGATCAGCTCGTTCCTAGGGCAGCGCAGACAGTATTGTCGGAGAATATCTCCTTGTTATGGGAGGAGGACCATTAGGGTCTGAGGCAAGGTTAGGCCTGAGTAGCTCTCGATTGGGTGAGACCCATGGGCGTGACCCGATAGATGGTATCGATTGGGTAAGACCCATGGGCGAGGCCTGTATAGTTATGGTAGTGTGGGTGAGACCTGGTAGGGACTGGTTGGGTCAAGGTATTGGATCATTGTTAGAGTAGGATGACTATATGGTCAGTGAGTGGCATAAGAGTGATGCTTAGTCTAGGGTAGCCTTATAAGTTGGACTCTCGGGAACCTGGTGGCTGGACCAGGTGTGAGACTGACAGTCTCAGTGGTGGATTGGGGATTTTATATCCCAGTTTAGTGAAAGGTTGTTGTGAATCAGAATATTTTAGGTGAAATGCAAGTGTAAATCCTTGGACCTCTGGTTATGGGTTATATACCGAGTTGGCTTTTGGTAGAGACTCGAGTTGGGAGTCGTAAGTGTATATATGTAAGATCTTCACTTCAGCAAGTAATGGATTAGGGAATTTGTATGCCCAGTATATCAGTTGGAAAGTTTAGGGTCAAAAGGATGTTTTTAGTTCTGATGGTAGAAAGAGGCCCTTGTGATTGAGTTTCAGAATGGTTCCGCCTGTATAGAGGTCATACAAGTTATTGGGGCTTCAGAATTATAGCATTAACGTACTGGTTCGACAGTGAAGGGATCAGTGATTCGTTCTGCATTAGGAGGTTTTGTTCAGAACGTTGGTCCCTAGGAGGGTGGTAAGGAGTGATTTCGAGGACAAAATCTAATTTAAGTGGGGGAGAGTTGTAACTGATGGGTTTTGAGCATTCTAACACTTCCTAAGTGTACATGCAACCCTAATAACCTTGGATCTATGTTTGTCTAATTATCATGCAAAGTTGAATTCCAAGGTTATATTCCTATCTAGCATACATGGGGAACATTTTTAACTTGAATGAAAGATAGAATAACTTACCTTGTTGTTGATTATGATCCTTGAAACCTTGTGAGCCTAGCACCCCAAGTGTGATGCCTCAAATGCTTCACACAACACCAAATGCAAAGGAGTAAACTTTTGAGAGAATATTACACTTGCAAAATCGGCTCTAGCCCTCTTGATTCTTGTGTGCCACCGATTTTGGTGGAACATGGGTTCTTTATATAGTGTTGACACATCTAGGGTTACACCATGTAAACCCTAATGTGTCATGACTCTTCATTTCCATGACCCATGGGTTTGTAACTCCCATGGAGCATCCTTTAGGTTTAACCCAACTTGACAATCCATGGAGCCTCTTAGCCCACTATACAAGTTATGCATAATTTACATAATCAACCCATATATTTAATTAGTTATCTTATAATATATTAATAATCCACAAGTGTTATTTCTTTCATTTAGTCTATCCAATTGCATGGTGCCATGCAACCCAAATGGACCATGCCGGGTCGGGTCAAGTACATACCAGAAATAGTTATGGACTTAGACACCTTATCCAACAGTCTCCCATTTGGATAAGTCTAATAACTATAACTGTAATACTTCAGGAACCGAACGGCAATCGTAGCTCTTTCAAGGTCTCTCGGAACTGAGAAGATGATGATACGCCATTTAAGATAAGTGATCATATAATCCTCTGTTCGAGATATCAGCCGGACAAATACATGGAACAATGTCTTACTTATTGTCCAGCAGTTTGTTTCCCGATTTCCGATTTGTTTGACAAAGAACTTAATTGAACACATCAACTTAGTTCTGACCGGGCCCGGTACATAGGTCAAAACAAAATCATCGAGGGGCCCAGATATCAGCTTCTAATCCAAGAAGGAACAGATAAACTTCGACTCATATGTTTGTTCTACCACTCATTGAATTATACACAAGAGCACATTTTATAACATCGAGTTACCAATGCGTTTTCGTACAATCAATGCATAACCAACTCATAAGTAACAAATCATATCTCTAGGTTTGAAGACTCATATGATATTACCGGCTCACGATCACTCGAGATAAATTCCATGAAGTGATTCCAGTGAGCGTGGGTTGAGTCCAATGTTCAGAACTTATGAGCACTCATGATTGCTGTAGCCATGTCCAACACCTTAGACCTCTACAATCAATCATGACAGTCTTGATTCATACCTACTTCCGACATATGACCGACTGTGGAGGCTCGAATAATATGATATACCAAACATAATTATTCTGGAAGTCAAAACATGCAAAAGAAATATAGTAAACGATCGACAAGAGATAGCAACACTTTACTCATAAATAAAACACCTTTTATTCATCATCTAATGTCAATTACACTTTACAAATTTCAAGGTTATCTAACTACTAAATCTAATATCATCCTTCAGCCCTATGCTCCGAGCATGCTGGAGATGCTTAACCCGAGTCAGTCCCTTCGTGAGGGGATCTGCTGGATTCTCATCTGATGATACCCTCTTTGCCATGAGGAGTCCTTCTTCTATTCGAAGTCTGATGAAATGGTATTTTCTGTCGATGTGTCTGGATCTCCCGTGATCCCTTGGTTCCTTGGCTAAGGCAACTGCACTTTCACTATCACAGAAAATTTCCATTGGCTCTTTAATAGCTGGTACAACTCCAAGGTCTCCAATGAAGTTCTTCAGCCATATCGCCTCCTTTGTTGCCTCGCTAGCTGCTATATACTCTGATTCGCAAGTTGAATCAGCCACTGTCTCTTGCTTGGAACTCTTCCAAGAAATTGCTCCTCCGTTTAAGGTAAAGACCCAGCCTGACTGAGAGCGGAAATTATCCCTATCAGTCTGAAAGCTAGCATCACTATACCCTACAACTCTCAAGTCTTCACTCCCACCGAGGGTAAGGACCCAGTCCTTAGTCCTCCGTAGGTACTTGAGGATATTCTTTACCGCAGTCCAGTGTGCCTTGCCAGGGTTCCCTTGATACCTGCTAACCATGCTCAAAGCAAAGGCTACATCAGGTCGAGTACACGTCATAGCATACATGATCGATCCTACAGCCGAAGCATAAGGTATTCGACTCATTTCTGCTATCTCAGCCTCAGTACTAGGGCTTTGTGTCTTACTCAATCTGGCGTTACTCTGGATGGGTAACTCTCCTTTCTTGGAGTCCTGCATGCCGAATCTCTTCAGCACCTTATCCAAGTAGGTACTCTGACTAAGTCCAATTAGTCTTTTACTCCGGTCTCTCAAGATCCTTATCCCTAGAATATAGGCAGCTTCTCCTAGGTCCTTCATAGAGAAACACTTCCCAAGCCAGGACTTAACTTCCTGCAGAGTTGGGATGTCATTTCCTATGAGTAGTATGTCATCTACATACAATACCAAAAAGCTAACTATACTCCCACTAGCCTTAACATATACACAAGATTCATCTTCACTCCTAAAAAAGCCAAATTCCTTGACTTTCTCATCAAAGCAAAGATTCCATCTGCGAGGTGCTTGCTTTAACCCATAAATGGATTTCTCAAGCTTACACACTCTATTAGGGTACTCTGTATTGACAAAACCCTCTGGCTGACTCATGTAAACATCCTCAGCCAACTTTCCATTAAGGAAAGCAGTTTTGACATCCATTTGCCATATTTCATAGTCATGAAATGCGGCTATGGCTAACAGAACCCTAATAGACTTAATCTTGGTCACTGGAGAAAAGGTCTCATCATAATCAACTCCCGGAGTTTGTGAGAAACCCTTTGCAACCAGTCGTGCCTTATAAGTGTGTACCTTACCATCCATATCGGTCTTCTTCTTGAAGATCCATTTGCACCCTAGAGTCTTACGACCTGGTACATTCTCAACCAAGTTCCAAACTTGATTGTCATACATGGACTGTATCTCGCTGTCCATTGCCTCTTTCCACTTGGCTGACTCAGGGCCTGCCATGGCTTCCGCGTAACTGTTAGGTTCATCCAGACTTATCAGTGTCTCATCACTGATAAGTGTATCACCTTCTGCAGTAATATGGAATCCATAGTAATGCTCAGGTGCATTCCTAACCCTTGTGGAACGCCTTAGAGGTACAGACTTGTCAATTGGCTCAACAGGAGTTTCCTCCTCAAGTTGAGTGTTAGGGTTTGAAGTTCCTTCACCACTTGACTCTTGAATTTCTTCAAGGTCAACTTGCCTCCCACTGTCTCCTTGGCTTATGAACTCTCTCTCTCGAAAGACAGCCCTCCTAGCTACAAAGACCACATTTTCACTAGGTCTATAGAAGAGGTAACCAAAGGATTGTTATAGGTAGCCGATGAAAATACACCTCTCGCTTCGAGGTTCGAGCTTATCATGAGTCTCGCGTCTCACGAAAGCCTCGCAACCCCAAATCTTGATGTGGTCTAGTTTGGGTACTTTACCAGTCCACATCTCATGAGGAGCTTTGGTAACTTTCTTTGTAGGGACTAGATTAAGGATATGGGCGGCAGTCTCTAAGGCATACCCCCAAAATGAGATTGGTAGCGAAGCTCGACTCATCATGGAACGAACCATATCCAACAAGGTTCGATTACGCCTCTCAGCTACACCGTTCAACTGTGGTGTCCTGGGAGGTGTCAATTGTGAGACAATCCCACATTCCCTAAGATAGTCGAGGAACTCTGAACTAAGATACTCACCACCTCGATCGGATCGAAGCATCTTAATGTTCCTGCCCAATTGATTCTCGACTTCCTGTTTAAATTCTTTAAACCTTTCAAAAGTCTCTGACTTATGCTTGATTAAGTAGACATATCCATATCTACTGTAATAATCAGTAAAAGTCAAATAATAACGATTAGCATCCCTTGTGGCATGTTTGAAGGGTCCACACACATCCGTGTGTATAAGATCCAACAAACCTTCACCCCTCTCACAAGAACCTGTGAAGGGTGACTTTGTCATTTTTCCAAGTAAGCATGATTCGCAACTATCATCTGATTTTAGGTCAAATGACTCCAAGACTCCATCCTTTTGGATTTGGCCTATGTGTTTCTTACTTATATGTCCAAGACGACAGTGCCATAATGATGCTTTATCCAAGTTATTATTATTAACAGAATCAATACACAATACATTATTTCCTAAGTTATCAACCACAGATACAGTTTCATGCACGCCATCACAAGGTAATGCTTTAAAATAAAGAACATTATTAAAGAAAGCATTAATCGAACCAACTTCATTATCAAATGAAAAGGTGAAACCTTGTTTATACAATGCATGAAAGGAAATAATGTTTCTTGCCATTTCTGGCGAATAACAACACTTATTCAAATCTAAACTAAACCCACTACTTAGCGATAAAGTATAAACTCCAATCTTGGAGACAGGTAAAGCTTTCCTATTCCCCATGATTAAGTTTATTCTTCCATGCTCCACATTCTCACTTCTTCTTAGTCCCTGCAAATCAGAACAGATATGAATACCACAACCGGTATCAAGGACCCAAGAGTTAGAATGGGGTGAGTTATTAGATAAGATAGTGTAAATACCTGCATGGTTGGGTTTAACTTTCCCATCCTTCACATCTTGCTGGTACTTTGGGCAGTTCCGCTTCCAATGTGATTTTTCATGGCAATAGAAGCATTCAGCCTCTTTTGGGTCAGAAGAAGGAGTGACGAAACCTTTCTTGGTTCCACTTGAAGAAGAGCCATCAAGGGTCCTAGCCTTGGTACCCTTCGAAGAGCCCTTCCTCTTCTTCCCTCGACTTTTCCCGATTGCCAAAACCGGGGGGGAGTTTGGAGTAGGAGTGTTAACAACCGACTTACCCTTAAGACCTGTTTCTGCGGTCTTGAGGAGTCCCTGAAGTTTGCTGAGTGTGACCTCTTCCTTATTCATGTGATATGTCATGCGAAATTGATCATAGCACGATGGTAAGGAGTGCAAAATGATATCTATTGCAAGCTCCTCAGGGAAGTTCACATTAAGCTTCAGCAACCGATCCACATACCTTTGCATTTTCTGCATGTGGCTCGTGACGGATTCCCCGTCCTTCATCATGGTTGTTATGATAGAGCATATGATTTCATACCTCTCTTGTCGTGCACTTTGATGGTATCTTTCCATCAGATCTTGGTGCATTTCAAAAGGGTAGAAGTCCTCATAGGACTTTTGGAGTTCCGCTGTCATGGTGGCCAACATGATGCATGCCACTTTTGTAACATCCCTTTCATGTGCCCAGAAGTCAGCGATCTTCTGGGGAGTTGTAGTGGTCTCATCAATCTCCTTAAGCTCCTTGTCAAGGACATATTCTTTGTCCTCGTAGCGGGTAATCATCCTGATGTTTCTGATCCATTCATTAAAGTTGGATCCATCAAAAATGACTTTCCCACACAAGTTCATAAGGGTAAAGGAGCCATTAGGATTAGAGCCAGAAGCAGCATTGTTTGAAGACATCTCAAAGAAGAGAACAAGATGAGTTTAGATATTAAGAGAGTCCTTAATAAAACACCCAAATGCAATATTAAGGCTAGGATCCAATCACAATATATTATAACTTAGAAGAGGTATGCCGTAATCCAAGCTATAACATATTTGAAAGGTAGGTGAATGACGATTCACCAATTTCCACCATGAAAAATGAAATATAGATATTAGGTTTTTAATTGGTTCTTAGAAATTCCTAGATTCTTTGAGATTCAATGATTTTTTTTTTCAAAGGCATGTTTCAATCTCGAGTGTGCCCTCCAAGTTTTGTGACTGGGATACCGAGGATCACAAAACGAGGTGTGAAGTAACCATGCAAATCACTTGGTACCCTTAAAGTTTATCACTCAATCGATGTGCCGGTAAACCACACACGCTCCACCGATACTATGATAAACCTTAAGTCACCCTTTACCTACCTTGTTAAGTCCAAGTTAGTGTGCCGGTTAACCACACACGCTCCACCAACGACATAAACAAAGTGTAAAGTGTAATTTCATGGATTAGCACCTTATTCACAATTTCTTAAAGTAACTAAGATTGGGAATTTAATAAAAGCATTTAGTTACTTTATAATATTCATCATACTTTTAATGAGAATTTATAAGTCCTTGTCTTACCCGTTCGGCTAACGACCCTCCACCGATCAAGGAAGCGGTGGGTGAGAGTGGACACCCATTAAGTTGCCATTTTATAGGCAACAACCTTATACCCCCTTATAGACCGGCTTCGTGAATGAGGCGTACTAGCGGTAAGACGACTTGACGTTATACATATATATATATTAGTAACTTATAATATTATAAAGTATAAGGGTTGAATTTTAACTTTTAAAATTCTAAGGGTTGGAACTAAAGTTTTAATCAAGACTTTACATGTTCCAAAACTTGAGGGCAAGTTTTGTAAACTTCCAAAACTTTTCATTTCTTATAACTTATAAATTAATTGAGTAATAAAAATGAAGACTCTTCATTTTTATAACTCTTGTGTTCTTTTAATGGCTTTAATAAAAGTGAGACTTTTGGTTTTCCATAACTTGAGGACAAGTTATGGACTCCATTATAACACATTATGATCATGAATTAAACTACCATGAAGGTTACAAACAATTCCTATGATCATCTAATCTTCATAAGTTCAAGAACATGAATATGAACACTTTCAAGAATCAAAAATTACACTTAAAAAAAAACTTGTAATTTTAATAATTGCCATTGTAAATGGATTAGCATAAACATTACACCATCTAAAACAAGCTTTAAAACATCAAAACAGTTTAGGGTAATGTTTCTAGTCCATTTCCAGCAACAAATGTGCAAACTTTCATACGAGCAGAAAACAGAAAAACGATTTTTTTTTCAAGTTGTTTGCACAAAAAAAAAAAACAACAAACAAACCTAGGCTCTGATACCACTGATGAGTTTTGAGCATTCTAACACTTCCTAAGTGTACATGCAACCCTAATAACCTTGGATCTATGTTTGTCTAATTATCATGCAAAGTTGAATTCCAAGGTTATATTCCTATCTAGCATACATGGGGAACATTTTTAACTTGAATGAAAGATAGAATAACTTACCTTGTTGTTGATTATGATCCTTGAAACCTTGTGAGCCTAGCACCCCAAGTGTGATGCCTCAAATGCTTCACACAACACCAAATGCAAAGGAGTAAACTTTTGAGAGAATATTACACTTGCAAAATCGGCTCTAGCCCTCTTGATTCTTGTGTGCCACCGATTTTGGTGGAGCATGGGTTCTTTATATAGTGTTGACACATCTAGGGTTACACCATGTAAACCCTAATGTGTCATGACTCTTCATTTCCATGACCCATGGGTTTGTAACTCCCATGGAGCATCCTATGGGTTTAACCCAACTTGACAATCCATGGAGCCTCTTAGCCCACTATACAAGTTATGCATAATTTACATAATCAACCCATATATTTAATTAGTTATCTTTTGATCAGTTAATTAATTCTAAATTAATTCTTGATCAAACTAATTAAATAATATTATTAATATATTAGAACTTATAATATATTAATAATCCACAAGTGTTATTTCTCTCATTTAGTCTATCCAATTGCATGGTGCCATGCAACCCAAATGGACCATGCCGGGTCGGGTCAAGTACATACCAGAAATAGTTATGGACTTAGACACCTTATCCAACAGTAACACCCTGTTCCGAATCATTTCCTACTTTGGGGTGTAACCCAAAGATCGGTTATCATAAGGCTTAGGGCATTTGGGAAAGTGAGATTTAGACCCTTTTGGGTGTGGGTAGGATATGTTAGATGATTCGGGGGTTCGGTTTGTGATTTAAAGTCTATGGGTATAACCGTAAAGTGGCAGTTCGGGCTTTTTATGAATTTTGGATTTTAGTTCGGGAAGTTAAGGCAATGATGAGTTGATAAAAGTATAGAGCTTCTCATTACCTTTCTAATTATATAAGGATCGTTGAAAATGGACTTAGAACAAAGAAGTTATGGCCTTTGGAAGTTTGGTAGTATTAGGGTTAAACCTAGTACGCAGGGCATAGATAAGAGTACGTTAGGCGTACTAGTGTTAAGCCTAGTACGATGGGCGTACATAGGAGTACGTTGGGCGTACTAGGCAGAATGATCGGGGGTCCTTAAGGGAGTACAGTCGGCATACCAGAAGTACGTAGGGCGTACTCCAGTCAGACCCAAACCCTAATTTAGAGTCTTGGACCCTATTTAAGCTCCTTAACTCAACACCAAACCCTTTTATCTTCAGCCTCCATCCCTTTAAACCCTAGAAATGAAACCCTAGCCCCCATTGGTGTGGTTCTTGAGCTTTGGGTGGTATTTCATGCATTTTAGTGGTCATTAAAGAAGAAGGAGCTTCTTGGAGAAGTGTGGGATTGCTTGAATCTTTTGGATCCAGGCTTTGTGCATTTTTATCTATCTTATGGAGGTATAAAGTTTCTATCTTGATGACTCTAGGTGTTAGATCTAGTTTAAGGAATATTTTGGGTTCATTTTGGTCCTTACGGTCATCCTTGTGAGTATGAGCTACTCCAAGAGCTTAGAATGCTAGATCTTGGCATTTGTGAGGTCCCTTGCTCATAAAAATGTCATCTTGATGAGTTATTTTGGACCATGCATGAGTTTGGGTGTTTAATATGGATTTTATTCAGGATTTAGTCCCATTAAACCATGCAAAGGAGTAAAGTTGCCAACTTTACGTGTTAAGATGTCATTTAGGGTCAAGATAAGTGTTTGGATGCTTTTGTCTTAACTATTAAGAGCTTATTTCGGATTTTTGGGCCCCTAATGAGTATGTTGGGCGTACGTAGGAAGTACGCTCAGCGTAATGTTGGTTTTGTGCATAAATAGCTTGTACCTTGTGCTTTGGGGGTGTGTACGCGTACCCTTCTGGTACGTGGGGCGTTGTAACACCCTCAAAAATTGAGCCAAATTAAAACATTTTAATTCATTTTAAAACCATTAAGTTCATACATCTCGTTTTCAAAATAGTTTATTATCAGAGTTTCCCTCAAGATCATTTCTCATAAATCATAAAACATGAGGAGCGGTACGATCACGCCTTCGCCTTGCCACGATCTCCTGAAATACTTGAAACATAAAACTACAACTGTAAGCCCGCAAGCTTAGTGAGTTACCCCCAAAATACCAACCACACATAATCATACTCATAACATATCACAAATAGAACAGCCATGCACATCGGGTCTACTGTGTGACTAGTCTGCCCGCACCGGGCCTTCAGTCCACCTGGTCCACCCTCCGAGTCTAGCCATGTACATCGAGTCTACAGTGTGATTGGTCCGCCCGCACCGGGCCTTCAATCCACCTGGTCCACTCTCTGAGTCTACAGTATGACTGGTCCGCCCGCACCGGGCCTTCAGTCGGCCTGGTCCACTCTCCGAGCCTCGGCACGTCTGGTCCGCCCTCCTGGGGCCTTCAGCCTATCCGGACCGCTCGCTGGGCCTTCGAAATGTCCGATCCGCCCTGGGTATGTTGGCCTACAGCACAAAGCAGGACCCGCCTCAACCCAACCCCAGTCCAACAACCATGTGCACATAAACATATAATCATATACAATCCTCAACCAGACAAACAGTCTAACAGATCACATAGCATATCAATATCCTAACCAGGATTCCGACCTAACCGGTCACTAGCATAACATTACCGTATATCCCGGGTACCGACCTTAACTAGGTCTCTAACACATACCATCCTAACTACCAGGATGCAAACATAGCAAAGCAATAACATAACAACTACCCGGATTTTCCATCCGATAAAGGGCCGGCCTTGGTGCCGTTGACCCTGTCGATATAGTGAGGATAACTCACCTCGCAATTGCCGACTGAAAGGATAAGATCAGCTGCTCTGATCACCGACACGAACTCCACCACCGAACACTACCAAAGAATCAATTCCATAAATACCAATAATCACCAAAAATACCCTTGGTAAACAAATTGGTCAACTCTTGGTCAAAGTCAAAGTCCTCAGTCAAAGTCAACCTTCTGACTGACTCTACTCACCGAGTCGACCCGTCGACTCGTCGAGTCCCTATACTCAGAACTTCCCATAACACGACTCAGCTCACCGAGTCACCTCCCGACTCACTGCTTCAAGGTTTGACCAGAAAAGATTGGGGTTCTGCGACCAGACTCGTCGAGTCTAAGAACAGACTCGCCGAGTCCAAGGCAATCTTCAACAGACTCCCCGAGTTGTTCTTCAACTCGCCGAGTTCAAGGCAATCTTCAACAGACTCACCGAGTTGTTCTTCAACTCGCCGAGTTCATGCACATATTCATACTACTCGTCGAGTGCACTCATGTGACTCGTCGAGTTCAAACGTGACATCTTCATTCAGACGATTTCAGGCCATTTCATTGCTTCCAATACATAGATCTGGACTCCTAGGGCCAGATTCACACGTAAAGTTTCCAACTTTACGTGCATGCAAGGCTCAACAAGCTCCAACCAAGCTATAAGAGGGTTTTGGGACAAAGGCACTCTCACTCAAGCCCCAAGACTGATGCTTTCTGCCCTCATGGCTCCAATACAACCTAGATCTGAAGTTACAACTTCAGATCTAACCTCTAAACCCGAAATGGATCCAACCCACGCTAAAGAAGCCCCAAAACAACCACCATGGATGACAATAAGGAAAAGACTTAAGGAGGTGACTTCTTACCCCAAAGATAAGTCTAAAACTGATGTAGACTTCAGATCCACAAGCTCTCTTGTTGCTATCCTCAACTTCCTCCAACTTCTCTTCACCAATTTCTTCCTCCAAGCTTCACTCTTCTCAACAATGGAGTCTCTCACGATTTAGGGTTTCTCTGGAACACTCAGGGAAGGTAGAGGCTGAAATGAAGGCATATTGTTCTTTAAATAGGGTGCAAACCCTGAAAATAGGGTTTCACATTCCAGTACGGACTCGCCGAGTCCATCCCTGACTCGCCGAGTCGGGTCACTTGTTCACGCGGTCCATCCGCGACTCGACTCGCCGAGTTGCCTTCCCAACTTGTCGAGTCCAAGCCTTCATTTTACACTTTTACACCCTAAATCTCTTGCTCTGGAACTTGGGATGTTACAGGCGTACTCCCCAGTATGTCAATTTAGGGCCTTTTAAGGTTTGGGCCTTGTTGGGCCATTGGAGTTTTGACTTTGGGCCATGGATAGACAAAGGGTTTTCTTGGAATTTGGTTCATGATGGTTTTTGGGACCAATTAGGACGATGGGCCATATTGGCCTTGGGATGCCCTTTAAGGAAATTACACTTTTTGAGCAAATGGGTTGGTCCTTGGTTTTGGGCCAAGTAAGAAAAGGGTAAAAAGTTCTTTTTACCCTTTAGGAAGTTGGATTATTGTGTGGGTCTCATGTTTTAGGTTATCGGGTTAATAATTAATTAAGGTTGTGTTTATTATTAGTTGGTGCGAGGTTATCCGGTTCAACGACCCGAGCAGTTATTTGGTAATCAGCGGATTGAGGTGAGTCTCCTCACTGTACTCGTGGGTCAAAGGCAACAATGTCGGCCCACTAGGTTCTGTTATGTTAAATGTCTTCTTGACTCTTGCATGGTATGTTAGGCTAGACCCATTTGTATGTTGGGCTAGGCCCATTGTATGACGGGCTAGGCCCATTTATATGTTGGGCTAGGCCCATGGATCAGGAAAGGCTAGTCCCATTGTATGTTATGTAGGTGCTAACTGTTGGATTTGGTGTCTAATCCCATAACTATAATTGGGATGTACTTGACCCGATTGTAGCATGGTCCTTTTGGGTTGCCTTCACCAGTGCAATTTGATAGGATGAACTTTTGAGAATAAGGTTATTTATGATTTATTAATATATTATAAGTATAATATATTAATATGAAATCATATTATTTAATTAGTATTGATCAAAAATTATTTTGGAATTAATTTTGTGATCAAAAGAGACTAATTAAATATATAGGGATTGATTGTGTAAATCAATGATTCTTATAGTGTGGGCTAATGATCCATGGTTATTTAGGATGGGCTAAACCAATGAGACAATCCATGGAGGTTAACCCATGTAGCCTAAGTAATATCAAAGGTTATTAGGGTTTACAAGGTGTAACCCTAGCATTTGCTACACTATAAAAGCACACCCACATGACCAAAATCGGTTGCCACAACATTCTTAGAGAGTGTGAATTGATTTTTTGCTAAATAACTTATTCTCTCAAGCCTCCTCTTGCATATTGGTGTTTGTGAACCATTAGTGGCATCACACTTGAGGTGCCCAAGCTTTCAAAGGTCAAGAACTACAAGTCCTTCTAAGAGGTAAGTCATCTAACTAGTTGTATTGTTCATTTGACAATTTGTATCCTAGTTAGGATATATGCTTTGGAAAATTGAAAATATGCATGTGTATTTAGAGAAAACATAGATCCAAAGCATTTTGGGTTGCATGTACACCATAGGAGTGTTATAGTGCTCAAAACCCAACAGTGGTATCAGAGCCTAGGATTGTTTTCTGTTATACTTGATGCTTGTCGTTTTTCAAAGTTGAAAAAATCAAATTTTTGCTCTCTGATTGATGAACTCACCGAGTCCACTGGCTGACTCGACAAGTCTACTCAGTAACATAGCAACTCGACGAGTCAGTTCATGCACTCGACGAGTTGCATGCTCTGGTTGCAGAAATTCGAGGTTTTTAGCCAGAATTGGATTAGGATCATTACCACAAAGTGTTTTGAATCATAAAATCTGTTTTTTCTTATATGGTATTTATGATCCTCTTCCAATTACAAGATAACTGTCAAAGTTTTAAGATAATTGTTGATTTATATGATAACAAAGTTGCTTGCAAATTGTTGACTTGAAGTTACATTGTTTATGAGTTTAGCTAGATCAATCTTGAATTATATGATAATTTTAGTTGTTGAAAAATTGATCTAAATGAATTTTAATGACCTCCATAACTTGTCCTCAAGTTATGGAAAATGAAAGGTCTCATCCATTAAACTGCAATTAAACTCATAAGTTATAGAAATGAAGAGTTTTGACAAGTTTCAAAACTTGCCCTCAAGTTTTGGATTTTGTAAAGTCTCATTAATGAAGATTTAATTCCAAACCCTAGAGTTTTAAAAGTTAAAATTCAACCCTTATACTTTATAATATTATAAGTTTAATATACATATATATATATATATATATATATATATATATATATATATATATATATATGTATAAGACAAGTCAGTCTTACCGTTAGTAGGCCTCATTCACGAAGCCGGTCTATAAGGGGGGTATAAGGTTGCTGCCTATAAAATGGTGGTTTAATGGGTGTCCACTCTCACCCAACGCTTCCTTGACTGGTAGAGGGTCGTTAGCCGAACGGGTAGGATAGGACAATAATTCTCCCTCATTAAAAGTATAATGATAAATAGAAAGTAACTAAACTTTTATTAAATTCTCAATCTTAGTTACTTTAGGAAAATGTGAAAATGGTGCTAATCCATTAAATTACACGTTTCACCTTGTTAAGTCGTTAGTGGAGCATGTGTGGTTAACCGGGACACTAATCTGGGACTGACAATGTGTGACAAAGGGTAGCTTGCTGTTAATCATAGATTGATGAAGCGTGTGTGGTTAACCGGCACATTGATTAGGTGATTTGTAACATTGAGTGTACCAAGCTAGTTTGCATGGTTATTCACACCTTGTTTGTGATCCTCGGCATCCCAATCACAAACTTGAAGGGCACAATCGAGATTTAAACATGCCATTGAAAAGTTCAATGAATCTCAAAGGATCTAGGAATTTCAATCCAATTAAAACTTAATAATCCATTTCGTTTTTCATGGTGGAAATTGGTAAATCGTCATTTACCTACCTTCAAATTTTTTACAATTGGAGTACGACATCCCTTTTCGGAATTGTAGAATATTGTGTTAGGTCCTAGCCTTAATATTTCATTTAGGTGTAATATTAAGGGTTATCATCTAACCTAAACTTTGTTCTTCTTTTTTTTTCAGATGTCTATCCCAAACAATGCTTCCAACCCAATCCCTTCAGGCTCTTTCTCCCTCATGAACCTATGTGGGAGGGTCATTTTCGATGGCTCAAACTTCAATGACTGGATTCGAAACATCCAAATGGCTATTCGCTATGAGGACAAAGATTATGTCCTAGATAAAGAGCTTAAGGAGATTGATGTCACCACTGCTACTCCCGAACAAATCGTTGAACATACTACTCATGAGGGGGATGCGACAAAGGTGCCGTGTCTAATGATTGCTACCATAACTGCTGAGCTGCAGAAGTCCTATGAGGACTACTATCCTTTTGAAATGTATCAAGATTTGATGGAAAGATACCATCAAAGTGCTCGGCAGGAGAGGTATGAGATCATTGCCTCCAT
Organism: Lactuca virosa; assembly: GCF_052849685.1. Classification (NCBI taxonomy): domain Eukaryota; kingdom Viridiplantae; phylum Streptophyta; class Magnoliopsida; order Asterales; family Asteraceae; genus Lactuca; species Lactuca virosa. The sequence goes on from NC_136432.1 coordinate 92,159,155, forward strand.
GATCACAACCAAAATGAAGGACAGTGAACGCATCACGACCCACTTGCAAAAGATGCAGAGATATGTGGACCACATGCTTAAATTGAATATCAATTTTGATGAAGAGTTGGCCATATATATAATTCTACACTCTTTACCTTCTTGTTATGATCAGTTTCGTATGACCTATCATATGAACAAGGAGGAGGTCACTCTTAGCAAGCTTCAAGGCCTTTTAAGGACTGCAGAAAGCAACCTGAAAGGCAAGTCGGTTGTGTCTACTCCTACTACTACTACTTCTGTCCCTGTTCTGGAAATCGGATATGGGAAGGGAAAGAAGAGGAAGGCTCCCTACAAGAGTCGCAAGGGAAAGTCTCTTGATGGATCCTCTTCAAGTGGGACCAAAGCTGGTTCTGCTAATCCCTCTTCCAATCCGAAGGATGCAGAGTGCTTCCACTGTCATGGAAAAGGGCATTGGAAATGAAGTTTCCCCAAGTACTTGCAGGACATAAAGGATGGAAAGATCAAGCCCTCCTTTGCAGGTATTTACACTATTCAGTCTAATAACTCATCACATGCTAATTCTTAGGTCCTTGATACAGGTTGTGGATTTCACATTTGTTTTGATTTGCAGGGACTAAAAAGAAGTAGGGATGTGGAGCACGGGAAGATAAACTTAATCATGGGAAATAGGAAAGTGTCGCATGTGACCAAGATTGGAGTTTATTCTTTATTGCTTAGTAATGGTTTAAATTTATATTTAAATAATTGTTGTTACTCGGCCGATATGGCGAGAAATATTATTTCCTTTCACGGTTTGTATAAACAAGGTTTTACCTTTTCTTTTAATAATGAAATTGGTGGTATTAATGCTTATTACAATGGTGTATTTTACTTTGAAGCATTACCTTGCAATGGTATATATAAAACTGTGATGGTTGTAGATAACCTTGGAAATAATGTGTTGAATATTGATTTGTCCAATGATTTAGATAAGGAATGCTTGTGGCATTGTTATCTTGGACATGTCAACAAGAAGCGCATAGCCCAACTCCAAAAGGATGCAGTCTTGGAGTCGTTCGACTTGAAGTCGGATGACACTTGCGAATCTTGTTTACTTGGAAAGATGACCAAGTCGCCCTTCACTGGTACTTGTGAAAAGGGTGAAGGTCTGTTGGATCTCATACACACTGATGTGTGTGGTCCATTCAGAACCGCCACAAGGGACACTAACCGCTTCTATGTGACTTTCAATGATGATTATAGTAGATATGGCTATATCTACTTAATCAAAAATAAGTCAGAAACCTTTAAAAAATTCAAAGAGTTTAAGCAAGAAGTGGAGAATCAATTGAGCATGAAGATAAAGATGTTGCGATCCGATCAAGGAGGAGAGTATCTTAGTATCGAGTTCCTAGACTATCTTAAGGAATATGGAATTGTTTCGCAATTGATGCCACCTAGGACACCACAGCTTAATGGTGTGGCTGAAAGGCGCAATCCAACCTTGCTAGACATTGTTCATTCCATGAAAAGTCGAGCTTCGTTACCTATCTCATTCTGGGGGTATGCCTTAGAGACTGTCCCCCATATCCTTAATCTAGTCCGTACCAAAAAGGTTTCCAAAACACCTCACGAGATGTGGACAAAGAACGTTCCCTCGTTAGACCACATCAAAGTTTGGGTTTGCGAGGCTTTCGTGAGACGCGAGACTCATGACAAGCTCAAACCTTGGAGTGAGCGATGTATTTTCATCGGCTACCCACATAAGTCCTTTGGATATCTCTTTTATAGACCGAGTGACAATGTTGTCTTCGTCGTGAGGAGAGGAGTCTTTTGTGAGAGAGAACTCATATGCCAAGGGGACAGTAAGAGGCAAATTGACCTTCAAGAGCTTCAAGATTCAAGCGGTGAAGGAACCTCAAACACTAGCAATCAACCCGAGGAGGAAACTCCAGTTGAACCAATTGACGAGTTCGTACCTCAGAGGCATTCCAGTAGAGTTAGTGTTCCACCTGTGTTATATGGTTTTCATATAACAGCTGAAGGTGATACATTTATCAGTGATAGCACACTGGTAAATTTGGATGAACCTAACAATTACAAGGAAGCCATGGCAGGCCCCGAGTCTGCAAAATGGAAAGAGGCTATGGACAGCAAGATTCAGTCCATGTATGATAATCAAGTTTGGAACTTGGTTGACAATGTACCGGGTCGTAAGACAGTCGGATACAAATGGATCTTCAAGAAGAAGACCAACATGGATGGGAAAGTACGCACATATAAGGTGCGACTAGTTGCGAAGGGCTTTACTCAAACTCATGGAGTTGACTATGATGAGACCTTCTCACCAGTAGCGAAGATTAAATCTATAAGGGTTATGTTAGCCATAGCTGCATTTCATGACTATGAAATATGGCAAATGGATGTGAAAACCACTTTCCTTAATGGGAAGTTGGTTAAAGATGTTTACATGAGTCAGCCAGAGGGTTTTGTCAATGCAAAGTACCCTAATATAGTGTGTAAGCTTGAGAAATCCCTTTATGGATTGAAACAAGCATCTCGCAGATGGAATCTTTGTTTCGATGAGAAAGTCAAAGATTTTGGTTTCTAGAGAAACGAGGATGAGTCTTGTGTATATGTCAAAGCTAGTGGGAGCATAGTGAGCTTTCTGGTATTGTATGTAGATGACATACTGCTCATAGGAAACGACATCCCAACCTTGTAGGAGGTTAAGTCCTGGCTTGGGAAGTGTTTCGCTATGAAGGACCTTGAGGAAGCTGTTTACATCCTAGGGATAAGAATATTGAGAAACAGGAGTAAAAGAATGATAGGACTTAGTCAAAGTACCTACTTGGACAAGGTGTTGAAGCGTTTTAGCATGGAGAACTCCAAGAAAAGTGACTTACCTATCCAAGACAATGCTAAACTGAGTAAGACTCAGAGTCCGATTACAGAGGCTGAGATAGCAGAGATGAGTCGAATACCATATGCTTCTGCAGTTGGCTCGATCATGTATGCTATGACTTGTACTCGCCCTGATGTGGCCTTTTCTTTGAGCATGGTCAACAGATATCAAGGGAATCCTGGTAAAGCTCATTGGACTACGGTTAAGAACATTCTTAAGTACATGCGGAGGACTAAGGACTAGGTCCTTACCCTCGGTGGGAGTGATGACTTGAGAATGACATGGTATAGTGACGCCGACTTTCAAACCGACATAGATAATTTCTGTGACATCCCCAAAATCTCAGCCAGAAAAGACCGGTTTCATTTATGCTTTTTAAACATTTTCAGAGTAAATTCTTTTGATTTAAAAGAGTTGCGGAATTTGTTCCCAAAAACAAAACATGATAAAAATAGATTTTTATCTAAACATTTCATAAAGAAATATAATTTCATTTCATAATCAAAAATCGGGATGTCATGTTCCGATACAGACCATAAAGCATAAACGATAACATTACAAGTCATTCAACAAATATATACATATACAGACTTGTAGACAAAACAACTTGATGATTCATCCATCTTATGCCCTTGCGCCACTTCCTGTAACACAAGTAAACTGAGTGGGTCAGGCTTGGGAGCCTGGTGAGCATATAGGGTTTTCAACCCACAATAAATAATTATGTTTAATTTCACCAACCAACAATAACCCGATTACCCATTCCCGTTATCCTCACTTTATGCCCCTAAAACAACAACTATTACAAGGGACCTAATCTAGGATTTTCATCGGGGCGGACATTACCGCAAAGGGGATTCCTTAGCAATAGATGTCCTAAAGGCAACCATGAGGGGGATAGAGTACACCGGTGAACACATCGTTCACAACACCTACAGGTTATGAGCCTGCTAGTGTTCCACTGGACTGTCTAGAATGAGTCAGTGGTCGTCATCCATACTCCGCTAGATGACTAGATCAACAACAACATCGAGGCCTCTCATCATTTTATTTTATCACACCCCAACTGTCTACCCATGTTCTACCCAACATATTAGTAGATAAAATATATACATTTATATACAGCTTAAAACCTGTACAAAACATCCATTCAACAACTAGTTCAAATAAACAAATAATATATAAACACGTAACACGTATTTTATAAAGAATACTTCATATCTATGTGTTAGAAGAAAAAGAATATACACTCACTTGATAAGAAAACGATTGGACAGCACCTCGTCTCCTAGAATAAACTCTTCCGATAAAACCGGGATGTTTTTCTTGAAAATCGGGCTTCTCGCGGGCAGAGTTTCGGCTCGGAAACTTTACTTCTCGGGATCTTCGGAGGTTCGGGACTCGCTTCGGGGCACGGGAATGATACCGGGGCTTCAGGATAATTCTGGCACGAAAAACGAGACAAAACGAGAGAGAGAGAGAGAGAGAGAGAGAGAGAGAGAGAAGAGAAAAAGAGCAAGAAGATCGGCTGCCCTCGCAAGGTATTTATAGGGCTGAAGCCTCGCATTACGTTGGGCGTAATGCTTCGGTACGCGGGGCGTACTCCGGATTCGTCATCGCTTACGTCATCGGGGCATTCGAGTGCGAGGCGGGTCACGCTTCGGTGTACGCTGGGCGTACTCAACTACACTGGGCGTAGTTCTGATCGGATCAGCAACTCCTTCGGATAAGCTTTGGTATGCGTGCCACGATCTTCAAAAAGTCATAACTTTCGCATACGAGCTTCGTTTTCGACGTTCTTTATATCCACGCGTAGGTGAGATTATGCTCTACAACTTTCATTTAGACTTCGTCGGCTAATTTTGACTTTATTTTTATTATAATATTTTTAGTAGGCCGGGACGGGAAAACTCCGTTATAAAATCATAACTTCTTCACCCGACGTCCGTTTTCGTCTGTCTTTTTACCGTTGCACTACTAATGATGAGATATTCAATTCTCATTTAGAAAGTTTCGGCTAAAAACCGCTCGATCTCAAATCGAGTATTCGGGCTGTATACCGCTAAGTTGAAACTTCGGAAAATCATAACTTCCTCATACGAAGTCAGATTTGGGCATTCTTTTTATGAACGCTCTCGGTTTAACGTATTCTACGACTTTCGTTTAGATCGCTAAGGCTAAATATCGCTCCAACGTAAATTTCACTTTTTACGTCATTCAGCGTTGCCGGTTCTGTCGCAAAACTTCGACAGGTCATAACTTCTTCGTTATAACTCGGATTTCAGCATTCTTTATATATTCGGAAACCTCGTTTCAACTACTACAACATTATCCATAGATATTGGCTTTATCTAACATTTCATTTTGACGCTTATTTTTATTCTTAATTAATTTAAGACACACAATTAAGCACAAAACACATAATACTCAAACAATACACATCTATTATTTCAAAATGAGTTACAAAGGTTAACCTAGACTATTACAACAACATTAATGCCTAGCCTGGAAACACGGGCGTTACAACTCTCCCCACCTTAGAATGATTCCGTCCCCGGAATCACACATCAACAAACAAATGCGGATAACGACTCATCATGTCACTCTCCGTTTCCCAGGTGAGATTTGGCCCATTCACATGTTTCCATCGGACAAGCACTAATTCGACCATCTTACGTCGTAACTTCTTAGTCTTTCGGTCAACGATTTCCTCCGGTTCTTCAATTAATCTTTTGTTCTCATCAATTCTCAACTTCGAAAGTGGAATCATGTCGGGAACTTCTCCCGTGAACTTCCTCAAATAACACACATGAAAAGTGTCATGAATTCCACTCAGTTCTTCTGGTAGTTTGAGCTTGTAAGCTTGGTTCCCAATCCTCTGAAGAACTTTAAACGGTCCAATAAACCTTGGACTTAACTTTCCCCTTTTTCCAAACCTTATAAGTCCCTTCCACGGCGAGACTTTAAGCAAAACCGAATCTCCAACTTCAAAAGTCATCGGTCGTCTTTTCTTGTCAGCGTAGCTCCTTTGACGATCCTGAGCTGCTAACATTCTCTCCTTAATTATTTTCAACTTTTCAGCAGTTTGATGGACTATCTCCAGTCCCATAAACTGCTTTTCCCCAGCCTCAAGCCAACAAGACGGCGTACGACACTTCTGTCCGTACAAAGCTTGATATGGTGCCATCTTAATGCTCGAGTGGAAACTATTATTGTAGGAAAATTCTACCAAAGTTAAGTGTTCATCCCAGTTACCTTGGAATTCCAGGGTACATGCTCTCAACATATCTTCAAGTGTTTGTATCGTTCTTTCGCTCTGACCATCAGTCTGTGGATGGTAAGCTGTACTCAAACACAACTTGGAACCCAATTCCTCTTGTAGACTTCTCCAAAATCTTGAGTTGAAACGGCTGTCACGATCTGATACAATCGTTAACGGAACACCGTGAAGCCTCAGAATTTCCTTCACGTAAGAATTCGCAAGCTTATCCATAGACCATTTCTCATTGGCTGCTATGAAATGCGCACTCTTAGTGAAGCGATCAATGACTACCCAAATCATGTCGTGACCATTCTTTGTTCTGGGCAGTTTAGTGACAAAATCCATAGCAATGTCTTCCCATTTACCCATAGGCACAGGTAAGGGTTCTAAACTCCCGTATGGTTTCTGATGTTGTGCCTTGACTCTCGCACAGGTCACACACTCCGCCACATACTTCGCAATGTCGAGCTTCATCGTCGGCCACCAGTAATAAGGTTTCAGGTCCCTATACATTTTAGTGCTACCAGGATGAATCGAGTACATGGTTTTGTGAGCTTCTTCCATTAGAAGATCTCTGACTCCTCCTGTCTTAGGTATCCAAATCCGATCTTGGAACACCTTCAGTCCATGACTGTTTACACCAAACACCAACGTTTTGCCCAAACATTCCTCCTTCCGGTCATTCTTCTCTGAAGCTTCTTCTTGAGCTTTCCTGATACTTTCCACAATCGTCGAGACAACTTCTATTTTCAACGCTCTTGGCCTTTTTCTTTCAAGATTGACTTTCCGACTGAGAGCATCAGCAACAACATTGGCTTTACCGGGGTGGTAAAGTATCTCACAGTCGTAGTCCTTAAGTAATTCTAGCCAGCGTCGTTGCCTCATATTCAATTCCTTCTGATTAAAGAGATATTGGAGACTCTTATGATCAGTGAAAAGTTTGCACTTCGAGCGATAGAGGTAATGCCTCCATATTTTCAGAGCAAATACTACCGCTGCCAACTCCAAATCATGAGTGGGGTAGTTCTTTTCATGCTCTTTCAGCTGTCGAGACGCATATGCTATCACCTTTTCTCTTTGAGTCAACACACAACCCAATCCAACACCAGACGCATCGCTATAGACAGCGAAGTCTTCGACTCCATCAGGTAGAGAAAGTATCGGTGCCTCACATAGCTTCTTCTTTAACAACTCGAATGCTTCTTTGTGTTTATCACTCCAAGCATAAGTAGCTCCTTTATGGGTCAAAGCTGTTAATGGACTAGCGATCGAAGAAAAGCCTTGGATAAACCTTCGGTAGTATCCGGCTAATCCCAAAAAGCTTCGGACCTCCGTGGGACTTTTTGGTTGTTCCCACTTCATCACAGCTTCGATCTTTGCTGGATCAACCATTATTCCTTCTTGGTTGACCACATGACCCAAGAATTGGACTTCTCGGATCCAAAAATCACATTTGGAGAACTTAGCATATAGATTCTCCTTCTTCAAGACTTCTAACACTTCGCGGAAGTGTTTTCCATGCTCCTTTTGGCTTTTCGAATAAACCAGAATGTCATCTATGAACACTATCACAGATTTATCGAGGAACGGATTACAAACCCTGTTCATTAAATCCATGAATGCTGCTGGAGCATTGGTTAGTCCGAACGACATAACCAAAAACTCGTAGTATCCATATCGTGTTCTGAATGCAGTCTTCTCGATATCCTGCTCTCTCACCTTCAGTTGATGATATCCTGACCTTAGGTCGATCTTTGAAAAATAACTTGAACCTTGTAGTTGATCGAACAGGTCATCAATCCTTGGCAACGGATATCTATTCTTTATTGTTGCCTTGTTCAGCTCTCTGTAATCGATGCAAATTCTCATACTCCCGTCCTTTTTCTTTACAAATAACACCGGGGCTCCCCAGGGTGATAACTAGGTCGGATAAAACCTTTGTCCAATAACTCCTGAAGTTGTGTCATAAGCTCTTTCATCTCTGTTGGTGCTAATCGGTAAGGTACTTTCGCTATTGGTGTGGTCCCTGGTAACAAGTCAATACATAATTCTACTTGTCGATCAGGCGGTTATCCGGGAAGATCTTCGGGAAATACTTCTAGATACTCACACACGACAGGAATGCTCTTCATCTCCTTTTTCTCCTTCTTTGCGTCAATCACGAATGCCAAATATGATGTACATCCTTTGGCCAAACACTTTCTGGCTTTCATTAGAGAAATGATACCAGAATTTACCCTGCGTTTGTCCCCGTACACCATAAATGACTCTTTCCCAGGCGGGTCTACTTTTACTATCTTCTTTCGGCACAAAATTTCAGCGTCATTGGCGCTAAGCCAATCCATTCCCAACACGATGTCGAAACCGTTAAGTTCGATAGGCAATAATTCCTCGTGGAACTTATTCCCATTTAGGTCGATTAAGATGTTTTTCATACGATGGCTAACAGGTACAAACTTGCCACTAGCAACTTCGACTAATAAAGCATTATCTAGTCTATCGACAGGCAAAGCTAGTTTTCTACCAAATTCATGCGAAATAAAGGAGTAGTTGGCTCCAGAATCAAATAAAATTTGGGCAGGCAATTTGTTTACGAGAAAGGTACCTGAAGCGACATCGGCTTCTTCTTTAGCAGCTTCCAGTGTCATCTGAAAGGCTCTCGCTTTTGGCTTTGGGGGAATGTTGGGTTTTGCTGCCTCCTTCTTCTTCGGGAAATCCCTCGAGATGTGCCCCTCCTCACCACACCCGTAACAAACTTTCTTGGTGAGGGTACATTCGTTGGCATAGTGCCCTGGCTTTCCACATTTGAAGCATGTGGTTTCCCCGCCACATTTCCCATGATGCTTCTTCTTGCATTTGTCGCCCCATTTCGCTTCGCCTCCTCCACCTCCTCTCGAACTAGACTTCGAGAATTTACCCTTTTTGCTGGACCCCGAGGGTCCATCGATTTTTCTCTTTTCACCAACCTCTGACCTTTCCAGACCCTTCTCCCTGATCTGGGTCTCAACATTTATGGCAGCCCAGATGGCGGCTTTCAACGTGGTTGCTTGTTTAACCATTGGACCATAGTCTGCTGCTAGTCCGAGGGCAAACTTATTGACCTTTGAGAGTTATGTTGGAACTAGGTATGGGATAAGCTTCATTTTCTCCGTGAAACTTGCAGCGTATTCGGTAACGCTCATTTTTTCCTTTTTCAAATTCTGAAACTCATTATTGATTTCCAGAAGGTCCTGCTCGGAGCAGTATTGCAGTTTCAGTTGTTCCACAAAATCTTCCCAAGACATCTTGCTCGCTTCTCCCTTGGGCATAGAGTCAGCTAACAGCTTCCACCAACTCAACACGCCAGATTTCAACAAAGGGATCGCAAGAGCGGTCTTCTGCCTGTTGCTGCATTCGCAACTTTCAAACATTGTCTCCATTTCGGAGATCCAATCCATAATTTGCACCGGCGTCGGGCTTCCGGATAGACACGGTGGCTTAGACGCCATAAAATCCTTGTATTTACATCCTCTCCCATCATTTCCTCCATTGCGATTTTCTTGTCTAACAATTGGTGGGTTGGCTTGACCAATGGTACCACTGAAGTTTTCACCTTCCGACGGCCCTCCATTCACTTCAGGCTCCTCTACTTGGATTGAAATTTCTTCACGATTTTGTTGAAGCAGACATCTAGTTTATTCCATCTGACGATCCAACATCGCCTGAATCATCAATTGTACACCAGCCATTGTCACTGGCTCAGGTGCTGCTGCTACAATAGGTATTTGCTCGATTACAGGTGGTCGATTCCTATTTTCGTTTGCGTTTCCAGCGCCGCTTCTTGTTCTTGCCATCGTTGATCTATACACCGAACAAGGTGAATTTAGATCGTCCTTCACGATAGATAATTATCCAAATCACTCCGAAATGTTTATATGCTAGTTCTAATACCGTCGTCACACGCTTAGAATCCTAAACACATAAGGTTTCCAGATCCGGTCGGCAACAGACCATAGATCCGAACAAATAATATCATATATGGCAAGCATATAACATTTAGCACATAAAAGCATTTTAGGCAATTTTCCTAAAATAAACTAGTGCTCACACCTCACAATCATCGCTTAGCATTCTAAGTTTAAGTCTAGAAATCCTACAAATTCCTAGTTCGCTTAAACTAATGCTCTGATACCAACTGTGACATCCCAAAAATCTCGGCCAGAAAAGACCGGTTTCATTTATGCTTTTTAAACATTTTCAGAGTAAATTCTTTTGATTTAAAAGAGTTGCGGAATTTGTTCCCAAAAACAAAACATGATAAAAATAGATTTTTATCTAAACATTTCATAAAGAAATATAATTTCATTTCATAATCAAAAATCGGGATGTCATGTTCCGATACAGACCATAAAGCATAAACGATAACATTACAAGTCATTCAACAAATATATACATATACAGACTTGTAGACAAAACAACTTGATGATTCATCCATCTTATGCCCTTGCGCCACTTCCTGTAATACAAGTAAACTGAGTGGGTCAGGCTTGGGAGCCTGGTGAGCATATAGGGTTTTCAACCCACAATAAATAATTATGTTTAATTTCACCAACCAACAATAACCCGATTACCCATTCCCGTTATCCTCACTTTATGTCGCTAAAACAACAACTATTACAAGGGACCTAATCTAGGATTTTCATCGGGACGGACATTACCGCAAAGGGGCTTCCTTAGCAATAGATGTCCTAAAGGCAACCATGAGGGGGATAGAGTACACCGGTGAACACATCGTTCACAACACCTACAGGTTATGAGCCTGCTAGTGTTCCACTGGACTGTCTAGAATGAGTCAGTGGTCGTCATCCATACTCCGCTAGATGACTAGATCAACAACAACATCGAGGCCTCTCATCATTTTATTTTATCACACCCCAACTGTCTACCCATGTTTTACCCAACATATTAGTAGATAAAATATATACATTTATATACAGCTTAAAACCTGTACAAAACATCCATTCAACAACTAGTTCAAATAAACAAATAATATATAAACACGTAACACGTATTTTATAAAGAATACTTCATATCTATGTGTTAGAAGAAAAAGAATATACACTCACTTGATAAGAAAACGATTGGACAGCACCTCGTCTCCTAGAATAAACTCTTCCGATAAAACCGGGATGTTTTTCTTGAAAACCGGGCTTCTCGCGGGCAGAGTTTCGGCTCGGAAACTTTACTTCTCGGGATCTTCGGAGCTTCGGGACTCGCTTCGGGGCTCGGGAATGATATCGGGGCTTCAGGATAATTCTGCCACGAAAAACGAGACAAAACGAGAGAGAGAGAGAGAGAAGAGAAAAAGAGCAAGAAGATCGGCTGCCCTCGCAAGGTATTTATAGGGCTGAAGCCTCGCATTACGCTGGACGTAATGCTTCGGTACGCGGGGCGTACTCCGGATTCGTCATCGCTTACGTCATCGGGGCACTCGAGTGCGAGGCGGGTCACGCTTCGGTGTACGCTGGGTGTACTCAACTACGCTGGGCGTAGTTCGGATCGGATCAGCAACTCCTTCGGATAAGCTTTGGTATGCGTGCCACGATCTTCAAAAATTCATAACTTTCGCATACGAGCTCCGTTTTCGACGTTCTTTATATCCACGTGTAGGTGAGATTATGATCTACAACTTTCATTTAGACTCCGTCGGCTAATTTTGACTTTATTTTTATTATATTATTTTTAGTAGGCCGGGACGGGAAAACTCCGTTATAAAATCATAACTTCTTCACCCGACGTCCGTTTTCGTCTGTCTTTTTACCGTTGCACTACTAATGATGAGATATTCAATTCTCATTTAGAAAGTTTCGGCTAAAAACCTCTCGATCTCAAATCGAGTATTCGGGCTGTATACCGCTAAGTTGAAACTTCGGAAAATCATAACTTCCTCATACGAAGTCAGATTTGGGCATTCTTTTTATGAACGCTCTCGGTTTAACGTATTCTACGACTTTCGTTTAGATAGCTAAGGCTAAATATCGCTCCAACGTAAATTTCACTTTTTACGTCATTCAGCGTTGCCGGTTCTGTCGCAAAACTTCGACAGGTCATAACTTCTTCGTTATAACTCGGATTTCAGCATTCTTTATATATTCGGAAACCTCGTTTCAACTACTACAACATTATCCATAGATATTGGCTTTATCTAACATTTCATTTTGACGCTTATTTTTATTCTTAATTAATTTAAGACACACAATTAAGCACAAAACACATAATACTCAAACAATACACATCTATTATTTCAAAATGAGTTACAAAGGTTAACCTAGACTATTACAACAACATTAATGCCTAGCCTGGAAACACGGGCGTTACAATTTCCGCTCTCAGTCGGGCTGGGTGTTTATCCGGAATGGATGAGCAGTGACATGGAAAAGTTCCAATCAGGATACTGTTGCTGATTCAACGTGCGAATCAGAGTACATAGCAGCAAGCAAAGCATCAAAGGAGACGCTATGGTTGAAAAACTTCAGACCTTGGAGTAATACCATCCATAAAGGAGCCTATGCAGATATTCTGCGATAATGAAGGGGCGGTTGCCTTAACCAAGGAACCGAGAGATCATGGTAGATCCAGGCATATCGACAGAAAGTACCACTTCATAAGACATCAAGTAGAAGAAGGACACCTCGTGGTAAAGGGGATATCGTCAGAGGACAACCCAGCAGATACCCTTACAAAGGGACTGACTAGGGTTAAGCACGTGCACCATGCAAGGGGCACTGGGCTAACGGACGATATTAGTTTTAGTGATTAGATAAATAGAAACTTGTAATATCTAAATTGTAATTGACATTTGATGATTAAATATAACGAGTTTTTATTTATAATTAAAGTTACTGTATTGTGTCAATTATTTACTATTGTTTCACTTTGCATGTTTTGACTTCCAGAATAATAAGATTATTCAAACCATCCACAGTCGATCATACTTTGGAAGTAGGTAATGAGGCTAGACTGTCATGAGTTGGCTTGTAGATTGTCTAAGGCGTTAGACATAGCAAGAGTATGCTACACCATTCACGAGTGCTCCTGAAATAAGATTTGAGTATTGGATTCAACCCGCGTTCACCTGATTTACTTCATGGAATTTATCACGAGTAATTGTGAGACGATAATATCATATAGTCTTCAAACCAAGATATGTGAGTTGTTGACTACGGGTTGGTTGTGCATTGATGGCATGAAAACGCATCAGTAACTTGATGTTATAAAACATGTCGTTATGCATGATTTGATGAGTAGTTAGTACAAGCATATAATGTCGAAGTTTATCTGTTCCTTTTATCCTAAGAAGATTAAAAGCGATATCTTAGGCCCCTCGATGATTCTGCTTTGACTATGTGTCGGGCCCGGTCAAAACTAAATTGATGTGTTCAGTTATGTTCTATGTCAGACGAATCGGAAATCGGGAAACAAATTGCAGGACAATAAGTATGACTATGTTCCATGTGTTTGTCCGAATAGATATCTTCGGAACAGAGGAATATATGATCCCTTATCTGAAGGACACGTCACTGTCTAGGTCATAGTTCGATAGCGGCTTTTAAAAGCTTACGATTGCTAAGTCGGATCCTGAAGTCGCATTAGCAGCTATAGTTATTAGACTTATCCAAGTGGGAGACTGTTGGATTTAGTTTCTAAGCCCATAACTATAACTGGGATGTACTTGACCCGATTGTAGCATGGTCCTTTTGGGTTGCCTTCGCCAGTGTAATTTGATAGGATGAACTTTTGAGAATAAGGTTATTTATGATTTATTAATATATTATAAGTATAATATATTAATATGAAATCATATTATATATTTATTATTGATCAAGAATTATTTTGGAATTAATTTTGTGATCAAAAGAGACTAATTAAATATATGGGGATTGATTGTGTAAATCAATGATTCTTATATTGTGGGCTAATGAGCCATGGTTATTTAGGATGGGCTAAACCAATGAGACAATCCATGGATAGTCCATGGAGGTTAACCCATGGAGCCTAAGTAATATGAAAGGTCATTAGGGTTTACAAGGTGTAACCCTAGCATTTGCTACACTATAAAAGCACACCCTCATGACCAAAATCGGTTGCCACAACATTCTTGGAGAGTGTGAACTGATATTGTGCTAAATAACTTATTATCTCAAGCCTCCTCTTGCATATTGGTGTTTGTGAACCATTAGAGGCATCACACTTGAGGTGCTCAAGCATTCAAAGGTCAAGAACTACAAGTCCTTCTAAGAGGTAAGTCATCTAACTAGTTGTATTGTTCATTTGACAATTTGTATGCTAGTTAGGATATATACTTTGAAAAATTGAAAATATGCATGTATAATTAGAGAAAACATAGATCCAAAGCATTTAGGGTTGCATGTGCACCATAGGGGTGTTATAGTGCTCAAAACCCAACACTAATTGTCTTTGTGACTTTTGCATTTGTATGATGGGGATGGGCCCATTGGTTTGGTAGGGCTAGGCCTACTATGGTGGGTTAGGCCCAATATGCGGGTTGGGCCCAATATGAGGGCTAAGACCAATGGTATGCATGGTATGTGGTATTTTAGGGATCTCACTAAGCTTTGTGCTTACGGTTTTATGGTTATGTTTTCAAGTACTTCCGGTTCGAAAGGGAAGGGCCCAGTTTGATCGCAACGCATTCACTCATGTTTCCGCATTGTGATGATTTTGGGATTGTACTCTGATAACTTTTTATTATGAAATAATTTTAAATGTTTGAATGAAAGATAATTGGTGTTTTGATTGAATTAAAAATGAAATTTTTACCTTACAATTTTTGGGACGTTATACACATAATATCAATTATTAGTGTCACCTAAAGTATTACATACTCAAGTGAAAGATGGAAAAATAAATAGTTCTATCATATAGATATATGAAGTCTTGGTCAAGTCAGACTTCCTCAACTTGGTGAGATAAGAAGAGCAGTTCCTCTTTTAATATACAGTTTCTTTCACGGTAGATACAATATTAATCATTTAGGTTCTTTCTTGATTTTTGGGTTTATGTTATATTTCCCTGATATGAACTATAGGTTTATTTGAGTGCACAATCTCTCAGATCTTCCTTTATTTAATGATTGAACAGGTTTGAAGCACATTCTGGTGTTCATAATGAATATCTGTTTTACTTGATGAAGCATCTTATATGTTTCATAATTACCCAAGACTTTCTGCAAGTCAAGGTTAGTTACTCCAGTATGATGTGAGACACATCAATATCATCACAATAGTACTTCCATCAAAGTATCATGATCAGAATGACTTGTTTGTAGAGTTTATTCAGGTACGGGATCTTTCGGTATATATAATTTATTTTTATCCTTAAGGAAGAACCCCCAATGTATTATACAAGTCAAATAAATTATAACCATCAAATGTTACTGTCTGTTGAAACTAAAAAAGATAGAGGTTTTTCAGGACGTGTGAGTATCAGCATTTATATACATAATTTAACAAAATTTCATTTAGTATTTTAAATATCAAGTCTTTAAAAATTAATACCTTTTATTGTTTCTAAAACACTAATTCACTAAAGTCTAGGATCCAAGTAACAAAACAAGTAAATGGTTAGGTGACATTCATCCCATCAACTTAATCAAACTCGGTAGGTAGCGATTACCATTTGCATAAGATATGTAACTCCTAGATAATGGGATCCCAAACAACCATTACTTATTTTGGCATGTGTGATCTCATCTATGCCCCGGACCTCTCAGGTTTAGGTGACCTTTATCACACAGGATTGTGATCAAGACTTCTTACTTGAAGCAACTTGCAGTATTGCAACTAACCAGTGACAAGGTGGCCCTTTAGTCACTAGAAACTACAAAACTACCCCGAACATCATAAGACAATCCTCGTGGTTAGGTGACCCATCATCCACTAAGACCATACAAATGATACTAAGTGTTCTTCAAAAGGGCGGCAATGACTTGCATTTTTAAGAAAACGTTTTATATATGTTTTACAAATATAGTTATAAAAAACATGGTCTAATGAATATTGCATGCATCCAACAATTCATGTACCCTTTTGTAAAAATCATATCACTTGTTATAAGGTTCTTTAGGTACCAAATAAAACTTTATTTTATTTACCATTAGCCACAATCAATTATAAACCAAAATCCAATATTTTAAAGTTTAGTCATAGAGCGGTTTTAAAAACCGGTAATAGTCTTAATAAAACTTCATTTTATACTTAAGACTTGAAGTTTTGGATGAGTTCTAAAATCACAATTTTAAATCTCATTTTAACAATAAAAAACTTATGACTTCATGAATTTGTAGAATAAACTCATTTTATTTTGTAAACTCAATTTTATGCATCTTATGATAAAAGTTATATTTTGATAAACCAAAACTTAAGTGATGATGCTTATATTTTAAATCTCATTTGGTATTCATAAAATATAATATCAGCATGTTGCGTTATGTTTAAAAAACTAATATCATATATTAAGTATAATGCAAAAATAATCATTAGTTTTATTATTTTACTTATAACGTTATAACCCGATTTTAGTGTTTTTATTAAAAAAACTTCTTATTTGTTATAAATACATGGAGTTTATATAATTTTTAAACACCTTTTAAACCATTTTAAATATTTTAAAGTTGGCTATCTTTAAGTTTTAAAATAAAATTATTTTTAACAAAAAATTGATTTTTAACCGGTAATCGGTAAAAACGTTTTGAGTAAATTACATGAATAGTCCCTATGGTTTGGGTTAATTTGCACATTTGGTCCCTAACTTATTTTTTTAACTCGTAAGGTCCCTACTGTTTGTTTTTGTTACATGTTTGGTCCCTACTGTTTCTTATTGTTACGCGCTTGGTCCCCGTCTTACCTAAAAAGACAATTATTTAAATAGAGAAAAATGGTAGGATAGGTAAGATAATGCGAGTGGGTGGCGTTGGGGGTGTGTTTATTTAAATAAATTAAAAAAATCAAGGGAAAATAGTCTTTTTAGGTAAGACGGGGACCAAGCACGTAACAAAAACAAACAGTAGGGACCTTCCGAGTTAAAAAAAATAAGTTAGAAACCAAACGCTAAAATTACCCTAAACCATAGGGACCATTCGTGTAATTTACTCAAACGTTTTTATAAATATCCATTTATAAACATATTATGTTATCTTTTAAATATTTTTTACCAAAACTCCAAGTGATACTATCTTATGTTAAAATGTTATTTGACATGTAAAAATTATTTTCATACATAAATCACAACATACAACAACATAAAATAAACATCACATGCATACATTAAAATGTGAATAAACCAAGCCATATCTAGTAATAATTTTTATGAGTCATCACAATAATTATTAAGTCTTTCCTAAAGGACTTAAGGGACACTTCAAAAGGTCTTCAAGCTCCCACTTGCTAAGACAATTCTTTCTTGCAAAAGAACTTCAAGTATTGATGTGGTAAAGGTTGTAGCAGTTAAACCATTAAGACTATAATTAAGCCCTAAACGAAGAGTAGAAGCTCATGGTTGTTACATTTAAAAAAAATACAACTAGTCTTACTAATTTATTACAACAAATTAACAAATGAAAAAAATACATATTTATCTATTACATCTTATGAATAAACAAATATCAACCAAACATAACACAAATGTCCAAATGGCTTGTTTATACATAACAACATATCAAATATAACAACAAACAACTCTTTGTTTTTTTCTAAGGCAACTTTTATATAACCAAAATGTATGAAAAATGGTTATATATATATATATATATATATATATATATATATATATATATATATATATATATAATTTTAAACTACAAGTTGCCAAAGAAGATAAATACGGATATTTCTTAACCAAAATAAATCCATGCTTGTTTTCCAAAAACCAAAAATTCTCAAACATAAAAAATCATTCTAACATATAAAAGATGGCTCTGATACCATTGATGGGTTTTGATATAAAATATAAGTGTACTTTTCATAAAAACAGGTCAATAGAAGCTTTAAAAATAAGAAGTTCATTTTGGAGTTTATAACAAAACCAAACCATCTAGGATCCATTTATAGATGTTAGAATGATATTAAAACAATCATAGAGTGTTTTAGAATGACAATATTTGGAGTCTTTGAACCCACTTGATTTTGGGGTGTTGATGAAGTTAGAAAAATCAAAGAGTTTGATTTTCTCTACAAGTATCCACCATCAAGATTAAGACACTTGTAATGTTAGTTCCTTCTTGTATTCTTGAGTGTCTTAATCCTTTAAGTACTTAACTCAAATAAACACTAAAGGAGACAACTCAAGAGGGCTTTTAATGATAAAACTAGCTTCAAAATAGAGAGAGATGAAAGGAAGAAAGAGGATTCGACCACTAGAAGAAATAGTTGAAAAACTAGCCAAAAAATGCAAGCACATGCATCCTTTTTATACTCTCATGCAAGACATACATTTAGATTATAATAACATAAAGTATTTGTAGCATTTTAGAAGCATGGGATACATAAGAAAAAAGTTGAAAAACAACCTCTTCTGTTATAAAAATGATTTTGGCCATGCTTAAGAAGAAGACAAAAATTGTCTAGCTAGTTTATTAACCATGGTATGTTAACTCATTAACTTAATCATGGTTAACCAAAGTTTCCAAAACTTTGTACACGACTTAATCGAATCATACCATATGATATAATAACTAGTTATACTCTATTTAATTATTATTTTCATAAAACAATAATTATTCCCTAAATAAATACAAGAATAGATATTACTTATTAATAATTATATTAAGAATAAATATACAAAATGTGCCAACTTGATAACGGTGTGACCCTATAGGATCATATATTATTAGCAATATCACTCAATAATGATTCTTGGGCATATAGATTCAACAATAATCACTCTCTCATTCACACTACTCTTGTTACCCTAATCTTATCATAACCTCCAACGCAAAACCTACCAACACCATCGTCAATTTAACATCACACATGACACCATCATCAGCCTTCACTCCACCCTAGTGTCATCATCGTCGGACCTCACCATCACTAGAAACCACCAAGTTTTCAATGCTAAACCATCACTACTACAATCCATGGATGTACCAAAAGTTCCACCGTTTACCGCGCTTCTCCTACAGTGAAAAATCCATAAATTTTATCCGTTAGGGTCATCACGATCATACCATTAGCAACAAAAATCCTTTTTACTATTTTGTAAGTTTTTGTCTTTGACTTTCAGTCTGTAAATCAAGAAAGGTATTTGCATGACTGTTCTATTGCAAGTTTTCCAACTTCAAAATGAATATGGTTGCTCTCACACTCTCCAGTCTCCATGCATGTAATAATCAAGGAAATATGAATAAAAAACTTGTTTTATTTTCTTTTTCATTTTGCTATCCGAATTTATTTCATCTTGAATACCTATTGCATATTATACTACAAACTACATTATTAGTTTTTTACTTGTTACCCATGGTTGGGTTTTATTATTGTCTTTAGGTTTAGATTATCGGGGAAGTAAAAGCATGAGAAATCTTCGATAGCAGAGGCAACCCTTTCGAGGTTTTTTTCTTTGTAGATATGTTTACTCTATAATCATATTTGACCATTGTTCTTATGAATTAATATTATTTATCAATGTCCAATCATTGATCTCTATTCTGATTATTAATTTGACGTTAGTGTTAGGTTTTGGTTTATAACAGTTACTTAGGGCTTATGGTATTACCATAAGCCATATTTGTGACTTATGTGGCATATGGTAGTGATTTGGAGACCATCCTAAACTTAATGTGCACACCATAAAGTGGTGAAATGTGGTATGCATCGCATAAGACCAGACTCAATCATTTTCTTTCTCTCTCTTTGTCTCTCTATATATCTTTACATTTTAATTAATTAAAAAATTATTAAATAATTAAAAAATAGAGGGACATAATGATGTGTATTAGTGAGTATTTTATAGTGGTGTGGTTTAAATGTGATGATGATATGATGCTTAGATGACAACATTTTTAGTGTGGTGGTGTGGTGGGTATACCAAATGGTCTTATCACTATTTTATGTAAGCGTGAACATGGTACAATAGTGATTCTTTTTCTTCTAAACCGTGTACCGTACCAACTGTAGTTGGTATAAACATTTTGCTACTAGTACTGTACCAAGTATACTTGGTACCAATATGTTTGGATACCAACAATGTTTTTTGTACAAATTGGTAATGGTATATGCCAACTTCTATTAATTTTATGTTGTAAGATTTATGTATAAGCTAATTTATAAGGTAATTTTAATGATTAATAAAGAAATTAATTATGTAATTCTTTTAATTTAATAAACAATTCTGGTGCACAGATCCCATGGAAGTAAAAGAGGCCGTCTTTATGTTTTTTGTCACACCCCAAAACCGGAACGGCGGAAACGTTCAGGGGTGGAGGACGTCATGTTTAGTATCACGAGATATGTATATGGTAAGCAAGTAATGAACAACCATTTCATTTAGAAAGAAAGTGTTTACAATGTGTGTGTTCACAAAACATAGAATTCATAAACAAATAACAAAACAAGACTTGAAGCTATAATGCTTCATCTTCTGAATCCCCAGCACGAGCACCTGTCTAATAGTCTCCTGAGAATACAAGTTATTTGAAAGAGTTGATCAGCAATTAAGCTGGTGATTTCATAAGATATTAGTGATGTGAGTAAGCTGTAAAATGTGGTTGAAAATGAATATGTAAAAGTGGTGTAAGCTGTAAGTTCTGTTTTGAAAAGTTCGCCTGTTCCTCTAGAAAATCCTATATTTCCTACTTTGATGAAAGTTAAGTAAAATGACACTACAAGCCTTTCTATGAGTACTAAGTGGGTACAAATTATATAAGACTCGGAGTAAACAAACAATCGATTGTGCGCATCTGCCCTAAGCTTACAACCCAACGAGGAACAGAAAGTAAGGCGGATAGCACACATCCCATTGGTTGTTAGATCGTTGTCATATATAACCCTGGTGTATTCACTTGTTACTCATGGAGTTAATTGTAATGGTTCCTTTATATCTAATGAAAAGTTCTTTTAAGAAAACCCTCATTTCTTAATATAAAATGGTGACCACAGTGACTACTTTTATAATAGCTTAGTTTATACTGCTATATATAATCTAATATCGAATAGAAAGTTAATTGAGTGAATCTGCCCTAAGCCCACAACCCAACGAGGAACAGGAAGTAAGGCGGAAAACACACATCTAACTACCTATTGGGTATTAGTTTTATATATAAACACGGTGTATAAACTAAGGTATTATAAAGTTACTCACCTAAAGTCTTTAAAATTTAACTGGTTTAATAAAATGGATTAAACCCTTTACTGGGAAGTTTCTAGTTTTGTATACCAAAAGTACTGATTTTGGGAAAGTATGTTTTGTACTAGAAAAACTGTGCTTGACTCTGTGTTCTATAACCTGACCCATACCTGGTACCCTTATGATGACTTAATGTATACTACGCATACATATATATAGAATCGGGTAGATAATAGATTGGGTGAATCCGTTCCAAGCCCACAACCCAACGAGGAACAGGAAATGAAGCGGAGAGTACACATCCTATTAGCTGTCGGACCCTATTGGTATATATGTATCCCGTGATGTATACATTAAGGAATCATAAGACTAGCATTATGGTCCTATCCTTTAATTGTATCCTTCTACCAAGGCATTTTCTGTTCTGTGCTAGACTCGACTGTTCCAATTGTCGTTTGTAAAAATGTATTATTTCCCTAGTTTATAACTTAAAAATAGATTGAGTTAACTTTCAAGCGGTACTGGCACTTTATGAAAGTATTGGGAAATGAAGTACACAGCTGTCGTGTATAATGACAAGCGGATGTACTAATAACCTAAAAACATATTTGTTTTATTATGGTCATAATGTGAAGGCTAGAACCCTTACTATACGCTCTCCCTGTCGGGAGATTAGGGGAACTAAACACGACCTCTGCAAATTCTTGCAATCCGTGTAATTCACATTAAAGTTATATGATCATGTATACCCAATATAACTATCACCTTTTGTTAAAACAATGCGTTAGTGATTCATTGGTATAATTAGATCCTGTACTGTGTGTTCTCATGCTATAGCAACCTTACTTGTTTGTTCTGTTTGTTTCTCTTTATTGTGTGTTCTCTCTGTATGGTATTGTTTGATTCTCTTCACTATGTTCTGTATGGTATTGTTTGATTCTCTTCACTGTGTGTTTGACCCATGTAAGAACTGACTCTTTGTGTGCTTCATTGAACTAGAAGTAATGAATAGCATTCTCCTAAACTATACCTATTATAGTTTACTAATGTTCTACGTGGACTGTTATTGAAAAGACTCATTTATCTACTAAGTTATGCTTGTACTTTAAAAATAGAGTTTTGTATAACTAAAAAGTAACATAACTTTAAAAGAGTTTTGAAATGTTTTGGCAACTTATAAATGACATAAGTAACATTTTGAAAGATGTTTATAACAAATATTTACACAATTATCATTGTGTTCACCTTGTATTCCCCCCCTTAAAACAGTTAAAAGCAGTTAAAAGATTCATTACGGGGTATGAACTCACCTGATGTGGGTGATTCAATCGGGTATGCGTGTAAGGATGAGAAGTTCCACGAATGATGTCCCGAGACACAATAAGTCCTAAATGACATATAAGGACACATATTGACATGAATATAGTGTTTATAAACAACTATATGAAAGGAAACGCCTTCCGGGACTAGGAAACACCTTGATCAAGTGCTGGAATCACATGTGATTCATCAAAGGATAGTGGAATGGCACTAATAGGTGTTTACTACTTTGGGACCAACTCCATTGGAGTTTACGGTCGTAAACCCATGAGTTTACGGTCGTAAACTCATGGTCCTCCTACCATTTTGTGATTTGAAGTCCTACAAGTCATAATGAAGCATCCTAACTTCAAGTCTAGGCCTTAGGAAGTGATTGTGGCATCTTTTCACCCCTAAATGGAGTTTACGGCCCATGGACCACTTCTCCATGTGTTTGCGGCCGTAATCCCATATGGATGATGGTATTTTGATGTTTTCAAGTATTTAGCACATCAAGGTAAGGGTCTAGGTTAGTTTCCAAGCATAAGGAAGGAAATTAGGGCAACATTGCACCCTAAAAGGGAGTTTACGGCCTTGGGTGTTCCTGGGCCGTAAACTCTCTTCCAACCCTTTAATCTTGATGTTTCTAAAGTCTAAAAATGTTTAATCTTGTGTATAACAAGTTAGAACAAGAGTACTTACGATAAAGGGGCTTGAATGGTCGGTTTTGGCCAAGAACACTAGTGTTTCTTGAAAATCTAAGAAAACATGATTTTTATGGATGAAATCATGAGAGAATGCTAGATTAAGAGGTGAATCAACTAATCAAGGAAGAATACTTACTAGTTTTGAGGATCTAAGGTGAAGATCGGGATGATAGTTGAGAGAGAATGAGGAAAATCGGCCAAGGAATGGAATAATGACTAGAAATGGCCAAGACTTACCCATAAGCACTTGAGTTTACGGCCACATGAGTTTACGGCCGTAAACTCATGGTCTTGTGGCCGTGAACTCATTTAGATGAGGTTAATGTTCGTTTTGCTACACCGTGGTTCTAGCAGGTACTTTCTAACACTTATTCCTTAAGTGTATTAGGCTCAAAACTCCTTAGAATGACCTTTAACCGGGCTGGAACTTCGTACTAATGAATTTGACACTCAGTTGAGTTGACTGACTGAGCTTATAAAATAAAAAATTTCGGGTTGTCACATTTTTTAAGGATAAATTTGATAGATTCACAGTCTCCAATCTTGGGGCTCCTAATCCTCGGTTTGCATCCCTAAATTATGAGGCTCGTTCTTTGTTGGAAAATGATGTCACGATAAAGGATATCAAAAATGTAGTTTGGGAGTGTAGTGGAGATAGATTGTCAGGTTCAAACGGATTTTCTTTTAAATTTTAAGTAGTTATAGATGCTTTTGCAAGATGATAATGTCGGCTATGTTCAACATTTCTTTATTTCTGGGGTTTTTCCTATGGGGTGTAATCCCCAAGATCAAAAACCCGTTAGTAAATAAGGATTTTTGGCCCATCTCACTCACTGGTGTGCAATATAAAATTATCACAAAAATTCTAGCCTTGCATATCGTTAAAGTAATTGGTAGTGTGATTTCAAAAGAGCATACTACTTTCGTCAAAGGAAGACAAATACTAGATGAACCCCTTATACTTAGCGAAATTATTGAGTAGTATAAAAAGAAAAAGCGTAATCTTCTTATTTGTAAAGTATACTTTGAGAAATTATTTGAATCTTTGAGCTAGGAATATCTTGATTGGGTTATGGGAGCCCTCAGTTTCGGTGATAAATGTTGAAATTGGATACGTTCTTGTCTTTCATCTGCCAAGGCTTCCATTCTTGTGAATGGAAATCCTACATCAAAGCTTTTGCTATACATAGGTCTTAGGAAAGGTGATCCATTATCCCTTTTTTTGTTCATTTTGGAAATAAAGGGGATGCATGTTATGATTCAAGATGCCATAGCTAATTATTATATTTGGGGTGTCAAGGTGGAGAGATAAGGATTTTGCCTATCTCATCTAATATATGCAGGTGACGTTGTCTTTATCGCATACTGGGTTCAAATGAGGTAGAACACATATCTCAACTTCTCGAAGAGTTATATTGTCTTTCTGGGTTAAAACGTTATATATAAAAATCCAATTTATATGGAGTAGGGGTGGATTAGAGTGTTGTATACGATGTAGCATCTAGGTTTGGTTGTTCGCAGGTAAACTACCTTTTACCTATCTTGGTTTACCCATTGGGTTGAGTATGAGTAGAAAAGGAAGTTGGGATACTATTGTTTAAAAATTTAAAGCTAGGCTCTCAACTTGGAAATCAAAATTTTCCTCTATGTCTTGAAGATCTACTCTCATTAAGTCGGTTCTGGGAAGTATTGGCATTTACTTCATGTCTATTTTCAAGGTGCCTATATGTGTAACCAATTCGTTGGTGTCACTTCGAAGCAACTTCTTCTAAGAAGAAGATAGTGAAAGCCGAAAACTCTCATGGATTAAATGGGCATAGGTTGTCGCTTCATTTGAAAAAGGTGGTCTCAATCTTGACAACCTCTCAACATTTAGTATTGTGTTAATTCAAAAATAGCGTTGGAGGTTTGTTATAGATAGCCAGGCGTGTTGGGTGAGACTTTTAAAGGCAATTTATGAGCCTAATGGATCTTTTGGCTACAACGAAAGCAAGCATTCTAAGTGGGCCTTGGTCAAAAATTGCATCAGCCATCCGTCAAATACACTAATCTAACCTAGGCCCGTTAAATAATCTAAACAACAGCTTGGGAATGGTAATTCTATTCTTTTTTGGCACGATACTTGGATCAGTCAACAACCTTTAAAGTTGCATTTTCATAGATAATCACTCTCTCATTCACACTACTCTTGTTACCCTAATCTTATCATAACCTCCAACGCAAAACCTACCAACACCATCATCAATTTAACATCACACATGCCACCATCATCAGCCTTCACTTCACCCTAGTGTCATCATCGTCGGACCTCACCATCACTAGAAACCACCAAGTTTTCAATGCTAAACCATCACTACTACAATCCATGGATGTACCAAAAGTTCCACCGTTTACCGCGCTTCTCCTACAGTGAAAAATCCATAAATTTTATCCGTTAGGGTCATCACGATCATACCATTAGCAACAAAAATCCTTTTTACTATTTTGTAAGTTTTTGTCTTTGACTTTCAGTCTGTAAATCAAGAAAGGTATTTGCATGACTGTTCTATTGCAAGTTTTCCAACTTCAAAATGAATATGGTTGCTCTCACACTCTCCAGTCTCCATGCATGTAATAATCAAGGAAATATGAATAAAAAACTTGTTTTATTTTCTTTTTCATTTTGCTATCCGAATTTATTTCATCTTGAATACCTATTGCATATTATACTACAAACTACATTATTAGTTTTTTAGTTGTTACCCATGGTTGGGTTTTATTATTGTCTTTAGGTTTAAATTATCGGGGAAGTAAAAGCATGAGAAATCTTCGATAGCAGAGGCAACCCTTTCGAGGTTTTTTTCTTTGTAGATATGTTTACTCTATAATCATATTTGACCATTGTTCTTATGAATTAATATTATTTATCAATGTCCAATCATTGATCTCTATTCTGATTATTAATTTGAAGTTAATGTTAGGTTTTGGTTTATAATAGTTACTTAGGGCTTATGGTATTACCATAAGCCATATTTGTGACTTATGTGGCATATGGTAGTGATTTGGAGACCATCCTAAACTTAATGTGGCACACCATAAAGTGGTGAAATGTGGTATGCATCGCATAAGACCAGACTCAATCATTTTCTTTCTCTCTCTTTGTCTCTCTATATATCTTTACATTTTAATTAATTAAAAAAATTATTAAATAATTAAAAAATAGAGGGACATAATGATGTGTATTAGTGAGTATTTTATAGTGGTGTGGTTTAAATGTGATGATGATATGATGCTTAGATGACAACATTTTTGGTGTGGTGGTGTGGTGGGTATACCAAATGGTCTTATCACTATTTTATGTAAGCGTGAACATGGTACAATAGTGATTCTTTTTCTTCTAAACCGTGTACCGTACCAACTGTAGTTGGTATAAACATTTTGCTACTAGTACTGTACCAAGTATACTTGGTACCAATATGTTTGGATACCAACAATGTTTTTTGTACAAATTGGTAATGGTATATGCCAACTTCTATTAATTTTATGTTGTAAGATTTATGTATAAGCTAATTTATAAGGTAATTTTAATGATTAATAAAGAAATTAATTATGTAATTCTTTTAATTTAATAAACAATTCTGGTGCACATATCCCATGGAAGTAAAAGAGGCCGTCTTTATGTTTTTTGTCACACCCCAAAACCGGAACGGCGGAAACGTTCAGGGGTGGAGGACGTCATGTTTAGTATCACGAGATATGTATATGGTAAGCAAGTAATGAACAACCATTTCATTTAGAAAGAAAGTGTTTACAATGTGTGTGTTCACAAAACATAGAATTCATAAACAAATAACAAAACAAGACTTGAAGCTATAATGCTTCATCTTCTGAATCCCCAGCACGAGCACCTGTCTAATAGTCTCCTGAGAATACAAGTTATTTGAAAGAGTTGATCAGCAATTAAGCTGGTGATTTCATAAGATTTTAGTGATGTGAGTAAGCTGTAAAATGTGGTTGAAAATGTATATGTAAAAGTGGTGTAAGCTGTAAGTTCTGTTTTGAAAAGTTCGCCTGTTCCTCTAGAAAATCCTATATTTCCTACTTTGATGAAAGTTAAGTAAAATGACACTACAAGCCTTTCTATGAGTACTAAGTGGGTACAAATTATATAAGACTCGGAGTAAACAAACAATCGATTGTGCGCATCTGCCCTAAGCTCACAACCCAACGAGGAACAGAAAGTAAGGCGGATAGCACACATCCCATTGGTTGTTAGATCGTTGTCATTTATAACCCTGGTGTATTCACTTATTACTCATGGAGTTAATTGTAATGGTTCCTTTATATCTAATGAAAAGTTCTTTTAAGAAAACCCTCATTTCTTAATATAAAATTGTGACCACAGTGACTACTTTTATAATAGCTTAGTTTATACTGCTATATATAATCTAATATCGAATAGAAAGTTAATTGAGTGAATCTGCCCTAAGCCCACAACCCAACGAGGAACAGGAAGTAAGGCGGAAAACACACATCTAACTACCTATTGGGTATTAGTTTTATATATAAACACGGTGTATAAACTAAGGTATTATAAAGTTACTCACCTAAAGTCTTTAAAATTGAACTGGTTTAATAAAATGGATTAAACCCTTTACTGGGAAGTTTCTAGTTTTGTATACCAAAAGTACTGATTTTGGGAAAGTATGTTCTGTACTAGAAAAACTGTGCTTGACTTTGTGTTCTATAACCTGACCCATACCTGGTACCCTTATGATGACTTAATGTATACTACGCATACATATATATAGAAT
Source organism: Lactuca virosa (assembly GCF_052849685.1). Taxonomy (NCBI): domain Eukaryota; kingdom Viridiplantae; phylum Streptophyta; class Magnoliopsida; order Asterales; family Asteraceae; genus Lactuca; species Lactuca virosa. The sequence continues at coordinate 92,187,442 of NC_136432.1, forward strand.
CGGGTAGATAATAGATTGGGTGAATCCGTTCCAAGCCCACAACCCAACGAGGAACAGGAAATGAAGTGGAGAGCACACATCCTATTAGCTGTCGGACCCTATTGGTATATATGTATCCCGTGATGTATACATTAAGGAATCATAAGACTAGCATTATGGTCCTATCCTTTAATTGTATCCTTCTACCAAGGCATCTTCTGTTCTGTGTTAGACTCGACTGTTCCAATTTTCGTTTGTAAAAATGTATTATTTCCCTAGTTTATAACTCAAAAATAGATTGAGTTAACTTTCAAGCGGTACTGGCACTTTATGAAAGTATTGGGAAATGAAGTACACAGCAGTCGTGTATAATGACAAGCGGATGTACTAATAACCTAAAAACATATTTGTTTTATTACGGTCATAATGTGAAGGCTAGAACCCTTACTATACGCACTCCCTGTCGGGAGATTAGGGGAACTAAACACGACCTCTGCAAATTCTTGCAAGCCGTGTAATTCACATTAAAGTTATATGATCATGGATACCCAATATAACTATCACCTTTTGTTAAAACAATGCGTTAGTGATTCATTGGTATAATTAGATCCTGTATTGTGTGTTCTCATGCTATAGCAACCTTACTTGTTTGTTCTGTTTGTTTCTCTTTATTGTGTGTTCTCTCTGTATGGTATTGTTTGATTCTCTTCACTATGTTCTGTATGGTATTGTTTGATTCTCTTCACTGTGTGTTTGACTCATGTAAGAACTGACTCTTTGTGTGCTTCATTGAACTAGAAGTAATGAATAGCATTCTCCTAAACTATACCTATTATAGTTTACTAATGTTCTACTTGGACTGTTATTGAAAAGACTCATTTATCTACTAAGTTATGCTTGTACTTTAAAAATAGAGTTTTGTATAACTAAAAAGTAACATAACTTTAAAAGAGTTTTGAAATGTTTTGGCAACTTATAAATGACATAAGTAACATTTTGAAAGATGTTTATAACAAATATTTACACAATTATCATTGTGTTCACCTTGTATTCCCCCCTTAAAACAGTTAAAAGCAGTTAAAAGATTCATTACGGGGTATGAACTCACCTGATGTGGGTGATTCAATCGGGTATGCGTGTAAGGATGAGAAGTTCCATGAATGATGTCCCGAGACACAATAAGTCCTAAATGACATATAAGGACACATATTGACATGAATATAGTGTTTATAAACAACTATATGAAAGGAAACGCCTTCTGGGACTAGGAAACACCTTGATCAAGTGTTGGAATCACATGTGATTCATCAAAGGATAGTGGAATGGCACTAATAGGTGTTTACTACTTTGGGACCAACTCCATTGGAGTTTACGGTCGTAAACCCATGAGTTTACGGCCGTAAACTCATGGTCCTCCTACCATTTTGTGATTTGAAGTCCTACAAGTCATAATGAAGCATCCTAACTTCAAGTCTAGGCCTTAGGAAGTGATTGTGGCATCTTTTCACCCCTAAATGGAGTTTACGGCCCATGGACCACTTCTCCATGTGTTTGCGGCCGTAAACCCATATGGATGATGGTATTTTGATGTTTTCAAGTACTTAGCACATCAAGGTAAGGGTCTAGGTTAGTTTCCAAGCATAAAAAGGGAATTAGGGTAACATTGCACCCTAAAAGGGAGTTTACGGCCTTGGGTGTTCCTGGGCCGTAAACTCTCTTCCAACCCTTTAATCTTGATGTTTCTAAGGTCTAAACATGTTTAATCTTGTGCATAACAAGTTAGAACAAGAGTACTTACGATAAAGGGGCTTGAATGGTCGGTTTTGGCCAAGAACACTAGTGTGTGTTCTTGGTGTTTCTTGAAGATCTAAGAAAACATGATTTTTATGGATGAAATCATGAGAGAATGCTAGATTAAGAGGTGTATCAACTAATCAAGGAAGAATACTTACTAGTTTTGAGGATCTAAGGTGAAGATCGGGATGATAGTTGAGAGAGAATGAGGAAAATCGGCCAAGGAATGGAATAATGACTAGAAATGGCCAAGACTTACCCATAAGCACTTGAGTTTACGGCCACATGAGTTTACGGCCGTAAACTCATGGTCTTGTGGCCGTGAACTCATTTAGATGAGGTTAATGTTCGTTTTGCTACACCGTGGTTCTAACAGGTACTTTCTAACACTTATTCCTTAAGTGTATTAGGCTCAAAACTCCTTAGAATGACCTTTAACCGGGCTGGAACTTCGTACTAATGAATTTGACACTCAGTTGAGTTGACTGACTGAGCTTATAAAATAAAAATTTTCGGGTTGTCACATTTTTTAAGGATAAATTTGATAGATTCACAGTCTCCAATCTTGGGGCTCCTAATCCTCGGTTTGCATCCCTAAATTATGAGGCTCGTTCTTTCTTGGAAAATGATGTCACGATAAAGGATATCAAAAATGTAGTTTGGGAGTGTAGTGGAGATAGATTGTCAGGTTCAAACGGATTTTCTTTTAAAATTTTAAGTAGTTATAGATGCTTTTGCAAGATGATAATGTCGGCTATGTTCAACATTTCTTTATTTCTGGGGTTTTTCCTATGGGGTGTAATCCCCAAGATCAAAAACCCGTTAGTAAATAAGGATTTTTGGCCCATCTCACTCACTGGTGTGCAATATAAAATTATCACAAAAATTCTAGCCTTGCATATCGTTAAAGTAATTGGTAGTGTGATTTCAAAAGAGCATACTACTTTCGTTAAAGGAAGACAAATACTAGATGAACCCCTTATACTTAGCGAAATTATTGAGTAGTATAAAAAGAAAAAGCGTAATCTTCTTATTTGTAAAGTATACTTTGAGAAATCATTTGAATCTTTGAGCTAGGAATATCTTGATTGGGTTATGGGATCCCACAGTTTCGGTGATAAATGTTGAAATTGGATACGTTCTTGTCTTTCATCTGCCAAGGCTTCCATTCTTGTGAATGGAAGTCCTACATCAAAGATTTTGCTATACATAGGTCTTAGGAAAGGTGATCCATTATCCCTTTTTTTGTTCATTTTGGAAATAAAGGGGATGCATGTTATGATTCAAGATGCCATAGGTAATTATTATATTTAGGGTGTCAAGGTGGAGAGACAAGGATTTTGCCTATCTCATCTAATATATGCAGGTGACGTTGTCTTTATCGCATACTGGGTTCAAATGAGGTAGAACACATATCTCAACTTCTCGAAGAGTTATATTGTCTTTCTGGGTTAAAACGTAATATATAAAAATCCAATTTATATGGAGTAGGGGTGGATTAGAGTGTTGTATACGATGTAGCATCTAGGTTTGGTTGTTCGCAGGTAAACTACCTTTTACCTATCTTGGTTTACCCATTGGGTTGAGTATGAGTAGAAAAGGAAGTTGGGATACTATTGTTTAAAAATTTAAAGCTAGGCTCTCAACTTGGAAATCAAAATTTTCCTCTATGTCTTGAATATCTACTCTCATTAAGTCGGTTCTGGGAAGTATTGGCATTTACTTCATGTCTATTTTCAAGGTGCCTATATGTGTAACCAATTCGTTGGTATCACTTCGAAGCAACTTCTTCTAAGAAGAAGATAGTGAAAGCCGAAAACTCTCATGGATTAAATGGGCATAGGTTGTCGCTTCATTTGAAAAAGGTGGTCTCAATCTTGACAACCTCTCAACATTTAGTATTGTGTTAATTCAAAAATAGCGTTGGAGGTTTGTTATAGATAGCCAGGCGTGTTGGGTGAGACTTTTAAAGGCAATTTATGAGCCTAATGGATCTTTTGGCTACAACGAAAGCAAGCATTCTAAGTGGGCCTTGGTCAAAAATTGCATCAGCCATCCGTCAAATACACTAATCTAACCTAGGCCCGTTAAATAATCTAAACAACAGCTTGGGAATGGTAATTCTATTCTTTTTTGGCACGATACTTGGATCAGTCAACAACCTTTAAAGTTGCATTTTCATAGATAATCACTCTCTCATTCACACTACTCTTGTTACCCTAATCTTATCATAACCTCCAACGCAAAACCTACCAACACCATCATCAATTTAACATCACACATGCCACCATCATCAGCCTTCACTTCACCCTAGTGTCATCATCGTCGGACCTCACCATCACTAGAAACCACCAAGTTTTCAATGCTAAACCATCACTACTACAATCCATGGATGTACCAAAAGTTCCACCGTTTACCGCGCTTCTCCTACAGTGAAAAATCCATAAATTTTATCCGTTAGGGTCATCACGATCATACCATTAGCAACAAAAATCCTTTTTACTATTTTGTAAGTTTTTGTCTTTGACTTTCAGTCTGTAAATCAAGAAAGGTATTTGCATGACTGTTCTATTGCAAGTTTTCCAACTTCAAAATGAATATGGTTGCTCTCACACTCTCCAGTCTCCATGCATGTAATAATCAAGGAAATATGAATAAAAAACTTGTTTTATTTTCTTTTTCATTTTGCTATCCGAATTTATTTCATCTTGAATACCTATTGCATATTATACTACAAACTACATTATTAGTTTTTTAGTTGTTACCCATGGTTGGGTTTTATTATTGTCTTTAGGTTTAAATTATCGGGGAAGTAAAAGCATGAGAAATCTTCGATAGCAGAGGCAACCCTTTCGAGGTTTTTTTCTTTGTAGATATGTTTACTCTATAATCATATTTGACCATTGTTCTTATGAATTAATATTATTTATCAATGTCCAATCATTGATCTCTATTCTGATTATTAATTTGAAGTTAATGTTAGGTTTTGGTTTATAATAGTTACTTAGGGCTTATGGTATTACCATAAGCCATATTTGTGACTTATGTGGCATATGGTAGTGATTTGGAGACCATCCTAAACTTAATGTGGCACACCATAAAGTGGTGAAATGTGGTATGCATCGCATAAGACCAGACTCAATCATTTTCTTTCTCTCTCTTTGTCTCTCTATATATCTTTACATTTTAATTAATTAAAAAAATTATTAAATAATTAAAAAATAGAGGGACATAATGATGTGTATTAGTGAGTATTTTATAGTGGTGTGGTTTAAATGTGATGATGATATGATGCTTAGATGACAACATTTTTGGTGTGGTGGTGTGGTGGGTATACCAAATGGTCTTATCACTATTTTATGTAAGCGTGAACATGGTACAATAGTGATTCTTTTTCTTCTAAACCGTGTACCGTACCAACTGTAGTTGGTATAAACATTTTGCTACTAGTACTGTACCAAGTATACTTGGTACCAATATGTTTGGATACCAACAATGTTTTTTGTACAAATTGGTAATGGTATATGCCAACTTCTATTAATTTTATGTTGTAAGATTTATGTATAAGCTAATTTATAAGGTAATTTTAATGATTAATAAAGAAATTAATTATGTAATTCTTTTAATTTAATAAACAATTCTGGTGCACATATCCCATGGAAGTAAAAGAGGTCGTCTTTATGTTTTTTGTCACACCCCAAAACCGGAACGGCGGAAACGTTCAGGGGTGGAGGACGTCATGTTTAGTATCACGAGATATGTATATGGTAAGCAAGTAATGAACAACCATTTCATTTAGAAAGAAAGTGTTTACAATGTGTGTGTTCACAAAACATAGAATTCATAAACAAATAACAAAACAAGACTTGAAGCTATAATGCTTCATCTTCTGAATCCCCAGCACGAGCACCTGTCTAATAGTCTCCTGAGAATACAAGTTATTTGAAAGAGTTGATCAGCAATTAAGCTGGTGATTTCATAAGATTTTAGTGATGTGAGTAAGCTGTAAAATGTGGTTGAAAATGTATATGTAAAAGTGGTGTAAGCTGTAAGTTCTGTGTTGAAAAGTACGCCTGTTCCTCTAGAAAATCCTATATTTCCTACGTTGATGAAAGTTAAGTAAAATGACACTACAAGCCTTTCTATGAGTACTAAGTGGGTACAAATTATATAAGACTCGGAGTAAACAAACAATCGATTGTGTGCATCTGCCCTAAGCTCACAACCCAACGAGGAACAGAAAGTAAGGCGGATAGCACACATCCCATTGGTTGTTAGATCGTTGTCATATATAACCCTGGTGTATTCACTTGTTACTCATGGAGTTAATTGTAATGGTTCCTTTATATCTAATGAAAAGTTCTTTTAAGAAAACCCTCATTTCTTAATATAAAATGGTGACCACAGTGACTACTTTTATAATAGCTTAGTTTATACTGCTATATATAATCTAATATCGAATAGAAAGTTAATTGAGTGAATCTGCCCTAAGCCCACAACCCAACGAGGAACAGGAAGTAAGGCGGAAAACACACATCTAACTACCTATTGGGTATTAGTTTTATATATAAACACGGTGTATAAACTAAGGTATTATAAAGTTACTCACCTAAAGTCTTTAAAATTTAACTGGTTTAATAAAATGGATTAAACCCTTTACTGGGAAGTTTCTAGTTTTGTATACCAAAAGTACTGATTTTGGGAAAGTATGTTTTGTACTAGAAAAACTGTGCTTGACTCTGTGTTCTATAACCTGACCCATACCTGGTACCCTTATGATGACTTAATGTATACTACGCATACATATATATAGAATCTGGTAGATAATAGATTGGGTGAATCCGTTCCAAGCCCATAACCCAACGAGCAACAGGAAATGAAGCGGAGAGTACATATCCTATTAGCTGTCGGACCCTATTGGTATATATGTATCCCGTGATGTATACATTAAGGAATCATAAGACTAGCATTATGGTCCTATCCTTTAATTGTATCCTTCTACCAAGGCATCTTCTGTTATGTGCTAGACTCGACTGTTCCAATTGTCGTTTGTAAAAATGTATTATTTCCCTAGTTTATAACTCAAAAATAGATTGAGTTAACTTTCAAGCGGTACTGGCACTTTATGAAAGTATTGGGAAATGAAGTACACAGCTGTCGTGTATAATGACAAGCGGATGTACTAATAACCTAAAAACATATTTGTTTTATTACGGTCATAATGTGAAGGCTAGAACCCTTACTATACGCTCTCCCTGTCGGGAGATTAGGGGCACTAAACACGACCTCTGCAAATTCTTGCAAGCCGTGTAATTCACATTAAAGTTATATGATCATGTATACCCAATATAACTATCACCTTTTGTTAAAACAATGCGTTAGTGAATCATTGGTATAATTAGATCCTGTATTGTGTGTTCTCATGCTATAGCAACCTTACTTGTTTGTTCTGTTTGTTTCTCTTCATTGTGTGTTCTCTCTGTATGGTATTGTTTGATTCTCTTCACTATGTTCTGTATGGTATTGTTTGATTCTCTTCACTGTGTGTTTGACTCATGTAAGAACTGACTCTTTGTGTGCTTCATTGAACTAGAAGTAATGAATAGCATTCTCCTAAACTATACCTGTTATAGTTTACTAATGTTCTACGTGGACTGTTATTGAAAAGACTCATTTATCTACTAAGTTATGCTTGTACTTTAAAAATAGAGTTTTGTATAACTAAAAAGTAACATAACTTTAAAAGAGTTTTGAAATGTTTTGGCAACTTATAAATGACATAAGTAACATTTTGAAAGATGTTTATAACAAATATTTACACAATTATCATTGTGTTCACCTTGTATTCCCCCCCTTAAAACAGTTAAAAGCAGTTAAAAGATTCATTACGGGGTATGAACTCACCTGATGTGGGTGATTCAATCGGGTATGCGTGTAAGGATGAGAAGTTCCACGAATGATGTCCCGAGACACAATAAGTCCTAAATGACATATAAGGACACATATTGACATGAATATAGTGTTTATAAACAACTATATAAAAGGAAACGCCTTCCGGGACTAGGAAACACCTTGATCAAGTGTTGGAATCACATGTGATTCATCAAAGGATAGTGGAATGGCACTAATAGGTGTTTACTACTTTGGGACCAACTCCATTGGAGTTTACGGTCGTAAACCCATGAGTTTACGGCCGTAAACTCATGGTCCTCCTACCATTTTGTGATTTGAAGTCCTACAAGTCATAATGAAGCATCCTAACTTCAAGTCTAGGCCTTAGGAAGTGATTGTGGCATCTTTTCACCCCTAAATGGAGTTTACGGCCCATGGACCACTTCTCCATGTGTTTGCGGCCGTAAACCCATATGGATGATGGTATTTTGATGTTTTCAAGTACTTAGCACATCAAGGTAAGGGTCTAGGTTAGTTTCCAAGCATAAGGAAGGAAATTAGGGCAACATTGCACCCTAAAAGGGAGTTTACGGCCTTGGGTGTTCCTGGGCCATAAACTCTCTTCCAACCCTTTAATCTTGATGTTTCTAAGGTCTAAAACATGTTTAATCTTGTGCATAACAAGTTAGAACAAGAGTACTTACGATAAAGGGGCTTGAATGGTCGGTTTTGGCCAAGAACACTAGTGTGTGTTCTTGGTGTTCTTGGTGTTTCTTGAAGATCTAAGAAAACATGATTTTTATGGATGAAATCATGAGAGAATGCTAGATTAAGAGGTGTATCAACTAATCAAGGAAGAATACTTACTAGTTTTGAGGATCTAAGGTGAAGATCGGGATGATAGTTGAGAGAGAATGAGGAAAATCGGCCAAGGAATGGAATAATGACTAGAAATGGCCAAGACTTACCCATAAGCACTTGAGTTTACGGCCACATGAGTTTACGGCCGTAAACTCATGGTCTTGTGGCCGTGAACTCATTTAGATGAGGTTAATGTTCGTTTTGCTACACCGTGGTTCTAGCAGGTACTTTCTAACACTTATTCCTTAAGTGTATTAGGCTCAAAACTCCTTAGAATGACCTTTAACCGGGCTGGAACTTCGTACTAATGAATTTGACACTCAGTTGAGTTGACTGACTGAGCTTATAAAATAAAAATTTTCGGGTTGTCACATTTTTTAAGGATAAATTTGATAGATTCACAGTCTCCAATCTTGGGGCTCCTAATCCTCGGTTTGCATCCCTAAATTATGAGGCTCGTTCTTTCTTGGAAAATGATGTCACGATAAAGGATATCAAAAATGTAGTTTGGGAGTGTAGTGGAGATAGATTGTCAGGTTCAAACGGATTTTCTTTTAAAATTTTAAGTAGTTATAGATGCTTTTGCAAGATGATAATGTCGGCTATGTTCAACATTTCTTTATTTCTGGGGTTTTTCCTATGGGGTGTAATCCCCAAGATCAAAAACTCGTTAGTAAATAAGGATTTTTGGCCCATCTCACTCACTGGTGTGCAATATAAAATTATCACAAAAATTCTAGCCTTGCATATCGTTAAAGTAATTGGTAGTGTGATTTCAAAAGAGCATACTACTTTCGTTAAAGGAAGACAAATACTAGATGAACCCCTTATACTTAGCGAAATTATTGAGTAGTATAAAAAGAAAAAGCGTAATCTTCTTATTTGTAAAGTATACTTTGAGAAATCATTTGAATCTTTGAGCTAGGAATATCTTGATTGGGTTATGGGATCCCACAGTTTCGGTGATAAATGTTGAAATTGGATACGTTCTTGTCTTTCATCTGCCAAGGCTTCCATTCTTGTGAATGGAAGTCCTACATCAAAGATTTTGCTATACATAGGTCTTAGGAAAGGTGATCCATTATCCCTTTTTTTGTTCATTTTGGAAATAAAGGGGATGCATGTTATGATTCAAGATGCCATAGGTAATTATTATATTTAGGGTGTCAAGGTGGAGAGACAAGGATTTTGCCTATCTCATCTAATATATGCAGGTGACGTTGTCTTTATCGCATACTGGGTTCAAATGAGGTAGAACACATATCTCAACTTCTCGAAGAGTTATATTGTCTTTCTGGGTTAAAACGTAATATATAAAAATCCAATTTATATGGAGTAGGGGTGGATTAGAGTGTTGTATACGATGTAGCATCTAGGTTTGGTTGTTCGCAGGTAAACTACCTTTTACCTATCTTGGTTTACCCATTGGGTTGAGTATGAGTAGAAAAGGAAGTTGGGATACTATTGTTTAAAAATTTAAAGCTAGGCTCTCAACTTGGAAATCAAAATTTTCCTCTATGTCTTGAATATCTACTCTCATTAAGTCGGTTCTGGGAAGTATTGGCATTTACTTCATGTCTATTTTCAAGGTGCCTATATGTGTAACCAATTCGTTGGTATCACTTCGAAGCAACTTCTTCTAAGAAGAAGATAGTGAAAGCCGAAAACTCTCATGGATTAAATGGGCATAGGTTGTCGCTTCATTTGAAAAAGGTGGTCTCAATCTTGACAACCTCTCAACATTTAGTATTGTGTTAATTCAAAAATAGCGTTGGAGGTTTGTTATAGATAGCCAGGCGTGTTGGGTGAGACTTTTAAAGGCAATTTATGAGCCTAATGGATCTTTTGGCTACAACGAAAGCAAGCATTCTAAGTGGGCCTTGGTCAAAAATTGCATCAGCCATCCGTCAAATACACTAATCTAACCTAGGCCCGTTAAATAATCTAAACAACAGCTTGGGAATGGTAATTCTATTCTTTTTTGGCACGATACTTGGATCAGTCAACAACCTTTAAAGTTGCATTTTCATAGATAATCACTCTCTCATTCACACTACTCTTGTTACCCTAATCTTATCATAACCTCCAACGCAAAACCTACCAACACCATCATCAATTTAACATCACACATGCCACCATCATCAGCCTTCACTTCACCCTAGTGTCATCATCGTCGGACCTCACCATCACTAGAAACCACCAAGTTTTCAATGCTAAACCATCACTACTACAATCCATGGATGTACCAAAAGTTCCACCGTTTACCGCGCTTCTCCTACAGTGAAAAATCCATAAATTTTATCCGTTAGGGTCATCACGATCATACCATTAGCAACAAAAATCCTTTTTACTATTTTGTAAGTTTTTGTCTTTGACTTTCAGTCTGTAAATCAAGAAAGGTATTTGCATGACTGTTCTATTGCAAGTTTTCCAACTTCAAAATGAATATGGTTGCTCTCACACTCTCCAGTCTCCATGCATGTAATAATCAAGGAAATATGAATAAAAAACTTGTTTTATTTTCTTTTTCATTTTGCTATCCGAATTTATTTCATCTTGAATACCTATTGCATATTATACTACAAACTACATTATTAGTTTTTTAGTTGTTACCCATGGTTGGGTTTTATTATTGTCTTTAGGTTTAAATTATCGGGGAAGTAAAAGCATGAGAAATCTTCGATAGCAGAGGCAACCCTTTCGAGGTTTTTTTCTTTGTAGATATGTTTACTCTATAATCATATTTGACCATTGTTCTTATGAATTAATATTATTTATCAATGTCCAATCATTGATCTCTATTCTGATTATTAATTTGAAGTTAATGTTAGGTTTTGGTTTATAATAGTTACTTAGGGCTTATGGTATTACCATAAGCCATATTTGTGACTTATGTGGCATATGGTAGTGATTTGGAGACTATCCTAAACTTAATGTGGCACACCATAAAGTGGTGAAATGTGGTATGCATCGCATAAGACCAGACTCAATCATTTTCTTTCTCTCTCTTTGTCTCTCTATATATCTTTACATTTTAATTAATTAAAAAAATTATTAAATAATTAAAAAATAGAGGGACATAATGATGTGTATTAGTGAGTATTTTATAGTGGTGTGGTTTAAATGTGATGATGATATGATGCTTAGATGACAACATTTTTGGTGTGGTGGTGTGGTGGGTATACCAAATGGTCTTATCACTATTTTATGTAAGCGTGAACATGGTACAATAGTGATTCTTTTTCTTCTAAACCGTGTACCGTACCAACTGTAGTTGGTATAAACATTTTGCTACTAGTACTGTACCAAGTATACTTGGTACCAATATGTTTGGATACCAACAATGTTTTTTGTACAAATTGGTAATGGTATATGCCAACTTCTATTAATTTTATGTTGTAAGATTTATGTATAAGCTAATTTATAAGGTAATTTTAATGATTAATAAAGAAATTAATTATGTAATTCTTTTAATTTAATAAACAATTCTGGTGCACATATCCCATGGAAGTAAAAGAGGTCGTCTTTATGTTTTTTGTCACACCCCAAAACCGGAACGGCGGAAACGTTCAGGGGTGGAGGACGTCATGTTTAGTATCACGAGATATGTATATGGTAAGCAAGTAATGAACAACCATTTCATTTAGAAAGAAAGTGTTTACAATGTGTGTGTTCACAAAACATAGAATTCATAAACAAATAACAAAACAAGACTTGAAGCTATAATGCTTCATCTTCTGAATCCCCAGCACGAGCACCTGTCTAATAGTCTCCTGAGAATACAAGTTATTTGAAAGAGTTGATCAGCAATTAAGCTGGTGATTTCATAAGATTTTAGTGATGTGAGTAAGCTGTAAAATGTGGTTGAAAATGTATATGTAAAAGTGGTGTAAGCTGTAAGTTCTGTTTTGAAAAGTACGCCTGTTCCTCTAGAAAATCCTATATTTCCTACTTTGATGAAAGTTAAGTAAAATGACACTACAAGCCTTTCTATGAGTACTAAGTGGGTACAAATTATATAAGACTCGGAGTAAAAAAACAATCGATTGTGCGCATCTGCCCTAAGCTCACAACCCAACGAGGAACAGAAAGTAAGGCGGATAGCACACATCCCATTGGTTGTTAGATCGTTGTCATATATAACCCTGGTGTATTCACTTGTTACTCATGGAGTTAATTGTAATGGTTCCTTTATATCTAATGAAAAGTTCTTTTAAGAAAACCCTCATTTCTTAATATAAAATGGTGACCACAGTGACTACTTTTATAATAGCTTAGTTTATACTGCTATATATAATCTAATATCGAATAGAAAGTTAATTGAGTGAATCTGCCCTAAGCCCACAACCCAACGAGGAACAGGAAGTAAGGCGGAAAACACACATCTAACTACCTATTGGGTATTAGTTTTATATATAAACACGGTGTATAAACTAAGGTATTATAAAGTTACTCACCTAAAGTCTTTAAAATTTAACTGGTTTAATAAAATGGATTAAACCCTTTACTGGGAAGTTTCTAGTTTTGTATACAAAAAGTACTGATTTTGGGAAAGTATGTTTTGTACTAGAAAAACTGTTCTTGATTCTGTGTTCTATAACCTGACCCATACCTGGGACCCTTATGATGACTTAATGTATACTACGCATACATATATATAGAATCGGGTAGATAATAGATTGGGTGAATCCGTTCCAAGCCCACAACCCAACGAGGAACAGGAAATGAAGCGGAGAGCACACATCCTATTAGCTGTCGGACCCTATTGGTATATATGTATCCCGTGATGTATACATTAAGGAATCATAAGACTAGCATTATGGTCCTATCCTTTAATTGTATCCTTCTACCAAGGCATCTTCTGTTATGTGCTAGACTCGACTGTTCCAATTGTCGTTTGTAAAAATGTATTATTTCCCTAGTTTATAACTCAAAAATAGATTGAGTTAACTTTCAAGCGGTACTGGCACTTTATGAAAGTATTGGGAAATGAAGTACACAGCTGTCGTGTATAATGACAAGCGGATGTACTAATAACCTAAAAACATATTTGTTTTATTACGGTCATAATGTGAAGGCTAGAACCCTTACTATACGCTCTCCCTGTCGGGAGATTAGGGGAACTAAACACGACCTCTGCAAATTCTTGCAAGCCGTGTAATTCACATTAAAGTTATATGATCATGTATACCCAATATAATTATCACCTTTTGTTAAAACAATGCGTTAGAGATTCATTGGTATAATTAGATCCTGTATTGTGTGTTCTCATGCTATAGCAACCTTACTTGTTTGTTCTGTTTGTTTCTCTTTATTGTGTGTTCTCTTTGTATGGTATTGTTTGATTCTCTTCACTATGTTCTGTATGGTATTGTTTGATTCTCTTCACTGTGTGTTTGACTCATGTAAGAACTGACTCTTTGTGTGCTTCATTGAACTAGAAGTAATAAATAGCATTCTCCTAAACTATACCTATTATAGTTTACTAATGTTCTACGTGGACTGTTATTGAAAAGACTCATTTATCTACTAAGTTATGCTTGTACTTTAAAAATAGAGTTTTGTATAACTAAAAAGTAACATAACTTTAAAAGAGTTTTGAAATGTTTTGGCAACTTATAAATGACATAAGTAACATTTTGAAAGATGTTTATAACAAATATTTACACAATTATCATTGTGTTCACCTTGTATTCCCCCCCTTAAAACAGTTAAAAGCAGTTAAAAGATTCATTACGGGGTATGAACTCACCTGATGTGGGTGATTCAATCGGGTATACGTGTAAGGATGAGAAGTTCCACGAATGATGTCCCGAGACACAATAAGTCCTAAATGACATATAAGGACACATATTGACATGAATATAGTGTTTATAAACAACTATATGAAAGGAAACGCCTTCCGGGACTAGGAAACACCTTGATCAAGTGTTGGAATCACATGTGATTCATCAAAGGATAGTGGAATGGCACTAATAGGTGTTTACTACTTTGGGACCAACTCCATTGGAGTTTACGGTCGTAAACCCATGAGTTTACGGCCGTAAACTCATGGTCCTCCTACCATTTTGTGATTTGAAGTCCTACAAGTCATAATGAAGCATCCTAACTTCAAGTCTAGGCCTTAGGAAGTGATTGTGGCATCTTTTCACCCCTAAATGGAGTTTACGGCCCATGGACCACTTCTCCATGTGTTTGCGGCCGTAAACCCATATGGATGATGGTATTTTGATGTTTTCAAGTACTTAGCACATCAAGGTAAGGGTCTAGGTTAGTTTCCAAGCATAAGGAAGGAAATTAGGGCAACATTGCACCCTAAAAGGGAGTTTACGGCCTTGGGTGTTCCTGGGCCGTAAACTCTCTTCCAACCATTTAATCTTGATGTTTCTAAGGTCTAAACATGTTTAATCTTGTGCATAACAAGTTAGAACAAGAGTACTTACGATAAAGGGGCTTGAATGGTCGGTTTTGGCCAAGAACACTAGTGTGTGTTCTTGGTGTTCTTGGTGTTTCTTGAAGATCTAAGAAAACATGATTTTTATGGATGAAATCATGAGAGAATGCTAGATTAAGAGGTGTATCAACTAATCAAGGAAGAATACTTACTAGTTTTGAGGATCTAAGGTGAAGATCGGGATGATAGTTGAGAGAGAATGAGGAAAATCGGCCAAGGAATGGAATAATGACTAGAAAGGGCCAAGACTTACCCATAAGCACTTGAGTTTACGGCCACATGAGTTTACGGCCGTAAACTCATGGTCTTGTGGCCGTGAACTCATTTAGATGAGGTTAATGTTCGTTTTGCTACACCGTGGTTCTAGCAGGTACTTTCTAACACTTATTCCTTAAGTGTATTAGGCTCAAAACTCCTTAGAATGACCTTTAACCGGGCTGGAACTTCGTACTAATGAATTTGACACTCAGTTGAGTTGACTGACTGAGCTTATAAAATAAAAAATTTCGGGTTGTCACATTTTTTAAGGATAAATTTGATAGATTCACAGTCTCCAATCTTGGGGCTCCTAATCCTCGGTTTGCATCCCTACATTATGAGGCTCGTTCTTTCTTGGAAAATGATGTCACGATAAAGGATATCAAAAATATAGTTTGGGAGTGTAGTGGAGATAGATTGTCAGGTTCAAACGGATTTTCTTTTAAAATTTTAAGTAGTTATAGATGCTTTTGCAAGATGATAATGTCGGCTATGTTCAACATTTCTTTATTTCTGGGGTTTTTCCTATGGGGTGTAATCCCCAAGATCAAAAACCCGTTAGTAAATAAGGATTTTTGGCCCATCTCACTCACTGGTGTGCAATATAAAATTATCACAAAAATTCTAGCCTTGCATATCGTTAAAGTAATTGGTAGTGTGATTTCAAAAGAGCATACTACTTTCGTCAAAGGAAGACAAATACTAGATGAACCCCTTATACTTAGCGAAATTATTGAGTAGTATAAAAAGAAAAAGCGTAATCTTCTTATTTGTAAAGTATACTTTGAGAAATCATTTGAATCTTTGAGCTAGGAATATCTTGATTGGATTATGGGAGCCCTCAGTTTCGGTGATAAATGTTGAAATTGGATACGTTCTTGTCTTTCATCTGCCAAGGCTTCCATTCTTGTGAATGGAAGTCCTACATCAAAGCTTTTGCTATACATAGGTCTTAGGAAAGGTGATCCATTATCCCTTTTTTTGTTCATTTTGGAAATAAAGGGGATGCATGTTATGATTCAAGATGCCATAGCTAATTATTATATTTGGGGTGTCAAGGTGGAGAGACAAGGATTTTGCCTATCTCATCTAATATATGCAGGTGACGTTGTCTTTATCGCATACTGGGTTCAAATGAGGTAGAACACATATCTCAACTTCTCGAAGAGTTATATTGTCTTTCTGGGTTAAAACGTAATATATAAAAATCCAATTTATATGGAGTAGGGGTGGATTAGAGTGTTGTATACGATGTAGCATCTAGGTTTGGTTGTTCGCAGGTAAACTACCTTTTACCTATCTTGGTTTACCCATTGGGTTGAGTATGAGTAGAAAAGGAAGTTGGGATACTATTGTTTAAAAATTTAAAGCTAGGCTCTCAACTTGGAAATCAAAATTTTCCTCTATGTCTTGAAGATCTACTCTCATTAAGTCGGTTCTGGGAAGTATTGGCATTTACTTCATGTCTATTTTCAAGGTGCCTATATGTGTAACCAATTCGTTGGTATCACTTCGAAGCAACTTCTTCTAAGAAGAAGATAGTGAAAGCCGAAAACTCTCATGGATTAAATAGGCATAGGTTGTCGCTTCATTTGAAAAAGGTGGTCTCAATCTTGACAACCTCTCAACATTTAGTATTTTGTTAATTCAAAAATAGCGTTGGAGGTTTGTTATAGATAGCCAGGCGTGTTGGGTGAGACTTTTAAAGGCAATTTATGAGCCTAATGGATCTTTTGGCTACAACGAAAGCAAGCATTCTAAGTGGCACTTGGTCAAAAATTGCATCAGCCATCCGTCAAATACACTAATCTAACCTAGGCCCGTTAAATAATCCAAACAACAGCTTGGGAATGGTAATTCTATTCTTTTTTGGCACGATACTTGGATCAGTCAACAACCTTTAAAGTTGCATTTTCATAGATAA
Source organism: Lactuca virosa (assembly GCF_052849685.1). Taxonomy (NCBI): domain Eukaryota; kingdom Viridiplantae; phylum Streptophyta; class Magnoliopsida; order Asterales; family Asteraceae; genus Lactuca; species Lactuca virosa. The sequence goes on from NC_136432.1 coordinate 92,204,604, forward strand.
TCACTCTCTCATTCACACTACTCTTGTTACCCTAATCTTATCATAACCTCCACCGCAAAATCTACCAACACCATCGTCAATTTAACATCACACATGCCACCATCATCAGCCTTCACTCCACCCTAGTGTCATCATCGTCGGACCTCACCATCACTAGAAACCACCAAGTTTTCAATGCTAAACCATCACTACTACAATCCATGGATGTACCAAAAGTTCCACCGTTTACTGCGCTTCTCCTACAGTGAAAAATCCATAAATTTTATCCGTTAGGGTCATCACGATCATACCATTAGCAACAAAAATCCTTTTTACTATTTTGTAAGTTTTTGTCTTTGACTTTCAGTCTGTAAATCAAGAAAGGTATTTGCATGACTGTTCTATTGCAAGTTTTCCAACTTCAAAATTAATATGGTTGCTCTCACACTCTCCAGTCTCCATGCATGTAATAATCAAGGAAATATGAATAAAAAACTTGTTTTATTTTCTTTTTCATTTTGCTATCCGAATTTATTTCATCTTGAATACCTATTGCATATTATACTACAAACTACATTATTAGTTTTTTAGTTGTTACCCATGGTTGGGTTTTATTATTGTCTTTAGGTTTAGATTATCGGGGAAGTAAAAGCATGAGAACTCTTCGATAGCAGAGGCAACACTTTCGAGGTTTTTTTCTTTGTAGATATGTTTACTCTATAATCATATTCGACCATTGTTCTTATGAATTAATATTATTTATCAATGTCCAATCATTGATCTCTATTCTGATTATTAATTTGAAGTTAATGTTAGGTTTTGGTTTATAACAGTTACTTAGGGCTTATGGTATTACCATAAGCCATATTTGTGACTTATGTGGCATATGGTAGTGATTTTGAGACCATCCTAAACTTAATGTGGCACACCATAAAGTGGTGAAATGTGGTATGCATCGCATAAGACCAGACTCAATCATTTTCTTTCTCTCTCTTTGTCTCTCTATATATCTTTACATTTTAATTAATTAAAAAAATTATTAAATAATTAAAAAAATAGAGGGACATAATGATGTGTATTAGTGAGTATTTTATAGTGGTGTGGTTTAAATGTGATGATGATATGATGCTTAGATGACAACATTTTTGGTGTGGTGGTGTGGCGGGTATACCAAATGGTCTTATCACTATTTTATGTAAGCGTGAACATGGTACAATAGTGATTCTTTTTCTTCTAAACCGTGTACCGTACCAACTGTAGTTGGTATAAACATTTTGCTACTAGTACTGTACCAAGTATACTTGGTACCAATATGTTTGGATACCAACAATGTTTTTTGTACAAATTGGTAATGGTATATGCCAACTTCTATTAATTTTATGTTGTAAGATTTATGTATAAGCTAATTTATAAGGTAATTTTAATGATTAATAAAGAAATTAATTATGTAATTCTTTTAATTTAATAAACAATTCTGGTGCACATATCCCATGGAAGTAAAAGAGGTCGTCTTTATGTTTTTTGTCACACCCCAAAACCGGAACGGCGGAAACGTTCAGGGGTGGAGGACGTCATGTTTAGTATCACGAGATATGTATATGGTAAGCAAGTAATGAACAACCATTTCATTTAGAAAGAAAGTGTTTACAATGTGTGTGTTCACAAAACATAGAATTCATAAACAAATAACAAAACAAGACTTGAAGCTATAATGCTTCATCTTCTGAATCCCCAGCACGAGCACCTGTCTAATAGTCTCCCGAGAATACAAGTTATTTAAAAGAGTTGATCAGCAATTAAGCTGGTGATTTCATAAGATTTTAGTGATGTGAGTAAGCTGTAAAATGTGGTTGAAAATGTATATGTAAAAGTGGTGTACGCTGTAAGTTCTGTTTTAAAAAGTTCGCCTGTTCCTCTAGAAAATCCTATATTTCCTACTTTGATGAAAGTTAAGTAAAATGACACTACAAGCCTTTCTATGAGTACTAAGTGGGTACAAATTATATAAGACTCGGAGTAAACAAACAATCGATTGTGCGTATCTGCCCTAAGCTCACAACCCAACGAGGAACAGAAAGTAAGGCGGATAGCACACATCCCATTGGTTGTTAGATCGTTGTCATATATAACCCTGGTGTATTCACTTGTTACTCATGGAGTTAATTGTAATGGTTCCTTTATATCTAATGAAAAGTTCTTTTAAGAAACCCCTCATTTCTTAATATAAAATGGTGACCACAGTGACTACTTTTATAATAGCTTAGTTTATACTGCTATATATAATCTAATATCGAATAGAAAGTTAATTGAGTGAATCTGCCCTAAGCCCACAACCCAACGAGGAACAGGAAGTAAGGCGGAAAACACACATCTAACTACCTATTGGGTATTAGTTTTATATATAAACACGGTGTATAAACTAAGGTATTATAGAGTTACTCACCTAAAGTCTTTAAAATTGAACTGGTTTAATAAAATGGATTAAACCCTTTACTGGGAAGTTTCTAGTTTTGTATACCAAAAGTACTGATTTTGGGAAAGTATGTTTTGTACTAGAAAAACTGTGCTTGACTCTGTGTTCTATAACCTGACCCATACCTGGTACCCTTATGATGACTTAATGTATACTACGCATACATATATATAGAATCGGGTAGATAATAGATTGGGTGAATCCGTTCCAAGCCCACAACCCAACGAGGAACAGGAAATGAAGTGGAGAGCACACATCCTATTAGCTGTCGGACCCTATTGGTATATATGTATCCCGTGATGTATACATTAAGGAATCATAAGACTAGCATTATGGTCCTATCCTTTAATTGTATCCTTCTACCAAGGCATCTTCTGTTCTGTGCTAGACTCGACTGTTCCAATTGTCGTTTGTAAAAATGTATTATTTCCCTAGTTTATAACTCAGAAATAGATTGAGTTAACTTTCAAGCGGTACTGGCACTTTATGAAAGTATTGGGAAATGAAGTACACAGCTGTCGTGTATAATGACAAGCGGATGTACTAATAACCTAAAAACATATTTGTTTTATTACGGTCATAATGTGAAGGCTAGAACCCTTACTATACGCTCTCCCTGTCGGGAGATTAGGGGAACTAAACACGGCCTCTGCAAATTCTTGCAAGCCGTGTAATTCACATTAAAGTTATATGATCATGTATACCCAATATAACTATCACCTTTTGTTAAAACAATGCGTTAGTGATTCATTGGTATAATTAGATCATGTATTGTGTGTTCTCTTGCTATAGCAACCTTACTTGTTTGTTCTGTTTGTTTCTCTTTATTGTGTGTTCTCTCTGTATGGTATTCTTTGATTCTCTTCACTATGTTCTGTATGGTATTGTTTGATTCTCTTCACTGTGTGTTTGACTCATGTAAGAACTGACTCTTTGTGTGCTTCATTGAACTAGAAGTAATGAATAGCATTCTCCTAAACTATACCTATTATAGTTTACTAATGTTCTACTTGGACTGTTATTGAAAAGACTCATTTATCTACTAAGTTATGCTTGTACTTTAAAAATAGAGTTTTGTATAACTAAAAAGTAACATAACTTTAAAAGAGTTTTGAAATGTTTTGGCAACTTATAAATGACATAAGTAACATTTTGAAAGATGTTTATAACAAATATTTACACAATTATCATTGTGTTCACCTTGTATTCCCCCCTTAAAACAGTTAAAAGCAGTTAAAAGATTCATTACGGGGTATGAACTCACCTGATGTGGGTGATTCAATCGGGTATACGTGTAAGGATGAGAAGTTCCACGAATGATGTCCCGAGACACAATAAGTCCTAAATGACATATAAGGACACATATTGACATGAATATAGTGTTTATAAACAACTATATGAAAGGAAACGCCTTCCGGGACTAGGAAACACCTTGATCAAGTGTTGGAATCACATGTGATTCATCAAAGGATAGTGGAATGGCACTAATAGGTGTTTACTACTTTGGGACCAACTCCATTGGAGTTTACGGTCGTAAACCCATGAGTTTACGGCCGTAAACTCATGGTCCTCCTACCATTTTGTGATTTGAAGTCCTACAAGTCATAATGAAGCATCCTAACTTCAAGTCTAGGCCTTAGGAAGTGATTGTGGCATCTTTTCACCCCTAAATGGAGTTTACGGCCCATGGACCACTTCTCCATGTGTTTGCGGCCGTAAACCCATATGGATGATGTTATTTTGATGTTTTCAAGTACTTAGCACATCAAGGTAAGGGTCTAGGTTAGTTTCCAAGCATAAGGAAGGAAATTAGGGCAACATTGCACCCTAAAAGGGAGTTTACGGCCTTGGGTGTTCATGGGCCGTAAACTCTCTTCCAACCCTTTAATCTTGATGTTTCTAAGGTCTAAGCATGTTTAATCTTGTGCATAACACGTTAGAACAAGAGTACTTACGATAAAGGGGCTTGAATGGTCGGTTTTGGCAAAGAACACTAGTGTGTGTTCTTGGTGTTTCTTGAAGATCTAAGAAAACATGATTTTTATGGATGAAATCATGAGAGAATGCTAGATTAAGAGGTGTATCAACTAATCAAGGAAGAATACTTACTAGTTTTGAGGATCTAAGGTGAAGATCGGGATGATAGTTGAGAGAGAATGAGGAAAATCGGCCAAGGAATGGAATAATGACTAGAAATGGCCAAGACTTACCCATAAGCACTTGAGTTTACGGCCACATGAGTTTACGGCCGTAAACTCATGGTCTTGTGGCCGTGAACTCATTTAGATGAGGTTAATGTTCGTTTTGCTACACCGTGGTTCTAGCAGGTACTTTCTAACACTTATTCCTTAAGTGTATTAGGCTCAAAACTCATTAGAATGACCTTTAACCGGGCTGGAACTTCGTACTAATGAATTTGACACTCAGTTGAGTTGACTGACTGAGCTTATAAAATAAAAAATTTCGGGTTGTCACATTTTTTAAGGATAAATTTGATAGATTCACAGTCTCCAATCTTGGGGCTCCTAATCCTCGGTTTGCATCCCTAAATTATGAGGCTCGTTCTTTGTTGGAAAATGATGTCACGATAAAGGATATCAAAAATGTAGTTTGGGAGTGTAGTGGAGATAGATTGTCAGGTTCAAACGGATTTTCTTTTAAAATTTTAAGTAGTTATAGATGCTTTTGCAAGATGATAATGTCGGCTATGTTCAACATTTCTTTATTTCTGGGGTTTTTCCTATGGGGTGTAATCCCCAAGATCAAAAACCCGTTAGTAAATAAGGATTTTTGGCCCATCTCACTCACTGGTGTGCAATATAAAATTATCACAAAAATTCTAGCCTTGCATATCGTTAAAGTAATTGGTAGTGTGATTTCAAAAGAGCATACTACTTTCGTCAAAGGAAGACAAATACTAGATGAACCCCTTATACTTAGCGAAATTATTGAGTAGTATAAAAAGAAAAAGCGTAATCTTCTTATTTGTAAAGTATACTTTGAGAAATCATTTGAATCTTTGAGCTAGGAATATCTTGATTGGGTTATGGGAGCCCTCAGTTTCGGTGATAAATGTTGAAATTGGATACGTTCTTGTCTTTCATCTGCCAAGGCTTCCATTCTTGTGAATGGAAGTCCTACATCAAAGCTTTTGCTATACATAGGTCTTAGGAAAGGTGATCCATTATCCCTTTTTTTGTTCATTTTGGAAATAAAGGGGATGCATGTTATGATTCAAGATGCCATAGCTAATTATTATATTTGGGGTGTCAAGGTGGAGAGACAAGGATTTTTCCTATCTCATCTAATATATGCAGGTGACGTTGTCTTTATCGCATACTGGGTTCAAATGAGGTAGAACACATATCTCAACTTCTCGAAGAGTTATATTGTCTTTCTGGGTTAAAACGTAATATATAAAAATCCAATTTATATGGAGTAGGGGTGGATTAGAGTGTTGTATACGATATAGCATCTAGGTTTGGTTGTTCGCAGGTAAACTACCTTTTACCTATCTTGGTTTACCCATTGGGTTGAGTATGAGTAGAAAAGGAAGTTGGGATACTATTGTTTAAAAATTTAAAGCTAGGCTCTCAACTTGGAAATCAAAATTTTCCTCTATGTCTTGAAGATCTACTCTCATTAAGTCGGTTCTGGGAAGTATTGGCATTTACTTCATGTCTATTTTCAAGGTGCCTATATGTCTAACCAATTCGTTGGTATCACTTCGAAGCAACTTCTTCTAAGTAGAAGATAGTGAAAGCCGAAAACTCTCATGGATTAAATGGGCATAGGTTGTCGCTTCATTTGAAAAAGGTGGTCTCAATCTTGACAACCTCTCAACATTTAGTATTGTGTTAATTCAAAAATAGCGTTGGAGGTTTGTTATAGATAGTCAGGCGTGTTGGGTGAGACTTTTAAAGGCAATTTATGAGACTAATGGATCTTTTGGCTACAACGAAAGCAAGCATTCTAAGTGGGCCTTGGTCAAAAATTGCATCAGCCATCCGTCAAATACACTAATCTAACCTAGGCCCGTTAAATAATCTAAACAACAGCTTGGGAATGGTAATTCTATTCTTTTTTGGCACGATACTTGGATCAGTCAACAACCTTTAAAGTTGCATTTTCATAGACTTTTTAAGCTTAATCTGAATATCTCTTGTTTGGTGAGTGACCATTGTTCGACTAGACAATATGTGTGGAATTGGCGTAGACCTATTCGACGTGGCTATGAGTAAGAGAAAATGAACTCACTAGAATCAATTTTACTTGGAGTTGTTATTTCTAATACGCCAGACTGACTCTGGTGGTCTTTAGATCCAACAAGAGAGTTCTTAGTACAGGTCACTAGGAAACACATCGAGAGTTTCTCTACAATAGATGGTGGTGTTCATACTCGATGGTGCAACATGGTGCCAAGGAAAAGTAATAATTTTATTTGGCTACTTTCTTAGGATCGGTTACCAACATGGTTTAACCTTTCTAAGAAAGGTTCGGAGCTCTCATCCATAGTCTGCCCAGTGTGTTCTTGTGGGGTAGAAACTATACAACATCTATTTTTTTAATGCTAGGTAGCGGTTGATGTTTGGAATCTTATTGCGACATGGTGCGGGTTGGTGCTACCTATAGTACCTTCGATCAAGGAATGGTTATCATGGATTGATGATTGTAACCTCTTTACAGCCAATAAACGTCATCTGGAAGTGATTGTCCTAACTTCATGTTGGTTTATTTGGCAACTACATAAATCCACACTTTTTGGCGATTACAGGTCAAGAAAAATTTAATTTTTGATAGTATAGTGATTAGTTCTTTTTCTTGGTTGAATAATCGAGCTTCCAACTCCGTTGTAGTTTGGAATGCTTGTCTTTTAAATCCGTTGTAACTATTGTCCTTTTAATATTCTAATACCTTACTAGAATATTTAATATATAAAGATGTAGATGTTCAAAAAAAACTACTAAAAGTTCTATTGAAGTAACATTAAAGTAATGTTTTAATTTTGTAATTTAACGTGGTAGCAACTATTATCTAATGCGGCTAAATGACTTATATCATTGTTTTAAAACTATAAATATTAAACACAATTGACAACTGAAATATACAATTATATATATATATATATATATATATATATATATATATATATATATATATATATATATATATATATATATATATATATATATATATATATAGAGAGAGAGAGAGAGAGAGAGAGAGGGTCAAGATCAAATAAGAAGGAAATTTTTGGTAGGAAGGTAAGAAGTTTTTTTTCTACATATTTTTTTCACGAACAAACAAAATGAATCATTAGATGATTCACACGCACACACACACAAATATTTTGGCTACCAACTTTTTCGGTTCCGTTGTTCACATGTTGGTTGGTTTTCTTTAGTATAATTTTAATAGCCCTACTTATATGTAAACTCATGTCCGCACTTTGAAGTTTGATCCATGTCTTCATTAAATTTCTAATTTTTTCCAAGAAATGGAAAGTTGATTCTTGAAAGTCCGAGTACAAAATTGCATATTTTTTCTAAAAAAAATTAAACTAATTTGGAAAAATGACTTTATGTTTTCCTTAAACATGGTACCTTGTAGATTTCCCTAAATTAAAACCGTGGAAACTTATGAGAGAAAAAAGCCCATATATGTTGAAAATATAATAATACAATTTTAGGGAAAATGCTATTGTAGCACTAGTAACTTTTTCATTTGGTTTGATTTGACCAACTATATTAATTTTTTCACAATTGACCATTAATATTTTACTGTAGATGTCAATTACACCATTGTGACCGATTTTAGAAGGTTTCCCGGTTTCTCATCCTACCTATCATTTATTTTAAATTACAATTGTTAATGATGTGTATATTTGGTCCACGTCATTTTAATGAAAGATATTAACACAGATCCTCACTTCACTCGTCTCCTTCCCCTCAACCTCAATTTACTATGCAGGAAGTAAACGGCGAGTCAACAGTTAGGGTTTTCGCAGTTGCGTCCGATCGAGATATTAGTTCTGCCGATCGGGTTGTAAATGAAGCTAGTAGCATAATGGGACAACCTAATCCTGATGTTGGACTGTTTGCGATGGTGGAGCTCAATTACCAAGGTGTATTTACTCGTAATCCTTTGTCTTACTTGGGGGAGTGAAAAGCTCCTTCAATAATATTGATTTTTCTTCTATGACTTACTCTGAGTGTGTCGCTTTCCTGGAACATTTCATGCATGAGGAGATTAAAAAACTTTCCTACTGTGAACCAAAAAAAGCTTTATGTGATGGCATTCGACCAATTTTAAATGATGTAGATTATGTTGCTTTTATTTATGATGCATATGGCACAGATGGCATAATTTCTTTCTATGTTCACCATGATGGTGATGGAATTGATGGGCGGTTTGATGAAGAAGAAAATGAAGGTGATGATAACGACTCTTGTGTTGATGATGTGGAAAATGGAAATAATCTCAGGGATGTGGAGATTGAAAATGATGAAGATGCTATCCCTATGAACAGAACAGCTCATGATCCTTTCTTAAGTCATTTATGTGTTGGAGGGGGTTTAGATGATAAGGAAAATGACTTTGTAGATGATGATAATTGGATGGAAATGCATGATTCCCTACAGATGCATTCCATTTTCAATTAGAGTATACACCGGAAAAAACAAAAGCCCATACTTGGAATGAAATTTAAGGATCCAAAACAATTGAAAAGCATGTTGTGCAATTATGGAGTGGCTAATATGTACCAATTATAGTATGAAAAGAATGAAAGGTATAGACTTCTTGTTAGGTGTTGTAAAGGTGCATGCACATTTAGACTATGGGCATCTTGTATGAGTGATGAAGCTAGTTTTTAGATCAAGTATTTGAAGGATGAGCATAAGTGTGCTAGGAATTTTAAGTTAGGCTCATTGGTTACATATTCATGGACTAGGAGCCACTATACCAGACAAATTCTACATAGGCAGAAAATGAGTGTGAGGAAACTTAGACTAGCAATGATAAAAAAGTTTTGTGTGAATGTTAGCATAGGGCAATGCAGAAGAGAAAAAAGATATGCAATGGAACTAGTAGAGGGTAATCTTAAGGATCACTATGCAAAAATCTGGTCATATAGCCAAGAGATTCTGAGAACAAATCCAGGTTCCACTGTTAAACTTGAGGTGGATCATATGCCTGATGGGAAGAACTCTTTCAGCAAGTTCTATGTGTGTTTTGATGGTGTGAAAAAAGTTTGGATGGAAGGATGTATAAAGATAATTGGACTTGATGGGTGTTTCTTGAAAGGGATTTGTAAGGGGGAGTTGCTTTATGTTATAGGTAGGGATGCAAATGACAAAATCTTTCCTATTGCATGGGCAGTGGTATCTATTGAGAACAAGGAGAATTGGAAGTGGTTTTTAGATCTTCTTATTGATGATCTTCATTTAAACTTAGGAAATGGATACTCTTTAATGTCAGATCAACATAAGGTATGTGTTTTTATTATTTGATCCTTTAATTCATTATATTTCATATTATAACATCAAGAAAAATAATTTCTTTTTTTATAGGGGTTGATTGAGGTTGTGAAGGAGATGATGCATTTTGTAGAGCACAGACAGTGTGCTAGACACATTTGTCAGAATTTACTTAAGAGATATAGTGGGGCCCACTATGAGACACTGTTTTGGAAAGCATCAAAAGCATCAACTGAGAATACATTTAAAGCTACAATGAAAGAATTGGAAATTTTAAACCCAAAGGCACATAAGTATATGATGGACAAGGATCCAAAAACTTGGTCTAGTGCATACTACCAACCAGGTAGATGTTGTGACTCAGTTGAGAATGGCATGTATGAGAGCTTTAATGTTGTAATTATAGATGCAAGAAAGAAGCCAATTATAACAATGTTAGCAGAGTTGGGATTGTACATGATGGAGAGATTGTACAATATGAAGGTGAGAGGACAACAATGGGGTAATCAGATTTGTCCAGAAATAAGGGATAAGGTAAACAAGCTTAAAAAGCACATGGGACATTTTGAGGTGTTAGCAAGTGGCTTAAACCAATTTGAAGTAAGGGCAACAGCCGAGGCATTTGAGGTTGACCTTGACATAAGGACATGTTCTTGTAGGTTGTGGAAATTGAATGGGTACGGATGTTTGCATTCTACAACATGTATCTCATACCTAAATAGGGATGTGGAAGCATATGTGGATGTTATGCTAGTACCGCCACATAAATGAAAAGTTACAAATATAGAATTGCAGCCATGAATGCCATAAACAGATTATATCCCACCTTTGGCACCTATTAGCAGAAGAATGTTCGGCAGGCCAGTGACTAAAATGAAAAGGGGTGCTGTTGAAAGACTTACTAGCCATAAGGTATCTAAGTCTGGAAAGAAAATCAAGTGTAGCATCTACAGGGAGCATGGTTACAACAAGGCCACTTGCTCTACAAAAGGACCTAATGATGTTAACACGAGGAAGAAAAAAAACAAAAGGTTAGTGAAGATGGAATAATGGAAATAATGGAGTAAGTGTCAACGAAACAAGAGGACATGTATTATCTTTAATGTTAATTTGAGTTTAATATGCACTATAACAAAATATTAATGAAACATTAATTGTAGGTTAATGAAAGTGGCTTAGGAGGGTAGGAACATGAGGAGGTGCAACTCACTCTAATTGATGTGCAAGTTACGCTAACTCAAGATGGTGGTGTTATTGGTTAAGTTGATGAAGCTGGTGGTAGTGCACATGTTCAAGTACAAAGGAGAATCCATGTGAAACCAATTTCTGAAATATTGAAGGGGATAAGGAAAAGAAAATCATAAAGAATCATAAAGGTGAAATTGGGCAAGAGAGTTGGGGATGATAATGCTCTAGGAAATTCAAAGGAGAAACCACTTCCTATAGATTAGGATTAATATGTTTTATGTTTTTATTTGTGTTATGTTGTGATACTTTGATGCTATGAAGTTGTTATGTTTTCCATTAGTACAATCTATGCAGTAACATACAATTACAAGACTGCCGATTACTATGGGCATTTTTGGTATTTAACAGAAGTATTTTATGCAGTTTATGCACTATTATAAAATATGAAAGTTGGTTGCTATTTTTTGAATGATGTCAAGCTATATGTTGCATGACTGATAATGACCAATATGGTTCTATGTGTATATACTTTAATGACTAAAATAGACAATGTGTTTGATATAAGCAGTTTCCAAAATAGACTATGTATACTTTACTGACCAATATGGTCCATAGTTGACAAAAAGATAGTGGTCCACACATAAAGAAAACAAATACTTGATCCACTATTGAAGTTGTCGTTAGATTAGGTAACAATTACAAAACTGCTCATACACATGTGTCTTGCAGTTTCCAAAATAAGCTACTAAATGTTGGGATCTACAACCAACATGGGTCTTTGCAATTTCCAAAAGTAGTACATAAACACCAAAAGACAACTAAATCAACGACCAAAAGACAACTACATATAGCAAAACATCCTACAATATTCCCTTCTACTTAAAGCACCAAAGTGCAACAACCAATAGAATCATCACAACCAAAACTTTCAACATGGAATTTTGCTGCATCGAAGCTTCCAATTTGTTATTAAGCATCATCACAGCTTCCTTCTCCTTTGTTACCTTCTTCTCAAGCTTGTCAACAACTGACTTTTCCTTTGAAAGCAGAAACTCCAACTCCACAACCTTCTTCCTAAGGCTGATTAGTTCAACAGAGTTCTCCTTTGAATCTACATGTTGCTTCAATGTTCTGATAAGGTTCTTGTAGTACCCTCAGACATCTCATCGTCTTTCCAGAAGAAGTAATCACAGCTTTTTAATGTTGTCTGAAATATACACCATTGTCAAATCGTATGAGATCTTAGAGTTAGATACAGTAAATAAATGATACAAACAAAGGGATCCCACAAGCAAATCATTCCTTTCAACATTTTCACAATAATCAACGACATTACACTATTAGGGTTTTCTTATGCTTATCTAAACATCATAAATGCTACAAATCGTATGATTTTTGAACATTACCAGAAATCGTGACCATGAGAGCTTAACAAACTGTTGCTACAGTTTCAGAACCGCCTTCCTGGGTTGTGATAGTCCGCTCCTTCGTCGGCTTCTCACACACACAAGTCTTCAGCTCATCTAACTCCCTAAAGTTACCGATCTGGATGGGAGGGTTTCTGGAAGAAGAGATCGAGGATCGAGACATTGCTTTGATTCTTTGTTCGAGAGAATCTTACACGAAAATGGAAAAAAAAAGTAGGGGTGTTCCATATACGGATGTTAAGTTTTTTGTATAAGGGGGGGGGGGGGGGAGGGGGGGGGGGGGTTGACGTGGAGTCAACGTGGAAATATAGTGGCAGTTTCCCATTAGCTTACCGTACACGTCGGATGCTAGGTAGGATGAGAAACCGGGAAACCTTCTAATATAGTTGGTCAAATCGGACCAAACGAAAAAGTTACTTTTGCTACAGTAGAATCTTCCCTACAATTTAAATGTATGATATTATGATTATTATTTAAAAGAGTTGATTCGTACGTAATAATTTTTATTTATTCATAACAATTTATGCTTTAAAATGTTGTATTGTACAACTCTATAAAACATAAATAGTTATGTATGGAAAAAAAAAATATTATGTACGAACCGCTTCCCTCTAAACTTTATCTAAATAATTGTTACTTTAGTAATTAATCTCTTCAGTGCATTTTATGTGAAAGTATACTTTTGTATTTTAAATATATTTCATTCAATTCAATCGTTTTTACATATGTCAAGCATAATGGATTAATGGTTCGATTCATTTGCGCTATTCACTAATGATTACTGATATTTTCAAGTAAGATGTATATTTATATTTATTTAGATGTATTTATTTATGATTATAGTATATTTTTGGTCCATAAAAATCAAACAGTGTATAATATTATATCGTTAAATGCCTTCACCTATGAAAAAAAAAAAAAAAAAAAACCTTTTAGCCACATGCCAAGTAGATATTGTTTCAGTAAAAACTTACTAGTGAACGAGTTCAAATTCATGAGTGATATGAAAAATCATTATTTTTTTTAATATAATAATAGTATGTACAAGAACATGTATGATAACCTAAATGGGACAAATAATATAAATGTATTGTTATTCGATGACGATTAAGCTCATTTAAATGTTTTTTAATCACTTTTACTTTATAATATTGTCACACTTAGGGGTCGTTTGATAATTGTTAACTGAGTTAGAGCTGACTGAGTTAGAAGTTGACTGAGTTAGAAGTTCTGACCGAGTTAACTTCTGACTGAAATTTGCTGTTTGATTTTTCATCTGACCGACTGTGCAAAATGACTATATTACCCTTACACAATATTTTTTATAATAATTCTTTTATTATTTACCAATTTATATTTTGAAAGAAGGCATAGACCACTTATAGAATTGAATGCCATTTTTTCTTATTTCTAGATACATAAATCTCATATTCATATTTAAAAAAAAAAAAAAAAACCTACTGCAGAACTTCACTTCCATTTCTGGGACGAGATTCATCTAAACATTAGAAGCAAAACCCCAAATTGCCAACACGGTAGCAATCACCATTCATCTTTTCCCAAAATAATAAAAAAAACTATAATTGCCATTATCCGCATACCAAAAGTACTCAATACATATAGATTACATTAAAGAAACTTTGGCACCTCAAAAATCAACCAAACTATACCAATATGCACAAGTTGCAATGTCATACAAATCATAATAATCAGGTATGCCATCTTCCCCTATTGAAAAAACTCATCATTTCTCCCTGTAAATTGTTCCATTGACCGCTAATGAAAAGTGTTACAATGGTAACAATGGACACCGCTAACGAGCGATATAGACTATCATATTCAACAATCAACACCACAGTGAACATTTCCCTTTTTTGCACATTCTGAAATGATAAATGGGATTCCTGTTCAGTTTTCACTTCAGGTTGTTCCTGTTGCAATCAATATACAAACTTTAAAAGTTGCATAAATACACAGAGATCATATGCTCTCACTTGGCTATAATCTAAAGGATTTCGACTTTCATTCATGTTTTTTCTAAGGTTTCAATTTCAAACTCTAAGAATTAATTGAGCAAAGTAATTGAAATAAACAAAATTAAATCACCTGTTAACAAAAGAAGATGTCCTTTCATAGTTAACTGCCAACAGGAAGACAAGGTGACCTGAAGCAGCGATGATACAAAATGAACAAGCTGAGAAAGATGTGTTTCTACTTTGCCATACGAATCAAGGATGTTCTCTTTTTATTATTTTCTATACATAATAAGGATAATTCATGGCTCGATCGTACTCAGCTTTCAAAATCGATTTAATGGCTTTATCTCGAAATCGATTTCATGAATCGATTGAAGAGGAAGGACCAGTTGTAGTGGAAGGAGAATCCGTGCGTGGATTGAAGGAGAATGAGAAGTCACGTCCAGGGGCAAGGAAAGGAGAAGGACAAATACGTGAAATTTGTGCAAAGGACCGAGTCAGGAAGCTTTTCTTGGAGGACCGAATCAGAGGATCTGGACCGAATCTGATGTGCAAAAAACCCTAATCAAACAAGTTGTCCCTGTTCAACCCGGACCGGGTCAGAAAAATGCTATGACTGGACTGAGTCAGATCAACATCAAACAGACCCTTATAAATATCATTAACATAAGTTATATTATGGAAGATTAAAAAAATATTAACAAAATTCATATATAACGTGAGTCATCTCAAAAATTTATCTCATACGATCACTCACTTTTTCTTTAAATTAGTCATTATAAAGACAATGAACATTTTATAAAATTTAACCTTCCAAAATAAGTTATGTTTGAATGTCATCATAATCAACGCCAAATTAGAGTTTAATTTTTTTTAATTAACATTGAAAACTTAAAAATTTATTTTACTATTTAAACGTATCAATCTAACCTAACCTAATTATAATGGCCTAAATAAATCAATTTGTTGGATCAAGTTTTTTGACCATTGCAAGTTGAACATATATTTTTAAATAATATATGTGAACCGATTCAACAAACAAAAACCCAATTGATCTAAAAATCAAATGGACAAGACAACTTTCAATGGGCTTCAACAATCTTTACTAATATTTGATTGGGCTTTAACATACACTTTAATAAACCCTAACTGAAATTTGTGTGCCGTGGAGTAGGCGTGGGCAAAAAAACCGGTTCACAAACCGAACCGGTTCATCTCAGAACCGAACCGCTGCAGAACCGAACCGTCAGTTTAAACCAATTCGCATTTTCAAACATTGGAACCGGTTTACTACGAACTGGCTTGGAGAACAGGTTTTGAACCGGTTTAGAACATGTTTTGGTTAGTTCATTATTCCTAGCATGCGCATGGGTGTTTTTTTTGATAATTCCAAAAAGTAGAAAAGTAGACTGTAAGAGTGTAAGTCCAGCATGCATATGTCTCCATCATTCTTTTTTTTTTTTTTTTTGACTTACCGATGCTCACTATAAACAAAAAGAAGAGAGTGAAGTGACAGCTCATATATATATATATATATATATATATATATATATATATATATATATATATATATATATATATATATATATAATATTAATAATGATAATGATAGTTTTCTTTTCTTATACAGCTCATATATATACATATATACGTAAACTCTTTTTTCTTTCTTATGGGTGTTCTTTATTTTCAATTTTCTTCTCTTTTTCTTTCATTAATACGTAAACTCTTTTTTACATACCAACTCTTCATAAATATTTAGAATTGCCACAATCACTCTCAAAGTGTCAAGTATCAACACTTCTTTGTTTTTTATTTTTCTTTCTCTCTCTACAGTTTGCATGCACACCACGAAAACACATATATGCAATATGCTTACTGTTTTCTTTTTTTGCATGTGAAGTCATCAGTTTTGAGCATATTCTCCAAAACAAAATTAATCCATGCGTATATTAACCCCTCTTTAGCCAAAAAAACAAAACCAAAAAAGCAAATCAAGAAATAAACACGTCGGTTTTTTTGAACCGGTTTATCCTGAACCGGTTTGATGAAAACCGAACCGGTTTGTAAAGGTTCGGATTATTTTGGTGGTGAACCGGTTTAGGGGTGAACCGGTTTTAACTTTGTTGACCAGAACCGAACCGGTTTTCTGAACCGGTCCGGTTCGAAAAAAAAAACCAGTTTGTGCAAGCCTACCGTGGAGTGTGAACCCTCAGATAAAGTGGCATCATCCTATTTGTAGTGGTTCCAGGTAGTTTAGGTCATCCACAATGGAAATTATGTGAGAGTTTAATAGATTAAATGTGAATATAATATAGAGGAGAGAGAGTGTAGAGTTGAATGACCATTGAACGGTGCAATAAAATTATAATGAAAAATTTATGAATTTTTTAAGAATTAAATTGAATGTGTATATTTTCTTTCCTACATGGTAATCCATACAACTCTCCATGGGTTTAATCCAGTGAAGATAACCTTACTCTTGCTATAAAGTCACTTAACCCTATAGCACATTCCTCAATAATTTCCGTAATAATCTCTTCTAAAAATAACAGTATAACTTTTAAAATAAATGTTTGTACTCTTTTTAATTTGATACTTCACCTTAAAATTGATAGTACTCATTTAATTCTTTAATAAATAACAATTTCCAAAAAAATTATGTATAAATGAATAGCAATGAAACAACCCTATATCAATGCAGAAAATTACATCATTCTATCTAAATTAAGTCAAATTAAACAACGATATATAGTTGTTCATATTAAGTGATAAAAGTTCATTTTTGTTATAACAATAAACAACTAATTAATTTTATGAAGAAATTCTATTGTGATGACCACTAATTGTGTACCTAGGTCGGCCAGGCCAACATCGGCCCGACCATAGCAGCATGGTTCATAAACAACAAGGCACAACTGTTTGGCCCACCAAACCAACACCGACCCAGCCATAGCGGATCAGTTTACAAACGAAAAGGTACAATTGTTCAAAGTATTCGACCCATAAGGCAATGCCAATACACAACAAGCAAAAGATGGAAACAGGACATAGAAAGTCGCACAAGTACAAGATTTTGGCAATAGTATAATATAAAGCAATACATGTAACCTAGCTGTCTTTTCCCGGGTAACACAAGCTACCGGATAAAACCGTGTACCAGGGAATGTGGAGATGCCTATAAAAAGCCTTCAAAGACTCAACGATCAGCTAATGTTTTCAGGACAAGGAACTCTTATAATTTTTTATAAACAACATCTAATTTTGGTATCACAGATAAATACTCGGGATCCAACCCTCCGTATGGCTTTATAACCTAGCAGTTGTCTTATTTTGCAGTGTGTCTTCCTGAATACTCATTAGGAAAGGTTGTCAATAACCAGCTACTACGTATCCGGAAGACCACATAGCAATATTGGTGTCATCTGTATCATAAATATGAGAAGTGCATTTATAATAGCAACATGATAAACGCCAAAATCATTATGACTCACTAACGCAAGACAAGGGGAAAATCCCACTATATAAAAAAGAGAACAACTTAGGACTCTTGCACAAAATATTTACAACACAACAAAGCCAAGAAACCCGGATAAAGGGTGACGAGCCAATCCTAATACATGGACATATACATGACATATGTGTCCATCGAATATAATGTGACAGTGGGAGTTCAACTGAGATAATGTACGAACACTCTATTTCTAGGTTATCAGAGGCAATAAAAAAGAAACTCAGGCAACCCGATTCAAATTTAACATGCTTTTTTGGGCATTCGGTATGGTTGTTAGGGATATTATGATTGTTGTTAATGTTACGGGATCATCAAACACGAGCCAAAAATAAAACAGATGCTAGACTTCATAATAATACAGTCCTCGTCGCCTTATAACATAATTTTCGGGAGAAGCGTCATGAAAAAATTTGAAGCAATTTCATCGACAATACATGGTTTAATTAGATTTCAGATCCCTGTTGGAGATGGAACGGTACACAGTGGTTCACTCATTGCACCAATATTAACATTTATAGCGGAAAAAAAAGATCTGATAATAAGGAAGCCACAACCAACTCAAGAAGATTCAGAGATAGTTATAATAAATGATGCATACCTATAACAAGAAATTCGGATCGAATCTACGTTAACAAATTCGTTGAAAGAAAAGTTAACAAGATCGTTAAGAGAAAACACCAATGTATTCGCTTGGCAACCAACCATCTTGGTTGTAGTGCCAAGGAAAGTGATATAACATAAATTAAATGACAAGATAGGAACGAAGCCAATTCGACAGAAAAAAAGATGTTAGTCTAAGGAATGAAACAAGGTGATAAACAACAATGTAAATAAATTGGTGAGTGTCAGTGTTGAGTATGGAAATATTGAAACTGATGTTGGCATTTGTGAAAGCGTTCGTGAAGGTTATGTTGAAGACGTATCTTGGAGTATCTCTTGCTTAGTGGTTCCTTTAGTTATTTGGAATGTGATGTATTTAACCACTATACATATAGCCTTTAGCTTCGCTTGTTAGGTAATCTTCCCAAAAAAACTCCCTTTTTATATCAAAGTCAGTTAGGTTGAGCAAAACCCCAAAGTCTCTTTGTATGTTCCATTTCTCAATCAATAATATATAAGATCTTTGACAAGATTATTAATTCATGATTATCATTCCAATTCAGCACACCATTTCTTTTTGGATTTCTCAGTTAATATTAGAGCCAAATCTTGTAGATCTAATTGCTTATTGAAAGAAACGATCAGAAACGACGAATTTTGTTCATGAATCTCACTTCGTTCTTCAAGTTTTGTAAGTTTTCTGGAGTGAAAGTGAAATCTCTCTTGTTTTTGCAAAATTCAATATAGATTTGAAGTTTTTTTTCATATGTTATTCTCTACACATTCTTTTACTTGATTCATTCTTGATTCGTGTTTGAGAAGTAAGTAAGAAGTTTTTCCAGTTTTATTCTCAGATTTGTGGTTAGATTCGTGTTCTCTTTCTAGAAATCTATCTCTCTCTCTCTCTCTCTCTCTCTCTCTCTCTCTCTCTCTCTCTCTCTCTCTCTCTTTGAATTCTGTTTCTTGTTGACGATTTAATGGTTTTGTTGTTGTTATCCTCCATTAGTGTACCTGGATTAAGGATTAAAGTTTACTGATCCAAATTTTTGTCTTCAATTAAGAAAATACCGGTGTCTTTATTATGAATATGTGGATCGAGATGCTATTCAGATAATCTCTTTGTTGATGGGAAGATATCTAAGTACACATGTTGTAATGAACATGGGATTTGTTGTTTATGAGAATAAGAGATTTTAGTGGATCAATTTTGTATTATCAACGCTCATTTAGATCTAGAAAATGAACAAGAATTAGAGAAACAAAGAAAAAGAAAATAATATTTTATGAGAGAAATAAAAAGAAAAGAAGATAATAGAGATAAACGGTGGGTGAAGGGAACATGATGTTACCTCAAGTACCGTTTTTACATAGAAGGTCTAATATTTCTACATGTTATTTGTTGAGAGTTGTATGTATTTACATTTGTGAACTTCATTATTTGTATGTGTTTTGTTTCAGGACCATTCAGAATATAGCAAGGTTGCTTGGAACAACAATGATAGATGAAAATTAAAAGACAATTTCATGACAATTAAGATTCACCACACCAATAATGAGAATGAAGATTCTTTCAAGAATGACTTACTATAAAATATTGTATTATTATGGAATGAAGATTCTTTCAAAATGACTTACTATAAAACATTGTATGTTTGTAGAATGTGAAAAATATTCCAATAATGGCATTATATTTTTATATAATGTAACTATAAATTTGTTTTATTTGTTTATTTTTGGACATTAGCTTCTTGAATATTGTTAATAATAGATGATTATTCTTTAACAATGCTCTTAGTCTTCAACTCATGGTTTAAATTTTTGATATTTTTCAATATATTCATTCAATTAGAATATGTATTCTGTCAGAATATGCAATTTGTAAGAATTTGTATTTTGCTAGAATTAAAATTGAAGTTATTACAAAAATTAGAATACAATATTAAAATAATAAAAAAATCCCTTAAAATCCAATTTTTTATTTTTAATTTTGTTTCATAATTTGAAAGTAATGGAAATATACTTTTTTACCCTACTTTTAATTAAATGGTATTATTCTATTTTATTTAATTTAATAATATAGATAAATGACTTTCTTAAAATAACGAAAATGATTGGTCCATAATCATTCCTACACCCACACAATAATTTGTTATAACACAATAACCTAAGCATATATATATATATATATATATATATATATATATATATATATATATATATATATATATATATGTGGGAGTGTTCAATTGAGAACATTTTTTATCGCGAGAACATTTAAGAACAAATTTTGAAAAAAAATCATCAAATAATATTAATATAAATCAAAAAATAAGTAAAAAAAATTTAAAAACTCACTAACCAACACCACTCACCACCCAAACAATATCATCCACCACCACCCGTCACCGCCACCCACCTCCACCACCCATCACCACCTCCACCCCACCCACGACCCAATATCATCACCACCAACCGACATCGCCAACCATGACCATCACCCACCCACTATTACCACCTATCACCTTCACCCATCTCCACCACCCATCACCACCGCTCGTCACCGCCACCTGTCACCCACTATAATCACCACCCCAACTTTTATTGTTAAATTCTGTTCAGTTTCCTTCCAACCAAATGTGTGACAGAATACAATTCCTCCATAATCCAAATTCTTTCCAAAAACATACTCCAAAACAGTCATAATCTCCCTATTCTAATAAAAAAATAAGTTTATTCTCCTTTTGACATGTGTCACCTTATCATGCCTTCTAATTAATGTCATTCCACTTGTCAACATATTGACTATTCATTTCAAATTTCAAAATTTGAATTTCTCATTCTAATTACATGAAATTAATAACATTAAAATAAAGTTAATACAAACTATAAAGATATATAATTTCACGTATTTATTAAAATCAATGATTATAATTTTATATAATTAAAAAAATATCTTTTAATTACTAATTTATTTAAAATAAATGATTAATAATTTTGATTCTTAATATGAAAGTTTAATTAATTTTGTAACCGTGGTTCCTACGGGTTATAAACTAGTAAGGATTCATAAACAAACCTAGCAAATTCCAAGCCTTGAAAAATACTTCACTTGTTCCCAATCCTCCTTGTCAAATGGATCCTCGATAGACACAATAGGATAGTCTAAAAACCAAAAATAAGTCAAAGATAATGAATCATTGTCTCATAAAACGTGACAACATGTTCATATACCTCTACATAGTTCCTTATAGTTCCTTATAAATCTCAATCATATCTTCTCCTGATTTAAAGTTTTGTCCCGACCTTCGCAGAGATTTGAAATCTAAGTCATACTTTGATACTAAAATCAATAGTAATATAGATGTCAAGTTTTTTTTTAAAAACTATAGTTAATAGAATTTTAGATTTGTAATATTACGTATTCAAAAATCAGTGGCAACAATGTCAACTGCAGTCTGTAGTTTATCAAAATACCCTGTTCTACCAATTGCCTCCATTACAAGATCTAGTCCTTCTCTAGAGCTGCAAAAATAGAATACTAAAATCATAAATTGAGGTAAAAAGATCACAACATATTAATCAGAAGACATTAGACATGCCTGGTGGTGATATCAGGAGCATGGCCACCATCTTCACCAACATTACATACATGTGCACCATATTTCTCTGCAATAACAGCCTACATTGAATTCAACAGATAAATAATTTTTCAAAAAAGAATGTAGAATGAGAATGACACAATGGATTGGTATGATGAGCAACTCACCTTCAAATGATGATATGTTCCAGATCCCATTTGCATTGCCTCCTCAAATCTCTGTGACCCAACTGGAAGAATCATAATCTCGTGATCATATTAAAACAAAATTCTCAAAAGATATAACAACATTGAGAAATGAGAATTGATCAATATAAACAGTTCAATCAATAAAGAAACATACCTGCTTGGATCCTCGAGATAAAAGAGGGGAAAATGATTGGAGAGCTGTCGCAAGAAGGGGAAGTGTTGGTGGCGCGAGATGAATAGAAACGAAATATCCATCATAAGGTTAATCAAATTTATAAGCTATGTCTTGCAATCCACTCACCTTTTTGAAGAAGAAAATGATTGATATTGAAGATTAGGGGAAAACGTAACCTGCTGAATTCATTTGGAAAAACAATCATTTCCTAAAACAAACGGTTCCTAAATTGAAGGAATTTAAGATGAGCATTCCAGTTTAAATGGATGAAGAGGATTAGGGATTTAAGAGAGATAAATAAATAAGATGAAGCATATTAGGGTTTAAGAGAGATAAATGGAGAAGAACACAGTTGAAAAGGAAACCATTTAGGGATTTTCGATGCGTAAATTATGACCGAGAATTTGGGAGAGTTTGAATTTTGATTTTGATTTTATGGAGAAAAAGAAACATCGGCAGCGGTAAAATGAATTAAGAAGAATGTGAGGTTGAAGCGAAGGACAGTATTGGTATTTTACTTTAAAAGTTTGAGCGGGAAAAATTGATTGGGAAGGGTTTAGAGAATGCCACGTGGCGGTTAATGTACTGTTTTATTAGAAAGAAGATATATATATATATATATTATTTGAAAGAAAAAAATAATAATTTGGCCAATAAGAATTGGAGAGAGAACGTGAGGAGTCCTACTCTCACCTCATTAGGGCATCCACAATGCATTGAACTGTATAAAGTTTAATGGAGTGCCACATCATCATTCACTATTTCATACAACTCTATTCATTTTTATCCCACAATGCATTAAACTCTACAAATTTAATGGAATATATTAAAAAAAATATTTATTTAAAGATTTAAAGACTTTCCTTTCCCCATTGAAGAGTTCAATGATCATTGAACTCCAAATCCATTGAATGTCAATGTGTCATCTCACAATGATGGAGTTGTATCCATTGAATGACAAGTAGACATAACACATCATTCAACTCTTCCATTAAACTCTCTATTATGAATGCTCTTACTGCACACCCGTTCCTACACCCTTGTATAGTGTTCCGAGGTGCTGGGTCCCGGCTATCCCTTCTGGCTTGGCTCCTTCCAACCTAAAAATATGGATTATTTAAATATTTTATTCGTGACTAAAAAATTGGTTCATTTGCCAAAATACAGATCTGGCGTCAATAATATGGATTTTGTGGCCGACCACAAATCTCTTCTTTGCTAAAAGATAAGGTCTTTAAAGTGGTCTATGTGGGCACCACAGACCTGACCTTCAAGATAAAAGAATGAGGTTCACAATGCTTTTATCATATTAAAATGTTCTCGTAAATAACTTTTGTAATTAATACTCTTTACCTGAATGAATTTTTTTATGTGGCGATTACTTTGGAATGATGCGATCTTATAGCGCCTTTGGTGGATCTCAAAATAATTAACTTCATCTTATATATCTTCTAGTTTAAATATATTTAACAAGTTGGAACGGATACTCACAGAAAGAAATAAAAAAAAAATTAATAGAAAGAAAGATGGCAAACTCAAGCTCTAATGAATATGTTACAGTGGAAGTTGGAGAAGAAAACACATACCCATACCCATCACATGTTTATAATGTCCCCAGTTTTATTAGCTTGAAACTGAGTGGTAGGGATGAGTATCGTATGTGGAAAACACAGATGATATGTCTCTTAGAGAGTCATGGTATGCTTGGTTTCATCGATGGAACACTTGTAAGCCCTCGAACCAGTAGTAGTGTTTCATGGAAGGAGAAGGTGGGTGACCATCAAACTCAATACAAGCTGTGGAGAAGATCAGATGCCCTGGTGAAGGGTTGGATTCTTGGTTCCCTCTCCAAAGAAACACTTGGGTATGTTCTGGAACGTCTCACAGAAAAACTCCATCAGGAGACTGATGCGGCAGATAATTTCAGTGCAAAAGATGTTTGGGATGAACTGCAGATTATGTATTCTCCTCCTACTTTTCCAAAACTGCCTGTTGTTGAAGGTACAATCTATCTCTTGTTTGGTAATCTATCGTTTATTTGGGTTGGTAATTTAGATAAACTAGAGCATAGCACTACTTAATTATACAAAACAAGGTGAAACAGATACAAAGTATACAAAAAACGGATAAAAGCGTCCATACAAACAAATATTTTTTTCATCCTCTTTTAAAATTTCTAATGTTTAGATTAGAGATCAAATTACATCAGAGCACATATTTTGTATGTTGTAATTTTTACCTTCATAACAAAATGATGCGAATACAGATACACAACAAGATCAAGACAGAGCAGACGATCTCCAGAGATTGTACCAATTTACTCAACGAGGATATTGGCCGTCAGTCAAAGAAATATTGCGCAAGAGAAGGGTTACAGTGACAGACAAAATCACGAATAATGGCAACACCGCGCTCCATATAGCAGTTGGTACTTCCAAGATGCCGGAATTCCTAGAGAAATTGTTGGAAAGAATACCGGAGAACACACAACTAATGGATGTGAAAAATTCAGATGGAAGCACGCTGCTTCATGTCGCTGCCATTATTGGCAACATTGAAGCTGCTGATATCTTGGTGGCAAGAAACCCAGATTTGTTGTTGGCCAAAGACAATGAAGGTCAGACACCACTAGCCTTGGCTCTTTCTAATATGCATACCGAGACAGCCCGACATTTGCTGCAACACATCAAGACTGATATACAGAAGGATGCTCTGTTTTCTGGCAAAACTGGTGATGAGCTTCTAGTTAGTGTTATTTCCTCTAAAGATTTCCGTAAGTGTCGACTGACTGGAATCAAATTCCAGTAGTAAAAAAACCAATCCACTTAATTCATACTGCTGACTTTGGAATATATATATATATATATATATATATATATATATATATATATATATATATATATATATATATATGTAGGTTTTGCAAAACATCTGTTCCGGCACTATTACACAAAATTGAATAGTGATGCTGTGCTGATGGCTATAGCTCAAAATTTCCCACTCGATTTAAATGAGAAAAATATAGGTTTGTTGTTTTTAATCTTGATTCTGCATGTTCCTTTACATTGTCAAATTATGTATAACTCTTCTCTACCAAACTTCCTGCACAATTACCACTTTTTATATTGAAGGGACAATTGAATTACTTGAGAGAGCAGACTGCTTTTGCACAACATTTTGGCATAATATGATCCACGAACATTTATGTTGTTGTTTGCACATTCTAAAAACCCATCGCTCTAACAAACATTCTATGGCATAATGCAGTGACTGATTTCATCCATACACTTATCCTATTTATCCCTACGACGTTAGGTAAGATGATCAACCAGTACGGTCATTGTATTACTAAAAACAAAAAAGAGAGGTAAAAAATGTCTATTTCTCTTTTTGACATGCTCATTTTGGTCTATGTTATAGTATGGCCATTCATTAAAGAGAGAGTTCAAATTCATGAAGATGCTATGAAACTGTTGCGATATGTATCTTGGTTGATTAAGGAAAAAAATCACTCCAGCCTTCACCATCACTATTACACAAATCCGATTCTCGAAGCCACTAGACAAAATGCATACGAGTTTGTACAACGTGTTGTGTTTCACTTCCCAAATGCAATTTTGAGTGCCAATGAAGATGGTCACAATATTATTCAGTATGCTGTGATAAATCGCTCAGAAAAGGTTTACAACCTGCTTTATCAGATGAGCGAACATAGGAATATATATCGAACAATTAAAGACTCCTCAGGGAATAATCTATTGCATCTAGCTGCAAGACTGGCACCTAACAACAAACTGAATCTTATATCAGGGGCAGCTTTACAAATACAACGTGAACTACAATGGTTTAAGGTATGAATCTCCATGAGTCAAAATTGACATAGTTCATATTTAAAGACCATAATGTGTAACAATTAACATACTGTAATCTTGTAGGAAGTGGAAAGATTCATTTGTCCTCTAAATATCATGCAAAAGAACTCTTTCAACGAAACACCACAAACAGTATTTACAAAAGAACACAAGGACTTGGTGATTGAGGGAGAAAAATGGATGAAATCCACTGCAGAGTCATACACAATCACAACTGCATTAATCATCACCATGGTGTTTGCAGCAGCAATTACGGTGCCAGGAGGAAGCAATCAGGAGACTGGGATACCAATTTTCAACGACAACATTGCCTTTAAAATATTTGCAATATCAGATGCCATTTCATTATTCGCAGCTGTTACGTCATTATTAATGTTTTTGTCGATTCTCACTGCACGTTTTGCTGAGCAAGACTTTCTGTTGAAGTTGCCTACAAGGTTGATAATTGGTTTGGCCACCTTGTTTATCTCAACAACAGCCATGATAGTAGCGTTTGGTGCAACGTTGTACCTTGTGTTTGGCCAAAGAAACTCGAGGATTCTTATTCCAATAGCTGTCTTGACATGCCTACCAATCACTTCTTTTGTGACCCTGCAGTTCCCTCTCGTTTTAGACTTGATGAGTGCCACATATGGTCGTAGTATTTTTGGTGTGAACAGAAGTACTATTTTTGGTGTGAACACTAGTTATTCTCGTTGGGATAGAAAAATAATTATTTGATAATAAATTGGGAAATCAAAAATGATAGTGGAAGTTGAGGATTAAATTGTAAGACCATGCGGTACTCTCAACAAGAGCATCCGTGGTCCATGTGGCCACGAGAAAATTTCGTGCACACTACCCCGACATTTTGTGGTCGGGCATGGTCGTTGTTCTTCGTGTTCCCGACGACGAGTTTAAACGGAAAAGTTGATTGGTCATTGGTTTATTGACCGTTGAATGGTCATTTGGTCCTTTTTTTCAAACTCAATTCAATACACATAAATAAACCTTCTATTTTCACCAAAACTTACATCTTCATTCTAACCTTCATTCTCTAAAACCACAAAACACATGCACATGGATTCTTAAAAACTTTTGACTCGGATGACGACGTAGAATTCGTCAAGACATTCTTCAACGTTGTGCAACACATTCACGACGAAGAAAGTTCGAATGTTACTCGTACAAGGGCGGTCGTCAATCGTGATCGTCAAGCCGCACACGACTTATTAGTATGTGATTACTTTGCCGATAATTGTCTTTATGATGATGACTCTTTCGAACGTCATTTCCGTCTGAATAAGGCTATATTTTTACGTATTAGTAATGCTTTAGAATCTCGTTATGATTTTTTTAAACAAAAACCCGATGCTAGAGGAAGAATGAGTTTTAATAGTATACAAAAATGTACGGATGCTCTTAGGTATTTGGGATACGGTATATCATTTGATGCATCTGACGAATACTTGAAAGTATCCGAGAGGACCGCAGTTAAATGTGTAGATTGGTTTTCTGCATGTGTGTATGAGGTTTTTCACGAACTTTATCATTTAATTATTATATTATTACTAATCAATTATACTAATTTTATTATTATTTGAATTTTATTTTTAAACTTATTTTTTACAAGATTAATAGAACAAAAAGTATATAATTTTTTTAATAAATAATAGTATAAATATAATCATAAAAAAAAGATATATTTAGAAAAAGTCCAACGACCGAAAGACACTGAATAAGTTTATTATTATTATTATTATTATTATTATTATTATTATTATTATTAACTTTAGGTTTAAGTTTAGAATGAGAAAAAAACTTATAAATATGGTAGATTTATTTTCTTCTTTAAAAGAATGATTGTCTTTACTTTACATTTTTTTATTTGACATTTTTAGTCATTTTTTCCAAAACAATTTGTCAAAGAAAGTTTTATCGACTTTTTTTAAGATGGTTTCAGAAAAAATGAAAAACTAAGGGATTTTTGGAGAAAATGAAAAATACAATGCTTTTTTATTGAAAAAATGGAAAAAATACAATATAAGATATTTATTATAAAAGTTAATAATAATAATAATAATAATAATAATAATATACATGTAAATTTTTTATATCATAAAAAAGTGTCAAATTTTATTAGTTAGATATATTACGTTTTAAAAAATATAACAAATAAATTATATTAAATATAGTTTGTAAAAATTATAATAATGTATTTGTCTATTTTTAAAAGGCAAAATAAAGAAAGAAAAAACAAAAAAAAAATTAGTGGGTGTTTCACAATGAACAAAGGAAGGGGCGTAGGTTTCTGGGATGTCTAATCATCGCAGAAAAAGAGAAAAAAATAGATAAACACGATAAATAAATGGGTGTTGCTAATAAGACACCTCTTGGACACCCTATTGACCACTTTTTAAAAAAATCAACCTATAGTTAACTACTTATAATCAACTTTTTCGGAAAACAATGCAATTTCAACCATTAAAAATATTTCAAAATTAAATTAGGGTGTCTATATTGTAATATCCATTTGAATAGAATAATTAAAATGATAAACCCGGAACCCCGAGAAGCAATTTTATCATTATTTTACATTATTATTGTCTAAAATCAGATAACAATTAGCTAGGAGTGGGTTTCGGGAAACAAAATGACAAGACTTGAATCTCCAAGGGTTAAAGTGTAACTTTGGGACACAATTTGTAAAGATTTTCATAAGGAAAGGGGTGTTTGGTAGTATTTGGATTTAATATGTAATGATTTATGGAAGCAGGGACTAAAGAGTAAGTTCTGGACCTAAGCTGAAAAGAAATTGTCATGGAGGGGCCATTTGGTAAAATATTGGGTCAAAGTTGAAAGGATTTTAAGGAGCCAGGGTCTAAATGGTAATTGTTGGACTTTGTTTGAAGAGATTGGAATGGGAGGGACCAGATCTGTCATTTTCTCTATATGTTTGCATGGAGCCGGGTATATAACCTCCTTACCCTCTCAAACTCTAACCCTAAAACCGGTTGTGATACAGCTGTCACCCCCTACCTCCCTCCAGCCGCCACCCCTAACTTTCGACCGCCACCACCGTTGCTAGCATCTCTAACCTCCGAACCCAACCATCGTGTCTCGTCCTTTTGACCGGGAGATTCATTGGCGACCAAGTTGGAGCGAGGAATGTCAACATGAGGCTGTGAAACCTCTTCAGCCGCCGCTGAGTTGCCATTAGCGACCACCGCTGCCGAATCTTGCCACCTTGTTGCTGCCGCTGTTGTCATTACAGACGAGAGAAGTCGTGAATCGGAGCTAGTTAATAAGAAGGTTATATGGCCTTTTTTTCCATCAGAGAATGCGACTCCTCCTCTTCTTTTCACTGTTGTGGTTCCGATGACCTTAACCGCTGCCTTTAGCCACCGTTGTGGCCACTAAGGATGCTGCTGCCGTCTTCACGCACCACCAAGTGGTGATTGCATCCAGATTCCGAGCAAGGTCTCGTTGGGGGTGTTGTTGCTTGACTGAGAACCCAAAGGAGATCACCGCCACCACCGTGAGGTGGTGGCTGTCGTCCCAAGACGTTTGATGTCGTCGTCGGGGGCCACCAAGAGGGTGGCTGGGGTACATCTCGTAGATCAGAAGCATGTATGGATGGGTGTTTCTGTTTTCTTTGGTGTGTGTGTGTGTATAGGGTAGATTGGCCGGAAAATTGGGAACCACCACCACCACCGTGAGGTGGTGGCTGCCACTATATACCACCACCGGGCACCACGAGGTGGTTGTGTGTGTGTGTGTTTATTAGTGAGTGTGTGTGTGTTATTGGTGTTTGTGTGTGTGTTAATCGGATGGTATTGTAATTTCTAACAAAATGGAATAATGAAAAGAAAATCCGTCACCACCATCGTGAGGTGGTGGCTGCCGCCACCGGTCGCCGTGTCGGAAGGCGATGTGCCTTGTTTGGTTTGTGACTCGTTTGGATGTTTGGACAAAGGGACTACCAAACCCTAGTGGGCCCAATGAGACTTTAATGAGCCCAATGAAGCCCTAATGGACATAAAAGCCCAACCATTTGATTAATGGGCTAGTATTTGGGTTGGAAAACCTTAATGGCTTGGAACCCTAATTTTGGGGAAATTATCGGGACCCGCACTTGAATTAATTAACAGACTCAAAATATTAAATTATAATCATTGGAAAATTCACCTGAGGCAATAATGGACTTAATGGATTAAGTCCTTAATGGGTTAAGTAGGAACACTTAACCCTAAGCATCATTTCATGTAAGAAACCCAAATTTTAATTGGGCCTTGAGTTGGGCCTTTCTATTGGGTTTTGGTAATTGAGTTATTAATGGGTCATCCAAGAACAAGCAAATGAACTATAATAATTTAATCCACTTTAGGGTAAAGCCCATATGAGGGTTTGGGCCCAATTTGGAATATTGGGCCGTAGATGAGCCATAGATGGGTCTTGATGATTATATGATATTGGGCCATTAGAAATGCCAAATGTTTGGATTGGACTAAGTAGTTGGGCCTTTAATTATGACCATGTAAAGGTTTGGCCCCAATTTGGAAAATTAGGCCACATGTTGGGCTTTGGCCATTACTTGACTTTTGGGTCTTTGGAGTGTGAGATGGACCTTGGGCTTGGAACCCAATTATTAATTGGGTATTGTTTGATGTTGACAGTTCGAGAATCTGTCAACCAGCAGCTGGAGTTTTATCTGCGGGACTTCAGCAGTGCCAGTTGAGTTACCTCACTATACTAAGGGGTCTAAGGCACCAAGGCCGGCCCATTGGATATGTTATCCTAGCAGTGTTAGTATGTTGAGTATGAAGTTAGTGTTGCATACTAGTGGTTATGCCAGCTAGGTAGATCTGTAGGACTACCTGTGTTGTTATATGATTATCTGCATGCTCAGTGGTTATGTTATATGTTGATGTGTTATGTAGGATGGGTTGAGGTGATACTACTCCGTGCGGTAACCAACAAACACGGGAGCATTCCAGTTACGGGCTAAGGGAGACTCGTGTCGCACCCTAAAACCAAGGATGACGGAAACGTCCGGGGGTGGATGACTTCATGTATAGTATCACAACAACGAGTATAATAGTGCCCAAAGTAAATACAACCATCATAAATATAATTGAAAAAGTTATACAATAATATGTGTTTTACATGTTTCCAATCAATTACACTTATGATGACAAAAATGAAATGTTTGACGATTTAACGTCCCATCCTCAAAAGCGGTTGATTTCCTGTTTCACTGAATTCCTGAGAATACAAGTAGTTTGAAAAAGCGTCAACAATTAAGTTGGTGAGTTCATAAGAGTTTTATTTGAGAAAGAAGCCGTTTTCCTTGTAAAAAAAAAGCGATAGAGTATGATTCCAGAAAATTCAATATTTTCTTTATTAAACGCGAAATGAACTCTCCTATGTTATACATTAATGTACCCTAGAAGGACCTGTAGATTCCTTCTATAATCACCTAGTGTATATAAGTTATATAAAATTTAAGTTAAATAAACTGTCGAATATAATGGGTCTGCTCTAGGTCCACAACCAAACAAGGAACAGGAAGTAAGGCGGGCCCACCAATTCTAAGTTGATTGTGACTAGATTCTTATATAACTCTAGCATATACACTTAGCAATTATAGCTGAAGTCTAACAATTCTAGATGAAATGTAGTTTTGATAGAAATATGTTTCCAAAGAAAATCCAATATTTTCCTTATAAAATTCATGTAGTCCTAAATATCAAGACAGAGAATATGTGTGTGTTTTGTACTTATAATGTTCATAATGGTAATGTGTTTCCAAAGAAAATTCAATATTTTCCTTATAAAAAGTCATGTAGTCTTAAACGTCAAAACCGAGAATATACAAGTATTTTTCCATACTTAAAGTAATTCATGCAAGTTTAAATCGGCATAAACTCGTTTAATTTAGAAGTAAAACCCCTTTTTAAAGTAGAATTTTTCCTGTAAACTTAAAAGATTGTTAACTCCCTATGTGAGTCGCTATAACCATACTATAACATAGATGCCTGTTGCGACATTCTTCAGACGTCGGAATCGAAATTACATTTGTCACCACAGACCTGCCGGTCTAGCTGTTGCAAGCAGCTCAGGTGCGGGTTTGTCGGACCCAATATAGATCTATACACAATTATCACGCTCTCCCTACAAGATACTCTGATTATAACTAATTCAGGATTTTCTGTGGTACTTAAGAGTACCCCGAAGGAGAATGTCTCATAACTTACGTTAACTAGTTTACATATAGTTTTGAGTATAAAACCTCTTCCGTGGAGGAAGTGAAATCACCTTTTATGAAAATACATTTGTGATATAAATCCATAAACTATTAATATTATAGTTTATCAAGTAGTATATAAAAAACCCATTTGTTTTGAGAGTAAAACCTTTTCCATGTAGTATGCTTTTATCGAAAATTCATAAACTATACTTAATGTAGTTTATTATATGTGTTCGAAATGAATGGAGGAAAAACCTTAACATGAATGACTAATTTCTGTTTATGATGATAAACTAACAAGAATGCATCCAAACATTGAGAAACTTATCGTTATGCACTTTGCTCAACATACTACAAAGTGTTGTTAATATGGTAAACTATGTAACTAGTTTTTATCCTTTCTGCACTGTTTTGAAATCATCATAGAAAAATCATACGAAGTCAAAAACTAACTCCGTAAACTCTGAGAGTTTAGAAAATGTGTCTAGTTTATTCATAATTTTTATTATGATTTTTAGAAGTCTCTAGCTTATGTGAAAGTGTTCATAATCACAGACTGGTCAGAATTCGTTTCTGAAATGATAGGCAGTTTTGTAAAAATCACCATAAATCGTAGAAAAATCATATGGAGATGTGCAAGTAGTCATTTGAAAGTTAAAAACCTGAACTACTTTCATATTAAACAGTTTTGAAAAATATTAAGTTTAAGTTGGGTAAGACAGTTCGTGAACAGGTCACAACTTTTCTGTTGTAAGCTGTGAAGTTAAGTTTTGAATATGTTTTGGTGTTTTAACTTGTATTCCCCCCTGAAAACTGAAGAAAACTAGAAAATGTAAGGGTATGAACTCACCTTGAGTGATTTCTTGAAGAGTGGATGGTTGAAGATGATGAGTTTCAAGTCTAGATCACTTGATGAACACACGAAGTTTTGGATGATCCTAAGAACGATTTTTGGTGTTAAGATATGAGTCGATGATCCAAGAGTGTTATGAAAACATGTAATAGCACTTGAGTTAGAAGGAAATACTTACCAATAAGTGAATAAATGACTCAAGAACACATCAAAAGTGTGGCTGAAAGTTGAGAGAAAAGAGGCCCTCTTGATGGTTTAAGAAGTGTATAATGTTTGATGGTGAAGCAAATGATCAAGGAAATCCCAGGCATTTCCTTATATGGAGGGTTGCTGGAGCAAGTAGCTAGGGTGAAGGGATGTTTGCCTTGGTTTGTGTGATGTGGATAAGGTTGGACAAATGAGAAAGTAACACATAGGAGGCAAGTGGGCACACTTGACCCACATGTGGTGTAGGATACTCTTCTTAATGTAAAATAATGATTTATAATTAGTAAATCCTTGAAAAATAATTAAAATAAGAGTTCTGGGGGTTAGAAATGATAAAAATATGAATTTGGTGAAAACATCCTGTCAAAAACGGGCTTAGGAGGCGAAAGTAGTCGAAAACCGACATTAGGGACCGAACCTGCGAGGTTCGGCTCTTAGGAGTGTGAGAACCAAGAGGGAACCGAGAGAAGGAGGGGAAGACCGAAGGTCCGAAGTGGGGGAGCCGAAGGTGCGAGGCTTCTCAGATATGGGCCGAGGTTCGGTCCTCGCTGCTGGCTTCGGTCCGAGAAGGCCTCTGAAACTTTCGCTTCTGACAATTTCGCTTCTGACACTTTCGCTTCTGACAGGTTCGGCTCCTAAGAGGTTCGGCTCCTAAGAGGGGTTTCGGTCCTATATAGCTGTTTTTCGAGAAATCTTTCCGTTTTGCGTGATTTTTGACCAAGTTAAGGGTCGGGATGACCCGGATGACTATAAAAAGTTTGAGAGAGATTTTGGGAGAGATTTGGGAGAGATTTCACATACTTGGAGAGATTTGGGAGAGATTTCACATACTTGGAGAGATTTGTGAGAGATTTAACCTTAGCCATTATTATCGTATAATCTCGTAATGCAAGGTTCGTGAACCCCGTTATACTTCATTTATGATTGTTTTAAGTCCCCGAAAGGGTCCTTAGTCGTGTTTTGATGCGTTTAACTCCCTTTTTAGGGTTTTTACATTGTTAACACTTAGATTCTTCAAGACACTTGAATTTTTGACATACAAATACACATTTTTATACATAGAGTAACTTTTTAACATACAAGTACTAGTTAAGTTTGACCGGTTTGACTTGTTGACTTTGACTTTGACTTTGACTTAAATTTGGCGGTTGTCATAACTCGTACTGTGGGCTCGATGGCAATCCAGATGTGAGTTGTGGGCCTGGAAGGCAATCCAGACTCTCACTGTGGGCCCAGGGGTAATCCAGTCTGTAAAGCTGTGGACCCATTGCATGCTGTTCAGTTTGTTATGTTATGATATTGCTGATATTGTTATATGGACTGTATTTGTATCGGTATTTTGGGGGAACTCACTAAGCCTCGGGCTTACACAGGGTCGATCCAAACGTATATGGGGCCCGGGGCGTAAGTAAAAAAAGGGGGCCCTCAAAGACAAATATAATAAAGATTAAAAAAAATATCATTTATTCTTCAGTATAGACGTGTTCAATTAGCAATAACAAGCAAGTCAAATTGTTTATCTTTTGAGCTAATTTGAGTTTAAACCAACTTTAGGCCCTAAAAATCATTTAGGCAATAATTTATATATATATATATATATATATATATATATATATATATATATATATATATATATATATATCCCATAAATTTTGGGCCCCCTGAAGACGTGGGCCCTGGGCGGTCGCCCGGGTTGCCCACCGTTTGGGCCGGCCCTGGGCTTACAGTTTCAGTTTATTGTTTCAGGTACATCAGATGATCGCAGGAAGGCAAAGGCGTGATCGTACAGCTCCTCACCTTTTATAACTATGTTTCTGGGATACTCTGATATAGAATTGTTTTGAAAACAAATTGGTAATAACTGTTGGTTTCTAAATGTTTTAAAAAGTTCAAATTTGGCCTGATTTTTATGGATATTACAAGTTGATATCAAAGCCTTGGTTGGAGTGAATTAGAGGAACATTCGCGTGAATCCAATCTCAAATCAAGGAAAGGTTTTCAAAATGATTTATAAAATGGTTTTCAAAATAAGTAAAGGAGGATGCAGGGTGTACGATCAGCTGGAGCCAGTAAGTAGACCCCAAAATAACATACAGTTATTTGATTATGTGATATGTTAGAACATCATGCTAGTACTAAGCTAGGGATATTCAGGAATTGCATGATAGAATTGCCTGATTACATGATGCCTGCTAGCCTAGGGTTTTCCTTATATGAGATCGACATCATTACTGTAGTTACTTGTGTATGCATCACGGTTGTATATAATTAAGATCTTATAGCCTGAGAATGTTTGATTTGACCTTATGTTCTGTTCTTATTGATTAGGGCTTAGGGTAGGATCGGATATTCGAAAGTCTATAGGGTCCAGCGTTATGTATGGCTAGCATACACGAGTGTTGCAGGGCTGGTGGAAGTTTCATGGATGAGTGAGTAGTGTGAGGCCGATAGGCCAGTTGCAAGATATTTAGCATTCCTCTAGGAATGAGGATTGAGCACTCGCTATGATTATGTATATTGTTAGGGCGTTGTGATGATACTTGAGACAAATATGGGTAGGTGTGGAAGGTAGTATGGGCTCGTACTACTGAAAGCACAGGACCCATACGCATAGCAAGGAAGTCACAACCCCTAGGGTTTGGTTGGGAATTGGTTCTTTGTCATTATATGGGTTATCAGAGATCTTTCTAGTGTATTATCAGAATGGTGGTTACGAGACGTCTTGAGACCAAATCCGGGTCAAGATCGGGAGCTGGCAGCCAGGATAGGCTAGTATTGTCAGAGGATCGTGTCAGGGAGATCATCCGGGAGGAGGTGATCGAGATCGTTCGGGGACAGATTCCGGAGATGATTGGGTCTTTCAAGACCGTCATGGTTGAATATTTATCGAGCACCATGCAGCCATTGCTGATACGGCTGCCGCAGCAGCTTCAACAGCTGTAACGACGGCAGGGAGAGGAGCTGGTTGAGCTTTGCAGTACCGGGACTTGTTATTGGTACATATTCTTATGAGTAGAGGGCTGCAGTTATCTGGGATCAGGAAGATGATTTGTACACGTTATATTTCCACGGGTTGAGCGGGAGGATAGCATGTGAGTTTCTAGATTTGAGGCTCGGGGGTTTTGCTCGAGGCCGGAATGTGAGTCGCGGGGACTCCGGAAAGGAGTGATGACTATGTTCAGCTGGGGTTTTGCAGCTGGAAGTGGAATGGTTAATTGATGGATTGGATTGTCGTTTTATAGGGCAAGGACTGTGCCCTCTCAGTTTTTCGAGCTCAAAGAAGTGAGCAGGCTTGTGACGTCAGGATCAGGTTGTATTCCAGCTCGGAGTTAGTTGGTTGCAGGGATAGACAATATTAGTTCAACGCTGGTAAGTGCGGGTGGGTCGATGTGGCATAAGTATTTTGGAGGTCCAATTCCCCTTGGTTCTATTGTATCGGGCGGTAAGGATTGATTATACGATCTATTGCACTTTTGGGATTGTAGACTATGTCTTGGGAGTAGTTTGTGCCTGGTTTAGGGCAGAGGTTGTTTCAGCTACTGCAGTTCAGCTGTGGATGATCGAGCTGGTGAGTGAGTCAGGGTGCGAGACCCTGAATGATATGATTTCTAGAGCCGAGAGTGGGAGATTTGTTGGAGCACTTTGGGAAGAAGGGTATTATTTGGGAGGTCTACAGACAGGATCCCACAGGATGGTTATTCAGCATTGTCAGGATTAATTGGTTTTAGTAAGCGTTATTGATTGGCGGAGGAAAGCGCCAAGGGAAGTAGCTCGTTGTTGAGACATTAGTTGGAGCATCTATTTTTGGACTTCAAGATTTGGGTGTGGGATCATTCGAGCTTTAGGGACTGTTGTTTTCCCGGGAATTCAGAAAGTGTTCATCTAGTTATTCGAAGCGTGTGATCATTTGGGGTTTGCTAGTAAATGAGTACTAGTTGGAAAGGTCTGGTTGTCATCAGATCGGTCGTTGGAAAGTGAGAAGGATTGGGAATTATCAAATTTTCAGGTAATATGAAGACTTAGTTGAATCAAAGTGGGGGAGAATCGTCCTGGAACGCAGAAGCAGGATCGGTTTTGAAACTGGGATAAGTTTCGCATCGTTTTCAGGAAGGAAAACAACCCTAGGGGCTGCTTGGTTTGAGTGTTGTGTGAGTTGGGAGTTCGGTAAAACTCCCCAGCATATGAATCGCGTTTTCTCGGTGCTGGATAGCAGGACTTGGGGAAATCAGGTTGAGATTATAGCCATGAATTAAGTTCAGTGGTGTGTTAGGTCGAGCGCGAGTTCGACCGGTATGGAAAAGTGTTGTAAGATTGCGGGGGTAGCCGTAGCATTCACAAGGTTAGCAGATAGTGCTAGAGTGATGTAAATCTGTGGGTGTAGCCGCAACATTCGCTAGGTTGGTAGATAGTATGAGCACGTTGCTAGGACGAGGAAGGGACAGTAGTAACCACCAGTTCGGGTGTAGCAGTGAGGATATGGAAATCCACGGATTAGTTTATGGATTTCCCTAGAGGGATTAGACCTGGTCACTACAGTTATGAGACCAAGGAAGCAATGGATTGCTTAAGGTTGCTTGTGATGTAAGGCCACCATTGGTCATGTAGCAATCGCTTTTATCCGTGGATTTGGTAACGTCAGGATTTGACGCATGGATCCGATCGGTTGGATCAGGAGGTTGTTAGAGTCGCAGAGGCATGATAACTAGTGGCAACTAGTTCCAGGGAAAGATTTCGTTCGGAAGTCGTGTGAGGCAACTGTGGGAATCCTTTAGCTCCGCGACCGGGCCGGAACCAGGTATTTCAGATGAGTGTTACTCGGTTGTGACGAATCAGAGGATTTTGGATGAGATGCAAGGATAGGTCCTTGGATTTCAAGTTATGGGTTAGACCCGAGTTATGTATAAAGTGATATTCCAATCTAGGGTATTCCATCGTGAGGATGACCGAACCCTACGATTGAGTGGAATTGACGTGTTTGGTATTCCAACTCGAGGGTTGATTGGACCAAACATGTGTGTGATACGAGGGTATTCCATCCTAGGGATGACTAGGCCCGTCGTAGGCATGCCTGGTATTCCAGCCCGAGGCTGATTGGGCCAAGTATGAGTATTTGTGCTTACGAGCCGGTTATTATATGTATGTGGTTCGGGAACTAAAGGAAACATTGTCTTGTGGATCCTAAAAGGGTTCATCTCCCAGTTTACACCCCCGTTGATCATTATATCCCTGGGAATTGATTACCAGAACAAGTTTCTCGTGAAGGAGTATTTAAGCTCTTGTCAAGAAAAGGATCATAGTTAGCAGTGTGGGATTTGTGATTCAGTTTTCTAGTGGGAACCTCAGTTTTCTAGTGGGAACCTCATAGTTAGCAGTGTGGGATTTGTGATTCCTTTTGACCGGGAGATTCATTCGCGACCAAGTTGGAGCGAGGAATGTCAACATGAGGCTGTGAAACCTATTCAGCCGCCGCTGAGTTGCCATTAGCGACCACCGCTGCCGGATCCTGCCACCTTGTTGTTGCCGCTGTTGTCATTACAGACGAGAGGAGAAGCCGTGAATCGGAGCTAGTTGATAAGAAGGTTCTATGGCCTTTATTCCATCGGAGAAGGCGACTCCTCCTCTTCTTTTCACTGTTGTGGTTCCGATGACCTCAATCGCCGCCTTTAGCCACCGTTGTGGCCGCTAGGGATGCCGCTGCCGTCGTCACGCACCCCCAAGTGGTGATTACGTCCAGATTCTGAGCAAGGTTTCGTTGGGGGTGTTGTTGCTTGACTGAGAACCCAAAGGAGATCACCGCCACCACCGTGAGGTGGTGGCTGTCGTCCCAAGACGTTTTCTGTCACCGTCGGGGGCCATCGGGAGGGTGGCTGGGGTACATCTCGCAGATCAGAAGAATATATGGATGGGTGTTTCTGTTTTCTTTGGTGTGTTTGTGTGTATAGGGTAGATTTGGTCGGAAAATTGGGAACCACCACCACCACCACCGTGAGGTGGTGGCTGCCACCATATACCACCACCGGCCACCACGAGGTGGTTGTGTGTGTGTGTTTATTAGTGAGTGTGTGTGTTATTGGTGTTTGTGTGTGTGTTAATCGGATGGTATTGTAATTTGTAACAAAATGGAATAATGAAAAGAAAATCTGTCACCACCACCGTGAGGTGGTGGCTGCCGCCACCGGCCGCCGTGTCGGAAGGTGATGTGCCTTGTTTGGTTTGTGACTCACTTGGATGTTTGGATAAAGGGACTACCAAACCCTAGTGGGCCCAATAGCCTTTAATGAGCGCAATGAAGCCCTAATGGACATAAAAGCCCAACCATTTGATTAATGGGCTAGTATTTGGGTTGGAATACCTTAATGGCTTGAAACCCTGATTTTGGGGAAATTATCGGGACCCGCACTTGAATTAATTAACAGACTTAAAATATTAAATTATAATCATTGGCAAATTCCCCTGAGGCAATAATGGACTTAATGGATTAAGTCATTAATGGGTTAAGTAGGAACACTTAACCCTAATCATCATTTCATGTAAGAAACCTAAATTTTAGTTGGGCCTTGAGTTGGGCCTTTCTATTGGGTTTTGGTAATTGAGTTATTAATGGGTCATCCAAGAACAAGCAAATGAACTATAATAATTTAATGCGCTTTAGGGTAAAGCCCATATGAGGATTTGGGCCCAATTTGGAAAATTGGGTCGTAGATGGGCCATAGTTGGGTCTTGATGATTATATGATATTGGGCCATTGGAAATGCCAAATGTTTAGATTGGACTAAGTAGTTGGGCCTTTAATTATGACCATGTAAAGGTTTGGGCCCAATTTGGAAAATTGTGCCACAT
This sequence comes from Lactuca virosa, assembly GCF_052849685.1. Classification (NCBI taxonomy): domain Eukaryota; kingdom Viridiplantae; phylum Streptophyta; class Magnoliopsida; order Asterales; family Asteraceae; genus Lactuca; species Lactuca virosa. The sequence continues at coordinate 92,245,202 of NC_136432.1, forward strand.
GTTGGGCTTTGGCCATTACTTGACTTTTGGGTCTTTGGAGTGTGAGATGGACCTTGGGCTTGGAACCCAATTATTAATTGGGTATTGTTTGATGTTGACAGTTCGGGAATCTGTCAACCAGCAGCTGGAGTTTTATCTGTGGGACTTCAGTAGTGCCAGGTAAGTTACCTCACTATACTAAGGGGTCTAAGGCACCAAGGCCGGCCCATTGGATATGTTATCCTAGCAGTGTTAGTATGTTGAGTATGAAGTTAGTGTTGCATGCTAGTGGTTATGCCAGCTAGGTACATCTGTAGGACTACCTGTGTTGTTATATGATTATCTGCATGCTCAGTGGTTATGTTATATGTTGATGTGTTATGTGGGATGGGTTGAGGTGATACTGCTCCGTGCGGTAACCAACAAACTCGGGAGCATTCCAGTTACGGGCTAAGGGAGACTCGTACTGTGGGCTCGATGGCAATCAAGATGTGAGCTGTGGGCCCGGAAGGCAATCCAGACTCACACTGTGGGCCCAGGGGTAATCCAGTCTATAAAGCTGTGGACCCATTGCATGCTGTTCAGTTTGTTATGTTATGATATTGCTGATATTGTTATGTGGACTGTATGTGTATCGGTATTTTGGGGGAACTCACTAAGCCTCGGGCTTACAGTTTCAGTTTATTGTTTCAGGTATATCAGATGACCGCAGGAAGGCAAAGGCGTGATCGTACAACTCCTCACCTTTTATGACTATGTTTCTGGGATACTCTGATATAGAATTGTTTTGAAAACAAATTGGTAATAATTGTTGGTTTGTAAATGTTTTAAAAAGTTCAAATTTGGTCTGATTTTTATGGATGTTACATACATGGTAAAATGGGGTGTCTTTTACGATATTTTGTTAAATCATAATTCAGGAATTTCATTATAAATTGTATAGAGTTAAAATATATAGCTCTTAAAAAAAGCGTTAAAATAAATTATAAAGTATAACATATTTAATATTTATATAAAAAAATAATTATAAAGGTTGGACGTCACAAATAAAAATAATGAGTTAAAAAGGTAGGTATTAAAAAAAACGGCAACGTATCTGTTATGCTATTAAAAAAAGATGTGTAAATTGTGAACACACAAAAGAAAAAGAATTCGGATAAAAAAAGCCCGGAGGTTTCAAGGAGCTCCCAATCAAATTTAGTCAAAAGTCTAGATTATAGTGTAATGATCGTGTAATTAAAAAAACCCTATAATTTAAAATTAGACTGATGTGTGGTAGTTGGTGTGTATAAAAAAATGAAACAAAAATGAATAACTTTAATTAGATGAAAAAGACCCCCCGTGGAATAAGTGAAAAGGGGGGACGTGAGGGGAAATGTGGCTTACACTAGAACACTATTTATTGGAGATTCAATTTTATAGTTTTCATAGTCTAAATTTAGACTCGAGTGAGCATTTATTTTAAATAGTGTGGAGTGTAAAAATAAAAAGCCTACTCTAAAAAAAATTCATTTCAGATCTTTATAGCTAACTAGGGACATGTACTATGCAACCGGTTATGGTGATAATCCATCACCTTCTACTTCAGCGTTTCCATGGTACCTTTTTTCTCTTAGGGTGATTCCATTTGAACTGTTTATTGGAAAGGGAAGATCTGGAAAGGTGTTCAAAGGTGGTACTCAGATCCTCTGCCGAAGATCGATTTTTACGTGGATTAGACCACCTTCATAATTGTGTCTCGTTTACATGAAAGATCCAACGGTTGCTATTGCTGAAACATTAGTTGTTATCTTTATTATAACAATGAGATTATCCTTGTCTATGACGATTATATCATCATCCAATAATCGTGATGTAAAGAGCTCAAATGTTTTCTAAGATCGTAAATGAGGATATATATTTCTATCTTGAAATAATGGAGATGTTTCCATTTTGATACATTGGGTTAGACTACCTTTCATAGATTACAATTGCTACTTTGTAGCTTATTTTTGGATCTTCATATCTAAAGGAGACAGACAATAACTAGCTAGCACTGTTATAGCTCAACTCTATGTGATTTTAAATATTGATCACTCTTGTAGGTTATTTGTGTAAAATGTTGTTTTCTTAGATAATTGGATTTGGAATTGTAATTTTAACCTTGTTAAGTTCATCGTATAATGCTTGTAATGTGGGCTTCTTGTCTATAACTTTTATGCTAGATTAACCACCAAAATTGTGTTATTCTAACTCCCTACCAATAATGAAATTGGTTGTTATTTAAGCCTATAGGCACAAATGTTGTTGTCATTCTTGCTGTTATCTTGGTCTTTTTTAAATGCAAAAAATGAAAACCAGTTTTATTTGCTTCTATAATATCGCATTCCATCACTTGAATAATGAGTTAGAATCGTGTATCCCTTCAACAGTTATTTCAGTGGGGTTACATAACGGGATTAAATTTTAAATGCATGTCTAAATTATAAGACACACTAGATACAAAACAGGCATGTTATTGAAAGCATAAAGTTGAGGATACATACATATCATTGTAAACATATAAATGAAGAAACATGGGTAGAACACATTTTAATCATTTTACTCCACAAAATAAACTACATGCTTAATCATGAGAACGGGTCTGTGAGTAAAAAGATTGAAAATTAATTGTAAAAAATTGGGACAATTGAAAACTTAAGTGCTTAACCCGTCTGTGGTAAGATCTTAAGTTGGATAGCTCATTGTGAAGATGAAAATGAATACAACCTTTAAGGGATTCTTGAGAAAGCGAGTGTCAGTTTGTGTTTCTTTCTAATCTTTAATCACTTTCTTTTTATTCATATATTTTGCTTTAGATTTTGTAAAGGTTATTTTCACTAGAAATCTGCTAATAAATCCAATCCCCGTGTTAGATGCTTAAAGAATGGAAGAATGAACTCAACCATTGTGTTAGTGATTAGGGTTTAGGCCCAAGCCCTTTAGGTTTTAGCCATTAGGGTTTAGGTATTCTTTATATATTCCTATGTAATTGTTATCTTTGGAAATCAAGCAATCTATATCTTATATGGTATCAAAGCTCTAGGTTAAAACTCTACTGCTGACCACAACCCGTAGCTGCCGCCGTCCACCTCTGACGACATTTTCTTATAGTCGTTGGAGGTGCCTTCATTATGTTCCTTATTTTTCCGTTTCTTCTCTTCGTCATCTAAATAATAAAACAACTGGTGGCACCAAACCAGAGCCCTTTCATCGGCTTCTTCTATTGCATCGTCTACTTCTACCTCCTCCATAGATGACATATGCCTCCTCACCTTCCGCCTCCTCCTCCGCTGGCCACTTCTTCAGATCTCTATTCTGATTTAGCCCTTTCTGATGTTGCAGCTGCCTCTCTCTGATGGCACCTTCTCCACCGAGCAGTCTCTGATCTACGGTCGTCTCCTTCTCTATCAACATTGCAGTCGCCGATCTCGCCGGAATTGGCTCCATCCGCCGCATCTCAAGCCCTCTTTCTTTCTCGATGCCTTTCTCCGGACTCCTCTGCCGCCGGTTGCATGATCGTCATCGTCGTGGCCTTTCTTCTCTTATTCAACAACAAAATCGCTTCTGGTTGCCGATTCTTCTCTCTTCTTCTCCGGCAAGCAGTTGATGTTAGTTGCCACCGTCAGAGCTCTACCACCGCAGCTGTCACTATCTTCATCTAGATTTTATGTTTTTTTTTTTTTTTTTTTTTTTTCCAGTTTAATCGTCCCCTCCCGATCAAACTGCGGGGGGATGTTAGTGATTAGGGTTTAGGCCCAAGCCCTTTAGGGTTTAGGTATTCTTTATATGTTCCTATGTAATTGTCGTCTTTGTAAATCAAGCAATCTATATCTTACACATTGTTTACCTCCTTTGAAGCAGTATCACATGTTGACAAAATTCATCTTTTCATGTAATTTATGGTTAAATATCCTCTTTGAATGGCAATGCTTTTGGTCTTTTATCTTTTTAAAATGTATGGGGTTGAAATTGATAAAGTTTTGCAATCTTTGTTTTAACTTTAGGAAGGGCTAATACAAGAAAGAACAATTTACTTTCTTTTAATTGTGTATTATAGCATCCTACTTTCATATATTTCTACTTTAGTATTATTCGTTCAACCATTTTATATTATGGACCACTAATTATCGTTGGTTACATTTTGACATTGATAGGTTTCTAATTTATTATATGTTGATTAACCTGATGAAGCTATTTTTGTGGATAGAAAGGAAAAATTAGAACTGTTGAACCATATTATAAATAATGATCAACCATTTTAGCTATTTCTGAATGTAGTTTTTTAGTACTTATAAAATGAGGCTTCAACAAACTAAAGCTAATAAACGAAAAAGAATTAGAATTCAGATGAAATAGGCTTGATAAACACAACTTTTTTCTTTAACCAAGTTTTGGTTAGCTGAGCTGGGTTTTAATTAGGCTTGTTACTGACACAAATTTAAATAAGATTCAGCAACTGACTAAATGGATCTTGATATAACATTTTAGTCATGGATCATGATCTAACTAATCACCCATCTAGTAAATTATTATGATTTTTATAATTTAAAGGGCTGAAAATGACCAAATATGAAGACCATGTTATACAAATTATAAAATGATGACTTTTTTGAATATTTGTAATAAAATGGCCATCCATTTAATTATAAAATGATGACCTTTTTTTTTTTTTTTGCAAATCACAGTTAATTTGATACTAAGTGTAAACAAGGGCGGCTCAACTAATTTGGGGCTCTAAACAAACAAAAAAATTGGGGCCCTTCAAGTAGACAAATAGTTTTGAACTTGAGACCCTTAGTTTTATAATCAACACTTTTACCACCAGGTCAAGCTCCAACTTGTCGTTGTAACTCAAGAAATATATATATATATACACACACACACATAAATAACAGAAAAAACTTTAAAATTAGGGTCCCATTAGAATTGGGGGCCCTAAGCCTTTGCTTAGTTTTGCAAAGGGTAGAGTCGGCTCTGAGTGTAAATCAATGACATCGTGTGCTTATCCATCATCCTAAAATAGATGTTATAAAAGAATTGGTATATTAACATTTCCTACAAGTCAACAAAGAAAATTAATGGGTAACTAGCCAGCCAATATTACAATAAAATCATTATATAAATGAATTATCGAAATGTTTTTTGAGAATTTTTTTTTGTGAATCATGTTATTTTTGATTCATCTAGTGATTCATTTGGTTTGTTCGTCAAAAAAATATATAGAAAAAAAGAATTCTTACCTTCATACCAAAAATAACTTTTACCGGATCTATATCCTATATATATAAGATATAGATCTAGTAAGAAGTTTTTTTTTGGTAAGAAGGCAAGAAAAAAAATTTCTACATATTTTTTTGACGAACAAACCAAATTAAACACTAGATGAATCAAAAATAACATGATTCACAAAAAATTTCTCAAAAAAACATCTAGATGATTCATTTATACAATGATTTTGTTGTTATATATATATATATATATACACACACTTTATTTATTTCGTTTTTATATACTATTTTATATTCATATATTTTACATTTTTCATATTTTTTATTTCTTTGGTTTTATTTTTCATGAATTTGATAATTTTTTCTTGACCATTTTTAAAGAGTGTAAAATGTATCCACATATTAGACTATATTATAATTTTGGTGTTTCGTTTTTTTTTTTTTTTTTTTTTTTTGGTTTTCTGTTTTTTCATAATTTTGGTAACTTATGGTTGTAACTTTTTTTATTTATATTATAAGTAAATAAAAAAAGTTATATTTATATTTGTAACTTCGGCCCAAATTCTTTTATTTATATGTTTTTTGTTCTTTAGTGCCATTATATTTATGTTATGAAAAAAAATCAAACAGCTTGTTTATTGAGTATTAATGTTTCATTATGTGGTATTTACGATTTATAATCATTAAAATAGGAAAACGAAAAGCTAAAATTTTTATAATATAACTCACAAATACAAAAAAAAAATGATAAAAAAAATGTCAAAAAAACAGAAACACCAAAATTGTAATATACTCTAATACGTTAATACATTTTATACTTTTTGAAAAAGGTCAAGAAAAAGTTATCAAATTCATGAAAAATAAAACAAAAAAAATGAACAAGTAAAAAATACAAAAAAAATTAAAATATAATACTAAAAAAAACTTAACAAAATACGAAAAAGTGTAAAATATATTAATATAAAATAGTATATAAAAAACGAAACTAAATAAAGTGTATATATATATATATATATATATATATATATATATATATATATATATATATATATATATATATATATATATATATCACCTTCATGTACTTCGCAAATGGTGCATGTGATGATTTGCCATCTTCGACTTCAACACAACCATGGCTCCTGTTTTCTTTCCAGGGGATTCGATCTGAACTAATTGTTGAAAAAGGAGCTTTCTGGAAAAGCTTACAAAAGTGATATTTGGGATGAGTCTCTATGTCATAAAAAGTTTAATCATTTTTTTAAATGAAAAACGAGTTTCTAAGACCATAAACTCAGATTCTTGTTTGGTGTAAGCTGGATTTGGGAAGGTTTACAAAGGATTTGGGAAAGTATACATATGATTTAGAAATTTGGACTTTGGTTCCACATTGAAGGAATATGTTGGTTTTAGAATATGTTGTCAAGATCGATATAGAAATGATCTTTGTGTATGAATTTGATATTCTTTTAAATATGATGCTAAAATCTCAAACTTTCTTATAGATTAGAATCATGAATCATGTTTCTACGATTAGCTATGAGGATTTGGAAAGGTGTAATAAATTTATATTTGTACTCGAACATGTTTCAAGGTTGTGGCATCTAACCAGGTGCATCTAGCTGAAATTAAGATGTATTCCAAGTTATATATGGTCATTGTATCTATTAACAAGAAATGATCTATATAAAACTAAGTTGATACTCGTTGAAAAAAAGTGCAACTTTCAAAGATAGCACATGGACTAGACTACCTTTTCATAATGTCTACCATTATGTTGGATGTGAATTGGGGATATCAGAGCTCGTGGCATGACTTCTAGATTTTCTATCAATGGTGCTTTCCATCGACAAATGTCTCTCTTAAACAGTTTCTCCCATATATGAAACATTATGCGGAGCCATCATGCACAAAAGGTACTGTTTCTGTGCAAGAACATAAAAATTATTGTTTGTTTTAATGATTTACTCATTTTCTTCTTAGTATACATAATTATTGTTTTTTTAGAAGTTCATGAGTCATTTAAAGGTCTATATATCATCAATGGAGTTAACTTTGACACTATAACACCTTACCATGTGACCCTGCAATTTTTTTATGTTGTTAACTTTTTAGAACACCTAATAAACCACACCCGAGGGGATGTAAGGTTAGGCAGCATCTCATTGATGCATCTTTGGTGATTCATTGGACATATTCATGTATCCTCCATTCCACCCTATATGCTACTTCTTTAATTGGCTGTCTTTTAACAAAATATGTTCTCATTTTTTGAGTTAATTTGGGTCTAATCAAAGGCAAACAATGATAATCAACTTTACCATCACCAGTCTTTTTATGTGTTGTTATTTGCTAATTTTTCTTCTATCATATACCTATTTCACTTTGATAGTTGTGGATGTGATGCTCACTTCTAATGTTGTTATTTCATCGGTTCTACTTCAAAGTGACCAAGTGAATCATTCAAAGCAAACTACAATACATGCACATTGCGCACCAAAACTCACAATATCAATATCACTATTTAGGTTTTAGAAAATAAAATTATTATTGCATACCAAATCTTTGACACCACTCTTTATGTATGGGACATGGAAAAACATTCATACAATATCTTTTGCTCACCATTTATATCCTCCAAAATTAGCTACATAACCTATACTAGGCAAATAAATCTTCAGATGGTTTTAATAAATATGTAGTGTTTAGTATGATAGAATTTGGTAAAAGGTTTTTTTAATGGAATTAAAAAAGTTGTGTTGTGTTTGGACTTTGAATGGACCATTTTTTTTTGCAAATAGATGGTCATTTGATTCCTTCCATTTTGTTAGCAGAGTTTTGTTTTTCAAATTTGTAATATAACTTGTGTTTAATTATGTAATATTCAATAACTTAAACATTTATTTTCTAAAAAATCTGATTTTAATAAAGTTATAACTTTTGATTTTAAAAAAATAACTACAAAATGTTTTTTGATATATATATATATATATATATATATATATATATATATATATATATATATATATATACTAGCCGTTACCCGTGCAAAGCGGCGGCGGCGAATAGTTTTTTCGAAGATATGTTTCTTTTACAAAAATGTTATGTTCCAAAAAAAAATACATGTCCAAGACAATAGAATCCAACTTTTGCGTTATTTATGTGTTGCACGACCCGAACCCCAATTTGTTGTTTAAAATGATGCAACATTGTTCCCCAAAAATCAAACGATTTTTTATCGATTTCCCCAATCATTATCTTCCAAAGTGTCGATGTAAGTTCTATGCAGACCATTGTTTGCATCTTTGAGATTGGTACCGCAATTTGGAATCGGAGAAAGTGAGAATGGAATTTGAGAGAATTCGAATAAAACGAAAGATAAAGGTATGGTTTTTGAAGTGGTAGAAGGATGTATTTATGGTGGGTAAAATAGATTTAAAAAATAGAAGATTTGAAAAGAGAGACAAAGTAGAGAGAGTAAGTGGCAACCGGTTACATATCCCGCTTGTTCTTTCAAATTGCGGTACCATCCTAGAGGGGGCGGTGTAGCCAACGGTACCGCCATCAACCCACCAAAAAAATTGGACGACTCCGTCCAACGTTATATCCATCTATTCTACCAAATAGAGTCAATAAGTACATATATATGAATAATTTACTTACTACTAACATCTAATTTCAGATTTCTTAGTTTTCCAAGTAGTCATGCGATTCATATTCGATCTTTGCTAGATTGCTTGAATCAATCGAGATGATGTGGATCGTAATATATCATTTGTCTTCTTTGGTGGCAGCCCATGTGATAAGGGTGTTCAATAATTTTCGAATCTCGAGATTCTGTTTTAGAAATCGATAAATTCAATCCGAAATTTGAGATACGGACTCGGATGCTGATTTTCCAAAACTTAGGATATTCATATTATCTGAATTATTTATTGTTTGTTTTTACTTAAGTTTTTTTCTTTGTAATTATACTTTTTCTTTGTAATTATACTTCACATGGTTCTTTTTTTATATTTACTTTATATTCATTCCTACATTTATAAACAACTCTATTATTCATTCCTACATTTAGTAACAACTCTATTTAAGTATAACCAAGTAAATTAATATTTAAATGTCTTTTGAAATTTATAAATCAATTCAATATACATAAAATCCATAATTTACATTAGAAAAGAGATATTTGATGTCAATCCATTGCTCATTTGTATTAGGAACTCAGGTGAAATTGTGACAATGAAGAAAGACTTTCAATAAAATAGTTAAAACCAAATGTAGTAAAATTACTTTTTGAATTTCAAAGTAAAATGAGTATATGGTGTTGAATTTCAAAGTCAAAATGAGAATATGGACGACTAATATTAAACCAATTCCAACAAAACAAACTGGCTTCACAAAAGCAATACATACTTTGACACTAAAAATCCACCATAAAAACTCAACAACCTTCGATCCATTCTATACTTCTATCATTATATCATTAACATCTATTTAAAAATAAACAAAAGTGCATTGCTATTTTTCCATTTAGTCCTTCTACGATTAAAAGCAGTAAGCCAGTAAAAGATGCAATGTTTACTATGATAATGTGTCATATGTAGAGTGCCACAGTTAATTGATTATGAGAACTAATTTGCCATCTCTAGAGCTTCCATGTGACATTGATCATCAAATAATCGACCCTGATAAGCCTTGCCTACAAGAAATCACGTTCATATTTAAATAGTTAAACTTTCCAATATGGTTGACCGATTAGATCGGAAAAAAGAAGGTTAAAGCTTTCTTGTTCGATATAAACATCCAAAAGCTCATTGATTCACAATGCAATATTAATATAAACATCCATATAATATTTCTCAATTCTTGTCAAACTAATCAGATGTATAATGAATTCAACGTTTGCAACTTCATTTTATATCGTTTCTTTGTTGCACCCAAAGACAAACACTACAAAGTGAAAGTCCCAAATTGTATTAAACAAAAAGATATAATGAAAAGTGATTTGAATTTTACTTTCTAGCCAACGATACATTAAAAAATGGTGTAAATTTTATTTTCTGGCCAACACCTGATCATTCTCGTATGCAAAAATGGCATTCTTGTTATCTTGGGGTAAAATATACAGAAAGGTTACAATCATTTGGTAAAGAAATAGCAACCTACTTTCATTCATTTGTGTATTGTAAATGAAAGTTCAACCACACAAAAGAAAGTTAAAACCAAAACCGTTTTATTTAAATCCGCTTCAGATCGGATCATTTTTTTAGCTATCGAATTTCTGTTAAATCCAAACAGCTGTTGGCCAGATTTCGCCTCTGATACGGATATCCAGTATAGCCAGATATCAATTCAGATAATCCAGTTTTTTTTTTTTTTTAAACCTATTTAGGATCAACCCATATAAAATCTAAATGTTGAATTTTTTTTCTTCTAAAATTCAAATTTAATCCAACCAAATAAATATGTCTACCTCCACCATTTGGCTCCTTCGATGTTGCTTCCAACAATGAGAACTTGCATTCAGACCTTTCATACTTCAATCTACATACAATTAAAAAGTTCAGTTAAACTTATGACATAAAATGACCACATTCACATACAAACAATCAAATAAGGAAAAAAGAGTATACAAATGTCAATTTTTTTACATAGTGTTGTACACGGGTAGGTCTCAAGCCTGCTTTTTAATCTGAATTTTTATTTGCCACTTGTTCCTTGATAGTGTTCACATACCTGTAGTTCCAAAAACAACATCAAAATTATTATGTGAAAGGATAGAATTATGGTCCAATCAAGAATTATCCCTAAAACAACAAATTATAGTCATTTGGTCTCAAGCCTACGTATTTTCTATGCACAAAGCTATTCCAATCCTGATTTCCACAAAAACATGTCAATTATAACCAATTCCAGAATATGGACATTGAATAACTTAAACTTACCATCGGAGTGGGTTTAAGTCATATGGCAAGCATCACCAGCTATATCCAACTCCATCACTAAACTATCATTTCTGCCTGCACATTATACAAAGGAGTGATATAGGACATTTAAAAATTAGAAAACTTATGGTTTATAAAGGAGTTCATTTTCACCAAAAAAGATGGAGTTTGGAGACCTTTGAAACCATTTCCAGGTTTACTCGATAAAACCTCCAGAAACAGAGTAAAAACCCAAATTATTTACAAAAGCAAAAGCTTGCTGCTGAAAACAAATTTTAATAATCAATAAACTCTAGTTCTTTTCATCATGTTAACATGTCACACCCCAAAACCAGGAACGGCGGAAACGTTCTGGGGCGGAGGACGTCATGTACAGTATCACAACAATGAATAGTAGTAAACAAGAAAAAAAATCATTCATTGCATTAATAATATAATTTTAATACAAGTGTGTTCTGTCAAGTTATATAGACACCAAAATATAAATCAAAATGAAAGATGAGTCTTGAACGAGCTCCATCTTCTCTAAACCTTGCATCGGTACCTGTCTACTGGTGACCTGAGGATACAAGTTATTTTGAAAGAGAGTATCAGCTTTAAAGCTGGTGAGATCATAAGTATTTTAATGTCTGTATTTGTATGAAAGTGCTTGTAAGTATGTGCTGTGTAAGTATGTAAAAGTTTGTGAATGTTTGAAAATGTTTGAATCTCCTAGAAAACCCTATGTTTCCTACTAAAAGTAGACTTCTACCAAGGCATCTAGTATCTGTGTGTGTGTCTCTTGTAAGAGTGTGTATTTTCCCAAGTCCGACTATCATTTATCAAAATATAGTTTTTGCATTGATGTATATTGTGTGAAGATCACAAGTGAATGCAATGGGAAAATGAAATAGTACTGTAGTATTGTATTAAGTAACTACTGATGTACTAACTACCTTAAACCAATTGTAATTTAAAGTACCATGTGATCGGCCTGTATCCTGCTACCGACTATAGTACGCGACAATGTAAGATGTCGGAGAAAAATGACGTTTGGCACCCGTAGACTTGCAAGGTCCCACTGTAGCGAGCAGCAAGGTGTAGGATAGTCAATCCAGTATAGATTTATACCCAAACTCATACGCTCCCCAATTAAGGAGATTCTGGATACATGAACGGTCATGACAGGTAGTGCCATGCCCCGTTACGTGGCTCACATAACTGCAATCGTATTCTTGTATATGTAATGAATGTACTAGCTGTATTGTGTGTTCTCTCTCTGTCTAGCATGTATTGAAATGTACTGTGTGTACTAGCTGTATTGTGTGTTCTCTCCCTGCCTAGCATGTATTGTAATGTACTGTGTGTACTAGCTGTATTGTGTGTTCGCTCCCTGTCTAGCATGTATTGACTCATGTATGAACTGACTCATTGTATGATTCATTGTTCTAGTAATAGTATTAGTAACTTCCTAAACTACACCTATTGTAGTTTACTAGTAATAGGACTTGTACGTATGAACACGAATGTATACCCTTGCTACCCAAGGGTATTGAACTGGAAAGAATGAACCTTTATATCTATATACATATACATGATATATAACTAGGATTCAAACGACCTTCGGACAAATAACCGATACCCTAAGTCCACAACCCAACGAGGAACAGGAGGTAGGGTGAGTTATCAGTTCTAAGTCCTTTCAATCCTACTTATATAACTATATCTATAAATATATACATTTAACATAATATAAGTGTAAAATATTTGAAGTAAAGGTATTTGATATGTAAAAGAGTTTGTAAAACCATTTGATATGTAAAAAGAGTTTGTAAAACAGTTTGAAGTAAAACAGTTTGGTAAAACAGTTTGAAAAGTAAGAAAACCGCTTGTTTGGTAGTTATTAATCACATGTGGTTGATATAATAACTATAATAGATCAACTTGTATCCCCCCCCCCCCCATAAAAGCATTTAAAAACATTTTAAAAGGTTAATTAAGGGGTATGAACTCACCTGTAGTGAGTGGTTTGGATGAACGGAATGTATAGGATGCTAGGTGTCAAGTGAAGACTTGAGCACACACAAGGATCCTAATTAGCATATAATAACACATATATGTATTCAATTAGTCATAAAACAACTAATTAACCAAGTTAAGACATCCTAAGACATGTAAAACACTTGATTTAAGTGCTATAAGTCCTAAGGATTGCATCTAAGGGTGGTAGGACCTTGCTATTGAGTTCGGGGTTCAAGGGTAAACTCCTTTGGAGTTTACGGTTTTGTGACCATAACCCCTTGAGTTTAGGGTCGTAAACCCATGAGTTTACGGCCGTAAACTCATGGTACCTTGACCATTTTGTGTTTTGAAGCTCTAAAAGTCCTAATAAGCATTCCTACTTCAAGTATAAGCCTTTGGAAGAGATTAGGGCACCATTTCACTCCTTTGTGGAGTTTACGGTCCTTGGACCATTTGTCTTTGGGTTTACGGCCGTAAACCCAAATGGTTTATGGTCTTTTGATGTTTTCAAGTACTAAGCACATCAAGGAAGGGTCTAGGCTAGTTTCCAAGGCTTATAAGGGACTAGGGCACACCTTGGCACCCTTTTTAGGGTTTATGGTCCAAGGTGTTCTTGGACCGTAAACACCTTTGATCCTTTGAATCTTTGTGTTTTCTAGATGATTAAGAAGTGTAAGAAGCCTTATAGCATACTAGGGTAAGGGTACTTACAATAGAGAAGCTTGAAAGGTGCTAAAAGTCCAAGAACACTAGTGTGTGTTCTTGGTGTTCTTGGTGAAACTTGAAGATCTACACTTTTGGAATGATTTCACGGATGGAATCATGTTAGATCACTAGGTTAAGCAAGATATCAACTTTTTAGGGTAAGAAACACTTACATAGTTGAAGATCAAGAAGAAAGGTTGGATGATACTTGAGAGAGAATTGAATTTTGGATCTTGAAAATGAGAAAAGTGGTAAATAATGACTAAGTGTCACATTTATACCCCCTTTTTGGGTTTACGGCCGTAAACACCTTTGTTTAGGCCGTAAACTCCAAACTCTTGGAGTTTTGGGACATTATTGTTGTACAATAAACCCTAGGGCATCCTCTCTCCTGATATCTCCTGAAGTACTAACTTAATAACACTCAAACTTATTCCAAAAAGCTTGAAAGTTAGCAGAAACTGTTCTGACTTCCATTGAAGTGAATGGTTACACAGAATAGAAATTTCGGGTTGTCACATAACAAAACCCAAAAAACAACCTACCAGGTCAACCAAAAAATCTCATCAATTTCTCAAACGTCCAAACCATGGAACGGAAAAGTAAAAATATGTAAAATTTGAACCTGTAAATATCTTAGGGCTTGTGAGTAATGGTTGTGACCAGATTCCCAAATCCAACATGTAAACCTGTGAAACCAGAAGCCATAAACGATGGCTGTAAACAACACATCCAAGAGCAGTGATACGTGTATTATACACATAGAGGGGATTCCAACTCAAAAGATGACCAAATGAGAAAGAAACACCGCAAAATAAACCAAAAAATCGGACTTACCAGGGATTCCAACTAAAAAATTAGATTCGATCATGCTTCTGTTGCAAAATAAACCAAAAAAATAAGAACAAAATTGAGCATATGTTAAGAATAAGATTCAGTAGTGGCCCTTTGTGTTAAAAATTAGATTCAAAATCGATTTTATAGAAGAAATCACTTAACCAATCAAGTTAAAATAATAAATCGATTTCAGAAATGGAGAAGAGAAGCAAGCATATCGATTTTAGAGAAGAAAGAAAACGATTTCAGCGATGGAGAAGAAAAGCTTACCTGCGGAGGAAGGCGATGAATTGGTGGCTCTAACAGAGGAATTCCATGGAGTGGTGGAGGAACTCGCTGAAGTGGCTGGAGGTTTGAACCGGAGAGCATTTGTGATGTGTGGGTGTCAAATGGTATTAGGGCACAAGGGGTAAGGACGTCAAAAAGAATCATTCAGATTTCAGTTACCTGCAAAGGAGACAAATATAGATGGAGAAGTCAAAATTAGAATGAAAAAAGAAAACTGAAACATCGAGATGAGGTGCGGAGAAAAAATTCTTGGGTCTCTTTTGCTATGTTCTTCGTCGGGATAGCAGAGATGCAGACAACAAAAGATGATCGATTTCAGGTTGAGCTTCAAATCGAACCCTAAAACTGCCAAATCCAATCGATTACCACGAATGAAAATCGAACCTTGATGTTCATGTGTACCAAGTACCGTTTAGGGTTTCTATTAGAGAGAAAGAGAGGGACTGTTGTGATGGTGCAATTGTGAGCATAGATTTTTGTAGGCGGCGACTGTCGAATGGTGTTTAAGCGGAGCGTTCGATTTTTGAGAGAAAAGATGAGAGAGAGCGTCTGTGGTGGTATTCAAAAAAAGACGGGGGCTAGATATTAGAGAATTTTGGAATTCAAAATAAATGTAACTATAGTTCATTGATTTGTGCTTTGAATTGGTCATCACCAAGTCGATGAAGGAGAAAAAAAATCAGTCAAAGAGAATAAAATAGATAATTAGGGAAACAGATAAGTGAAAGAGGTAAAGATATGCATTGGTTTATTGTACATTCAGCTTAAAGCTTTAGACGTCTTAAATCTATTTTTTAAAAATAATAAGGTTTGTATAATAATATACTAAGATATATATATATATATATATATATATATATATATATATATATATATATATATATATATATATATTTGGAATTTAATTTGTTTTTAACTTTTTATTATATCCATTTTTTATTTTTGTAGATAAAAAAGTGTAATTATAATTACAGAATGTATATAAAAAATCATTTAAAGTTTTATTCCCTTTTAAAGGCCAAACATGATCGTAAACATAAAATGTAATAACTAGTTCCACTAATATATTTATTTTAGTATTTCAAAATAAACCTTTAGGTTGTGTTTAGTTTAGGAAGAATTTCGTATACGTCCTTATTAAACATCAAAATATTGTATTTGTCTATCCTAATATCATATTTACCATTTTTTAAGCTTCAAAATATCAAATTTATTCAAATCCTTATTTTTAATAATTATAAATATTTTTTTAATTATTTTAACATATTATTTTTATTAATCGACTACTTTACCCTTTAATTATCATATGAGGCCTTTCCTACTCTCTACTCCAAGCTTTACCCACCGCTAGACTCCATCACCAAGAACAAAATGATTGCCATCCCGTAAGTACCAATTTTCTTCCAAAACTACTTTGATAACAAATGATATTGTTCACTTCGAGCATCTAAATAGACTTTGAATGATGAAGGTTTATTCAATTAAGATTTTGGATTAGGAAAATTCTTCTAGAAACAAATAAAAAATGATTGGTGCATCCTTGTCTTTTTGGTTAACAAAAGAAACGTCGAAAAATGCTCCATTTCATACGTCCATCTTCCAACATGTGAAGCAGAGGATTGAACACTAACCGATAAGTTTTGTCCACTTCACCAAATAATACTACGATGTAGGGTCTCCTCCTCACAACTTCAGTAAGTTGACCAATTTCTTCATGACCTACATACCTGCAAAATCCATAAGATTAAAACTTTTAGTAAATTTGTAAATGCAATTCATCATGAGAATAATAAATACCGATAAATAATAGGTATATGCTTACTGCCCTCATGTGGAGCACCAATTACTCGACATACCTAGTGTTGCTCCATATACATATTGATTATAATCGTAAGCTTCTCATCATCAAACAACTGCTTCGCTAGAATCTTGCAAGCTTGCTTTTTCTAACATCTGTGGGACCCACGAACAACAACGAACCAATTGGTTGTTGATCTCTCCTAAAAAAAAGCCCCACCACATCACTAACTGCTTGATCTTGGCCTACAACCCGTTGGCACAAGTAATCATTGTGTCTAATAATTAAGACTTTAATTAAAGGGTGATTGCGGTGTAGTCTAGCGGTGGCTGAAGGTTGCAGGTGAAAAAAAAATGGTGAAGGTGAAATAATTAAAGAATTGAAAGGCCTCCATAATAATGAAACGTTAAAATAGTCGATTAATAAAAATAAAAATTTAAAAATGTTTAAAACAGAATTTTAAATTTTTAAAAACTAAGAATTTGGGTATATTTGATATATTAAAAATTAAAAAGGGTAAATATATATTTAAAAATTACGATGGATATTTTGATATTTAAAGAAATTCTGTTTTTTTAATAGTAATTATACGTTTAAATATCAATACCTCTTTTGTTGGATACTTTTAATCTGTTGATTTGAATTCGGCTGTTTTTTTTTTTTTTTGACCCATCTTTCATCTTTGATTGGGCTTTCAGTTTGACTTTTATAAGCCTTGATCGATACTTGAGTTTTATAAACCCTAAATGAAAGCGTCATCAATCACCCCTGTTTTATATTTTATATCTATCTGGTACACGCTTCTTATTACGTCGTTCCAAAAAAGAGAAACTCATTACAGATCTGGATAGCTCAACGTTATTCTCAAAGAATTCATTACTGATCTGGTTCGTTAAACAGGATAATGTACTCTGCAATTGGTGAGGGTGATGATCTTTCATCATCAATTTCAACGCAGCTATTTTCTTTCTTCCAGATTCAATCTGAATTGATTATTGGAAAAGGTAGATCTGGGAAGGTGTATACAGATGGTACTCATGTGCAACTACAGATGCGTGTTTTATGTGGATTAGACCACCTTCATAAACAGGTTAATCGTTGTTAAGATGTGAAAGCAAGGATTTGGGAAAGTATACACAGGATTTGGGAAAGTGTATACGGGATTTAGTTATAGTCTTCCAAAACGTATAATTTGGTAAGTAGTATTAAATTTATATTAATATAAAATAGTTAATTTCATTGATTTGTTATTATGATTAAAACAAAGAGATGATCCTTGTTTATGATAATATGTGCAAGTCCTACGAATCGGCTTTCTAAGAGCCGAAACGTTATTCTCCATCAAATTTAGGGTTTCTAAGATTTAGATAAGTGGATTTGGAAAGGTGTAACAAGTTCATATTTTTAATGACTAGAAATTTTCTAGTCGTAGCCTGAACCAAAGGCACCCCGATTGAAATTGAGATGCTTTCCAAGTTGACAAGATAATGATTGTCGATGAATATATGTCCAATGGAACCTAGATGACCAAACTGGATGTTAGCATCAAAAATAACATGTGGATTAGACTACCTGTTCATAAATCTATCAACACAAGATCTTTGGAGGTCTTGGCTTGGCTTGGCTTTTGGAATTGTTATCAATGATAAATGCTTGCGGTGGACAAGAGCCTTTTAAAGGATCATTGTAGTTTGTTTGACGGACTCAAAATATGTGAGTGAATGAAAACAAGATAAATGGTTGATTTTGATAAACAATTTTCTCCCAAAAGTATTTTAGAGGGTTAGCTCAAATTTTAGATTGTTGTTTGTGCAAAGTTCCGGGCAATGCCTTCCTATGAATTATGGTCTCATCTCCGAGTTTGCACATATGTATTGTTTCTGTGCAAGAATAAAAGAATTATTATTTGTTCAAATGATTTTCATGTTTTCTTCTTAGTTTACAAAATAATTATTTATTTTTAGAAATTCATTAGTCTTGTAAAGGTCTATGATCTTATCATCAATGGAGTTAACTTTGGCAAATGGCACTATAATGCCTTCATGTATGTTTAAGGTCATGATTCTCTTTGCTTTATTTATTTATCGTTAACTTTTTAAAATAACCAAGAAAACACAACTGTATGGATAGAAGTTTAGCCGGCTGCTCTTGATGCATATGTGCTACTTTTTTCATTGGTTCTTGTTGATGGGATACCATTGTATTAGATGGAGACTCAAACCATTTAATGCATCAAGATTCTGGTCTATTAATAGTAAGATTAGTGTTGAATCCTAGGACAATAGTATGGCTATTATCTTACTATTTAGTGAATAAACTACCATGAAATGGGAAACAAGCCTAGAAAGGGAAGAAACAAAGCAACTCACGGTGTTGTTGAAGGCAATGACGCACCTAATTAACTGCAAATAATGACAATTAACTTTATATTTATCATTGTATTTATTTTTTATTATTTTTTGTGTTGGTTATCTAAGTGCTTATGTATTTATTATATCCTTATACAATATAATGGTGTTATCCTCTTGTTTGGAGTCAGACCACAGTACATACACTTCATGCTCCAAACTAACAGAATATCAACATTACTATCTAGATTTTGGAAAATCATACTCCTGATGCATACAAATTTTTTTGACACTCTCCTTTTTGGGACATAGAAAAAGATCAAATATACATTTTACTCTCACAAATTCCATCCTCCAAAATTAGCTATATAGATAATCCTGAGAAACCTATACCTGGCAATCATTTTTTTCAAGATGGTTTTAACAATTGTGTAGTGAAAAGTATGATCGATTCGCACAAGAAATTTAATGGTTTGTTTCAATGGTATTAAATAACACGTGGAATCAGACATAATATATACATCTACCTTTACAATAGAACTTAGATTAAACCTCAAAATCTAATGACCATAACTTCTTAATTTTTTATAATGTGAAGTTAAGTTCCAACATTAACCTTTATGTTGAATATCTTTATAACTTGGAATGCTATTTTTTGTGACTGATTTTGGGATTCTCCAAAATGTGATTACCAATTTGCTTTCTCATCCATGAATATGTGTTAGCCAACCCGATATTGAAGGTTCTAGCATAATTATGTTGTACAATCAAGGACTTAATTTAGAAATATATATATTTTTTCTATTAATCCAATTTGTCTATAATTTAAGGGAGAATTTCATATATGTCCTTACTAAACATAAAAATATCATGTTTGTCCAACCCAAATCTTAACTATCATATTTACCCTTTGTAAGTCTTCAAAATATCATATTTGCCCAAATCGTTTTTTTTTAAAATATTTTTAAACCCTTTATAATCACTTTTTATAATATAAACTCATTGAAATTATAATAAAATCTAAAATTTACCATAATACCCTTTGCCCACTAAACTTCCAATTTTTATATTAGAGGATCCGAAAAACCTACTCCCATATGGGAGATTTGTACTAGCGCCAATGAAACATGTACACTCCTCTGGAAAACAACAATTTTCTTCATGTTAGCCTGTCAATGTTTAATGTTTTGGTCATCAATGGTTAATGTCCAACTTACTCGCTTCCTCCTTCGGCACCAGCATGTACAAACCTGTATGTTCCTACTGCAACAATACCAATTCATGCGCTTTATTCTCCAATCCATAAGCAATCTCAACCCTTTATTCCCCGTCAGCCACGGGCTCATCTTATTTATCTTGCTAAAAAATTGCACTCTTGTCCCCCGACGACTACATGGGTTTTGTAAATTCATCACGTTTAACTAAGAACAAGTTCATCGCAATCGACTATGACACCTGAATTAACCCATACTTCAATGACACAAATGACAACAATTAGGGGTTAAATATCTATAGGTTGAATTCAATCAAAGCAGTCAATTTTAAGGATGCTGAAACCGATTTAGGGATTTTGTTCACTTCACAGATTTATTACAATCACAATGAAAAGAATCTCAGGGTGCTCTTAACCTATTAACGTTTCAAACCCAATAACCCGCTTTTAAAGATGAATATCGATCTTTCCAATTATTTTCAGGAACAGTTGTGTTTTGGGTTTTGCAGCAACAAGCGAGGGAACAGAGACTCGTTTGATAAAAAAACTGGAAGTTTATGGGCAAAGGGTATTATGGTAAGTTTTAGATTTTATTATAATTATAACGAGGTTATATTATAAAAAGTGATTATAAAGGTTTTTTAAAATATTAAAAAAAATAATTTGGGCAAAATATGATATTTTAAAAACTTACAAAGGGTAAATATGATATTTAAGATTCACGTTGGACAAATATAATATTTTGATGTTTAATAAGGACTAATATGAAATTCTCCCATAATCTAAAAGGACATGAGACCGCTTCCTTTTCATTTTTATAACACTTATCTAACAATATACTTTTGTTAATTTTCATAACATATTTTTACCCATTAAAACCAACATAATTGCTTAGCATCGGTTTACGTTCTTTTAAGGTCATACAATCTCATACCAAGGATGGGTATCGCACTATCCCATTTCTCATTTGGTTTAACATAAGGATACATTGGGGGTGGGGGTTTTGTGTCGTTACAAACATATTAAAAATCATAAGAAAAAGAGTAAATTACACGAATCTGCCTTCATACATGTGCCAAAAATGTACGTTTAATCTTTATTTTCAAAAATTAATTCAGACTATCCCTCGTTTGATTAAGAGTTGCACGTTTTATCCTTGTTAATAAAAATTTGCACGCTTCATCCATTGCAAGACATAAAATGACTATAATGTCCTTTTCACTTTATTTTTATATTTATGATAAGTTTTATTTAATAATTTTTTTAATTAAAATTTTAGGTCCACCTAACCCTTTTAAAACATTAAACCTAATATATATATATATATATATATATATATATATATATATATATATATATATATATATAGATAGAGAGAGAGAGAGAGCAATCGAGATGTCGCCATCACCACCTGTGCGTTAGGGTTTTGAGAAATCGGGGAGATGTGATTACAAAAGTAGATCAGGAGGAGATGTGTGCTTTCAGATTGAGCATTTTAGGGGTTTCATGACGAATTTCACTTTGGGGGTTTCAGAGTGAGCATCACCACCATCAGTAATATCTCCTTCCGAACGTTGTACATGGTGTGTGTATGTGTGTGAGACCGGTTGTGAGTCGACTCAAGAGGAGGAGAATCAGTGGTGAATAGGAGATTGTGAGACGAGTTTGAAACCTGCAAATCCGATTCCGACGTTGAGCGACGGTGATGCATCAAAACCGGTGGTCTGTGTCGTAATCATATGTGGAGTGTTTCACGATTTCTTGGCGGAATGGATCGGACGACGGTGGTTGGGGAGGTCCAGGTCAGTGGAAAAAGGTTGAAAGAGAAATAGTGGAGAGAGATGTCGTCGAGTTGGTGAAGAGGAAGAGAGGATGAGATTGAGAGAGACGAATCTGGTGTGGAAAGGAAAGGAAGGGGTGGGTGGGTTGGGTATGCTTATTTATTTATTTTTTATTTTTTTAATTTCAAAATGATAAACAAAATAAAATAAAATTGAAAAAGAAATTATTAAGGGAAAAATAGTCATTTATGTCCACATACGATCCGAGTTAATATTTGAAAATAGGGACTGAACGTGCTTTTTAACACTTGCACGAGGGACGATTCGTGTAATTTACTCTAGGACAAATTTCAAATTAGACCTAAGATAAGGAATGTCATATTTACCATATAATTGTGTTTGGTTTAGTACTTGGTTTTGTTTTTTCATGCAATTTGGTACCTAATATATTAGGTCGGTAATGATTCGGTACCATATTTCACCCAATTTGGTACTCGGCATCTTCTATCAAGATAAACTTCAAAAAGAGGTAACATTCACAATTAAAATTGACAAAAAGAAGTTTTTTTAGAATTTCCTATGAATTTGTATATGTAAATTCAGGGTTTTGAGGCTGTGGTGCCGAATAAAGCTATAATGGAGCACATGATAATTCCATCAGTGGAAGAAAAATAAGAAAATATATTGAAGGAGGACAAAACCCATGTTTTTTTGTAGGCAAATAAAATCGCAAAAAACTAAGTAAAATTAGTTTGAACCACATAAGCATAAAGTTGTCTGATGTCTTTTTTATGGGGTCTATTTGAATAAAATTACAAAAGAGATTAAGATTCGGTAAAGAATGTGTTAAAAATTAGACAAGTTTCCATCTTGATGATGATTTGATGAAGTTTAAGCAACTATTCACCATACTAACAAACTGATTTTAGGGATGAAGGAAGATGCAAATGGTTACATCACTGACTGATAGTTGTTAGACTTATATAAAGATGCATACATATGGAGGATCGATGTTGGAAGGAGTATATATGAATCAATTGCAACCATGTGTTTTCTTGGAAAATTCTAGTTCAAAAGTTTATATTTGGTTTTGATCCATCTCTATTCAAGCTTAGGTTTTCAAGAGAAGAATTGTCGGCTATAAGGGGTGGGGTGATTGGACCCATTTGAATATATTAATCAAGAATATATTAATCAAGAATAATCAATAAATAATAAACATTAAACATTAAAAAAAAGGTTAATGTGGTAATTTTGTTTTGAACAAGGAAAAAAGAGACCAAAATGACAAGACAAAAACTTTTAGAATCATATCTTTTATCAAATCAAATATTTTAAAGGTTCAATACATATCGATTGAAGGCAAACGGGCAACAAGCTGCGCTGCTAGCCCTTTTTGGATGGCAAAATCAATTCTTTTGAAAACTACATTTGTGGATGTAGGAGATATGACATTAAAATGCATGACCCGTTGGACTCTATTGAGGAGCTCCACCGCCTCTGGTGCGAGAAAACCAAATGTATCGAATGCAAAAGGTACAAACACATGTTGATTTTCTAAACATGCATTCTCGTGCTTTACCACTTTGCACGCAGCGGCTTTCAAAGCGGCATGCCCAACTGTGAAACCCCCGCTCCCCAAACCAATGAGAGGAGAGACCCCAGTAAGATCCACGCATACATGTTTCCCTCCTATCCATCCAAAGACCAAAATGTCAGCCGATCTAAGTGTGGACCTTCCATCCCGCGGGTCCGTCAAAAAGTTCACCGGCGCTTCTTTCTTCACAGAAATACCAGCACGCCGACAAGCATCAAAGAGAACATCCCGAACCACATCATGTCTGTACTTGAAACCAGGGAGCTCTCTACAATGAACCGCATGTTCCCCAAAGGTATCCAAACATGCCTTGCGGCAAACTAGGCATATCTCGTCAATTGGGAATATGGGAATTATGAGACGGTAACGAAGGATAGTTTGGTACTCCACAGGAGACATATGCTGGCCAAAACTAGCTAATTTAAAGGTGAAAAATGTAATTTACTTAAAAACATAATTTCCTAGAAAAGAAAAGAATGGCGGCAAAAACAAGACAAAACCTTTTAGAATCAAGACACGATTCAGTATGTCTACTCTACTCCTCCTCTTTTTATTTACTTGTAAAACTTTAATCTAACATGACATGGTTGCTAAATGCTCTAAATGTATGACATGCAATATGGGCCGCAAATACTTCTTGGTTAAAGAGACTATGTTTCATGGACTATTGAGGGTATGTTTGGGTTAGGTTTTTTTATGTCAATAATTGATTTTTAAGAAAAGTGGTTATTAACTTATGGTTTTAGGAAAAACTATTTTTAAAAAGTGTTTGATAAGGAAAACTGTTTTTTCAGGAGTAAAATGACTAAAAAGCTAAAAAGGTAGGATTTTCCAGTTTTTTAAAAGCTTTACTTTTTCCTATCCAAAAAGCTGTTTTAAAAAAAACGTTTTTAAATACACAAACATTTTTTTAGCTAATAAGCTCTTTTGAAAAGCTATCCCAAACACCCACCGAAGGTGTGAAGCGCTGGAAATATTTCATGCACTATTGAAGGTGTTAAGATCTAGAAATTATATGAAATAAAAAAGAAAAGAACTATTTAGATTATTGGTTGCAAATTTATTACTTTGTTCGAATCTTCTTTTTCTTTTAGTTATTTCCAATTGTCCACAGCTCCAAAAAACTCTATTAATGGCATCACCGGAGGTGCAGAGGTACATTGAATATCAGTCATTTACAAGAATGTCGACATATGAAACTCATTAAAGATTAAGGCCGTTCTAAAAAAAATAAGCTTAAGAGAAAGGAGTCATGGCCTCTACACATTGACTGGTGTCATAGGTTAGAAAAAAGTAAATACAACCACTTATCTCTTAAACATACAAAAACAACTCATTTACAATCCTTTACAAGGTTATATAAAGTGTAAATATATGTTCATAAATTATAATTAATAATTGTATATTTAGAAATTATGAAAAATTCAATACCATTGTTAATCTCCATTTAAAAAATACATAACAAAGATGTTTCCAGTTTTACGTCTAACAACTTCATAATCTTTTCAAGGTAATTGATACGTACTTTACTCAATCAAAAATATTATATTCTCAATCTAAATCTTGTTTCCTCTGGAATCACTTAAACTTAGTTTTTTGAACAATTCTCTAGGGCCGTGATTGTCACGGCCCTTGCAACGTTTCCTAGTATATATATATATATATATATATATATATATATATATATATATATATATATATATATATATATATATATATATATATATATATATATATATCCATCCCATGCGGAGCATCCTCCTAGTTTTAAGTAATCAGCAGTTTTAATTAATCAAGAAATCAACATCTTAAAGGCCTAATATTTTGTATTATCAAATATATAAATTTATCAATAATACATAGTTGGATTTGGTCGGCCCGTCACTTCTGAGTCTTTCTTGGCCCATTCAATAGCCCACAGCATAAAAATAAAGCTAACATAGAAATTTGGACTTCATAGTCCACGTTTCCAAGCTCGATCATATTTATTTGATCATCAATCTCTTTCGAATCGTAGTTCGGTATAAACACGAAACACCCTCGATACAATCACAAAACAATATTTGGCGTTAAAAATGATATAATAGGGTTGATGATGGAAAATATATTTGTTTTGAGACGAAAGTGGGTTAATAACTTAAAGATGGTCTTACATGAAGCAAATTTACAACTTAATTACTTTTATTGACGTTGTACGTATTTAACCAAATTTCGTCTTAAAAATTTATCCATAAGTGTTTATAATGTTTACAATAATTTTGGGTATTACAAACTGGATGCAAAACCATAGTTGAGTAGAATATCTTACATGGAGCATCAGACATTATTCTTTATATATTATTTATTTTTCACCTGAAACCTAAGCTATATGGCATATAAAAAAATATATAAGACAAATATGTCTAGTGAGTTACTTGGGTCTTTGACACAATAATGTTCATATTCTCATTTGCAAAAAAAAAATTCTTTAATTTATATGCATGCAATGTTATGCATGAAATGCATACAACAAAACAATGTGCTTAGAGTTTACTCCGTTTACTTGTTTTGTCACACTAGCATGACATACCACTCTGGCATGATATTTGCCCAAAATCAGAAGAACAAATCAACCGATAATAGAAAAAGACATCTAGTTTGTGAAGAGAGGTACCACCCCAGTAGAGTCTTAATCCCCTTTCTGGGATTACTGTCTAGACCTGTACTCAACTCTTATGCAGTCACATTCAATGTATGCATGAGCACCACTTTTGTAACGTCTGGTTTCTGGTACGCTTTTATTTATAAATTATTCATTTCAATAGAGATAGTCGGCGAGTTGGAAGCCCCAGACTCATAGAGTAGAAACGAGTTTTGGACGCGGGTTTTAAGCTATCTACTCGACGAGTCGAGAGCCCTATACTCGACGAGTAGATCTGCCAGAGTAAAACCCTAATTTTGGGGTTTTGTACCCTATTTAAACACCTTAATCCCCACCTTTTGGCCTCATTTCCAGCCTCCAAGTCCCAAACCCTAATCCACGAAACCCTAGAGCATTGTGTGAGTGTGTGAGCCATTTTTGACTGATCTTGTGTGATTTGAAGCTTGTAGAAGAAGAAGAAGAAGAAGCTAGAGGACTCCAAGAGAAGATTGTAGATCCAGAAGCAACCTCTCATTCCCTTCACTTTCTTGTAATCAAGTCTCTAACTTGATCATTTGTTCATTAGATCTCATTATTTCCACTTTTTGAGGGTTTTAGTTCAAGAAGCTTAACCCTTGGGATTTGGACGTCCCAAGCAAGGATCCTTTCAGATCTGGGACCATTAAGGGTTGTTAATGCATAAGGGTGAAAACTTTATGCCATTGAAGCCCCCATGCAAGCTCTAAGGTGTTGTCATGGCCTTTTGAGCCCCAAAAGGCCATGCATGGAAGGAAAGTCTAAGGCTTTACGTGTCCTTTTGGTATCCAGGACCTAGATCTGGGGTTTCATGTTTTGGTTTGGAGTGATAAGGGTTTTTGACAAAGATCTATGTCCTAAAAGAACTAGGGTTTTAACTAAACCCATTAAGAAGGGTTATCAACGGGTATAGTTTGAAACTTTACCCTTAAAATGACATTTCCAGTATGTAGATGAAGTATGGACTTTGGATTTGGAGAGTAGAGGCTTAATTTGTTAAGATGGCCAAACAGACAGAGGAACTCGTCGAGTCCATAAAGGAACTCGACGAGTTGGTTTGTGTTGTCCCATTTTAGCTTAAGGGAGAACTCGACGAGCCAGAGAAGGGAATCGATGAGTTGATTCGATAAATCGCGACTATGAGTAGCCAGGGAACTCGGCGAGTCAGGGGGTGACTCGACGAGTTAGATCGCGATTTCAGGATTCTAGGACTCGGCGAGTTGGTGGAGCAACTCGGCGAGTTGGGTCAATCAGAAGGTTGACTTTGACCAGAATATTGACATTGACCAGGGGTAAAATGGTCATTTTAGCCTTAGAAAGATCCTCAGTTTTTGACTAAGTGATTATTGTGGTAATGATAGTCGGGGAGTCGTTAGAGCAGCCATCCGAGATTCCTCACTCGAGATTTCAGCAGCCAGCTTGAGAGGTGAGTCCTCTTCCAGTAGGAACGAGTTTAAGGCACCAAGGCCGGCCCGTTTATGTATGTTAGCAATGTCGGGGTTAGCCCGATGTAGTCTATATGTTTCCGGACTTCGGTCTGATGCTGGGGCAAGCCTGAGGAATGTTTGCATGCTTGATGTCTTCGTGATTCTTGCATGTGTTTGCTTATATGTCCCGGACTTCGGTCCGATGCCGGGGCAAGCCCGAGGAATGTTTAGCTTATATGTTATCTGTTATGTGTTTCAGGCTTCGGTCCGATGTCGAAGCAAGCCTGAGGAATGTTTATATGTTTATGTTATATGCTTGTTGATATGATATATGTATACCGGACTTCGGTCCGATGCCGGGCGGGGCCCGATGCTAGACTTCGGTCCGATGTCGGGCGAGGCCCGATGTAGCGGGCAAGGCCCAATGTATGTTATTATGTGTATGGTGGGTGGTAGTTTGGGGAGACTCACTAAGCTTCATGCTTACAGTTTTCAGTTTTGGTTTCAGGTACTTCCGCTAGTAAGGGGAAGAGCTCGGGATGACTGCATGGCACACACCACAGCTTTCAGACTGGGATGTTTAGACTATGATATTTTGAGACATGATTTGATACAATATTTTATTATGATAATTGAGACACATAACTTATGATTTTATTGTGATGTTTGATGAATTATGATTCTCTTAAATGATTTTTAAACAAAATTTTTGGACCGTATTTTTGGGATGTTTCAAGTTGGTATCAGAGCCTTGGTTTGAGGGATTCGGGCACACTCTCGGGTGTGTCTGGACTCAAACTGAGGACTTGGTATGAAAATTTTCAACAGAAAATGATTTTATAAAAAGGATGTTGAAAAGCATTTTTTAAAAAGAGAAAAGAACTTTGAAAAGAGAAAAGGGTGTGGTGCATGCAATCAGCCGAGCTCAAGCAAGTACCCCCAAATTACCCATACAAGTTTATGTAATGATATGTTTATGAGAACTGCATGCTAGATTAGGACTGCGGATCTAGGAAGGATGCCTTATGTGCCTGTTATATGTGTATCAGCTTTATGAACTGCATGCTAGTACTGATTAGTCAGTGACATGATGGCCTGATTAGGATATGCTTGATTATGTTTACTCAATGCCCGAATGCTGCTTGCTTTGTGCTTTAGGAGTTCTAGTTATCTTCAACTAACTAGTAAACGAATATGTTAAGTTACATATTGCGAGGACTAAATAATTTCAGAAGGTTAGGTTTAGCTCTATTTCGCAGCTCTTGTCTGAGTCCAACTGTTGTAGGGTAGGACCTCTCATTCGAAGAATTATCTAGTCTTAGTGATATGTGATGGTATTCGCGAGCTAGTTAGGGGGAGATAGCAGGGACTTCTTACGCAGCTGATGGCAGAGAGTGGGTTGGTGATTACCCAAGGTCAAGCCTTGGATGAGATTAGCAGAGAGCAGTAGTAGTAGAAGGGACTTGGTGGAGTCAAAGCAGTTCTTGATGAAAGTACAGATAGATGTGGAAGGTAGTATGGGCCCGTACTACTGAAAGCAGAGGATTCGTACTCGAATCAAGGAAGGCTGAGATGAACCCAGGAAACTTGTAGTATGTGAGATCCCTCGAGTTATGATGAGTATACTGATGTTTGTTTTGGTGTATTTTCAGTATGGTGACGCTACGCACTAGACCAGTCGGCAGTTCAGGCGCTGGTGAGGGATCATGCTCGGGCTCTGGAGCTGGGCAGCTAGACGATCAGACTAGGGAGTTGATCTCCTCTGAGATTACGCAGTATTATGGATCAGACTCCTGTGACATCCCCATTTTCACGGCCAGAAAAGACCGATTTTGTTTATGCTTTATAAAAATCAGAGTACTTCTTTTGATAAAAATGTTGCGGAATTTGTTCCCAGTAAAACATGATAAATGCGTTATCAAAGCATTTTCGAAGAAATGTATTTTTTATTCATTTTAAAACATTTGGGATGTCATTGTCAATACAGAAACATAAGCATAAACAGAACTTACATTCATTTACACTAGTGATCTACATCTCTTTAATCTATCAGTGTAATGTAACTTCATATCGACACCTGTGATACAAATAAGCTTGAGTGGGTCAGGTTAGGAAACCTGGTGAGTACATAGGGTTTTCAACCCACAATACTTTAATTATTATGTTTAAACATCAAACAATCAACCCAATTACCCATCCCCATTATCTTCCTTACTCTTAAGGTCTACCCTAAAAGTCATCTATCCTGCATTCGTTCATTCCGAAGTCCATTACTTTCAGGGTTTATGTGACAGGCACTAAGTCCATAGCTGCCAATGCTTGTTCGTAAAGCACTAATTCCATAGCTGCTAAAGTTCATTCATCGGGTACTAAATCCATAGCTACCAGTGTTTATCTAATAGGTACTAAATCCATAGCTACCAACGTTTATCTAACAAGTACTAAGTCTATAGCTACCAGCGTTTATCCAATACGCACTAAGTCCATAGCTGCCGATGTTATTTGTTAGGCACTAAGTCTATAGCTGCCAATGTTCACTCATATCATCTTTCATCTCTCATCATTCATCTACCCATGTTTTACCCAACATATTCGTAGATATAAAATACATATACAGTTTAAATTATTTAAAACATGTATAAAATCGTTCATCCAGCATAGATAGCAAATATACAAGTTATATGCACACATAGCACGTAATTTATATAAAATACTTCATATATATGTGTAAGATGAAAGTAACTATGCACTCACTTGTTAAGGTGGTGATCCGAACTCGGACAACGCTTCGCTTCTTTTAATTTATTTTCTTTCGACGAAACCTAGTATAATTATCACTAGATTTTAGGCTAATATTCATCGCGACTAATTATTAGTCTAGATTCATCATTAAATCATAGTCTACTTCATGATATATCAAGTAAGGAACAACCAGGTAGGATCATATCGGAGGTAGGGTCCGTTTGGTATACGAAATATACTGTTTGGAAATCTTACTTTAAACACCTCACTAAATCACAAACTAGACATCATTCCCGTAAGTAGATCAATTAGTATAACAACTTTGAATCACTGATAAATCTTATTTATAGGTTCATAATAACGATATTATATTTAAACAAAAGCTATACTTTAGGTAGGGTAAGCGTATCTCACTTACCGAGGGTTTGGCTAGGAACCGGGCTCTCGGGGGCAGAACTTCCGAGCCGAAAGCTCTTCTTCTCGGAGCCTTCTAGCACTCCAGGACTCCCCTCTAGCACTTGGAAGCTGCTAGGGATTGGGAGGGAGAGATTGGGGGTGTTGAGAGAGAAAGAATTGGAAAGGTGTGAGTTTTTGGTGTGATTTGCGCCTCTATTTATAGGCTGAGTTCGGTGCGAACGCAGCGTGATCCCAAAACGAACGCAACGCATTCCTGAATGCGCCGCATTTCTTAGACAAATGCAGCGCGTCGTTGCCACGTGTCGCCATCTTGTTCCAAGCCGTGGGGAAGAAGGTGTGGCCCAGATTGCGCCGTGTCACTCACAGATTACCCCAAAAACTAATTATCTTCTAAAATCCGTAACTTTCGCATACGAGCTCCGTTTTTGACATTCTTTATATCCACGTGTAGGCGTCAACATGATCTACAACTTTTGTTTAGACTCCGTCGGCTAATTTTGAGTTTATTTTTAAAGTTATATTTTAACAGGCTTAGACAGATAAAGTCCGTTAAAAATTCATAACTTTGTCATCCGACGTCCGTTTTCGTTTGTCTTTTTACCGTTGTGCTAATAATAATGAGATCATCAATTCTCATTTAGGTTGCGTGGGCCAAAAACCACTCGATCTAAAATTCGAATTTCGGGCTGTGCACTATCATGCCAAATCTTAGAAAAATCATAACTTTCTCATACGAAGTCAGATTTGGGCGTTCTTTTTATGCACGCTCTCGGTTTAATGTATACTACAACTTTAATTTAGATCACTAAGGCCAAAAAGTCATCTATCGTAAATTCACTATTTACGTTTCCTGGTGTCGTGCCGGTTTTGCCGTAAAACTTCGACGGGCCATAACTTCTTCGTTATAACTCGGATTTTGGCGTTCTTTATATGTACGGAACCCTTGTAACATATACTATAACTTGGTTAAGATTAATCCTTCTAAATAATCTTCTATCAAAAACTCATTTTTGATGCTCATTGTCTCTAAATTGACTAGCCCGAAACTGCGGCGTTACAACTCCTGTTATCTTCGGCACGATCAAGTAGGGTATTATGGAGCTTTTGGATGAGAAGTTGAGTGCCTTCCATACTGATATGGAGGCCATGATGGGGTCGTGCACACTGACATTCAGGGAGTTCAGAGCTTGTGGAGCTCCCGATTACCATGGGGCTCGGGACCCCATTGCGAGTACCAGATGGTTAGCGGATATCGCCAACGCATTCCGCACTAGCAGATTTACCGAGGGGTACAAGGTTCGACGTGCGTTCTGTCTTCTGAAGGACAGGGCACATGACTGGTGGGAGGAGGTCGGACATGCCATTGGTGATGATGCAGCTCTTGATGCTATGACTTGGAGTGACTTTTCGGCTAGGTTCAGGGCCGAGTTTTCACCTGTGATAGAGGTGCAACAGCTTTCTAGGGAGTTCTAGGATCTCCAGCAGACGACGGAGACGGTGACCGATATCACCGCGATGTTTAGGGAGAGGGCCTTTCTCGTTCCGCAGTACGTGGCTGACGAGGATATGAAAAAAGCCCGATATCATGAGATGTTGTGGAGTGATATCCGCCAGTTTGAGAGCCGCTCCAGCTGCAAGACGTTGGAGGACATGATTGCTAGGGCGAGAGAGAGAGAGAGAGAGAGAGAGAGAGAGAGATAGAGTTGGATTTTGAGATGGAGAGGAAGAGGAAACCCGAGGGGGTTCAGTCAGGGGGTTCGAGCAAGAAGCCCAATGTATCAGACCACCGACCTAGGAGTCAGCAGGGCCGCAACCGTTGTGGCAAATGCGGCAAGTTACACGAGGGGACGTGCAATGCAGGGAGTTTAGGCTGCTTCAAGTGCGGCCGAACTGGACATGTGAGTAGAGATTGTACAGCTACTACCACCACCACGACAGTATCAGATCTGATTTGCTTTCAGTGCAATCAGAGGGGACACAAGCGGTCCCAGTGCCCGAGTTTTGCAGCAGCAGGGCATGTGTCAGCACCCGTCCCTGTTACATTGAGGATTGCTGACGGTCGCCAGGGCCGGGCGGATGCGCCAGTGGCGAAGAGCAGAGCCTTCCAGTTGCCGGCAGAGGAGGCACGAGCAGCTCCCGATGTGGTGACGGGTATGTATCTTCTCCTTATCTCTTTATTTGTATTGATTATTGCTTATGTCGATGTGTTTGTTATAGGATCGTTCTTAGTGAATGGTATATCAGCCTTGGTACTGTTTGATTCGGGTGCCACCCGATCATTTGTGTCGCTCACGCTCAACAAGCGATTCACAGGGGTTCCTGGGGAGTTGGAGTACCCACTTGAGGTAGAGATAGCAGATGATAGGACCGTCAGGGTTGCGAGAGTTCACCGAGGATGTACACTACAGTTATTTGATGAGTAGTTCTCTGTGGACCTAGTCCCTATTCTCCTGCGAGGGAATAAGGTTATAGTGGGTATGGATTGGTTGAGCCCTAATGGGGCAGTGATCGACTGCGAGCAGTAGCTAGTGAGGGTTCGGACTCCTAGTGGGGGAGGGTTAGTGATTCAGGGTGAGAGGCCGCAGGTTGGATTGACTCTATGCTCAGTAGCGAGAGCGAGTCGCTACCTTCAGCAGGGTTGCGCGATTTATGTTGTCTATGGCATGGATACCCGGGATAAGGGTAAGACGACAGTCGATGACGTACCGGTAGTGCGAGAGTACCCGAATCTATTCCCAGAGCATTTACCTAGGAAAACTCCGGAGAGACAGGTTGAGTTTAGGATTGACCTTGTCCCTGGTGCAGCTCCGATAGCCAATGCACCATATCGGTTGGCTCATCCCGAGATGCAGCAGGCAACCTTCGAGACTCTCAGACAGCGGTTATGCGAGGCACCGATTTTGACGCTGCCCGAGGGAGCTGATGACTTCGTGGTTTACTGTGACGCTTCGATCACGGGTATGGGGCATTTTTGATGCAGCGGGGTCATGTGATAGCTCACACTTCGAGGCAGCTGAAGCCTCACGAGGCTAACTATCTGACGCATTTTTTTATAGCTAGGGGCGGTGGTGTTCGCCCTCAATATTTGGCGACATTACCTCTATGGGGTCCGTTGTACCATTTACACTGACCACAAGAGTTTGAGGTACCTCATGGATCAGCCGAATCGGAACATGAGGCTGCGTCGGTGGTTAGATGTGGTGAAGGATTATGACTGTGAGATCCTTTACCACCGGACAAGGCCAATGTGGTGGCCGACGCCCTGAGCCGCAAGGCGGTAGCGGCCCCGATTCGAGACATCTGTCTGAGGATGACAGTCATTACTCCATTGCTGGAGTAGATCAGAGAGACGCAAGTTGAGGGCCTGAAGGAGGAGTGCCGGAAGTACGAGCGGATCATAGGCCAGGTGGCCTCCTTTGATTATGACAGCCGTGGGTTGCTAAACCTGCATGGGAGGGTATGGGTGAAGGGTTTTGAGCAATTCTAACACTCCTAAGTGTACATGCAACGCTAGAAAACCTTGGATCTATGTTTGTCTAAAATACATGCAAAATACTTTTTCCAAGGTTCATAAACCTATCTAGCATACATGGGAACTTTATAATATAAAACATAGCTAGAAATACATACCATGTAGTTGTTATGATTCCTTGAAACCTTGAGAGCCTAGCACCCCAAGTGTGATGCCTCAAATGCTTCACACAACACCAAATGCTTTGGAATAACTTTGAGAGAATATGTAACACTCTAAAAATCGGCCAAGCCCTCTTATGTCTTAGTGTAGCCGATTTTGGTGAGTATGATGTTCTTTATATAGTGTGTCACATCTAGGGTTACACCATGTAAACCCTAATGTGACATGACTCTTCATTTCCATAACCCATGGGTTTGTAACTCCCATGGAGCCTCCATGGAGCATCCAATGGGTTTAATCCAACTTGATTATCCATGGAGCCTTTTAGCCCACTATATAAGTTATGGATGATTTACATAATCAACCCATATATTTAATTAGTCACCATTTGATCACTTAATTAATTCTAGATTAATTCTTGATCAATACTAATTAAATAATACTATTAATATGTTAGAACTTATAATATATTAATAAACCACAAGTGTTATTTTTCTCATTTAGTTTATCCAAATGCATGATGCCATGCAACCCAAATGGACCATGCCGGGTCGGGTCAAGTACATACCAGAAATAGTTATGGACTTAGAC
Organism: Lactuca virosa; assembly: GCF_052849685.1. Classification (NCBI taxonomy): domain Eukaryota; kingdom Viridiplantae; phylum Streptophyta; class Magnoliopsida; order Asterales; family Asteraceae; genus Lactuca; species Lactuca virosa. The sequence continues at coordinate 92,280,410 of NC_136432.1, forward strand.
ACCTTATCCAACAGTCTCCCACTTGGATAAGTCTAATAACTATAACTGCAAGTATGACTTCAAGAACCGATCAGCAATCGTAGCTCTTTTCAAGGTTTCTCGGAACTGAGAAGATGATGATACGCCATTTCAGATAAGTGATCATATAATCCTCTGTTCTAGATATCAGCCGGACAAGTACATGGAACAATGTCTTACTTTTGTCTAGCAGTTTGTTTCCCGATTTCTGATTTGTTTGACATAGAACTTAATTGAACACATCAACTTAGTTCTGACCGGGCCCGGTACATAGGTCAAAACAAGATCATCGAGGGGCCCAGATATCGCTTCTAATCCAAGAAGGAACAGATAAACTTCGACTCATATGCTTGTTCTACTACTTGTTAAATCACACACAAACGCACGTTTTATAACATCGAGTTACCAATGCGTTTTCGCACGATCAATGCATAACTAACTCATAGTTAACAAGTCATATCTCTAGGTTTGAAGACTTATATGATATTACCGTCTCGCGATCACTCGAGATAAATTCCATGAAGTGATACCAGCGAGCGTGGGTTGAATCCAATACTCAGACCTTATGTGCACTCATGAGTGTTGAGGCCATGTCCAACATCTTAGACCTCTACAACCAACCCATGGCAGTCTTATTTCATATCTACTTCCAACATATGACTGACTGTGGATAATTTGAATAATATGTAAACACAACATAAATATTCTGGAAGTCAAAACATGCAAAAGAAATAATAGTAAACGATTGACAAGAGATAGCAACACTTTACTCATAAATAAACACAACTTTTATTCATCATCAAATGTCAATTACACTTTACAAATTTCAAAAATTATCTAACTACTAAAACTAATATCATCCTTCAGCCATATGCTCCTTGCATGCTGGAGATGCTTAACCCTACCCAGTCCCTTCGTGAGGGGATCTGCCGGGTTCTCATCCGGTGATACCCTCTTTGCCACGAGGAGTCCTTCTTCTATACGATGTCTAATGAAATGGTATTTTATGTCAATGTGTCTGGATCTCCCGTGATCCCTTGGTTCCTTTGCTAAGGCAACTGCACTTTCACTATCACAGAAAATCTCTATGGGCTCCGTTATAGCTGGTACAACTCCAAGGTCTCCAATGAAGTTCTTTAGCCATATAGCCTCCTTTGCTGCCTCGCTTGCTGCTATATACTCTGATTCACAAGTTGAATCAGCCACTGTCTCCTGCTTGGAACTTTTCCAAGAGACTGCTCCTCCATTTAAGGTAAAGACCCAGCCCGACTAAGAGCGAAAATTATCCCTATCAGTCTGGAAGCTAGCATCACTATACCCTACAACTCTCAAGTCATCACTCCCACCAAGGGTAAGGACCCAGTCCTTAGTCCTCCACAGGTACTTGAGAATATTCTTTACCGCTGTCCAGTGAGCCTTACCAGGGTTCCCCTGATACCTGCTAACCATGCTCAAAGCAAAGGCTACATCAGGACGAGTGCAGGTCATAGCATACATGATCGAGCCTACTGCAGAAGCATAAGGTACTCGACTCATTTCTGCTATCTCAACCTCGGTACTCGGGCTCTGAGTCTTACTCAGTCTAGCGTTACTCTGGATGGGTAACTCTCCTTTCTTGGAATCTTGCATGCTGAATCTCTTCAGCACCTTCTCCAAGTATGTACTTTGACTAAGCCCAATTAGTCTTTTACTCCGGTCTCTCAGAATCCTTATCCCTAGAATATAGGCAGCTTCTCCAAGGTCCTTCATAGCGAAACACTTCCCAAGCCAGGACTTAACTTCCTGCAAGGTTGGGATGTCATTTCCTATGAGTAGTATGTCATCCACATACAATACCAAAAAGCTAACTATACTCCCACTAGCCTTGACATATACACAAGATTCATCTTCACTCCTTGAAAAGCCAAACTCTTTAACTTTCTCATCAAAGCAAAGATTCCATCTGCGAGGTGCTTGCTTTAATCCATAGATGGATTTCTCAAGCTTACACACTCTATTAGGGTACTCTGTGCTGACAAAACCCTCTGGCTGATTCATGTAAACATCCTCAGCCAACTTACCATTAAGGAAAGCAGTTTTGACATCCATTTGCCATATTTCATAGTCATGAAATGCAACAATGGCTAACAATACCCTAATAGACTTAATCTTGGCTACTGGTGAAAAGGTCTCATCATAATCAACTCCTGGAGTTTGAGAAAAACGCTTTGCAACCAGTCGTGCCTTATAAGTGTGTACATTACCATCCATGTTGGTCTTCTTCTTGAAGATCCACTTGCACCAAACTGTCTTACGACCTGGTACATTGTCAACCAAGTCCCAGACCTGATTGTCATACATGGACTGTATCTTGTTGTCCATTGCCTCTTTCCATTTAGCAGACTCGGGGCCTGCCATGGCTTCCGCATAGTTGTTAGGTTCATCCAGACTTACCAATGTCCCATCACTGATAAGTGTCTCACTTTCCGCAGTAATATGGAAACCATAGTAATGCTCAGGTACATTCCTAACCCTTGTGGAACGCCTCAGAGGTGCAATTGGAGGTATAATTGGATCAACAGGAGTTTCCTCCTCAAGTTGACTGCTAGGGTTTGAGGTTCCTTCACCACTTGACTCTTGAAGTTCTTCAAGGTCAATTAGCCTCCCACTGTTTCCTTGGCTTATGAACTCTCTCTCTCGAAAGACACCCCTCCTTGCTACAAAGACCACATTCTCACTAGGTCTGTAGAAGAGGTAACCAAAGGATTTCTGTAGGTAGCCGATGAAAATACACCTCTCACTTCGAGGTTCGAGCTTGTCGTGAGTCTCGCGTCTCACGAAAGCCTCGCAACCCCAAATCTTGATGTGGGCTAGACTAGGAACTTTTCCAGTCCACATCTCGTGAGGTGTTTTGGCAACTTTCTTTGTAGGGACCATATTAAGGATATGGACGGCAGTCTCTAAGGCATACCCCCAAAATGAGATTGGTGGCGAAGCTCGACTCATCATGGAACGAACCATGTCCAACAAGGTTTGATTATGCCTCTCAGCCACACCATTCAACTGCGGTGTCCTGGGAGGTGTTAATTGTGAGACAATCCCACATTCCCTAAGATAGTCGAGGAACTCTGAACTAAGATACTCACCACCACGATCGGATCAAAGCATCTTAATGTTCCTGCCCAATTGATTCTCGACTTCATGTTTAAACTCTTTAAACCTTTCAAAAGTCTCTAACTTATGCTTGATTAAGTAGACATATCCATATCTACTGTAATCATCAGTAAAAGTCAGATAATAGCGATTAGCATCCCTTGTGGCATGTTTGAAGGGTCCACACACATCCGTGTGTACAAGATCCAACAAACCTTCACCCCTAGCACAAGAACCTGTGAAGGGTGACTTTGTCATTTTTCCAAGTAAGCATGATTCACAACTATCATCTGACTTTAGGTCAAATGATTCCAACACTCCATCCTTTTGGAGTTGGCCTATGCGTTTCTTGCTTACATGTCCAAGACGGCAATGCCATAAAGATGCTTTATCCAAGTTATTATCATTTGTAGAATCAATACACAACACATTATTTCCTAAATTATCTACAACAGACACAGCTTCATACACACCATCACAAGGTAATGCTTTAAAATACAACACATTATTAAAGAAAGCATTTATTCCACCAATTTCATTATCAAAAGAAAAGGTAAAACCTTGTTTGTACAAAGCATGAAAGGAAATAACATTTCTTGCCATTTCTGGCGAATAACAACATTTATTCAAATCTAAAGTAACTCCACTACTTAGCAATAAAGTATAAACTCTAATATTGGTGACAGGTGAAACTTTCCTATTCCCCATGATCAAGTTTATCTTTCCATGCTCCACATTCTCACTTCTTCTTAGTCCCTGCAATTCAGAACAAATATGAATACCGTAATCGGTATCAAGGACCCAAGAGTTAGAATAGAGTGAATTATTAGATAAGATAGTGTAAATACCTGCATGGTTGGGTTTCACTTTCCCATCCTTCAAATCTTGCTGGTACTTTGGGCAGTTCCGCTTCCAATGTGCCTTTTCATGGCAATAGAAGCATTCAGCCTCTTTGGGATCAGAAGAAGGAGTAACGAAACCTTTCTTGGTTCCACTTGAAGAAGAGCCATCAAGGGTCTTACCCTTGGTACCCTTCGAAGGGGTCTTCCTCTTCTTACCTTTCCCTTTCCCGATTGCCAGGACAGTTGCGGAGTTTGGAGTAGGAGTAGAAGTGGTAACAACCGACTTACCTTTAAGACCTGATTCTGCGGTCTTAAGGAGTCCCTGAAGTTTGCTGAGGGTGACTTCTTCCTTGTTCATGTGGTATGTCATGCGGAATTGATCATAACACGATGGTAAGGAGTGCAAAATGATATCTATTGCTAACTCCTCTATGAAGTTCACATTCAGCTTCATCAGACGATCCACATACCTTTGCATTTTCTGCATGTGGCCAGTGATGGGTTCACCATCTTTCATTCAGGTTGTTATCATGGAGGAGATGATTTCATATCGCTCTTGACGAGCACTCTGATGGTAGCGGTCCATCAAATCCTGGTGCATCTCAAAAGGATAGTGGTCCTCATAGGACTTTTGGAGCTCGGCTGTCATAGTGGCCATCATGATGCATGCCACTTTAGTAGCATCTCTTTCATGTGCCTCATATTCAACAAACTCCTCAGGAGTAGCAGTTGGCTCAGGTACCTTAAGCTCCTTGTCGAGAACATATTCCTTGTTCTCGTATCGAGTGACCATCCTGATGTTTCTGATCCAGTCAGTAAAGTTGGATCCATCAAAGATGACTCTCCCACAAAGGTTCATGAGAGAGAATGAGCCAGTAGGGTTTGAGCCAGGAGCAGCATTGTTGGAAGACATCTGAAAAGAAGAAAACAAGTTTAGTTTAGATATAGAGAAAGTCCTTAATAAAACACCCAAATGTAATATTAAGGCTAGGATCCAATCACAATATATTATAACTCAGAAGAGGGATGCCGTAATCCAAGCTATAACATATTTGAAAGGTAGGTGAATGACGATTCACCAATTTCTACCATGAAAACGAAATATAAATTATTAGGTTTTATTTGGTTGTTTAGAAATTCCTAGATTCTTTTGAGATTCATTGAACTTTTCAATGGCATGTTTCAATCTCGAGTGTGCCTTTCATGTTTTGTGACTGGGATACCGAGGATCACAAAACAAGGTGTGAAGTAACCATGCAAATTACTTGGTACCCTTAATGTTTTTTCACTTAATCGATGTGCCGGTAAACCACACGCGCTCCACCGACCTTATGAAAAAACCTTAAGTCACCCTTTGCCTACCTTGTTAAGTCCAAGTTAGTGTGCCGGTAAACCACACACGCTCCACCAACGACTTAAACAAAGTGCAAAGTGTAATTTCATGGATTAGCACCTTATTCACATTTTTCCTAAAGTAACTAAGATTGGGAATTTATAAAACATTTAGTTACTTTATAATAATCATTATACTTTTTAATGAGAATTTTAAGTCACTGTCCTACCCGTTCGACTAACGACCCTCCACCAGTCAAGGAAGCGGTGGGTGAGAGTGGACACCCATTAAGTTGCCATTTTATAGGCAACAACCTTATACCCCCCTTATAGACCGGCTTCGTGAATGAGGCCTACTAACGGTAAAACGACTTGATCTTATACATATATATATATATTATTAAACTTATAATATTATAAAGTATAAGGGTTGAATTTTAACTTTTAAAATTCTAAGGGTTGGAACTAAAGTTTATTAAGATGACTTTACATGTTCCAAAACTTGAGGGCAAGTTTTGTAACTTTACAAAACCTTTCAATTCATAACTTATGAGTTATTAAATGAAGACTCTTCATTTTTGTAACTTGTGTGTTCTTTTAATGGTATTAACACAAAGAGACTTTTGGTTATCCATAACTTGAGGACAAGTTATGGACTCCATTAAAACACATAAAGATCATGAATTCAGCATTAAACAAATTTAACATGTAATTTCTATGATCTATCAAGAACTCATAAGAACATGAATTAATCATATCAAAATTTCAAGAACATATGAACACATATAATCATGTAATTTTGATATCAGCCATTGTAAATAGATTAGAACAACCATTACACCATCTAAAACAAGTTTTATAACACCAAAACAGTTTAGGGTAATGTTTCTAGTCCATTTCCAGCAGCCAAGCTCCAAAAACTGCTCACTGGGTGACAAACTCGTCGAGTTCAACTGGGAACTCGTCGAGTTCATGCTTTAACACACAAACTCGGCGAGTTTTTGGCCAGAACTCGTCGAGTTTTCCTGTCTGGACAGTTTTTGGCTTTTGAAAAACAAGTTTGCATCAAGTATTCAACAAACAAGCCTAGGCTCTGATACCACTGAAGGGTTTTGAGCAATTCTAACACTCCTAAGTGTACATGCAACCCTAGAAAACCTTGGATCTATGTTTGTCTAAAATACATGCAAAATACTTTTTCCAAGGTTCATAAACCTATCTAGCATACATGGGAACTTTATAATATAAAACATAGCTAGAAATACATACCATGTAGTTGTTATGATTCCTTGAAACCTTGAGAGCCTAGCACCCCAAGTGTGATGCATCAAATGCTTCACACAACACCAAATGCTTTGGAATAACTTTGAGAGAATATGTAACACTCTAAAAATCGGCCAAGCCCTCTTATGTCTTAGTGTAGCCGATTTTGGTGAGTATGATGTTCTTTATATAGTGTGTCACATCTAGGGTTACACCATGTAAACCCTAATGTGACATGACTCTTCATTTCCATGACCCATGGGTTTGTAACTCCCATGGAGCCTCCATGGAGCATCCAATGGGTTTAATCCAACTTGATTATCCATGGAGCCTTTTAGCCCACTATATAAGTTATGGATGATTTACATAATCAACCCATATATTTAATTAGTCACCATTTGATCACTTAATTAATTCTAGATTAATTCTTGATCAATACTAATTAAATAATACTATTAATATATTAGAACTTATAATATATTAATAAACCACAAGTGTTATTTCTCTCATTTAGTCTATCCAAATGCATGATGCCATGCAACCCAAATGGACCATGCCGGGTCGGGTCAAGTACATACCAGAAATAGTTATGGACTTAGACACCTTATCCAACAATGGGTTCCGTACTGGGGCGGAGTACGACAGGTTCTGATGGATGAGGCCCATAAGTTGAGGTTCTCCATCCATCCTGGGGCGACGAAGATGTATAAGGATCTTCACCCTGATTACCGGTGGCCCTGCATGAAGCGGGACATAGCATGGTACATGGAGCGGTGCTTGACCTGTAGGAAGGTCAAGGCCGAAGATCAGCGTCCCCACAGCAAGATGCAACCGTTGGACATTCCCGTGTGGAAATGGGAAGATATCACTATGGATTTCATTACGAAGCTTCCCAGGACCGCACGTGGAGTAGATTCGACATGGGTCATCGTGGATCGGTTGACCAAGAGTGCTCATTTTATCCCGATCCAGGAGAGCATATCAGCTGAGAAGCTGGCCGAGACATACGTGCGTGAGATAGTGGCACGACATGGAGTGCCTGTCTCGGTGGTGTCAGACTGAGATGTCCGTTTCACTTCCAGATTTTGGAAGCGGTTTCACGACGAGATGGGTACTCGTCTCCACTTCAGCACCACTTTCCACCCTCAGACGGACGGGCAGAGCGAGAGGACGATACAGACTCTCGAGGACATGCTACACGCATGTGTTTTGGATTTTGATGGCAGTTGGGATACGCATCTTTCGTTAGCGGAATTTTCGTTTAACAACAGTTACCATGCCAGCATAGACCGACCTCCCTTCGAGATGCTCTATGGGAGGAAGTGTAGGACCCTAATATTTTGTGTCGAGGTCGGTCAGAGAGTCATGGGGAGTACTGAGGTAGTACTCATGACTACGGAGCAGATCCAGCAGGTCCGGAGCAGGCTCCAGACTGCTCACAGTCGACAGAAGAGCTACGCCGACAAATGGCGTTCAGAGTTGGAGTTTTAGGTGGGCGACATGGTCCTCCTGAAGGTGTCACCTTGGAAAGGTGTCATCTGGTTCCGGAAGCGGGGCTACCTGGGCCCCAGGTACATTGGTCCTTTCAGGGTTATAGCCCGGGTGGGCAAGGTGGCGTATCGATTGGATCTTCCAGCAGAGCTCAGTCAAATCCACAACACTTTCCATGTTTCCCAGTTGCGGAAGTGCTTAGTTGATAATTCAACGATTGTGCCCTTAGAGGATATTCAGGTTGACGACATCCTGAACTACATTGAGAGGCCGGTGGCGATTCTGGATCGCAAGACGAAAGCCTTGAGGAACAAGGTTGTCCAGCTAGTGAAGGTGCAGTGGCAGCACCACAAGGGTTCTGAGTGGACTTGGGAGCCCGAGGAGGAGATGAGGGAGCACTACCCGGAGTTGTTTCCAGACGCAGCAGACTTCGAGGACGAAGTCTAAGTCAAGTGGGGGAGAATTGTAACGCCTGGTTTCTGGTATGCTTTTATTTATAAATTATTCATTTCAATAGAGCTACTCAACGAGTTGAAAGCCCCAAACTCATCGAGTAGAAACGAGTTTTGGACGCGGGTTTTAAGCTATCTACTCGACGAGTCGAGAGCCCTCGACTCGGCGAGTAGGTCTGCCAGAGTGAAACCCTAATTTCGGAGTTTTGCACCCTATTTAAACATCTTAATCCCCACCTTTTGGCCTCATTTCCAGCCTCCAAGTTTCAAACCCTAATCCATGAAACCCTAGAGCATTGTGTGAGTGTGTGAGCCATTTTTAATGATCTTGTGTGATTTGAAGCTTGTAGAAGAAGAAGAAGCTAGAGGACTCCAAGAGAAGATTGTAGATCCAGAAGCAACCTCTCATTCCATTCACTTTCTGGTAATCAAGTCTCTAACTTGATCATTTATTCATTAGATCTCATTATTTCCACTTTTTGAGGGTTTTGGGGTAAGAAGCTTAACCGTTGGGATTTGGACGTCCCAAGCAAGGATCCTTTCAGATCTGGGATCATTAAGGGTTGTTAAGGTATAAAGGTGCAAACTTTATGCCATTGAAGCCCCCATGCAAGCTCTAAGGTTTTGTTATGGCCTTTTGAGCCCCAAAAGGCCATGCATGGAAGGAAAGTCTGAGGCTTTACGTGTCTTTTTGGTATCTAGGACCTAGATCTGGGTTTTCATGTTTTGGTTTGGAGTGATAAGGCTTTTGGACAAAGATCTATGTCCTAAAATAACTAGGTTTTTAACTACACCCATTAAGAAGGGTTATCAACGGGTGAAGTTGGAAACTTTACCCTTAAAAGGGCATTTCCAGTATGTAGATGAAGTATGGACTTTGGATTTGGAGAGTAGAGGCTTAATCTGTTAAGATGGCCAAACAGACAGAGGAACTCGTTGAGTCCATAAAGGAACTCGACGAGTTGGTTTGTATTATCCCGTTTTAGCTTAAGGTAGAACTCGACGAGCCGGAGAAGGGACTCGACGAGTTGATGCGATAAATCGTGACTATGAGTAGCAAGGGAACTTGGCGAGTCAGGGGGTGAATCGACGAGTTAGATCGCGATTTCAGGATTCTAGAACTCGGGGAGTTGGGTCAACAAGAAGGTTGACTTTGACCATAATGTTGAATTTGACCACGGGTAAAATGGTCATTTCACCGTTAGAAAGATCCTCAGTTTTTGACTAAGTGATTATTGTGGTAATGATAGGCGGAGAGTCGTTGGAGCAACCATCAGTGATTCCTTACTCGAGATTTCAGCAGCCAGCTTGAGAGGTGAGTCCTCTTCCAGTAGGAATGGGTCTAAGGCACCAAGGCCGGCCCGTTTATATATGTTAGAAATGCCAGGGTTAGCCCGGTGTAGTCTATATGTTTCCGGACTTCGGTCCGATGTCGGGGCAAGCCCGAGGAATGTTTATATGCTTGATGTCTTCGTGATTCTTGCATGTGTTTGTTTATATGTCTCGGACTTTGGTCTGATGCCGGGGCAAGCCCGAGGAATGTTTAGCTTATATGTTATGTGTTATGTGTTCTGGGCTTCGGTCCGATGCCGGGGCAAGCCCGAGGAATGTTTATATGTTTATGTTATGTGTTTATGTTATATGCTTGTTGATATGATATATGTATACCAAACTTCGGTCTGATGCCGGACTTCAGTCTAATGCCGGGCGGGGCCCGATGCCGGCGGGGCCGATGCTGAACTTCGGTCTGATGCCAGGCGGGGCCCGATGTAGCGGGTAAGGCCCAATGTATGTTATTATGTGATTATGTGTATGGTGTGTGGTAGTTTGGGGAGACTCACTAAGCTTCATGCTTACAGTTTTCAGTTTTGGTTTCAGATACTTCCGCTAGTAAGGATAAGAGCTCGGGATGACTGCATGACACACACCACAGCTTTCAGACTGGGATGTTTAGACTATGATATTTTGAGACATGATTTGATACAGTATTTTATTATGATGATTGAGACACATAACTTATGATTCTATTGTGATGATTGATGAATTATGATTCTCTTAAATGGTTTCTAAACGAAATTTTTGGACCGTATTTTTGGGTTGTTTGAACTTTTCTTTTGACTTCTCAAACACACAATTGCTATGATGCATTTTATATAAAAATTATAATTGTTTTTCCATATCTCATTTTTATAAAAATTATAACAAAAAAATCTTTCAAATCATGTATTATATACCAAATACTCCATATCTAATTTATATAACATTTATAATAAAAAATCTGTCAAATGATGTATTATCTACCAAATACTCCATATCTCATTTATATAATATTTATAATAAAAAATCTGTCAAATCATGTATTATATACCAAATAGTCAGATAACCTTGAAAATTTATTTTTATTTAAAGACAAAACTGCACAAATGGTCCCTATGGTTTGGTGAAAATTGCCACTTTGGTCCAAAAAGTTTTGGACTAGCACCACAGGTCCAAAGTTTTCATTTTGTTGCGAGTTTGGTCCAGTTTACTTTAAACTTTTTTGTAATGTCGATTTTACCCTTCTTTTTTTTGTTTTTTTTCAGTTTTTTTATTTATTTAACTATTTTTATAGTTAAAAGAAAAATAAAAAAGAAAATACATCTCTCTCTCTCTCTCATCTAAATTTTTCCAGAAAATTGGTTACCACCATCGTTCATGAACTCAAGAACATGTTATCAAATCAAGAACATCTTCCCCACCACCATCGTTGGACTACCATCCGCCACCACCAACGTCTGTCACCACCACAGGCCGTTGCCACCACCATTTGCTACCTTTATCTCCACCTGATTTTTTTCTACTTCATCTATGCCTAAAAATCATCCCCAAAACAAAAACCTTACACAAAATATGGGTTTGTTAATGAGTTCACCCCTCTCCATCTATAGGTCAGAAAACCCTTCTCGGATCTGTCACTACGCATCTTCTGAATCGGTGTTGATAAACTCTAAAACGAGTTGCAAAATAAAAATTCATCTGCACATGATTGGAATTGAAAAATCGAGACTAGTGATTTGCAAAATGTGAAGTAAAATTCGGATTTGTGGGTTCGTAAATCTCAACCTTCGTTCGTAAATCTGACCTTGAACCAAACGTCATGCTCAATTTCTCCACCATTTGAACGTTTGGTTTCTCCACCTTGAACCAGATCTTGTTTCTAGATCTTGTTTGCAGATTTGACCAGCGGAGTAAGAATCTACAGATCGGTGGTGATAGTGGCTCATGATGGTCACGTTAGGAGCTAATGATAATGATGAAGATGATGATGGGAAAATCGAGTTTTTAGATGAAGATGATGATGGGGAAATCGAGTCTGGAACGCGAGAGAGAGAGAGAGAGAGAGAGAGAGAGAGAGAGAGAGGAAGTATTTCTTTTAATCATAAAAATATTTGAATAAATAAAAATACTGAAAAAACAAAAGAGAAGGGTAAAATCGTCATTACAAAAAAGTTTAAAGTAAATTGGACCAAACTCGCAACAAAATGAAAACTTTGGACCTGTGGTGCTAGTCCAAAACTTTTTGGACCAAAGTGTCAATTTTCAGCAAACCACATGGACCATTTGTGCTGTTTTGTCTTATTTAAATACAGTTGACATATATCCCAAACGGAGAAAAAGTCGCAAAGTACTCACCTGGGTAGTTAGGATTACTAACTATTATTCATTTTAAACTCCTGGCCTCGTTGGTTGTATTTCTTTTATAAATAAACGAATTCACGACATTAATATTTTATTTCATGTCTAAGCTTTAAACTTCTAATTTTATACTAATGACATATTTATATACATTTTGGTGTCATTGGTACATTCGAAATATTTTTCCAAGATTTTTTAAAGTATAAAAATATTTTGCCACTAGTTATGTTAGATTTGGTGCTTACGTCATATCATGTGACAATAATAACAGGGGTAATTCCAATATACAATCCACCAATATCTTGAATTGTATATGACGATATAAATAATACTAATAAGTCACTTTAATTATAACATAATTAAGTATTACCTTAAGATCTGTGTGTTGGTATAAAAACCCTATTGTTTTCACCTTGTTTGAACTCTGTATATTGTATGTATATGAATGTATTATACCAAATAAGTGAAGTCTTTGTAACTGGAATAATATGTTAAAGAGGGGAAAGGGAAGAAGGTCTGCTTTGGCTTTGGTTCTTTCTTGATTGAAGAATCCGTAAGTTGCATATTCCAAAGAAACATATTAAAAAAAATGAACTTAATAATTTCTTCCACGCGTTCGGACGAGTTTTCACTCCATCTTTCGTTGATTGGTGTGGGCCCCACCTATCACTTCTCAAAGGAAATCAATCTGCCAACGTTTTGGCACCGACCACGCACCGCCACTCGCAGCAACGCGCCAGCGGAATGGCCGGTGGTCGACTGCCGTCGGTGCTGTGTTTTTTTCCCCTTTTTCGGTCAATTTCAAACGACCGTAACTTGTTCATCCGAATTCAATTTTACCCGATTCTTTTTGAGTTAATTAGTATGTCATGAGCTCTTTCAAATGATATATTTTTTGCTCAATTTGATGTCAGGAAGTCAATCTTCCAAGCCTTCAAAGTTGGCATATTAACTAACGTTATTATTATATAAAATTAACAATTTTAGTCCCGGTTATTCCGACAACGATTTCGGCCATTCGGAACTATTCTTTAGCTAGTAAGATGAATGTAATCTTTTAAAATCCATCATCCCTTACCCGGTTTGGTTTTAAACTCAGTTTTAGCCATCAACATTTTCTTAATAAATTTAACTTTTTATCAACTTCTTGCATTCATATCTTCTTCGTATTAATTTCAATCTACTTGATTCTTGTTTCTATATTTTCTTCTTCATCTTAGCTTCATGTTAAGTTCAAGTATCGTTTCAATTGATCATGTATCGTTATAGTGATTTAGCCCGAAATATTAGCATTTTACAATTTACATTTTATACTTAGAAATATTCTAAGTGTTTATTTTTACCATATTTTTCTTGCAACTTTGAGTACTAATATCTCCTTACTACAACCTCGGTTTTGGCCAATTTTGTGTGGGTTACATACTTTGTAATCCCCTCTTTACGCTACAACTTACAACTTGTAACCGATCATCCTGTAATTTATTTTATACGGTTCCAAAGTAGGGAACTTTGCCTTTTTGAAATTTTCATTTTTCATATATTTTTACATTGTAGTTTACTTTTCGCTTGTACTGAGTTATCATAACTCGATTCAAATTTTATTATACATTCCTTTCTACATACTTTCCACATGTATACATTTTACATTTAATATATCGTTTTATATGCTAATTTTAAAATCCTAATATTCGCACAATTTTTGGGATGTTACAAATATTTACCCCCTTAAAAGGATTCCGTCCTCGGAATCGATTCATAATCTATGAGGTTTGGGTATCTTTGCATCATTTCCTCCTTTGTTTCCCATGTGAGATTTTACCCTAGAGAATGCTTCCACTTTACAAGTACCAATTCGGTTTCTTTGTTTCTAAGGTTTTTAATCTTGGCCTCTAGTATAACTTCCGGTTCGTCGACTATATTTTTGTTGGCATCAACTTTCAATTCACCTATGGGAATCATTAATTCTTCTTTTCCAATGTATTTCTTCAAGTATCTTACATGGAAGGTATCATGAATACCTTGAAGTTCTGGAGGAAGTTCTAATTTGAAAGCTTGCGAACCCACGAGCTTCAAAATCTTAAAAGGATCAATATATCTCGGAATCAAATTTCATTTCTTACCAAATCTCATAATTCCCTACCAAGGTGAGACTTTCAACATTACCAAGTCTCATTCTTTCATGTCATATGGTCTTTGCTTTAAACTTGCATAACTTCTTTGACAATCTTGTGCTGCCTTCATATTAGGTTGAACCACCTTTAGTTTCCCATTGGTAATTTCGACAATCTTAGGTCGTGCAATCTTTTTCTCCCCTTCTTCGAGCTAGCACAAGCGGTTCTACACTTCTGCCCATATAATTCTTCAAATGGTGGCATACCAATAGTTGATTGATAACTGTTGTTGTAAGAAAATTCTATCAAAGGTAGATTTTCATCCCAATTTCCTTCAAAATCAATCATACAAGCTCTTAACGTATCTTCAAGAGTTTGTATGGTTCTTTCACTATATTAGTCTATTTAAGGATGATAAGTTGTATTTAAACATATCTTTGTACCAAATTCTTCTTAAAACAACTTCCAGAATCTAAATGTGAATCGAGCATCCCTATTAGATATGATGCATAAAGAAGCTCCATGAAATCTGATCAGTTCATCTACATATAACTTTTCTATTCTTTTTCAAAACAATATTGTTTTTATTGTCAGGAATAGAGCACTTCTCGTCAATCGGTCGACAATAACCAAATTAGCATTATACTCTTTATTCATATTAAATACCCTATGATGAAATCCATAGTGATTTCATATTATTTCCTTAATGATATCTGCAGTGATTGCAGTTCACCATAGGGTACTTGGTGTTCAAACTTGACTTGAGCACACGTTACACATTTGAGGGTGTATTTGATCATATTGGGTTTCATTCTGACCATCCCAATCATACATCCTTGTACTCCCATAGTAAATAGAGTACTTAAGTTTATACAACACTTAATTTTTTTGTTGGTTGTCTTTCTCATTCTTTTGAACAACCTTTCTTTCTCATTATATTCTTCTTATAGACTTTCTACCATGCATTTTAAAATCTTTCAGGGAGTATTAATATTAACTGCATCCGTATACTTCTTTGCATAACTAACTTCTCATGTGAAATCCATTTTTCAGTTTTTTTTATGAAATCTTTAAGATAATTAATTATCATAATTGAAAGGTTATTTATTCATTACATTTCTTAGCAACATGGCATGACGTGTTACATCCTTGTCATGAATAAATTATGTGGACCATCAGGTCACATACTTTAATACAAATTTCCTTTAGTTGTAGTCTCACAACCACATCACATTCATTTTCATACATACAAATTAATCTGTTTGGTGGAATATAAAATTATTCCATGCCTGACTTCATTCATTACATCTATCGTGATGCTTTACCAAGTCTTAATCTTTGTATTTATATTTTTGTATGCTAATTGTTATACATGCTCATATTTCACTATAAATAGGACACACATGTCCCTATCATATACCTTTAATATTTTAGGATGTCATACTATCATACTTTACAACAAACTTGATTCATATAAACCTTTATGATTCTGCCAAGTTATAGTGAGTACCATGTGCTTGCAGCGATATGCGCGCCATAACATTGCATGCACATTATACTCATTTAGTCTTGACTTCACCACTTAATTTCTGATTCACAAGTTTATGTATACGAGTTCACATATATGAGTAGGAATTCATTTATTCATTTTATACTACCAAAGTATAAATACTTCAGTCATTACTTATGACTTTTTGCAATAATATTTTCTTTTGAATCTATAATAATTCTCATTCTGAGTAACTTCCACATCCCTGATCATAATTAAACAACTCTTAATGTTTGCATTTAATTTTTTAGCTTGTAGATGTATTCGTGACATTATGGCTAGAGATTTTAATTAACAATAGTATATTCCATTCTTGTCCCTTATTCAACTCACATTAACAATTATACCCGAATCATTACTAAGTTTACAAGAAATTTTATGGTATGCACAATTAAGTTTATACCCATTTCCACAACTTCCAAACTTTTATTGGTCTCACTTTATTATGTTTTGAGACTTACATTTGCATTTATTTATCATTATAATCATCTATGTGATCTTAGTACTCCAAATCTTACTATCTACACATTTAGAGAAAATGAGGGTATTATTGTTGTAATCTAATGTATTATATGATTTTTCACATAGTAATAGCTTATTTTCTTTATTTCTTTATGAAACTTTTCTAATATAATTTGACACTACATTAGTGTTTGTTCTCATTTACTCTTTACTATATTCACAAATTTGTAATGTAATCCATGATGCTTATTTTGCATTCTCTTTCCATACACATATTCATCGTATAAACTCTCATCCATTTTTTTTATATGAGTTATAAACTATCCTTCAGATATCATTCTACCGTGTTTCCTATTCCATTCCTCCTCACGCCTTTATTATTTACACCATATAATTTTATGTTATTTTTACTTATTAAGATACAAACATTTTGTAAGAGATCTTGCAAAACTTTCTTCCCATTGATTTGGTATTTCATCGATTTAGGAAATTATGATTATATCCTTTCATGGATCTAAAATTGACCCTTAGTACCTTATATAAATATTTATACATCAAATAGTTTGTCTCAATACTTGTGAAATACCTTGGATTATTTCACTTTAATTCCGTTTTTCTTCATGAGCATAGTATCATTTAAGTTTTGTGTATTAGAGTAACATTGTAACGCCTGGTTTCTGATATGATTTTATTTGAATTATTGCATTTTTCCTGGAGAACTCGTCGAGTTGGAAGCCTCAAATCAACGAGTTGAAGTTGTTTTGGCCGCGAAGTTTAATGAGTCAACTTGACGAGTTGAGGTGCCTCAACTCGGCGAGTTGGCAGCAGGGGATGAAACCCTAATTTTAGGGTTTTGCACCCTATTTAAACACCTTAAGTCCCAGGACTTGGTCTGATTTCTAGCCTCCTAGCCTCTAACCCTAATCACGAAACCCTAGAGCCTCCTTGAGTGTGGTGAGCTTATTTGGGTGTGTTTTGGTGTGTTTTAAGCTTATTGAAGAAAGAGAAGCTTGGTGCAAGGTGGTGATTTAATTAGGAGCCTTCAGATCTTGGTTCTTTGCACTATTTCCAACATATTTTGGGTTGGTTTAGATTCTTTTAGTCATGTTTGGGTGGTTGATGGGGTTGTAGGACATCCCAAGTGCTATTCTTTCATATCTATGATCCTCATGAGCTCTTTTGGCATAATGGTGCCAACTTTATGGTCCTAAGGGCTCCATGCATTCATTAAGTCCATCTTATGGCTTCTTTTGAGAATTTGAGCTTCTTCTAAGCATACTTGAAGGTGAAGTTGGAAACTTTACGTGGTATTTCATCTTTTAGGGCCAGATCTACAGTTTGGGGTTATGCATTTGGTGATTTAGTGCTGAATGATTAAGTCCTTACCCTTTTAAGCCTAGGATTTGGGTTTTGAACCCATTTTGGTGGTCCTTAGGGGTAACGTTGGAAACTTTACCCTTATTGAGGCCATTTCAGTTAAGATGTGAGTCATGAAGCTCTTAATTTTGTTAAGGACGGTTAATGGATTAAGATGTTGGATTTCTGGCGAACTCGATGAGTTTACGGAGGAAATCGGGGAGTTGGATCGATTTTTCCTGACTTTGCAGACTAATGGATAAACTCGGTGAGTTTATGGATGAACTTGGCGAGTTGGGTCAACTTGGATTGTTGACTTAAGGAAGTATTTTATGTTTAGGGGTTGAGTATAGTCGATATTCGGAGCCGGGATCCGTTCAGCTACCTTTCTATATTCGAGGTGAGTTTCCTCACCAGGTTCAGTGGGTTTAAGGCACCAAGGCCGACCCTTGTTTGTTCATGTTATTATACTTGTTTTCTGTGTGATACTTGTATGTGCTTGTATATGTATGGCTATTGGGTGGGGCCCATTATATGAGTGTGGCTGGGGCCCGTATCTCATTCCGATCCGAGTGTGGGCGGGGCCCGTATCTCACTATCATCTGAGTGTGGGCTGGCCCCGTATCTCATTGGGCGGGCCCGGTTATCCGAGTGTTGGCGGGGCCCGTATCTCACTATTATCTGAGTGCAGGTGGGGTCCCGTATCTCATTATTGCATGATATGTATGGTATGCTGTATTTTGGGGTAACTCACTAAGCTTTGTGCTTACGGTTTTTAGTTTATGTTTCAGGTACTTCCGGTTGTAAAAGGAAGAGCTCGGGATGACTGCATTGCACACACCATTGAGATTCCGCTATGATGTTTTACTCCGATTTTTGACAAATTGATAGATTGGTTTTATTCAAATTTTTGGATGTTATGGGAAAAATACTGTTTTGTTATTTATTAAATTGAAATTTTTGGGACCATATTTTTGGATGTTACAAGTTGGTATTTGAGCCTTGGTTTGAGAGATTCGGGCACACTCTCGGGTGTGATTGAACTCAAACTAAGGACTTGGTAGAAATTTTTAAAGTAAAACATTTTTATAAAAAGAATTTCTAAAAGAAAAGAGGGTGTGGTGCGTGCAATCAGCCGAGCTCAAGTAAGTTATCCCAAAATACCCATACATGTTTATATATATGATATGAATTGTGAAATTGTGAATGGCATGCTAGATTAGGGCTAAGGATCTAGGAGAGATGCCTTTGTATGCCTGTTATATGAGCTTATAGATTTGCATGCTAGTACTGATCAGTCAGTGATAGGATGACCTGATTAGGTTATGCTCAGTTCTGATTACTTGATGCTCGAATGTTGCTTGCTTTGTGCTTTTAGGAGTTCTTGCTAATCTCCGCTAGTTAGTAAGAGAATATGCTAAGTTACATATTATGAAAACTAAATAATTTCAGAAGGTTAGGTTTATCTCTATTGCGTAGTTCTTGTTTGAGTCCAACCGTTGTAGGGAGAGACCTCTCATTCGAAGAATTATTTAGTCTTTGTAATATGTAATTCTATTCGTGAGCGAGTTAGAGAAGGTTAGCACGAGTTCCTTCTGCTGCTGATGGCATATAGTGGTGTGGAGTCTGCTCTAGGAAAACCTAGGATGAGATTTAGTGCTAGGAGCCCTAGCTGCGAGGGATCTGTTGGTTATAGAGTAACTCGGCTGAGTGAAGGCACTTCTTGAGGAAAGTATGGATAGACATGGAAGGTAGTATGGGCCCGTACTACTGGAAATAGACGATCCGTACTTGATTCAAGGAGGGCTGTAATGAAGCCAGAGAGCTTGTGTAGTTATGATTTCCCCGATATGCGCATTGATGCTTATTTTGATAGTTTTATGGTCTATTTTCAGTATGGTGGTATTGCGAGGCAGGCCAGTGGGCAGTTCCGGTGTCGGGGAGGGTTCAAGCTCAGGTTCCAAAGCCGGGCAGCTTGATGACCAGACGAGGGAGTTCATCTCGTCTGAGATTATGGACAACATCCTTGATTAGACTCCTATGACTTTGGCACAGTCAAGGAGGGTATTCTGGAGATTCTTGATAAGAGATTGAGCGCCTTTCACGCTGAGATTGTGGCTTTGATCGAGACGTGCTCTCTGACCTTCAGGGAGTTTCGGGCATGTGAAGCGCGAGACTATCATGGGGCTAGGGACCCCATTGCGAGCAGCAGGTGGTTGACAGATGTTGCCAAAGCCTTCCGTACCAGCCGTTGTCCCGAGGGGAATAAGGTCAGAATAGCTTCCTGCCTCCTGAAGGACAGGACTCGTGATTGGTGGGAGAAGGTAGGGCATGCTATAGGAGGTGATTCTATTGATTCGATGACCTGGAGTGATTTCTCGACCAGGTTCCAATACGATTTTACACCGATGATCGAGATGCAGCAGCTGGCGCGAGAGTTTCTTGATCTCCGTCAGACCATTGAGACGGTGACTGAGATCACCTCTATGTTCAGGGAGAGAGAAAAATTGGTCCCGTAGTATGTGACGGACGAGGATATGAAGAAGTCCCGGTACCACGAGATGCTGAGGAGCAACATTCGACAGTTTGTTAGCCGATCCGGCTGCAAGACGCTGGAAGACATGATAGCGAGGGATAGAGTGGGGGAGATTGATCTGGAGATAAAAAGAAGAGGAAGCCAGATTCTGTGACCAGTGTTGAGAGTTTAGGCAAGAGGCCCAAGGTGATTGATACGAGAGGAAAGGGTCAACATGGCCGAGGCTGATGTGGCAAGTACGGTAGATCGCACGAGGGAACATGCAGGGTGGGTGGTTCTGGCTGCTTCAAGTGCGGCCAGACTGGTCATGCCAGCAGGGATTGTACTTCTACCACCACCGTCACCCCGGTATCTGATCTGATTTGCTTTTAGTGCAATCAGAGGGGCCAAATGTCCGAGTTTGGCTGCAGCAGGACCAGTGTCAGCACCTGCTCCTGCGACATTGAGGATTACTGACGGTCGTCAGGGTCGGGAAGATACTCCAGCGGCGAAGAGCTGGGTGTTCCAGCTGACGGCGGAGGAGGCACGTGCAGCTCCTGACGTTGTGACGGGTATGTATCTTCTCCTTATCTCTATATTTATATTGATATGTTGCTTATATTTATGTGTTTTATTTTAGGATCATTCCTCGTGAACGGTATCTCTGCCTTGGTATTATTTGATTCGGGGGCTACCCGATCTTTTGTATCTCTTGCGCTTAGCAAGAGATTTTCTGGAGCTCCAGGGGAGCTAGATCGTCCTCCTGATGTGGATATTGCTGATGATAGGTCTATTCGTGTTGCGAGGGTTCATCGAGGGTGTAACCTTCAGTTATTCAGCGAGCAGTATCCGGTGGATCTGGTTCCCATTCCTTTGCGCGGGAACAACTTTATCGTAGGCATAAATTGGTTGAGCCCTAATGGGGCAGTGATTGACTGTGAGCATCAGTTGGTTCGGGTTCGGACCCCAAGTGGGGGAGAGTTGGTGATTCAGGGCGAGACTCCGCAACGTGGACCGATTATGTGTTCTGCAGTGAGGGCCAAACGCTACCTTCATCAGGGTTGTACAGGTTTCTTCGCCTATTTCATGGATACCCAAGATAAGGGTAAGGCGATTGTGGACGATATGCCGATTGTACGTGAGTATCCGTCTGTATTCACAGAGGATTTTCCTGGAGTACCTCTGGAGAGGCATGTAGAGTTCATGATCGATTTGATTCCAGGTGCGGCTCCGATAGCCAAAGCACCATATCGGTTGGCTCCTCCCGAGATGCAGGAGTTGTCTACACAGCTGTAGGAGCTGTTAGACAAGGGATTCATTAGACCGAGCAGTTCGCCTAGGGGATCCCCGATTCTTTTTGTGAAGAAGAATGACAGATCCCATCGGATGTGTATCGACTATCGGGAGTTGAATAAGGTAACAGTAAAGAACCGTTATGCCCTCCTGAGGATTGATGACCTCTTCGACCAGCTTCATGGTGCATCTTGGTTCTCCAAGATTGATATACGATTGATTTATCATCAGATGTGAGTCAGGTACGAGGATGTGCAGAAGACAACTTTCCGGACTCGCTATGGCCATTATGAGTTCGTGGTAATGCCATTTGGGCTCACCAATGCTCCTGCCGCGTTCACGGATCTCATGAACCGCGTGTGCAGAACGATGCTGGATCGGTATGTGATAGTCTTTATTGATGATATCTTGGTCTATTCCAAGACGCAGGAGCAACATGAGGAGCACTTGAGGGAGGTACTTGAGACTTTGAGGAGGGGGACACTCTTTGCAAAGTTCTCCAAGTGCGAGTTCTGGTTGTGCGAGGTGCAGTTTCTGGGGCACCTTGTCAATCAGAAGGGTATTCTAGTCGATCCGGCCAAGGTCGAGGCCATGATGCAATGGGAAGTTCCGAGGTATGCATCTGAGATTCAGAGTTTTCTTGGTTTGACTGGTTATTATCGGAGATTCATCCAAGATTTCTCCAAGATTTTTGTTCCATTGACTCGGATAACCAAGAAGTCGGTGACATTTCACTGGGGGCGTGAGCAGTAGGCAACTTTTAAGACTCTTAGACAGCGGCTATGTGAGGCACCGATTCTGACCTTGCTAGAGGGTGTCGATGATTTTGTGGTCTATTGTGATGCATCGATCACGGGTTTGGGTGCAATATTGATGCAGCGGGGTTGCGTGATCGCTTATGTTTCGAGGCAGCTGAAGCCTCATGAGGCGAATTATTCGACGCATGATTTAGACCTGGGTGCTGTGGTTTTTGCCCTCAAGATTTGGCGGCATTACCTCTATGGAGTTCGTTGTACTATTTACACGGACAACAAGAGCCTGAGGTATTTGATGGATCAGCCGAACCTGAATATGAGGCAACGTCATTGGTCTGATGTGGTGAAGGATTATGATTGTGACTTGTGAGATCCTGTACCACCCGGGGAAGACCAATGTGGTGGCCGATGCTCTCAGCCGCAAGGCGGCCGCGGCTCCAAGTCATGGTATATGCTTGAGGATGACAGTGATTACTCCGTTGCTAGAACGGATTCGGGAGGCGCATGTTAAGGCTATGAAGGAAGAGCGCTGGAAGTGTGAGCGGATAGTGGGTCAGGTGGCTTCCTTCGATTATGATAGCAGGGGACTGTTTACTTTGCATCGGAGGGTTTGGGTTCCGTATTGGGGCAGGGTGCGCCAAGTTATAATGGAGGAGGTTCACAATTCGAGATTCTCCATTCATCCCGGGGCGAAGAAGATGTATAGGGATCTTCGCTGTGATTACTGGTGGCCCTGCATGAAGCGGGATATAACATGGTTTATGGAGTGGTGCTTGACTTGCAGGAGAGTCAAGGCCGAGCATCAGCGACCTCATGACAAGATGCAACCGTTGGAGATTCCCGTTTGGAAATGGGAAGACATCACGATGGATTTTATCACGAAGCTTCCCAAGACAGCGCGTGGAGTGGATTCTATTTGGGTCATCATGGATCGATTGACCAAGAGCGCGCACTTCATCCCGATCCAGGAGAGTATTTTTGCAGAGAAGCTAGCCGAGATTTATGTTCGTGAGGTGGTGGCACGTCGTGGGATGCCGGTGTCGGTGGTCTCCGACCGGGATGTTCGTTTTTTGTATAACAACAACTATCACGCTAGCATTGATCGACCACCTTTCGAGATGCTCTTCGGGAGGAAATGTAAGACCCCGATTTGTTAGGGCGAGGTCGGTCAACGAGTCATAGGGAGTACCGAGGTGGTACTCAAGACTACCGAGATGATTCAGCAGGTTCCAGACAGCTCAGAGTCAGCAGAAGAGCTATGTCGACAAGCACTGGTCAGATTTGGAGTTCCAGGTGGGAGATATGGTTCTCCTGAAGGTGTCACCTTGGAAAGGTGTCATCCGGTTCAGGAAGCGGGGCAAGCTGGGCCCCAGATGTATCGGTCCCTTTAGGATTTTGGCTCGGGTGGGCCAGTTTACGTATCGTCTAGATCTTCCAGCCGAGCTCAGCCAGATTCATAGCACTTTCCATGTCTCCAGTTGCGGAAGTGTTTGGTGGATGATTTCGCAGTTGTACCCTTTGAGGATATACAGGTGGATGACCGCCTGAATTATGTTGAGAAACTAGTGGGTATATTAGATCGGAAGACAAAACCTTGAGGAACAAGGTAGTGGAGCTAGTAAAGGTGCAGTGGCTGCATCGCAAGGGGTCAAAGTGGACTTGGGAGCCCGAGGAGGAGACGAGGGAGCATTACCCATGATTGTTCGAGACAGCGGACTTCGAGGACGAAGTCTGATTCAAGTGGGGGAGAATTATAACGTCTGATATGTGGTATGATTTTATTTCAATTATTTCATTTTTCCTGGAGAACTCGTCGAGTTAGAAGCCTCAACTCGATGTGTTGAAGTTGTTTTGGCCGCGAAGTTTAATGAGTCAACTCGACGAGTTGAGGTGCCTCAACTCGGCGAGTTGGCAGCAAGGGAGGAAACCCTAATTAGGGTTTTTCATCCTATTTAAACACCTTAAGTCCCAGGTGTTGGCCTCATTTCCAGCCTCTATAGCCTCTAACCCTAATCTCGAAACCCTAGAGCCTCCTTGAGTGTTATGAGCTTATTGTGGGTGTATTTTGGTGTGTTTTAAGCTCAATGAAGAAAGAGAAGCTTGGTGCAAGGTGGTGATTCAAGTAGGAGCCTTCAGATATTCGTTCTTTGCACCATTTCCAGCATATTTCGGGTATAAAGTTCTAACCTTGCTTAATATTTGATTAGATCTCTTTTTGGGTCGGTTTAGATGCTTTTAGTCATGTTTGGGTGGTTTATGGGGTTGTAGGACGTCCCAAGTGCTATTCTTTCAGACCTATGATCCTCATCAGTTCTTTTGGCATAAAGGTGCCAACTTTATGGTCTTAAGGGCTCTATGCATTCATTAAGTCCATCTTATGGCTTCTTTTGAGCATTTGAGCTTCTTCTAAGCATACTTGAAGGTAAAGTTGGAAACTTTACGTGGTATTTTAGCTTTTATGGCCAGATCTACAGTTTGGGGTTATGCCTTTGGTGATTTAATGCTTAATGATTAAGTCCTTACCCTCTTAAGCCTAGGATTTTGGTTTTGAACCCATTTTGGTGGTTGTTAGTGGTAAAGTTGGAAACTTTACCCTTCTTGTGGCCATTTTAGTTAAGATGTGAGTCATGAAGCTCTTAGTTTCGTTAAGGACGGCTTAATGGATTAAGATGTTGGATTTCTGGTGAACTCGACGAGTTTATGAAGGAACTCGGCGAGTTGGATCTGTTTTTCTGGACATTGCAGACTAATGGATAAACTCGGCGAGTTTATGGATGAACTTGGCGAGTTGGGTCAACTTGGATAGTTGACTTTGTCTTTGACCAAGTTTGACCTATAAGGGGCTTTTGGGCATTTTGTGCTGCACTTAAGGAAATCTTTTATGTTTAGGGGTTGAGTAGAGTCGATATTCGGAGCCGGGATCCATTCAGCTACCTTTCTGTATTCAAGGTGAGTTTCCTCACCAGGGTCAGCGGGTCTAAGGCACCAAGGCCGACCCTTGTTTGTTCATGTTGTTATACTTGTTGTCTGTGTGATACTTGTATGTGCTTTTATATGTATGACTATTTGGCGAGGCTCGTTATATGAGTGTAGGCGGGGTCCGTATCTTATTCTGATCCGAGTGTGTATGGGGCTCGTATCTCACTATCATCCGAGTGTGGGTGGGGCCCGTATCTCATTGGGCGGGGCCCGTTATCCGAGTTTGGGCGGGGCTCGTATCTCACTTTTATCTGAGTGTGGGCGGGCCCTGTATCTCCTTATTGCATGAAATGTATGGTATGTTGTATTTTGGGGGAACTCACTAAGCTTTGTGCTTACGGTTTTTAGTTTATGTTTCAGGTACTTCCGGTTTTAAAAGGAAGAGCTTGGGATGACTGCATTGCACACACCATTAAGATTCCGCTATGATGTTTTACTCTGATTTATGACAAATTGATACATTGGTTTTATTCAAATGTTTGGATGTTATGGGAAAAATACAATTTTGTTATTTATTAAATTGAAATTTTTTGGACCATATTTTTGGATGTTACAAACATATATTTACTCATTTCCTATTAACGTTTCAAATTAAATAAAGTATTTTCTTTTTGTGACCTTCATCTCACTCGTTGTATATTTATACAAATGTTAAGACCATATTCCATTAGGATCTTTGCATAATGTTAAAGATCCCATTAAAGAAAATCTTCGCATCCTTACAAATATCTTTCAATCGAGTTCTTCTCAATCGCCATAATTGTATTAGTTGATTTAATGGCCTTTTTTTCCAGAGTCTCTAAGTTTCCTAGCGACCTTTTTTTTTTTTTTTTTTTTTTTTTTTTTGTAAAATAGATACTTATTTTTTCAGTAAGTAGTATGTCAATAGACAAAATCATATATTCAAAAATGAATGAATATGTCTAACAGGACATGATGTACGAAAAACGTCATAATTCTTCTAGGAGACTCGAAACAATGTGTCATCACTTTTATTGAAAAATAGACTTTTATATCTTTATTTCCATATATAGAACCATACAGTATTATTTTATTAGTTAAGACAATGTGTTTTCAAATGCCCAACTATTATACTTCTTCACTTACATTCATCATTAGCATTTGGAAGTCATAACTTTCCGTTTTTCTCGTTCTTATCTTTGATTCGTTGTCTAAAAATAGCTTAGACACTTTTATTTCATTTTCTAACCAATACACATTTTGGTTGTGGATATTCGTTACTTAAATTCTCATGAGTGTCTTCGGGTGACAAACCATGTTACTCATTCCTCATTCGTGTATATGCCTTATATTTCCTTACTTTCTTACATTTATCTAGTTTTTCGGCTATTACCAATTCCCATATTCATTTGCCGACTATTCATTCCGCCAATATTTTCCATATCTTGGTTACCACTATAACACGAGTTATATTCTTTCATTCCATTATATATATATATATATATATATATATATATATATATATATATATATATATATATATATATATATATATAGAGAGAGAGAGAGAGAGAGAGAGAGGTTCAGGTATTTTAACTAAGTATTGTGTTATTGTATGCATAAATGTGGGCCAATAAAAATTAAATAAAAAATTAAATAATTAAATAAATAAATAAGGGTAATTTAGTCATTTGTTTAATAACTTCCAAAAATAATCCCTATAATCATGATATCTCTCCAGTTTAAATCTCGTTCCCCTCTTTATCTAAAAACCGATTCTGAAAACCCTAAATTGAACAAATCGACACCAGCGACCCTTTGTGGGGTTGCCCTTCATCGTCTTCTTCATAGAGCGGTACCATGCCCAAGCGCGATTTCTGCGTTTTTTTTTCAATAAGAAGCGATTTATGCAAAGGGGATTTCCGGTACATTTCGATCGATCGCAAGGGGGGCTGAGAAAGCGACTTCGGTCCTCGTCTTGGCATCATCAGGTCAAAAGAACATCGATTAAGGGGGGTCATGTGGTGGTGAAAACTGAGAAACGATTGGGGAAACCGAAGGTAGCTTATGCCACCGGCGATCGTCGCAACTAGGGGCTTCTTCATCAGCTTCCTAGTTGATTTCATCTTTTATCTTTTATCTTTTCCTTTTTTTGTTCCAGCAATCTCTAGTTGTTCTTGTTTGGGTTGATTTGAAAGAAACGGAGGTAGGAAGGGATGGTTGGAAGGTGGTTCGGTGGAGGCAGGGAAGAAGAACCGAAATCAGATGGGTGTTTGGATTGAGGCTGTGAAATCAATGGGCAAGCAGAAGAAGAAACAAAGGGTTGTTGTTGGCTGGATAATCACAGGTTTCTCTAATCTTCTTTCTTATTTTGATTGATTTACTGTAAATCAATGAAGTTTAATCGATAGGTTTAGATGAGTTTTTGGGTTTGATTGGTTGAACACAAATCATGGTTGTTTTGGTTGCTTATTTGACAGATGAATGCTTCAACTGAATTGAAAGTTGTTTTCATGCACACCAAACGCTCGCTAAAATGCTTCAACTGAATGGTATTTCTTCGTTTATAGCATTCTATCAGAAAAGAATGTTTTTTATGATAATCATGAACATATTCTGTTAGAATTCCCCCAAATTAATATAATTATTGATAAATGAATTCCAATTCTATCAGAATGGAATCACGAATTCCAATTATGTTGGAATGGAGTATGGATACTTTCTCACTAATTTATTCATTGGATTTGTTTCTACAGAAGCTGATGCTTGAAGAACGGACCACGAAATTTGAACGACGCCTCTTAGCAACATTATTCTTTTAGAATGTATTAGTGTTTTTGTTAGATTTTGATGTTTTTTTTTTCCAGATTTGAAAGTTTTTTTAGTTTTATTCTTTAAAAATAAATGTAATTCTTAGCAATTGTTACATGTATTCTATAAGAATTAATATAATTTTTTTTTTAATTCTTCAATTGATGGTTCGAGAATTTTGTTATTCTACAAGAAATTTTTAAAGTCATGATCAAGAAATATGTTCAAGAATATTTTTATTATTTTATGGTTCAAGGATATTTTTATTTTTGAACATACTCAAACATATTCTGTCAGAATGTCCGAACTAAAAACCTTATAATTTGTAAAATCGGATTTTTATAATTAATAGAATTTTTGATCCCTTAAAGTATGCAAATTTCCTTTATTAAATCTATGTTAACTGACTAAAATACCTTTCTAGTTAAATTAGATGGTATTTTCAATTATATTTAATTAAATAATATGTATTAATCACTTTCTTAAAATAAGTAAAATGATTGGCCCACATTTATGCATACAATAACACAATAATTATTTTGAATAGAATAACCTAAGTCTATATATATATATATATATATATATATATATATATATATATATATATATATATATATATATATATATATATATATATAGGAGAGGTTATATTGAGAACGTGAAAAGGTTGAGAACGCGAGAACGATTGTGAGCCAATCATTCTTTCAGGGGCACTATAGGAATTTTATAATTACATTAAATGAAATGGTCAACATAATTAAATGATTGTTTCCTATAATGTTGCCATCATTTGTTTTTTTTTCCAAAAAGAGTTAGGTATTTATTTTTCTATCATTTGAAATTCAAATTGGAATATAACTAATTCATTTGATTTTTTTAAATATAAACAAAACCTTTTTTATTTCACAATTTTGTTGTAAATTTATTGTTGAATATCTAATATGAGTGTTTTAATACAAATTAATGGTCTGCATTATGTAAATATGGTAATGGATTTTTATTTATTCATAAATAATTTCAGTGATTATTGTATTCATAAATGAATATGCCAAATCTAAATTCATATATTTACATAGTTATATTCATGAATGATCATACCATAATTAACTTCAATAGATTTATAATCATGAATGAATAGTTATATTCATGAATGATCATACCATAATTAACTCGAATACATTTATAATCATGAATGAATGAAACACCATGTAAAGATAAAAAATAGAATACATTTATAATCATAAAAGAATAAAGAACCATATATAGATATACAACTACATTTATAAATAATTCATGCAAAAAAAATATTCATCGCTACTGTTCTCTTGTTGTTTCTTTTTTACAATGAAAAAATAAATAAATAACAAGAAATAATACCTAAAACAAAATTTTTATATTCAAATAAAGAAAAAGTAAATAAAATACAATAAGTTAATATCCAAACAAAAATATAGTCATAAATGAATATAATTGTTAATTTTACTCGGCCACATACATACAGAAGCAAAGGAAATATAGACATTCATGAGAATAACACAAACATATATCAATTCATAGTAAAAAAATGGCATAACTAAATTACTACAGCAAATTAAGAAATTCATCAAATCACCACGTCAACTACATGATACTTGTTTGATCAAATATAAAATTATCTTTAAACTATTGTTTGACATGTTTAGTTAAAATAATATAAATAAATTCAAGAAACTCTAATACTTAAAACAAAAGAAAACACAAAAATAACTTCCATGACTATTTTATTGTAGTTCGTGTATGGCGTTTTTTCTCCCCACAACCCAACTTAATTCCAACAATATATTCATAATATGGTCGATCATGTTGCTCAAACCTGCAAATTAGCTTCAATCAGTTATAGTATGTAACCTACAAATTAATTTTTGAATATTTCATACCATTTTGGGATGGATAGTTTTGTATAACGTGACAACAGAATTGAAACAAATTCATCATTATTGATTGAAAAGAAGCCATCATTGTAGGTGTGGGCTTTCTTGATTACGATCTAGTCTTTTTTTTTGAAATCGATCTGTAGGTATCATGAACATGAGAGGAAGAAATAAAAAATAGAAACTAAAATCAAAATCAGAGCTTACCTGGATGGCTTGACAATGGAGGCAGTTTCAACGATCACAGGGAGCCAGGGAATATTGTGATTAGGATGCGGAGACTAATATCGACATAATGGTTGACAATGGTGGCAGAAGAGTCTGCTTTAGACAGAACGAGTATCACGTTGAGGAAGGTTGACGATGACAATTGGCAATGAAGTATATTCTTGGTCGACGTTGAGTGGTGATACGATATGAAACGCCCAAGCCTAATACTAGGAATCAATTTGACTTTCAACTCAATTCTATATACACATAGCTGATCTTAAGGAACGAAAAAAAGGAATTGCCATTTTACCCTTTTATCCATTTAAAAGTTTCATATTCATCCCAACAATTTTAAAATTTACGCAAATAGTCCATTGGATAATAGCCTTTGATCTAAATATTTGGACGGTTGTAATTTGTTCTCGGGTTCTCAACCTTTTTGACGTTCTCAAAATAACCTACCTATATATATATATATATATATATATATATATATATATATATATATATATATATATATATATATATATATATATATATATATATATATATATATATATATATATATAGACACAAACACACACACACACTTTAACTCCTGTTAGCCAACGAAGCTCTTGTATTATACAAACCTACAAGGTTGTGATGTATCATTTTTATTTCAATTTATTTCACTGTTCCCATTCTACTATTCATATATACGGTACTATTCATATATACGGTATTATCCATACATACGGTACTATTCATGTATATGATACTACTCATGTATATACCATACTATTTATGTATACGATACTATTCTTGTATATACGATAGTCTTCTTATATATAACGTATTGTTTATATATACGGTATTATTCATGTATTTCACTATTTTGGTATTCTGGTATTTTACTATTCATGTATTTTACTACTTATGTATTCAACTATTTGTATTTTACTATTCATACTTCACTATTCATATTGGTATAAATATAAATATTTATTTATTTAATAGTTTAAGCCTAGGTTTGAAATATCCCCAACCTAATTCGTTTAAACTATAGCTCTGATACCAAATTGTAACACCCCAACTTTATAGAACTTTTACAAGATTATTTTTATTATAAAAACACAACGAGTAGTCATGTATAGAAATTTTATTTTACAAGTCCATAAGTGTTTATAATTTTTACAATATTTTGGGGTATTACAAACTCAATACAAAACCATAGTTGAGTAGAATATCTTACATGGTCTCATAATTTATTCTTTATATATTATTTATTTTTCACCTGAGGCATATAAAAAAATACGTAAGACTAATATGTCTAGTGAGTTACTTGGGTTTTTGACACAATAATGTTCATATTCTCATTTGCAAATTTTTTTCTTTAATTTATATACATGCAATGCAATGCATGAAATGCACACAACAAAACAATGTACTGACAGTTTACTCCGTTTATCCGTTTTGTCACACTAGCATGACATACCACTCTAGCGTGGTATTTGCCCAAAATAGGAAGAACAAATCAACCTATAATAGCAAAAGACACTACTTCGCAAAGGGATGTACCACCCCAGTAGAGTCTTAATCTCCTTTCTAGGATTACTGTCCGGACCTGTACTCAACTCTTATGCAGTCACATTCAATGTATGCATGAGTACCACTTTTCTTTTGACTTCTCAAACACACATTTGCCATGATGCATTTTTATATAAAATTATAATTGTTTTACCATATCTCATTTTTATAACAATTATAACAAAAAATCTATCAAATCATGTATTATATACCAAATACTCCATATCTCATTTATATAACATTTATAATCAAAAATCTGTCAAATCATGTATTATATACCAAATACTCCATATCTCATTTATATAATATTTATAATAAAAAATATGTCAAATCATGTATTATATACCAAATAGTCAGATAACCTTGAAAATTTGTTTTTATTTAAATACAGTTGCCATATATTCCAAACGGGGGAAAAGTCGCAAAGTACTCATCTGGGTAGTTTGGATTACTAACTATTTTTTTTTAAACTTCTGACCCCGTTGGTTGTATTTCCTTTATCTATAAACAAATTCACGACCTTAATATTTTATTTCATGTTTAAGCTTTAAGCTTCTAATTTTATTCTAATGAAACTATTTATATACATTTTAGTGTCATTGGTACATTCATAATATTTTTCCAAGATTCTTTAAAGTATAAAAATATTTTGCCACTAATTATGTTAGATTTGGTGCTTCCACCAAATCACGTGACAATAATATCGGGACTTATGTTTTTAATACAGGGTCATTCCAATATACAATCCACCAATATCTTGAATTGTATATGATGATATAAATAATAATAATAAGTCACTTTAATTATTACATACTTAAGTATTACCTTAATATTTGTGTGTTGGTATAAAAACACTGTTGTTTTCACCTTGTTTGAACTCCGTATATTGCATGTATATGAATGTATTATACCAAATACGTGAGACATTTGTAAATGGAATAATATCCTAAGAGGAGAAAGGGAAGAAGGTCTGTTTTTGCTTTGGTTCTTTCTTGATTAAAGAATCTGTAAGTTGCATATTCCAAAGAAACATATTCAAAAAAATGAACTCAATAATTTCTTTCATGTGTTCGGACGAGTTTTCACTCTATCTTTCGTTGATTGGTGTGGGCCCTACCTATCACTTCTCGAAGGAAATCGATTCAGAAACGTTTTGGCACTGACCACGTGCTGCCACTCGCAGCCACGCGCCGGCGGAATGGCTGGTGGTCGACTGCCGTTGGTGTTGTGTTGTTTTCCTTTTTCGGTCAACTTCAATTGACCGTAACTTCTTCGTCCGAACTCTGTTTTACCCAATTTTTTGTGTTATTTAGTATGTCATGATCTCTTTCAAATGATATATTGTTTGCTCAATTTGGATGTCGGGAAGTCAATCTTCCAAGCCTTCAAAGTTGGCATATTAACTAAAGTTATTATTTTCTAAAAATTAACGATTTTACCGGTTATTCCGACAACGTTTGCGGCCATTTAGAACTATTCTTTAGCTATTAAAGATGAAAATTTTTATAATCCATCATCCCATACCCGTTTCGATTTTAAACTCAGTTTTAGTTATCGATATTTTCTTAATAAATTTAACTTTTTATCAACTTCTCGCATTCGTATCTTCTTCGTACGAACTTCAATCTACTTGATTCTTGTTTCTATATTTTCTTCTTCATCTTAACTTCATGTTAAGTTCAAGTATTGTTTCAATTGATCATATATCGTTATAGTAATTTAGTCCGAAATATTAACATTTTACAATTTATATTTTATACTTAGAAATATTCTAAGTGTTCATTTTTACCATAGTTTTCTTGCAACTTTTAGTACTAATATCTCATTACTATGACCTCGGTTTTGGCCAATTCCTTTTGGGTTACATACTTTGTAATCCCCTCTTTACGCTACAGCTTACAACTCGTAACCGATCATCCTGTAATTTATTTTATACGGTTCCAAAGTAGGGAACTTTGCCTTTTTGAAATTTTCATATTTCATATATTTTTACATTGCAGGTTACTTTTTGCTTGTATTGAGTTTCATACATAACTGGATTCAAATTGTATTATACAGTCATTTCTACATACTTTCCACATATATACATTTTACATTTATTATTTCGTTTTATATGCTAATTTTAAAATCCTAAATATTCGCACGATTTTTGAGATGTTACACACAGATAAATGAAATTGGGAGGCTAAAATATTATGGATAAAACATGAGATTTTTTTTATTATCTCAAAACATGATGAATTAATCAAACCCCATTTTTGAACCTGTAAAATCAATGGTGGTGGCGGAGGCATATCAAGCAGTAGAGGAAATCGGGGGAGGTGGGTTTACACCGGAATGAGAAGAGGGTAAAATACTCTAGCCTCTACATGGATCTTCGAAGGGCATCAACTTCATTCAACAAATCAAACTCCAAACCTTTCTTCTTCAACTCCTCCACACACATTTCTCAGATAGCTTTCCATCTTCTTTCTCCCTTTCCACTAACTTATCAGTGTGTGATGAATATTTTACCATTTTTTTCAAATAAACCAAATAATCGACATAATCTATAATACGCAATTATAATAATGGTTTTTGAATAATTGAATAAAATTTAATTGTAACCCGCATAAAAAAGTTAGTTTGTATAAAAAAATATTAATAAATATATATTTTTGTGTTTTGGGATAGAAAACTTTACAAACCTTTAAAATGTTTATCAATAACAAAAATATGTTTATTAAGTAAAGACATTTATGCATTAGTAATAATAATCTTACGTAACTTGGTAGGTGGGTAAAGGGTACGGATTACTGCTCGAAAACGAAAATTACATAACGTGGAATGCCATGAACCGCTAAATATATGCATATGCATCGTCTAATAAAGACCTCTCTAATAAAGACCTGCCACACTGACTCAACCATATACTAATTCGAAGCAAACAACAAGTTTTCCATATATATATAAATGGCCTCATCCGATTTTCTATTTTTGTCTTCTCCTCCATCTTCCACTGAAGACCTGCAACAATGGCGGAAAGACATCACCAAAGCCTTGCAAAATCTTCTTTCCTCCAACACCACCCTTCCTATCTGCATCTTCAAACTTCCAGAACCCCTCACCTCAGAAAAACCAGACTCTTACGTTCCCCAACACATCGGTCTCGGACCTATCCACCATTTCCGAACCGACCTCTACAGCAAGCAAGAAAAGCTTAAAATCGTCACAGCTAATATAATTCTAAAACCCTGCAATATCACGACCGAGTTCGAAAAGATTGTACAAGAGAGTCTCATAAATATTGTCCCAGTTGCTGAATACTGCTACGACTTGCCTTTCGACATCGATGATGATGTTTTAGCATGCGTTTTCGCCATAGATGCACTCGTGTTGCTTGATGTTTTATCGAAAGTGAGAGACGGACGTTCAACGGCGTACATGGAAGACATTATGATGCTTGAAAACCAAATCCCGTTAGTGATCTTAGTCGAACTACTAAATGCTCTTGACGTATCAACTGGCGATTCTGCCAATTTGTTTCTTACGAATTTGTTGCTTAACTTTTGCCAAACACGAGCGATTTTTAAGTTTATTATACCCAAAAACCAGTTTGATCTTGATATAGATAATCGCTTTCATCTGCTTGATTGCATGCATCGCTTGATCGTAAACCATACTATTCCTCCAACCCCTTCTGCTCGAATCAATTTCTCGGTTGGTATAAATCTAGAGAATGTGGAAAACGTAGTGCAAACCGCAGGAGAGTTATTCCCTTGTTTAAATGTCTTTTTTCAGCCTATTTTACTCCTACTCAAATTGCCATGGGACAAGATCGGAAGTTTGATCAAGAAAATGTTGGGAGATCCTCCTGAGGTGCTTGAAATCGACATCCCTTCGGTTTCACTTCTTACAAGAATCGCAAAGATTGGATTTTCCACGACAATTGGAGGCATTCGGGACATTAAATTCGACGAGGAAAATCTCACATTTTGCCTCCCCATTCTTGATTTGAAACCTGATTCTGAAGTTATATTAAGAAATTTGGTGGCATACGAAGAGTTAATGTTCAAGAGTGGTATCGCTACAAATCTTGATTTCACGGAGTATGTGGATTTCATGTGTGGGATCGTTGATAGTGTTAAGGATGTAGAGATTCTTCGGGAGAAAGAAGTCATCGTAGGTGATATGGAGGATGAGGAAGTCGTAAAACTTTTTAATGGGATTACTAAATCGAGTGTGAAAGTAAATGGGCAGAAATCGAAGTTGCAAAATACCATTGAGAAAGTAAATAACCATTATGGCAATATTCCAAGAATTAAAGTTTTTCGCTTTCTCAAGAAGCTGTTTTTGGCGTCGTGGAAAACTCTTGTAGTCGTGTTTTCGATTTTGGGTCTACTGTTGGCCATTTACGTTGGTGTTTGTCAAGTTTATGAATGTAAGGATCGTTTTGGGCTTGGTAAGGGTCGATTGGTCATTCCTTATGTTACCATGAATAGCAAACTTCTTGATTTTTAGGTCATTAGGCTGATGAATAATAATGCGAGCTTGCAATGAGTGTTTAATAGAAGGTTATATTGTATCGTACAACTTATTGATTATGAGTTAGTTGAAGTTTGAAATGACTTTTTTAAATTAAATTACAAGTTTCGTACTGTATGTGGTATGTAAAAAGTCATTGATTTAACCAATGTATTTCATTTGTTGGACAATTTGTTCTGCCAGTTTGTTTTTGTTGCATATGTTTATTCTTACACATATATGGATTTAAAGCATGCCCCTTAAGTGTTGCCATCAGCCATGTGACCTAGACACAAGGGCATTGTAGTCATTTGGCCTTTCTATATTCTTTGTGCAATTAACCGTCATTTTAATTATTCTCATCAATCGAGGGGTTTTGAAGTTTCAACTCATCTGATGAAAAACACATCGGTAAGGTGGTTTCTCCAGCAGCTTCTAAGCTCCTATACACGACCTTTCTTCACAACTCCAGCTTTCCAGAACATAAACTTCAGTCTCTATCCATCTAACCTTATCTACATTTCGTGTAACAATGGTACAATGATCAACACAACCTGCATAAACCACATTAAGTTAGAAAAAAAACACCAATACTATTTATTCTTTTATTGACAAGACTGGACAACAATTGCATCGACCAATATCTCCCTTCAATCTTATCAATAAAATGGGTTAAAGTAGTTTAACTTTTTTATTAAAAAATCATGCCGATAAGCATTGACATATTTAAAATATATACTTTTGTAAAGTAGTATCAACTTTATGAATCTTGACAACCCATCGACCGTCATTTTCCTTATCAGATGAATGCTGAACTCAATATGTTTGGCCCGTTCATGAAAAATAGTATTACAAGCCAAAAAAATCGCAACTCTATTACCAGAATATATTAACATGTTTTAATCTTTAATCCCCAAATCAAAAACATTAAAATCCATAATATTTCACACTCTTTCCCCAATATTATAAATCCACAAAACTGACAACCTTAGAGACTCATACCTATAGATACTAACTCCAATCCCATGAAACTTTTTCAAGTGCCTCAAAACCCTTAAAAGGAGCTCTAGGTGATCAAGGTCCTAGAGGAATGCATAAATTGATCAAAAGGCTGAATGGTAAAAAACTGTCTAAACGAGTAATGGTAAAGTAGATCTAACTTTCTAGTCAAAATATATATATATATATATATATATATATATATATATATATATATATATATATATATATATATATATAAAAAGAGAGAGAGAGTTAGGTTTATATATAAACTTTATATATTGTGTGAATGTATGACTAAATGTGGACCTATCATTTTATAAAGAAATTATAGTAAATTTATTTATATTTTAATTATTAAGGTTACAACTATTTAGGGATTAGATTAGCCGTTACAAACATCCCTTGTTCTTTTGTTCATCTTTTTAACCCTATGTCATTTTCACGATTTCTTTGATCTTCATCACTACAAAGAAAAAATGTTTTTTTGTTAGTGAATGAAGTGATATTTGATTGCAGAAATAAAAGGTGCTCTTTTTCTTTTAAATCTTTGAAACCTAAAAAGGGTTTTATTTAGGTTAAAATCATTTGAGGGTGAATTCATTAAATCCTCTCAAACTCTGTTTTTCTTCACTATAACCATATGATTTTAAATGGTAAACATTAACGATTTTTTTAATGTTATTTCCTTTATCATTTTTTTTTCATGTTGAAAATTCAGTCTTCCCTACTAATTTATTGAAGTTAAAATCTTCAAAAAAAATTATTGGAATCCAAGAGAAAACAAGGAACATGTTATTTTTCTTAAACATGATTGCTCAACTGATTTTTCTTACACATGCAAATCAATGTGTTGTTTACACAAACTATTGATTTAGGGATTGTGTTTCTCACGTGTTGGTAATTGTGATCTCATTTTTATAGAATATAATTGTGGATATAAGATATATTGATCGAGAGAAGGAGATCCGAGCTTAAAACGGAGGACCCACAATCGTGTTCAACGGTTATGTTCATTCTTCCAAGAATTGTACACATTCTTAAAGATTTGTTATTGTGGGTCCTCCGTTTTAAGCTCGGATCTTGATATAATTGCAACATTTCTTGGGCACAATCGTGTAAATTGCAACATTTCTTGGGCACATTTCCAGCTTATTTGAGGTATAAAGTTGAAACCTTGGCTACTCATTGCTGAGATCTTGATTTGGGGCTATTTTCTATATTTTTCTAAGTATTAGTGAAGTTATATTCGGGATTGGGTGTAGAAGTGGATTTGTGCTTCAAATCTGGAACCATTAAGGGTTCCCATGGCATAAAGGTGCCAACTTTATGGCCATGGGAGACCCATGCATCTTGTAGACTTCCTTTTATGGCTTTTTGAGCCAAAGGCCCCATGCATGTACATCAAGTTTGAAACTTTACGTATAAAATGGACCATAAGAGACCAGATCTATGGTTTTGACACGTTAAATCGACTATATAGTTTTGGACATAGAGGGACTCGGCGAGTCGTTCATGGGACTCGGCGAGTCGGGGTGTATTTTCCACCAAATCATTTCTGTTTATGGACCAGTTGTTACGATCGATGGTTCCCCCAGTTGTTTAGGTTCACTAGGGGCCTGGAAATCATAGGAATCGGCGAGTGGATGAACAGACTCAGCGAGTTCACGACGATGTCCCAACCACATGAAGACGGACTCGGCGAGTCATAGACTGAACATCCTCTTATGGATGAAGATGAACTCGGCGAGTTCAAGGACGAACTCGGTGAGTCGGTTGAAGATTGTCTGATGTGTTGTTGAAGGCGAACTCGTCGAGCTCTTGCTAGACTCGACGAGTAAGGACAGGATTATGGCATTTTGGTGGATATGGGGACTCGACGAGTTGACGGACCAACTCGGCGAGTCGAGTCAACCAGATGTTTACTTTGACCAAAAGTTCACTTTGACCATGGATTTGAATTTGACTTTGACTTGGATTGAGTGACTCTTGTAAGGGTTATAAGTATGAATTGATAACTTAGAAGAGTTGTCGTGTAGGGATTGAGGAGTCGGGCAGAGTCGATTTCCACACTAAGATCAGTGCAGACACTACACAACTTCGAGGTGAGTTTCCTTCTAGTAGGGGTGGGTCTATGACCACAATGTCGGCCCACAAGTGAGAGTGTTGGATAGATGATTGTCTTTGTGATAATTATTAAGGATTGATATGTGATATGCTTACTGTGCTTGATATGATTAATGTGTTTGATATGATTATTGTGCTTAATACGTGTTAGCAGTAGTAGGGGTGAAATATTCCCCGGTTACCGGTTGAAAGATAACGAAGGGGTGGTTAGCTCCCAGTTACCGGTAGAAAGATACCAAAGGGGAGGTTAGTTCCCAGTTACCGGTTGGAAGATACCGAGGGGGAATCCAGCTCCCGGCTATGTCTGACAGTTACCGGTTGAAAGATACCGAGGATTATGCATTATTTGGTATGGGTATGATGGGGGAACTCACTAAGCTTTGTGCTTACGATATTTAGTTTTGGTTTCAGGTACCTCTTCATCCAAGGGGAAAGAGCCGGCGGCGTAGCAGCGCATCACACACACACATGGTTTCCGCAATGAGTTTTGTGGGAGTGTACTCTGATTTATATTACTGTTCGATGTTTTGATTTTGAGACATGTTCATGATGGTTTATGTATTGATATGATATTGACAATGTTTTCAGTAAACAATTTTTTAAATTACTTAATTACAAACAAAATTTTTGGACTCGAAATTTGGGATGTTACAAGTTGGTATCAGAGCCTTGGTTTGAGGGATTCGGACACACCCTCGGGGGTGTCTGGACTCAAATCGAGGGCTTGAAATATTTTTACAAGAAAATAGATTTCTAAAATCTAAGTTAAGGAATTTTGAGAAAGAACAAGGTGTGTGATGCGTGCGACCGGCCGAGCTCAAGTAAGTTTTCCCCAAGATACCCATACTTGTTATGTTATGTTATATGATATGATTATGAGAACTGCAAACTAGATTAGGGCTAAGGATCTAGGAGGATGCCTTGTATGCCTGTTATATGATACTGAGAACCGCATGCTAGAATAAAACTAAGGATCTAGGAGGGATGCCTTATATGCATGTTGTATGAGCTTATTGAGCCGTATGCTAAGGCTGTCTAGTCAGCAGTAGGATAGCCTGATTGGGTTATGTTTGGTTTGGTTACTCAATGCACGAATGCTGCTTGCTTTGTGCTTATAGGGGTTCTAGCTAGCCTTAACTAACTAGTAAGTTGATATGTAATAGTATTCACAAACTAGTTAGGGAAGGATGGTAGGGACTCCTTGTGCAGCTGATGGCGGAGAGTAGGTCGGAGAGGGCCCTAGGTCAAGCCTAGGATGAGATTAGCTTGGAGAGCAGAATTGGTAGAAGGAATTTGGTGAAGTCAAAGCAGTCCTTGAGGAAAGTACGGATAGATGTGGAAGGTAGTATGGCCCCGTACTACTGGAAGCAGAGGATCCGTACTCGAGTCAAGGGAGGCTGAGATGGAACCAAGGACCTGGAGAGCGTGCGAAAACTCTCGAGAGTATGTATGACCCTGACGTTTACATGTTTTATTTCGAGAAAGGTGGTTACGCGTCATGGAGCGGGAGGTTCAGGGTCTGGATCCGGTTCTGGATCAGACTCGGGTGCGGGATCCGAGCAGGTTGATGACGGTTTACGCGAGTTTATCGTGTCTGAGATCACTAGAGGTATCCTTGAGTCGACTCCTATCATTTTCGGGTCAATCAAGGAGGGGATTATCGAGTTGATGGAGGATCGCCTCCAGGCATTCAAGAGGGACTCGGTGTCCAACTAGTCGGGTATGCGCACACTTTCCTTCAAGGACTTCCGGGGGAGTGGTTCGCCAGACTTTCACGGGGTGAAGGACCCCATTGTGGCCAGGAGATGGATTGCAGACATCGATTCTGCACAGTTAACGAGCTTCTTCCCGGAGGGGTCAAAGGTCCGCTTCGCTGCGGGTTGTTTGAGGGATCGAGCCAAATATTGGTGGGAGTTAGTGGGTGATTCACTGGGGGCCCCAGCCATTGAGGCTATGACTTGGTCAGATTTTGTGACCAGGTTCAGGGTTGAGTTTGCGCCGGCTGCGGAACTTCAGCAGCTGGCCAGAGAGTTTCTTGATATGAGGCAGACTACTGAGACTGTGGCGGAGATCATCGCCAAGTTCCGGGAGAGGGCCTTGTTGGTATCTTAGTATGCAGGGGATGAGGAGATGCGCAAGACCCGCTATCATGATATGTTGAGGGCTGACATTCGGGAGCATGTCAACTATTCTGCTTGCCCGACTCTGGATTCCACGATTGCCAGGGCGAGGGAGAGGGAGATTGATTTAGAGCACCTCAGGAAGAGGAAAGCGGAGACAGGACAGGTTGCTGGGGTTTCAGGGAAGAAACCCAAGGGATTCGACACTAGGTCGAAGGACCAGCAGGGCCGGAACCGCTGTGGGAAATTCGGTAGGTCACATGAGGGAGTTTGCCGCACTGGGTCGGGATCAGGCTGTTATAAGTGCGGCAAGACTGGGCATTTTGGCAGGAATTGTACTGCCCCTGCTCCCATGGTTCAGACATCAGACCTGATTTTCTTTCATTGCAATCAGAGGGGCCATAAAAAGGCCAACTGTCCCAGATTGACGGCAGCAGCAGCGACGCCAGCGGTGGCGCCAACTCCGGCGACTGCACGAGTTATGGATGGCCGAAAGGTCAAGTCGGAGGCTCCAATGGTGAGGAGCCGAGCATTTCAGTTGACAGCTGAGGAGGCACGCGCCACACCTGATATGGTGACATGTATGTTTTCTTCTCATAAACTTTTATAGTATGTCGCTCGTGATATTGATATGCCATGTTATATGTCTTGTTTAGGATCGTTCCATGTGAACGGTATCCCAGTTCAGGTGTTGTTTGACTTGGGTGCTACCCGATCGTTTGTCTCTCTTGCGCTTAGCAAGAGGTTTCCTGTGTCCTCGGGCATGTTGGATTGCCCTCCAGAGGTCGAAATTACGGACGACCGGTCAGTGCGAGCGTCGGAGCTTTTTAGAGATTGCGTTCTGAAGTTGTACGAGGAGCGCTACTTGGTAGATTTGGTTCCCATACCATTGTGCATAAACAAGGTCATCATAGGGATGGATTGGTTGAGCCCCAATGGGGCAGTGATCGACTGTGCGCATCAGTTAGTTCGGATTAGGACCCCAGGTGGGGGAGAGCTGGTGATTCAGGGCGAGAGGCCACATCATGGGCCAACTTTATGTTCAGCAGCGAGGGCTAGGCGCTACCTCCAACAGGGTTGCACGGGGTATGTCGCCTATGTTTTGGATACCCGAGAGGCGGGTCAGGCAACGGTGAGTGATGTGCCAGTGGTACGAGAGTACGCGAATGTATTTCCAGAGGAGCTGCCTGGGATACCTCCGGAGAGGCAGGTGGAGTTCAAGATCGACCTGGTCCCTGGTGCGGCTCCGATAACCAAGGCACCGTATCGGTTGGCTCCTCCTGAGATGCATGAGTTGTCTACACAGCTGCAGGAGCTGTTAGACAAGGGATTCATTAGACCGAGCAGTTCACCCTGGGGAGCCCCGATTTTATTTGTGAAAAAGAAGGACGGGTCGTATCGGATGTGTACAGATTACCGGGAGCTGAATAAGGTAACGGTGAAGAACCGTTACCCACTTCTGAGGATTGATGATCTCTTTGACCAGCTTCAGGGAGCATCTTGGTTCTCCAAGATTGATTTACGTTCGGGCTATCATCAGATGAGAGTCAGAGAGGAGGATGTGCAGAAGACTGCTTTTCGGACGCGATATGGTCACTATGAGTTCGTGGTGATGCCGTTTGGGCTCACCAATGCTCTTACCGCGTTCATGGATCTCATGAACCGCGTATGTAGGCCGATGTTGGATAGGTCTGTGATCGTTTTCATTGACGAAATCTTGGTTTATTCCAAGACGCAGGAGCAGCATGAGGAGCACTTGCGGGAGGTATTGGATGCTCTTAGGAGGGAAAGCTTGTATGCCAAGTTCTCCAAGTGTGAGTTCTAGTTGCGCGAGGTGCAGTTTCTTGGGCACCTTGTCAATCAGAACGGGATTTCAGTCGATCCGGCCAAAGTGGAGGCCGTGATGAGGTGGGAGGTCCCGAAGTCCCCATCTGAGATTCGAAGCTTCCTGGGTTTGGCCGGTTATTATCGGATATTTATTCAGGACTTCTCCAAGATAGTCGTGCCCCTGACCCGGCTAACGAGGAAAGTCGTGGTCTTTCGCTGGGGGCCTGAGCAGCAGGCCGCATTTGAAACGTTGAGACAGAGATTGTGCGAGGCGCCAATCTTAGCCCTGCCAGAGGACATGGATGATTTTGTAGTGTATTGCGATGCGTCCATCTCGGGTTTGGGAGCGGTATTGATGCAGAGAGGGCATGTTATCTCTAACACTTCGAGGCAGTTGAAGCCTCACGAGGCGAACTATCCGACGCATGATTTGGAGCTGGGGGTTGTTGTTTTAGCCCTCAATATTTGGCGTCATTACCTCTATGGGGTTCATTGTACCATTTACACGGACCACAAGAGCCTGAGGTATCTCATGGATCAGCCAAATCTGAATATGAGACAACGTCGGTGGCTTGACGTGGTAAAGGATTATGATTGCGAGATCCTCTACCACCCTAGGAAGGCCAATGTCGTGGCCGACGCGCTTAACCGCAAGGCAGCGCCGATCAGGGATATCTGTATGAGGATGACAGTTGTGACTCCGCTGTTGGAGCAGATTCGGGAGGCCCGACAGGAGGCCATGAAGGAGGAACACCGTAAGAGTGAGCGTATTGTGGGTCAGGTTTCCTGCTTTGATTATGACAGTCGTGGATTGTTGACCCTACACCGTAGAGTGTGGGTCCCATATCATGGGGGTGTGCGCCTGGTATTGATGGAGGAGGCACACAAATCCAGGTTTTCTATTCATCCCGGGGCGATGAATATGTACAAGGATCTTCGTCCTGATTATTGGTGGCCCTACATGAAGAGGGACGTAGCCTGGTTTGTTGAGAGGTGCCTAACCTGCAGGAAGGTCAAGGCCGAGCACCAGAGGCCGCACGGCAAGACGCAGCCGTTGGACATTCCCATGTGGAAATGGGAAGGTATTACTATGGATTTCATCACAAAGCTTCATAGGACCGCGCGGGGGGGGGGGGGGGTGGATTCGATTTGGGTTATCGTGGATCGATTGACCAAGAGCGCCCATTTCATTCCGATTCCGGAGAGCATCTCAGCCGATAAGTTGGCCGATATATACATCCGAGAGGTAGTGGCTCGACACTGAGTACCAGTTTCGGTGATTTCGGACCGAGACGTGCGGTTTACTTCCAGATTCTGGAAGAAGTTTCACGACGAGTTGGGTACACGTCTGCACTGCTTTTCACCCGCAGACGGATGGTCAGAGTGAGCGGACCATCCAGACTCTGGAAGATATGTTGTGGGCATGTGTTCTAGATTTCGGAGGTAGTTGGGACACTTACCTTCCTCTGGCGGAGTTTTCCTATAATAACAGCTATCATGCGAGTATCGACCGTCCTCCCTTCGAGATGTTGTATGGGAGGAAAGTGCAGGACCCCGATATGCTGGGGTGAGGTTGGTCATGTTGGATTAATGTCTAAGTCCATAACTATATTTGGTATGTACTTGC
This sequence comes from Lactuca virosa, assembly GCF_052849685.1. NCBI lineage: Eukaryota > Viridiplantae > Streptophyta > Magnoliopsida > Asterales > Asteraceae > Lactuca > Lactuca virosa. Next base: position 92,325,299 of record NC_136432.1, read on the forward strand.
CCCGACCCGGCATGGTCCATTTGGGTTGCACTTCACCGGCACAATTTATATGGATAGTCTTTTGAGAATAGTATATTTATGATTTATATTAATATATTATAAGTTCTAATATATGAATATGGAATCATATTATTTAATTAGTATTGATCAAGAATTAATTTAGAATTAATTAAGTGATCAAAAAGAACTAATTAAATATGGACTCTTATATATATGGAATGGGCCAAGTTCATTTAGGTTGGGCTAAGCTTTCATGGATGGTCCATGGAGCTTTTAACCCATAGATCCTATGTAAATGAAAGGTCATGGGTATTAGGGTTTACATGGATGTAACCCTAATCCTCCATATATAAAGGGGTCCTTGGCTCACAAAATTGGGACAAGTGTGTGAAAATAAGAGTGGGCCGATTTTAGTGTGCATACATATTCTCTCAAGTTCTTCCAAGGTGTTTTGGTGATTTGTGATTCCATTTGAGGCTTCCACACTATTGGGGCTAAGCTCTTAAAGCTTGAAGACATCAAGCTACATCAAAAGGTATGTCATCTAACTAGAACTTTGTAGTATAGGTGCTTCATAATATGCTAGTTAGGATGAAACCTTGGAATAGTTAATATTTGCATGTATAATAGAGAAAACATAGATCCAAGGTTTATAGGGTTGCATGTACACCATAGGAGTGTTAGAATGCTCAAAACCCAACAGTGGTATCAGAGCCATGGGTTGTTTTCTGTTATATTGATGCAAATGTTTTATTTTCAAGTTGGAAAAAAAAGGGAAAAAAAACATGACGTTTGTCAAATTTTAAGATAATTACTTGTTTTGTGAAAAACGAATTATTTGTAAAATTTGAATCATTTGTTATATGAGTTGAATTAGGTCAAATTTAGTAAAAGATAAAATGATATGATTATTTTATTAGTTTTAAAAGTTTGATCTAAATGTTTTAAGGAGTTACATATTTTGTCATAAAATTTTGGAGCTCAAAAGTTTTTTTTTAAAGTTGTGATCTTAAGGGTTTTTGAAACTTCCATAAGTTATGGATATGAAAGTTTTTTTTAAAAAAAAGAAATTGATTCAAAGTTTTTATGGAGTTACAAAATTTGGTGTTAATGTTTTAAAGAATTCCATAACTTGTTCTTAAGTTATGGAACATGGAAAGTTTCATCATAAAACACCATTAATTCCATAAGTTATGGAATCCAAAGGTTTTCAAGAATTACAAAACTTGCCCTCAAGTTTTGGAATTTGAGAAAAATTTTTTATGAAAAAAAGAACTGAATTCTAAAACTCTTGGGTTCATAACTTAAACAATTAATTAAATGGTTTTAATTTTGAGTTTAATAATTGGAATTATGATGTTTTGTTGAATAGTTCAAATTAACTCTTATGGACTTTATTAATAGTTAATTAAAGCGTTTAATTAAAAGAGTATTATTAATCCATAAATATATGGTTTGAGTTTAATTAAATTAAAAGTCTAGTTTAATTAATAGATTAAACCACCAAATATTTTAAATGTCTAAAATACACCCTTATACTATTATAATATTAAAAGTTTAATATATTATATGTATAAGAGCAAGTCGTCTTACCATTAGTAGGCCTCATTCACGAAGCCGGTCTATAAGGGGGGTATAAGGTTACTGCCTATAAAATGGCAGTTTAATGGGTGTCCACTCTCACTCACCGCTTCCTTGACCGGTGGAGGGTCGTTAGCCGAACAGGTAGGACAAGGACTATAATTCTCCCTTCATTATAAGTATAATGATAAATACTAAGTAACTAAACACTTATAAATTCCCAATCTTAGTTACTTAGGAAAATGTGAATAAGGTGCTAATCCATGAAATTACACTTTGCACTTTGTTTAAGCTGTTAGTGGAGCGTGTGTGGTTAACCGGCACACTAACCTGGACTTAACAAGGTAGGCAAATGGTAACTTAATGTTTATCATAGTATCGTTGGAGCGTGTGTGGTTAACCGGCACATCGATTGAGGGGTAAATATTAAGGGTACCAAGTATATTTGCATGGTTACTTCACACCTTGTTTTGTGATCCTCGGCATCCCAGTCACAAAACCTGAAGGGCACACTCGAGATTGAAACATGCCATTGAAAAGTTCAATGAATCTCAAAAGGATCTAGGAGTTTCAAAACCAATTAAAACCTAATAATACATTTCGTTTATCTTGGTGGAAATTGGTGAATCGTCATTCACCTACCTTCAAATATTTTATAGCTTGGATTACGGCATCCCTCTTCCAAGTTATAAAATAGTTTGTTGGATCCTAGCCTTAATATATCATATTGGGTGTTATATTAAGGACTTAAATCAACTTTACGTGAATTTCTCCCATTGTTGATGTCTGGTTTAGACAACAATGATCTTCCCAAACCAAGCTTTCCTAATGAATATGACTTCCCGAGTTTGGCTCATGGAAGTCATACTTCTCTTCCTCCACCTCCTCCAATTATTCTCCCTAACCCACAAGTTCAAGGTTACTCAAGCCCTAATGGCAAGCAAGGTCTATGTGTGATCACATCTTAGAGATGAAGTCACATATTGACAAGCCGGGAGAGTTGGGTGTCAAAGTCTTGAGAAAGTTGGATGTTCAATCACTTTCTAAGTCACATAGTGAGTTCTTTTGGGACTACTATGAAACAGACTATGACATGAACCTTAATGATCATATCTATTTGCTTGGTGCTGCTGAATCAGCAATGATTTGGAACGATAGTAAAGCAAATTTGATTAGAAGATCAACTTCCCAAAAACTTTATGGACAGTGACAATGGTGACACTGGAAATCCAGAAAAAGCATTCTCTTCCCAATGGAAAGGGATTGGCCATAGTCAACCCAGTTGACCAAATGGTAAAGAGAAAGGCTAAGTCTGAGATAGTCCCATTACCAAAGGGTCCATATGTTTATTTTGCCAAAGGAAGGGGCGTTGATTGCAAAGCTGCCAAATTTACCTAAGGATGTTAAAGTCAATAAGTTTGAATCTACATCAGGTAGAGCCCATTATCTAACTCTTTTAAGTTCTATTCTGAGATCCTCATTACATGATGTGACTGGGTCACATGTTGATGTTTTAAGAATCAAAGAATAGAGAGAAATCTTAAAGGAAGTATATGTTGATTCTGATCGCGAAGGTGGATTTCGATCGCATCAGAATTTTGAGCAGTTGCTTAAGAAGTTATGATATATTGCTAAGGAATAGATAACAACAATTTTCCATGTGGATTGTAAGGATAAGTTTTTCCGCAAAGTTTTAAAATAAAAGAAAATTGTTTAATTTTATTTATTTGAAGTATCCTTACAACGGCATTTGTGGAAAATTGTTGCTTATATGATTCCACTGATAGCAATATTGGAAAATGGATTTGATTCTTTCATTTGTGGTAGTGTCTAATTTTACCAAATCAGGAAAGTTCCTCATCACCCAAGTTTCAATTGGACCGAAACTTGGAATCATGCAAGTTGAATAGTATGATGAATGAGAACTTTCAAGCATTGGAAAATCAAGACTAATTACTTGTTCACATGGATATGTGAGTCAAGTGAAGGACTAAAGGGATCGAGTACACATTCTTGTGCACTGGTCATGTCCACTACAAAGCTCGTTAAGACTATTTGATTTACTAAAGTTTAGTAAATATGGTTATACTTACAAGTTTAAGTATAATTCTGAAACATTGGAAAAGTCTCAATGTATGTCAGAACAAATGAGAAGAATCAAATTAGGCAGAAAGATAAAAGTTTCTCAAATCTGAAAAGATGGGAGAGTACTTTAGTATCATGTTTGTGATCATCTTAATGATTTAGAAATCATATCACAATTAGTCCTCTAAAGGTCATCTTAGTGCATTCTTATGACTAAGAAGAGGAGTCATGAATTGTTGAAATGGTTAGATCAGGAAGATGAGTCATACTTCGTTCCAAAACAATTCTTAGAGTCATACTCCAAGATTGTAACTTGAGTGACATATCTTAAAGAAAGGTTTAAAACACTTGTCAAATGTAAGAGTAAAAGTGTCCTACTCTTGTACATTTGAAATTGGTAAGTTGTGATGTTTTGGATAAAACAAAGACCAACTAAGGCCAATTGTGTGAAGTGTTTGTCTTGATAAAGAATCCGCACTATCTCTTGAATATTTGGCAAGATAGTCTTATATGTCAAGAGGATATTGGGAGTCTTTAAAGATCCTAAAAAGAATTTCAAGAACTAATCAAGAATAAAACCTGAGGTTCTTCACTAGCACACGACTTGAGGTTTATAACCTATCGTGTTGACATATTCTGTGCCCATTCCAGTTAAAGTTGGCTTTGCATAGGAGTTCTGAAAGTTCTCAATTGGTTGCATAACAACTTGGAAGCAATGGCAGGCCCTGTACTGCCAGGTGGCAAGAAGTTAAGATTGCATAAGTTCAGTCCATATGAGTTTGGATTTGTCATTATCCTTGTCTTGTGACTATGGTTTTGACGATTCACATGGATAAGAACACATACACCATAAAATCTAAGGGTCACAAGGTTTCTCTCCGATTCATGAAAATGATGGTGAGGAAACACTTCCACCAAGTAGATTTGAAGCAGATGGCAAAAGGTCTAAACAATTGAGACTATGATTACGGCATCCCTTTTCATAGTTCTGAAATTGTTTAGACACACATGCATGCTATCTAAGGAAAGGTGTATGATTTTGATAAAGTTTTATCAAAGCATCTCGTATCAGAAATCTGAACTTTGGTAAGAAAGTCAATAAAGTATTGATTTCTAGAAGTCCAGCTGATTTCTGAGTACATGTCAAAGCTAGTGGGAGCATAAGTGTTATGCTAATAATCATCATGTAAGTGGGAGCATGATAATTATTGTTAGTGTTGCAAGTTAGCAATGTTAATTATAGAAAACAAAAGTTTCAATTAAGGGAGAGGATATACTTCATTTCAGTTCTAAAGGCTTAGATTGAGACCTTAATCATCTTTAGTCAAGAATATATATATGAATTTCATGTTGGATTGGGTCAACTTAAGGAAATTATATATATTGCGTTCTCAAAATTCGATTATGATTACGACATCCCTCTTCATAGTCAAATTTTGAAAACATGGCAAATAAAAATTTTGTAATAAAAGACTGGTCTAGAATCATGTCTTTATGTGAGACATCATGAATCGTGTACCATTTGCTTTGGGGACAGGATCGATTGCATGTGCTATAATATTTGTCATTTCTAAATTTTTCCAAATGCCTAGAGGCATTAAGAAGGGAAAAGGTCTAGAATTGGACATGACTAAAATGATTAAGCAATTGTCGAGGACAATCTGAGGTTTACCAAAGATTGGTTGCTCAGGGACAGTTGGAAGTATAGTGCTAATTTTGGAAGGACCATATTGACATATTCTGAAAAGAGGCATCTCTTATTCAGAAGTGATAGTCAAAATGAGAATATGGAGTTGTCTCCATAGGTGGAAGTTATCTGTGTAAGATTAGAAAACTTAATGCAAGAAGCATGTCCAAAGCAATGTACTTTGAATATGAGACTTAGTTTACATGGAGTTGATCTCCATTGGAATACCTTATAATGACTGTTGACAAGTCTTTGTGACTTTGTACATATTCATTACAGGAGGGTCAGTGCATATAAGTTTAAAATCTAAACAGATTTCGATAAATGATAGGAATTTGAAATTCTCACATTTTTCGATAAGGATTTGGGAGTGTGAAATTAGAATCATTGAAATTATGTTCAATTGGTTTATTTCACAAAGTAAGGATCATAGACAAACATAAAGTGCATACTTGGTGTATGGCAAAGCTATTATTTAAGAAAAACATAGTGTACATGCTTGGAGCATGGGACAACTAGTGTTTTTAATTCAAGTATAAAGTTGATAAAACCGAAACAATGAATAATGAGTAATCAGTATGGTGATAAATAAAAGTGTTTATTTATATTCATAGGGTTTGATACCATATTTGATTCATTTATTCTTGTGTTTCACTTTGCATGTTTTGACTTCCAGAATAACTAAGTCGCTCTTCCTGAATGATTAAGTTATTCAAACCATCCACAGTCGGTCATATGTTGGAAGTAGATATGAATCAAGACTGTCATGGGTTGGTTTGTAGAGGTCCAAGTTGGTGGACAAAGTGGTGCTACAACACTCATGAGTGCTCATAAGTTCTGAGTATTGGATTCAACCCGCGCTCATTTGAATCACTTCATGGATTTTATCACGAGTGATCATGAGACGATAATATCTTATATTCTTCAAACCTAGAGATATGAGTTGTTACTATGAGTTGGTTATACATTGATTACACGAAAACGCATTTGGTAACTCGATGTTATAAAACGTGCATTTGTGTATGATTCAACAAGTAGTAGAACAAGCCATATGAGTCGAAGTTTATCCATTCCTTTTACCTTCGGGATAAAAGCGATATCTGTGGGCCCCTCGATGATTTAGCGATGACACATGTGAGTGCTTGGCCAAGCTAGGACTGATTTGATTTGTTCAATCAGTCAGTCATCATAAATCGAAAATCGGGAAACAACAAATGGACAGAGAGAATGATTATAATCCATGTCTCAGTCCATATGATATCTAGAATGGAGGAATATATGATCCCTTATCTAATGGACAAGTCATTGACCAGGTCAGAGTTCGACAGCGGCTTTAAGAGCTACGATTGCCAGTTAGGTTTTGAAGTCATACTCAATAATAGTTTTAGACTTATCCAAGTGGGAGATTGTTGGATTAATGTCTAAGTCCATAACTATATTTGGTATGTACTTGACCCGACCCGGCATGGTCCATTTGGTTGCACTTCACCGGCACAATTTATATGGATAGTCTTTTGAGAATAGTATATTTATGATTTATATTAATATATTATAAGTTCTAATATATTAATATGGAATCATATTATTTAATTAGTATTGATCAAGAATTAATTTAGAATTAATTAAGTGATCAAAAAGAACTAATTAAATATGGACTCTTATATATATGGAATGGGCCAAGTTCATTTAGGTTGGGCTAAGCTTTCATGGATGGTCCATGGAGCTTTTAACCCATGGATCCTATGTAAATGAAAGGTCATGGGTATTAGGGTTTATATGGATGTAACCCTAATCCTCCATAATATATAAAGGGGTCCTTGGCTCACAAAATTGGGACAAGTGTGTGAAAATAAGAGTGGGCCGATTTTAGTGTGCATACATATTCTCTCAAGTTCTTCCAAGGTGTTTTGGTGATTTGTGATTCCATTTGAGGCCTCCACACTATTGGGGCTAAGCTCTTAAAGCTTGAAGACATCAAGCTACATCAAAAGGTATGTCATCTAACTAGAACTTTGTAGTATAGGTGCTTCATAATATGCTAGTTAGGATGAAACCTTGGAATAGTTAATATTTGCATGTATAATAGAAAAAACATAGATCCAAGGTTTATAGGGTTGCATGTACACCATAGGAGTGTTAGAATGCTCAAAACCCAACAGGTCAGAGGGTCATGGGGAGTACAGAAGTGGTATTTAAGACTACGGAGAGGATCTAGCAGGTTCGGAGCAGGCTTCAGACAGTTGAGAGTCGGCAGAAAAGTTATGCCGACAAGCGTCGTTCGGACCTGGAGTTCCAGGTTGGGGATATGGTACTCCTGAAAGTGTCCTTGGAAGGGCGTCATTTGATTCAGGAAGCGGGGCAAGCTGGGCCCCATGTATATTAGACCTTTCAGGGTTATAGCCCGGCTGGGCAAGGTGGCGTATAGGCTGGACTTGCCAGCCGAACTCAGTCAGATTCATAGCACTTTTCACGTCTCCCAGTTACGGAAGTGTCTGGTGGACGACTCGGCAGTGGTGCCTTTGGAGGATATTAAGGTGGATGACAACATGAACTACATCGAGCGGCCAATGGCGATCCTCGACAGGAAGTCGAAGGATCTGAGGAACAAGAGGGTGGAGCTGGTAAAGGTGCAGTGGCAGCACCGCAAGGGCTCAGAATGGACCTGGGAGCCGGAGGACGAGATGAGGGAGCACTACCCCGAGCTTTTTTCGGATTCAGCAGCAAACTTCGAGGACGAAGTCTAAAATAAGCGGGGGAGATTTGTAACACCCGATTCCTGGTACGTAATTAAATTCAAGAAATATTGCAATTTACTCTGGGACTCGGCGAGTTAGAGGCCCAACTCGTCGAGTAGACTCGTCATTTATCGGGGGTTTAGGTGACCTACTCCACGAGTCGGGAGACCGACTCGGCGAGTAGGAGCTGTCTGAGTGAAACCCTAAATTTGAGGGTTTGTACCCTATTTAAACACCTTATAACACCCCAACCCAGCCCCCATCGTCCCTCCCAACCCAGAGAAAACCCTAACTCGAAACCCTAGCCATTATTGAGTGTTCTTGAGCTTTGTGGTGCCATTTTTGTATGATTGAAGTTTGAGAAGGAGAAGGAAGCTTGTGAGATCAAGAGGAAGCAAGAAGATCCAGATTTTTGGGCACATTTCCAGCTTATTTGAGGTATAAAGTTGAAACCTTGGCTACTCATTGCTGAGATCTTGATTTGGGGCTATTTTCTATATTTTTCTAAGTATTAGTGAAGTTATATTCGGGATTGGGTGTACAAGTGGGTTTGTGCTTCAGATCTAGAACCATTGAGGGAGACCCATGGCATAAAGGTGCCAACTTTATGGCCACGGGAGACCCATGCATCTTGTAGACCTCCTTTTATGGCTTTTTGAGCCAAAGGCCCCATGCATGTACATCAAGTTTGAAGCTTTACGTATAAAATGGACCCTAGGAGGCCAGATCTATGGTTTTGACGCGTTAAGACCCATTATAATCGACTGTATAGTTTTGGACATAGAGGGAATCGGCAAGTCGTTCATGGGACTCGGCGAGTCGGGGTGTATTTTCCACAAAATCCTTTCTGTTTATGGACCAGTTGTTAAGATCGAAGGTTCCCCCAGTTGTTTAGGTTCACTAGGGACCTGGAAATCATAGGAATCGGCGAGTGGATGAACAGACTCGGCGAGTTCAAGGCGATGTCCCAGCCACATGAAGACGGACTCGGCGAGTTCAAAGGAAACTCGACGAGTCATAGACTGAACATCTTCTTATGGATGAAGATGAACTCGACGACTTCAAGGACGAGCTCGGCGAGTCGGTTGAAGATTGTCCGATGTGTTGTTGAAGGCGAACTCGTCGAGCTCTTGCTAGACTCGACGAGTAGGGACGAGATTATGGCATTTTGGTGGATATGGGGACTTGACGAGTTGACGGGCCAACTCGGCGAGTCGACTCAACTAGATGTTGACTTTGACCATGAATTTAACTTTGACTTTGACTTGGATTGAGTGACCCTTGTAAGGGTTACAAGTATGAATTGATAACTTAGAAGAGTTGTCGTGTAGGGATTGAGGAGCCGGGGAGAGTCGATTTCCACACTGAGATCAGTACAGACACTACACGACTTCGAGGTGAGTTTCCTTCTAGTAGGGGTGGGTCTATGGCCACAATGCGGGCCCACAAGTGAGAGTGTTGGATAGATAATTGTCTTTGTGATAATTATCTAGGAGTGATATGTGATATGCTTACTGTGCTTGATATGATTAATGTGCTTGATATGATTATTGTGCTTAATACGTGTTAGCAGTAGCAGGGGTGAAATAGTCCCCGATTACCGGTTGAAAGATACCGAAGGGGAGGTTAGCTCCCAGTTACCGGTTGAAAGATACCGAAGGGGAGGTTAGTTCCCAGTTACCGGTTGGAAGATACCGAGGGGGATTCCAGCTCCCGGCTATGCCTGACAGTTACTGGTTGAAAGATACCGAGGATTATGCATTATTTGGTATGGGTATGATGGGGGAACTCACTAAGCTTTGTGCTTACGATTTTTAGTTTTGGTTTCAGGTACCTCTTCATCCAAGGGGAAAGAGCCAGCAGCGTAGCAGCGCCATCACACACACACACATGGTTTCCGCAATGAGTTTTCTGGGAGTGTACTCTGATTTATATTACTGTTCGATGTTTTGATTTTGAGACATGTTCATGATGGTTTATGGATTGATATGATATTGACAATGTTTTCAGTAAACAATTTTATAAATTACTTAATTACAAACGAAATTTTTGTACTCGAAATTTGGGATGTTACATATTTTTTTTTCTAACTATGATTTTAACATAGAAATTCTTAAAGAATGAGTATTTTTAAATTAAAGAGTTCATTCAAATTGAATTTTTGTTTATATAATAAGAATTATAGTCTTTTTGTTGTTAGTTTGTTAGCATTATCTAATAATATTGGTTAATATATATATATATATATATATATATATATATATATATATATATATATATATATATATATATATCATGGAATGTTAAATATATATTTCTTAAAACACTTAAATATGCTTCATGGAATGTTAAATATAATTAATATGGAATCAAACTGTTTTACATTCCCATTCTCGAAATTACTAGTAACCATATTTCATAAACAAAACACAAGTTTTGCTTGCATAACTCAAAGCCGTTAAATAAACTAAAACCAAACAAAATTACTGTTTTTTAAAACCAAAATTCAAAACACCACAAGCTTACTCATTTTTTTTACCTTTTCTACCAATTTAATGCTTAGTATTTTTGTATTGTACCTCCTTTGATTTTTTTCCGTAGCTTCTTTTCCCATCAAACATAGTTGACTTGTGCAATATATCCAACTTTGAAAATGCATTTTCTTCAACAGTCAACATGCCTTTGTACAGATTGTCGTCTGTTGTCAGCAACTTGTACATGTATTTATATTAGAAGCTCATTAATAAAACCACAGTCACACCATACATTAGTGACTTGCCAAACCATTTTCATGACTTATTAATTCAAATTTCGTATACCATATTCTGTAAGAAACATTTTACACTCTTCGTTTGTATTTAGGTTCAATGAATGCACATAATAACAATTAATTATAGTTTAAGAATGATTATGGATAACATTATATGTATTTAAATTATTACATACTCTTGTTAAGGTATATATATAGAAGGTGAAACTTTATACCACTCATTCGTTAAGCATGAAAAATGATATCAATTACATGTAAACATATTACTAACAAAGCATGATATTAAGAATTCTCCGAGCATTAAACTGGTATTCGCTATCTATAAACACATCGTTATTTAAGCTTAAAATTGGTATTCGTTACATGTATACACTATACATATCATTCTTTAACCATGGAATCTTGGTGATTTTAGTGTCACCATGTCATTTTAAGTAACTGGAACTAACATGTGAGCTAAGGGGCTTCATAATTTGTACTATATTATATGTACGGGGTTGTGCGGAGTGCACGCATGTATAAGATCAAATTAGAAGCCGGTTCGACGACTAGTCGGGGGTCCGGGGGCTGCGGCCCCGGGTCCGGGGTTTCCAAAGGGGCAGCGCCCCTTTGGCGGGGTCTAGGGGCAGCGCCCCTAGCGGGGTCCAAGGGGCAGACCCCCTGGCTGGGGTCCCTAAATCCTCACCGAATTTTACATATGGGAACATAATGGAAAATTCAATTTCTTAAGGGTGATTATGGTAAAAGTAACGAAACACGTTAGTTTTTGGTAACCCTAAATCCTCATTAAATCCGGATTAACATTACTTGCTTCCAAAGCAACTAATGACGGCCCAACCCTAATGAAACCCTAATCGTGTTTAATATATAAACAGCTCTTCCTCAACAGAAGTGGGTTACGATCTTAAGCTCTCGTTTCATCATACTTTCACAGAATCCTCTAGCATATTGGCTTACATCTTCTGTGCCTATAAACGTAAGTGTCCACTTGGATTATCCTAGGCTGAATTTCATGTAACCCAGGCATAGGGTAGAAATATCAGTTTGGAAAGTGATATCACGATCCAAGTTGGTATCCAGATCTCCACCATAAACCCTAGATTTCCCAACAATCGAACTGATATTTTCTGTTCCTGGAGATGGGTGACTCAATCCGCGAGATGACTACCAAGTTTGCCAAACTGGAGAAATTCGAAGGTGTCGACTTTAGGCGTTGGAAGAAGAAGATGCACTTCATGCTGACTACTCTGAAAGCAGCGTACGTGTTGACTACTCCAAGACCAGCAGAGCTTGAAGAAGGTGTTGTTGAGACGGCTGAAGAGACAAGAAAGAGACAGAAGTGGGACAATGATGACTACATCTGCAAAGGTCACATTCTGAATGGTATGTCTGATGCATTATTTGATATCCATAGTGAAGCCTTGTGTGCCAAGGAGTTGTGGGACACTCTTGAACTGAAATACATTACTGAGGATGCTTCTAGCAAGAAATTTCTGGTCAGTGACTTTAATAATTATAAGATGGAAGATTTAAGGTCTGTCACTGAACAGTACAATGAACTCCTTGGCATATACAGTCAGTTTAAACTGCACTGTATGAATATGGATGAATCCATTGTTGTGTCCACTATCATTGACAAACTGCCTCCGTCCTGGAAAGACTTCAAACATAACTTGAAACATCAAAAGGAGGAACTGTCATTGGTTCAACTTGCTAGTCACATTCGTATTGAAGAATCTCTTCGTGCGAGGGAAATTGACAAATCTGAAAAACCCAAAGGAAAAATTGAACCTGGACATCCCTCGGTTCATATGGTTGAAAACAAACCAAGGAACCAGAACCATAAAGGACATGGCAAACGTAAACAGGAACATGTCCCAAGCAACTCCAACAAAAAGAGAAAGGATCTGGTTTGTTGGAGGTGCAATCAAGTTGGGCATTGCAAGCGTGATTGTCGTGTGAATTTGGGCAACAATGGTGCTGGAAACAGTGGAGCCAGTGGGAAAGTGAACGGGTCTTCGGCCCAAGTTAAAGGAGGTCAGTTTTTGACTAACTTTGATAATTCTAATCAGAATTATGTTTATTATGTTTCATTTATCCCTGAATAATTCTATGTGCAGGATGATGATGTTGCTTCGTGGATCGACTCTGGAACAACGAACCATGTATGCAAGGATAAACGAATGTTTGAAACATTAACTCCGCTTGAAGATGGGTCGGTGCTGAAAATGGGAGACGATTCTTTTATTCCTATTTGTGGTGTAGGTGTCGTGTGTCTTGAATTTACTTCTGGAAAGACAATTAGATTATTTGATGTTTTGTTTGTTCCCAAGATTCGCAAGAATCTTGTTAGCTCTAGTTGTTTGAATTCTGATGGTTTTAAACAAGTTATTGAGTCAGATAAGTTTGTTTTGTCAAAGGGTGGAATGTTTGTTGGCTTTGGATATTTAAATAATAGAATGCTTCGTTTAAATATTGTTGACAAATTATTATCTGTTCAATATTCTGCATTTGTATCTTCTACTTCTAATGTTGATAAATCTATGCTTTGGCATGTAAGATTAGGTCATGTCAACTTTAGAAGGATGCATGAGATGTCAAAAGATGGATTAATTCCAGCCTTTGATATGACATCTGATAAATGTAAAACATGCATGCTTACAAAAGTGACAAAACAACCATTTCCTAGTGTTACTAGAAATTCAACTGTTTTGGAACTTGTACACAGTGACCTGTGTGATTTTCACTCCACTCCTTCTTTGGGAAATAAAAAGTATGTGGTCACTTTTATTGATGATTGCACTCGGTTTTGCTATGTGTATTTGTTGCATTCTAAGGATGAAGCCTTAGATAAATTCAAAATATACAAAACCGAGGTGGAATTGCAATTGGGCATTCTGGTTAAATGTCTCAGGACTGATAGGGGAGGTGAATATATGGATCCCATATACTTCAAATCAGTGGGTATCATTCATGAGACCACGGCACCTTACACGCCTCAACAGAATGGTATTGCTGAACGCAAAAATCGAGTTTTAAAGGAAATGGTAAACTCGATGTTGTCTTACTTAGGATTGAGTGAAGGATTCTGGGGAGAGGCCATGTTAATGGCCTGCTATCTATTGAATAGGGTTTCAAATAAAAGGAACAAAACAGTCCCATATGAACTTTGGTTCAAGAAAAAGCCGAATTTGAGTTATTTTCGGGTTTGGGGATGTCGGGCAGTTGTAAAACTCACCGAGCCCAAAAAGAAGAATTTGGGAGAACGTGGAATTGATTGCATATTCATTGGATATGCTGAACATTCCAAGGCATATAGGTTTTATGTAATAGAACCTAATGATTCGATTTCGGTTAACACTGTTATCGAATCACAAGATGCAATTTTTGATGAGATGCGGTTTTCATCGATTCAAAGGCCTAAGGATCTGACTTTTGGTGCTCCTAAAGAGAAAAATTCAGAAAGTCGAGATGGTGGTAATGTGCAAGAACCACAAGAGCTTCGTAAAAGCAAAAGAGGCAATATTGTGAAAAATTTCGGATCCGACTTCCAACTGTACTTGGTGGAAGGTTCAAGGGATGAAATTAGTCTTGAATACTCTTATTGCTATAGTATTGAAGATGATCCTAAGACTTATCAAGAGGCCATGGAGTCTCGTGATAGTGCCTTTTGGAAGGAAGCAATTGATGATGAAATGTCATCAATTCTTGAGAACAACACATGGGTGTTGTCTGATTTGCCTCCGGGTTCTAAACCTCTTGGTTGCAAATGGATTTTCAAAAAGAAAATGAATGTTAATGGGACTATTGAAAAATTCAAAGCCCGGTTAGTCATTCAAGGTTTTAGACAAAAACCCGGTATTGACTATTTTGATACGTATGCTCCAGTTGCACGTATTTCTACTATTAGATTGTTGGTTGCCTTGGCAAGTATCCACAATCTGGTTATTCACCAAATAGATGTGAAAACAGCCCTTTTAAATGGTGATCTTGACGAGGAAGTTTACATGAAACAACCAGAAGGTTTCATTATGCCCGGTAAAGAGCATATGGTTTGTAAACTTGTCAAATCTTTGTATGGGCTGAAACAAGCGCCTAAACAATGGCATCAAAAATTTGATGAGGTGATTTTGTCTTTTGGTTTCAAGACAAACCAATGTGACAAATGTGTTTATAGTAGATTTGATGATGCTACTAAAGCTGGGGTGATCATTTGCTTATATGTAGATGACATGTTGATTTTTGGTACCGACCAAAATCAAGTAGATGAAACAAAGAAATTGTTATCATCCAAGTTTTCCATGAAAGATTTAGGAGAGGCTAATGTAATTCTTGGAATAAGAATTAAGAGGATGAACAAAGGATTGGTAATGACTCAAATTCATTATATTGAGAAAATTCTCAAGCGGTTTAATTTTACCGAGTGTTCTCCTGTGAGTACTCCTATGGACCCAAGTGTGAAATTAATGCCAAATAATGGCGTTCCCATTTCACAATTGGAATACTCTAAGGCTATTGGTAGCTTGATGTATGTCATGACAAGTACCAGACCTGATATTGCTTTTGATGTGGGTAAGTTGAGCAGGTACACTAGCAATCCTAGTGCTCAACATTGGCAAGCAGTGAATAGAGTGTTTAAATATCTCAAGGGAACCATGAATTATGGTTTGAGTTATTTGGGGAGTCCTTTGGTTTTAGAAGGTCATTCAGATGCAAGTTGGATTACCAACATGGAGGGCCATTCCTCAACTTCTAGTTGGGTATTCTTGCTTGGGGGAGGTGCCATTTCTTGGGCTTCCAAGAAGCAATCTTGCATTACAAACTCGACAATGGAATCTGAGTTTGTTACGATAGCAGCTGCTGGTAAAGAAGCAGAGTGGCTAAGGAATTTATTCTATGAGATTCCTTTGTGGTCTAAACCGATAGCACCTATTTCTATCCTTTGTGATAGTGCTTCCGCTTTAGCTAAAGCATATAGCCAGGTTTATAATGGCAAGTCTAGACATCTAGGTGTTAGACATAGTATGATTAGAGAATTAATCATGAATGGTGTGATTTCGGTTGAGTTTGTGAAATCGCAACAAAATTTGACAGATCACTTGACTAAAGGTCTGACAAGAGACTTAGGTGCTGTTTGTTTTTTCTGAGACAAAATGTCTGCAGTCTGCGGACCACATCTGTAGACCTCTGCAGTAGAAGAGGTGGACCAAACGTCTGCAGTCTGAAAAAAGAAGACTGTTTGTTTTTTTAACATCTGCGGGCTACTAAAATAAACTGAAATCTAAATAAACTGATTTTTTTAAACTTAAAAGTGATTTTTTAATATTTTTATGACTTTTTTATAAATAATTAATGAATCTAGATCAACTTTTATGTATTATTATATAAAAAATAAAAATAAAAATGGTATGAATTAATGTATATATTTGATAAAAACCAACAACTTTGGTTGCAAAGTTATAACTAAACATTATAATTAGTGATCAACGAATTTGATACATAAATGGATGGAAATAAACTTCGATTTTTTCAATTAAATCCATAAAAAACGTACCATAAATATTTTCTCGATAAATTGACGATACTGTATTAAATAATGTTTTTTACAAAATTTGGCAAAAAATATAAGAATTAATTATGATTTTTTTTCATATTTATATAAACAACTTCAACGACTATTATTGTAATAAAACTTTATTTATAAATTTGTCAAAAATATCATGTTTGTATCGTCGAACGTTTTTTTTTAGTTTGTAATTTTTTTTCAAATTGTTTATCATTAATAAAGTTGGAAAAAATATAAATTAAAAAAAAAGCTTAAAAAAAATAAGGATATATATATATATATATATATATATATATATATATATATATATGTTTTTTTAGGCTAGAAGATGTCTGAAGATGTTAGAAGACTCTGGTCCACATTTGCGACAAGAAGAGGGCGCGCAGACATTTTTAGGTCTGCAGTCTTCAAAAAAACAAACAGTCTACGAAGGCTAATGTCTGCGCGTGGTCTGCGCGGCGCAGACAGAAGAGGTCACGCAGATCTGCAGACAAAAAACAATACTACCTTAGTGCACAAGTCTGTAATCGGGATGCGATTAAAGTCCATTTAATTCTATAATGATGAGACACCCAATTCCCTCCTAATATAATGTTAGGAGTTGAATTCAATGTGGAAAGCTCATACTTATGGATTGGAACACATGAAGTATTCATCCAAGGTATGTGTTCGGTTCTGCAAGTTAGCCAGGTTGAAGTTTAACTTCTTAATGATTCCTTTGATAAATGTATGTGCAGATACATGGAAAGGAGTTACCTACGTGATTCTGAAGTGTAGCCGCATTTCAAGAGGTTGTGGACTAAATCTTGATACGATCATAAGAGGATTGGAACACACGGCTTTATAATAGTGTCAAGTCGTATTATGCTAGAAATTCAATAAACTAGTATGTATTTTACTTTCTGGTATTCAAATGGGTTGATGGGTTCAATTCTTAGAACACCCTGATTCTCGAGTATTTGCAAATGTATGATACTAAGTGGAAATTCAATCGTTTCGATATTTTCATTATGTACTAGTTTGGTTTCTTTGTTAAAGGTTATGTTTGTTCAAGGGTTACACTAAAATGGGGGAGGATTGTTGGTGATTTTAGTGTCACCATATCATTTTAAGTAACTAGAATTAACATGTGAGCTAAGGGGCTTCATAATTTGTACTCTATTATATGTACGGGGTTGTGCGAGTGCACGCATGTATAAGATCGAATTAGAAGCCGGTTCGACGACTAGTCGGGGGTCCGGGGGCAGCGCCCCCGGGTCCGGGTTTTCCAAAGGGGCAGCGCCCCTTTGGCGGGGTCTAGGGGCAGCGCCCCTAGCGGGGTCCGAGGGGCAGAGCCCCTGGCTGGGGTCCCTAAATCCTCACTGAATTTTACATATGGGAACATAATGGAAAATTCAATTTCTTGAGGGTGATTATGGTAAAACTAACGAAACTCGTTAGTTTTTGGTAACCCTAAATCCTCATTAAATCCGGATTAACATTACTTGCTTCCAAACTAACTAATGACGACCCAACCCTAATGAAACCCTAATTGTGTTTAATATTAAAACAACATTTCCTCAAGAGAAGTGGGTTACGATCTTAAGCTCTCGTTTCATCATACTTTCACAGAATTCTCTAGCATATTGGCTTACGTCTTCTGTGCCTAGAAACGTATGTGTCCACTTGGATTATTCTAGGCTGAATTTCTTGTAACCCAGGCATAGGGTAGAAACCTCAGTTCGGAAAGTGATATCACGATCCAAGTTGGTATCCAGATCTCCACCATAAACCCTAGATTTCCCAACAATCGAACTGATATTTTCTGTTCCTGGAGATGGGTAAATCAATCCGCGAGATGACTACCAAGTTTGCCAAACTGGAGAAATTCGAAGGTGTCGACTTCAGGCGTTGGAAGAAGAAGATGCACTTTATGCTGACTACTCTGAAAGCAGCGTACGTGTTGACTACTCCAAGACCAGCAGAGCCTGAAGAAGGTGTTGTTGAGACGGCTGAAGAGACAAGAAAGAGACAGAAGTGGGACAATGATGACTACATCTGCAAAGGTCACATTCTGAACGGTATGTCTGATGCATTATTTGATATCCATAGTGAAGCCTTGTGTGCCAAGGAGTTGTGGGACACTCTTGAACTGAAATACATTACTGAGGATGCTTCTAGCAAGAAGTTTCTGGTCAGTGACTTTAATAATTATAAGATGGAAGATTCAAGGTCTGTCACTGAACAGTATAATGAACTCCTTGGCATATACGATCAGTTTAAACTGCACCGTATGAATATGGATGAATCCATTGTTGTGTCCACTATCATTGACAAACTGGCTCCGTCCTGGAAAGACTTCAAACATAACTTGAAACATCAAAATGAGGAACTGTCATTGGTTCAACTTGCTAGTCACATTCATATTGAACAATCTCTTCGTGCGAAGGAAAGTGACAAATCTAAAAAACCCAAAGGAAAAATTGAACCTGGACAGCCCTCGGTTCATATGGTTGAAAACAAACCAAGGAACCAGAACCACAAAGGACATGGCAAATGTAAGCAGGAACATGTCCCAAGCAACTCCAACAAAAAGAGAAAGGATCTGGTTTGTTGGAGGTGCAATCAAGTTGGGCATTGCAAGCATGATTGTCGTGTGAATTTGGGCAACAATGGTGCAGGAAACAGTAGAGCCAGTGGGAAAGTGAACGGGTCTTCGGCGCAAGTTATAGGAGGTCAGTTTTTGACTAACTTTGATAATTCTAATCAGAATTATGTTTATTATGTTTCATTTATCCCTGAATCATTCTATGTGCAGGATGATGATGTTTCTTGGTGGATCGACTCTGGAGCAACGAACCATGTATGCAAGGATAAACGGATGTTTGAAACATTAACTCCGCTTGAAGATGGGTCGGTGCTGAAAATGGGAGACGATTCTTTTATTCCTATTTGTGGTTTAGGTGTCGCGTGTCTTGAATTTACTTCTGGAAAGACAATTAGATTATTTGATGTTTTGTTTGTTCCCAAGATTCGCAAGAATCTTGTTAGCTCTAGTTGTTTGAATTCTGATGGTTTTAAACAAGTTATTGAGTCGGATAAGTTTGTTTTGTCTAAGGGTGGAATGTTTGTTGGCTTTGGATATTTAAATAATAGAATGCTTCGTTTAAATATTGTTGACAAATTATTATCTGTTCAATATTCTGCATTTGTATCTTCTACTTCTAATGCTGATAAATCTATGCTTTGGCATGTAAGATTAGGTCATGTCAACTTTAGAAGGATGCATGAGATTGTTGGGTTTTGAGCATTCTAACACTCCTATGGTGTACATGCAACCCTATAAACCTTGGATCTATGTTTTCTCTATTATACATGCAAATATTAAATATTCCAAGGTTTCATCGTAACTAGCATATTATGAAGCACCTATACTACAAAGTTCTAGTTAGATGACATACCTTTTGATGTAGCTTGATGTCTTTAAGCTTTAAGAGCTTAGCCCCAATAGTGTGGAAGCCTCAAGTGGAATCACAAATCACCAAAACACCTTGGAAAACCTTTAGAGAATATGGATACTTGGCTCACACTATGAAATCGGTTATTGCCCTCTTTAGTGTATCCACACTAGCCACTAGAATAATTTCTTGAACCATAAGACCCTTTATATAGTGTGGAGGATTAGGGTTAAACCCTAATACCCATGACCTTTCATTTCCTAGGATCCATGGGTTAAAGCTCCATGGACTATCCATGAAGACTTAGCCCAACCTAAATGAACTTGGCCCACTACACACACACACACACACACACACACATATATATATATATATATATATATATATATATATATATATATATATATATATATATATATATATATATATATATATATATATATATATATATATCTAAGAGTCCATATTTAATTAGTTCCTTTTGATCACTTAATTAATTATAAATTAATTCTTGATCAATACTAATTAAATAATATGATTATATATTAATATATTAGAACTTATAATATATTAATATAAATCAAAAATATACTATTCTCAAAAGACTATCCATATAAATTATGTCGGTGAAGTGCAACCCAAATGGACCATGCCGGGTCGGGTCAAGTAGATACCAAATATAGTTATGGACTTAGACATTAATCCAACAGTCTCCCACTTGGATAAGTCTAAAACTATTATTGAGTATGACTTCAAAAACCAACTGGCAATCGTAGCTCTTAAAGCCGCTGTCGAACTCTGATCTTGTCAATGAACTCTGACCTTTGTCAATGACTTGTCCATTAGATAAGGGATCATATATTCCTCCGTTCTAGATATCATGGACTGAGACATGGATTATAATCATTCTCTCTGTCCATTTGTTGTTTCCCGATTTTCGATTTATGATGACTGACTGATTGAACAAATCAAATCAGTCCTGGCTTGGCCAAGCACTCACATGTGTCATCGCTAAATCATCGAGGGGCCCACATATAGCGCTTTTATCCCGAAGGTAAAAGGAATGGATAAACTTCGACTCATATGACTTGTTCTACTACTTGTTGAATCATACACAAAGGCACGTTTTATAACATCGAGTTACCAAATGTGTTTTCGTGTAATCAATGTATAACCAACTCATAGTAACAACTCATATCTCTATGTTTGAAGAATAGAAGATATTATCGTCTCATGATCACTCGTGATAAAATCCATGAAGTGATTCAAATGAGCGCGGGTTGAATCCAATACTCAGAACTTATGAGCACTCATGAGTGTTGTAGCACCACTTTGTCCACCAACTTGGACCTCTACAAACCAACCCATGACAGTCTTGATTCATATCTACTTCCAACATATGACCGACTGTGGATGGTTTGAATAACTTAATCATTCAGGAAGAGCGACTTAGTTATTCTGGAAGTCAAAACATGCAAAGTGAAACACAAGAATAAATGAATCAAATATGGTATCAAACCCTATGAATATAAATAAACACTTTTATTTATCACCATACTGATTACTCATTATTCATTGTTTCGGTTTTATCAACTTTATACTTGAATTAAAAACACTAGTTGTCCCATGCTCCAACCATGTACACTATGTTTTTCTTAAACAATAGCTTTGCCATACACCAAGTATGCACTCTATGTTTGTCTATGATCCTTACTTTGTGAAATAAACCAATTGAACATAATTTCAAGGATTCTAATTTCACACTCCCAAATCCTTATCGAAAAATGTGAGAATTTCAAATTCCTATCATTTATCGAAATCTGTTTAGATTTTAAACTTATATGCACTGACCCTCCTGTAATGAATATGTACAAAGTCACAAAGACTTGTCAACAATCATTATAAGGTATTCCAATGGAGATCAACTCCATGGAAACTAAGTCTCATATTCAAAGTACATTGCTTTGGACATGCTTCTTGCATTTAGTTTTCTAATCTTACACATATAACTTCCACCTATGGAGACAACTCCATATTCTCATTTTGACTATCACTTCTGAATAAGAGATGCCTCTTTTCAGAATATGTCAATATGGTCCTTCCAAAATTAGCACTATACTTCCAACTGTCCCTAAGCAACCAATCTTTGGTAAACCTCAGATTGTCCTCGACAATTGCTTAATCATTTTAGTCATATCCAATTCTAGACCTTTTCCCTTCTTAATGCCTCTGGGCATTTGGAAAAATTTAGAAATGACAAATATTATAGCACATGCAATCGATCCTGTACCCAAAGCAAATGGTACACGATTCATGATGTCTCACATAAAGACATGATTCTAGACCAGTCTTTTGCTACAATATTTTTATTTGCCATGTTTTCAAAATTTGACTATGAAGAGGGATGCCGTAATCATAATCGAATTTTGAGAACGCAATATATAGAATTTCCTTAAGTTGAACCAATCCAACATGAAATTCATATATATATTCTTGACTAAAGATGATTAAGGTCTCAATCTAAGCCTTTAGAACTGAAATGAAATATATCATCTCCCTTAATTATAGCAAAACAACTTTTTCAATCCCTGCAGCCTCACGAATTGAAACTTTTGTTTTCTATAATTAACATTGCTAACTTGCAACACTAACAATAATTATCATGCTCCCACTAACATGATGATTATTAGCATAACACTTATGCTCCCACTAGCTTTGACATGTACTCAGAAATCAGCTGGACTTCTAGAAATCAATACTTTATTGACTTTCTTACCAAAGTTCAGATTTCTGATACGAGATGCTTTGATAAAACTTTATCAAAATCATACACCTTTCCTTAGATAGCATGCATGTGTGTCTAAACAATTTTAGAACTATGAAAAGGGATGCCGTAATCATAGTCTTAATTGTTTAGACCTTTTGCCATCTGCTTCAAATCTACTTGGTGGAAGTGTTTCCTCACCATCATTTTCATGAATCAGAGAGAAACCTTGTGACCCTTAGATTTTATGGTGTATGTGTTCTTATCCATGTGAATCGTCAAAACCATAGTCACAAGACAAGGATAATGACAAATCCAAACTCATATGGACTGAACTTATGTAATCTTAACTTCTTGCCACCTGGCAGTACAAGGCATGCCATTGCTTCCAAGTTGTTATGTAACCAATTGAGAACTTTCAGAACTCCTATGCAAAGCCAACTTTAACTGGAATGGGCACAGAATATGTCAACACGATAGGTTATAAACCTCAAGTCGTGTGCTAGTGAAGAACCTCAGGTTTTATTCTTGATTAGTTCTTGAAATTCTTTTTAGGATCTTTAAGACTCCCACTATCCTCTTGACATATAAGACTATCTTGCCAAATATTCAAGAGATAGTGCGGATTCTTTATCAAGACAAACACTTCACACAATTGGCCTTAGTTGGTCTTTGTTTTATCCAAAACATCACAACTTACCAATTTCAAATGTACAAGAGTAGGACACTTTTACTCTTACATTTGACAAGTGTTTTAAACCTTTCTTTAAGATATGTCACTCAAGTTACAATCTTGGAGTATGACTCTAAGAATTGTTTTGGAACGAATTATGACTCATCTTCCTGATCTAACCATTTCAACAATTCATGACTCCTCTTCTTAGTCATAAGAATGCACTAAGATGACCTTTAGAGGACTAATTGTGATATGATTTCTAAATCATTAAGATGATCACAAACATGATACTAAAGTACTCTCCCATCTTTTCAGATTTGAGAAACTTTTATCTACCTGCCTAATTTGATTCTTCCCATTCGTTCTGCCATACATTGAGACTTTTCCAATGTTTCAGAATTATACTTAAACTTGTAAGTATAACCATATTTACTAAACTTTAGTAAATCAAATAGTCTTAACGAGCTTTGTGGTGGACATGACCAGTGCACAAGAATGTGTACTCGATCCCTTTAGTCCTTCACATGATTCCAAGTTTCGGTCCAATTGAAACTTGGGCGATGAGGAACTTTCCTGATTTGGTAAATTTAGACACTACCACAAATGAAAGAATCAAATTCATTTTCCAATATTGCTGTCAGTGGAATCATATAAGCAACAATTTTCCACAAATGCCATTGTAAGGATACTTCAAATAAATAAAATTAAACAATTTTTCTTTTATTTTAAAACTTTGCCGAAAAACTTATCCTTACAATCCACATGGAAAATTGTTGTTATCTATTCCTTAGCAATATATCATAACTTCTTAAGCAACTGCTCAAAATTCTGATGCGATCGAAATCCACCTTCGCGATCAGAATCAGCATATACTTCCTTTAAGATTTCTCTCTATTCTTTGATTCTTAAAACATCAACATGTGACCCAGTCACATCATGTAATGAATATCTCAGAATAGAACTTAACAGAGTTAGATAATGGGCTCTACCTGATGTAGAGTCAAACTTATTGACTTTAACATCCTTAGGTAAATTTGGCAGCTTTGCAATCAACGCCCCTTCCTTTGGCAAAATAAACATATGGACCCTTTGGTAATGGGACTATCTCAGACTTAGCCTTTCTCTTTACCATTTGGTCAACCTAGTTGACTATGGTTAATCCCTTTCATTGGGAAGAGAAGGCTTTTCTAGATATCCAATGTTACCATTGTCAATGTCCATGATAGTTTGGGAAGTTGATCTACTAATCAAATCTGCTCTCCCAGTGCTCCAAATTATTGCTGATTCAGCAGCACCAAGCAAATAGATAAGATCATTAAGGGTCATGTCATAGTCTGTTTCATAGTAGTCCCAAAGGAATTCACTATGTGACTTAGAAAGTGATTGAACCACCAACTTTCTCAAGAGTTTGACACCCAACTCTCCCGGCTTGTCAATATGTGACTTCATCTCCAAGATGCGATCACACATAGACCTTGCTTGCCAATAGGGCTTGAGTGACCTTGAACTTGTGGGTTAGGGAGAATAATTGGAGGAGGTGGAGGAAGTGAAGTTCCAAGAGATTTGGGAGGATCATAGATGTCTGAACCAGACATCTTTTTGGGAGATATTCAAGATAGTTGATCTAAAGTCCTTAATATAACACCCAATATGAAATATTAAGGCTAGAACCCAATAAACTATTTTATAACTTGGAAAAGGGATGCCGTAATCCAAGCTATAAAATATTTGAAGGTAGGTGAATGGCGATTCACCAATTTCCACCAAGATAAACGGAATGTATTATTAGGTTTTAATTGGTTTTGAAACTCCTAGATTCTTTTGAGATTCATTGAACTTTTCAAAGGCATGTTTCAATCTCGAGTGTGCCCTTCAGGTTTTGTGACTGGGATGCCGAGGATCACAAAACAAGGTGTGAATAACCATGCAAATATACTTGGTACCCTTAATATTTACCCCTCAATCGATGTGCCGGTTAACCACACACGCTCCACCGATACTATGATAAACATTAAGTTACCCTTTTCCTACCTTGTTAAATCAAGCTAGTGTGCCGGTTAACCACACACGCTCCACTAACTGACTTAAGCAAAGTGCAAAGTGCAATTTCATGGGTTAGCACCAAATTCACATTTTCCTAAGTAACTAAGATTGGGTATTAATAACAGTTTCGTTACTTAGTATTTATCATTAATACTTTTAATGAAGGGAGAATTATAGTCCTTGTCCTACCCGTTCGGCTAACGACCCTCCACCGGTCAAGGATGCGGTGGGTGAGAGTGGAATTAAAATATTCATAAGTGAAAGGGTTGAATTTTAACTTTTAAAATTCTAGTCCTTGTCCTACCCCCTTATAGACCGGCTTCGTGAATGAGGCCTACTAATGGTAAGACGACTTTACTCTTATACATATATATAAATATTATTAACTTATAATATTATAAAGTATAAGGGTTGAATTTTAACTTTTAAAATTCTAAGGGCTTAACTTGGAATTAAAATATTCATAAGTGAAAACTTTACAAATTCCAAAACTTGAGGGCAAGTTTTGAAACTATTCAAAACTTTTCATTTCATAACTTATGAGTTTAATTAAGGTTTAATGAAAAAAAAATTCAAGTTCCATAACTTGAGGACAAGTTATGGAAGACATTAAATCATTTAATGATGACATTAAAAATAGTGACTCTTCTATTTTCATAACCTATGAGACTTAATGACACTTTAAAAAGAAAAACTCTTCACTTTCCATAACTTGAGGACAAGTTATGAAGTTCATAAAAACCATTAAGATCAAATATTCCAATTAACACAATAATCAAATAATTTTTCTATGATCTAGATTAAACTCATAAGTAAAGATAATTCACATCAACAATTTTCAAGAAATTAGATAATCATATAAACTAATACAAATCTTGAAACTTTGACAATTATCCTTTGAAGACTCTTGGAATTCATAACCTAAAGTGTTAATAAATGAGACATTTCACATCCATAACTTATGGAAGTTTCAAAACTCTTAAGATCATAACTTAAAAAAAAAACTTTTGAGTTCCAAAATTTTAAGACAAAATTTGTAACTCCTTAAAACCATTTAGATCAAACTTTTAAAACAAATAAAATAATCATATCATTCTATCTTTTAATAAATTGACCTAATTCAACTCTTGTAGTAAAGTGACTCAAATTTTATAAATAATTAGTTTTTCATAAAATCAAGTAATTATCATAAAATTTGACAAACTTCATGTTTCTTTTTCCTTTTTTTTCCTTCAACTTGAAAAAAAATACATTTGCATCAATATAACAGAAAACAACCCATGGCTCTGATACCACTGTTGGGTTTTGAGCATTCTAACACTCCTATGGTGTACATGCAACCCTATAAACCTTGGATCTATGTTTTCTCTATTATACATGCAAATATTAAATATTCCAAGGTTTCATCCTAACTAGCATATTATGAAGCACCTATACTACAAAGTTCTAGTTAGATGACATACCTTTTGATGTAGCTTGATGTCTTCAAGCTTTAAGAGCTTAGCCCCAATAGTGTGGAAGCCTCAAGTGGAATCACAAATCACCAAAACACCTTGGAAAACCTTTAGAGAATATGGATACTTGGCTCACACTATGAAATCGGTTATTGCCCTCTTTAGTGTATCCACACTAGCCACTAGCATAATTTCATGAACCATAAGACCCTTTATATAGTGTGGAGGATTAGGGTTAAACCCTAATACCCATGACCTTTCATTTCCTAGGATCTATGGGTTAAATTCCATGGACTATCCATGAAGACTTAGCCCAACCTAAATGAACTTGGCCCACTACACACAGACATATATATATATATATATATATATATATATATATATATATATATCTAAGAGTCCATATTTAATTAGTTCATTTTGATCACTTAATTAATTATAAATTAATTCTTGATCAATACTAATTAAATAATATGATTATATATTAATATATTAGAACTTATAATATATTAATATAAATCATAAATATACTATTCTCAAAAGACTATCCATATAAATTGTGTCGGTGAAGTGCAACCCAAATGGACCATGCCGGGTCGGGTCAAGTACATACCAAATATAGTTATGGACTTAGACATTAATCCAACAAAGATGTCAAAAGATGGATTAATTCCAGCCTTTGATATGACATCTGATAAATGTAAAACATGCATGCTTACAAAAGTGACAAAACAACCATTTCCTAGTGTTACTAGAAATTCAACTGTTTTGGAACTTGTACACAGTGACCTGTGTGATTTTCACTCCACTCCTTCTTTGGGAAATAAAAAGTATGTGGTCACTTTTATTGATGACTGCACTCGGTTTTGCTATGTGTATTTTTTGCATTCTAAGGATGAAGCCTTAGATAAATTCAAAATATACAAAACCGAGGTGGAATTGCAATTGGGCATTCCGGTTAAATGTCTCAGGACTGATAGGGGAGGTGAATATATGGATCCCATATACTTCCAATCAGTGGGTATCATTCATGAGACCACGACACCTTACACGCCTCAACAGAATGGTATTGCTGAACGAAAAAATCGAGTTTTAAAGGAAATGGTAAACTCGATGTTGTCTTACTCGGGATTGAGTGAAGGATTCTGGGGAGAGGCCATGTTAACGGCCTGCTATCTATTGAATAGGGTTCCAAATAAAAGGAACAAAACAGTCCCATATGAACTGTGGTTCAAGAAAAAAACGAATTTGAGTTATTTTCGGGTTTGGGGATGTCGGGCAGTTGTAAAACTCACCGAGCCCAAAAAGAAGAATTTGGGAGAACGTGGAATTGATTGCATATTCATTGGATATGCTGAACATTCCAAGGCATATAGGTTTTATGTAATAGAACCTAATGATTCGATTTCGGTTAACACTGTTATCGAATCACGAGATGCAATTTTTGATGAGATGTGGTTTTCATCGATTCAAAGGCCTAAGGATCTGACTTTTGGTGCTCCTAAAGAGCAAAATTCAGAAAGTCGAGATGGTGGTAATGTGCAAGAACCACAAGAGCTTCGTAAAAGCAAAAGAGGCAATATTGTGAAAAATTGCGGATCCGACTTCCAACTGTACTTGGTGGAAGGTTCAAGGGATGAAATTAGTCTTGAATACTCTTATTGCTATAGTATTGAAGATGATCCTAAGACTTATCAAGAGGCCATGGAGTCTCGTGATAGTGCCTTTTGGAAGGAAGCAATTGATGATGAAATGTCATCAATTCTTGAGAACAACACATGGGTGTTGTCTGATTTGCCTCCGGGTTCTAAACCTCTTGGTTGCAAATGGATTTTCAAAAAGAAAATGAATGTTAATGGGACTATTGACAAATTCAAAGCCCGGTTAGTCATTCAAGGTTTTAGACAAAAACCCGGTATTGACTATTTTGATACGTATGCTCCAGTTGCACGTATTTCTACTATTAGATTGTTGGTTGCCTTGGCAAGTATCCACAATCTGCTTATTCACCAAATGGATGTGAAAGCAGCCTTTTTAAATGGTGATCTTGACGAGGAAGTTTACATGAAAAAACCATAAGGTTTCATTATGCCCGGTAAAGAGCATATGGTTTGTAAACTTGTCAAATCTTTGTATGGGCTGAAACAAGCGCCTAAACAATGGCATCAAAAATTTGATGAGGTGATTTTGTCTTTTGGTTTCAAGAAAAACCAATGTGAAAAATGTGTTTATAGTAGATTTGATGATGCTACTAAAGCTGGGGTGATCATTTGCTTATATGTAGATGACATGTTGATTTTTGGTACCGACCAAAATCAAGTAGACAAAACAAAGAAATTGTTATCATCCAAGTTTTCCATGAAAGATTTAGGAGAGGCTGATGTAATTCTTGGAATAAGAATTAAGAGGATGAACAAAGGATTGGTAATGACTCAAAATCATTATATTGAGAAAATTCTCAAGCGGTTTAATTTTACCGAGTGTTCTCCTGTGAGTACTCCTATGGACCCAAGTGTGAAATTAATGCCAAATAATGGCGTTCCCATTTCACAATTGGAATACTCTAAGGCTATTGGTAGCTTGATGTATGCCATGACAAGTACCAGACCTGATATTGCTTTTGCTGTGGGTAAGTTGAGCAGGTACACTAGCAATCCTAGTGCTCAACATTGGCAAGCAGTGAATAGAGTGTTTAAATATCTCAAGGGAACCACGAATTATGGTTTGAGTTATTTGGAGAGTCCTTCGGTTTTAGAAGGTCATTCAGATGCAAGTTGGATTACCAACATGGAGGACCATTCCTCAACTTCTGGTTGGGTATTCTTGCTTGGGGAGGTGCCATTTCTTGGGCTTCCAAGAAGCAATCTTGCATTACAAACTCGACAATGGAATATGAGTTTGTTGCGTTAGCAGCTGCTGGTAAAGAAGTAGAGTGGCTAAGGAATTTAGTCTATGAGATTCTTTTGTGGTCTAAACCGATAGCACCTATTTCTATCCTTTGTGATAGTGTTGCCGCTTTGGCTAAAGCATATAGCCAGGTTTATAATGGCAAGTCTAGACATCTAGGTGTTAGACATAGTATGATTAGAGAATTAATCATGAATGGTGTGATTTCGGTTGAGTTTATGAAATCGCAACAAAATTTGGCAGATCACTTGACTAAAGGTCTGACAAGAGACTTAGTGCACAAGTCTGTAATCGGGATGGGATTAAAGTCCATTTAATTCTATAATGATGAGACACCCAATTCCCTCCTAATATAATGTTAGGAGTTGAATTCAATGTGGAAAGATCATACTTATAGATTGGAACACATGAAGTATTCATCCCAGGTATGTGTTCGGTTCTGCAAGTTAGCCAGGTTGAAGTTTAACTTCTTAATGATTCCTTTGATAAATGTATGTGCAGATACATGGAAAGGAGTTACCTACGTGATTGTGAAGTGTAGCCACATTTCAAGAGGTTGTGGACTAGACCTTGATACGATCATGAGAGGATTGGGACACACGGCTTTATAATAGTGTCAAGTTGTATGATGCTAGAAATTCAATAACTAGTATGTATTTTACTTTCTGGTATTCAAATGGGTTGATGGGTTCAATTCTTAGAACACCCTGATTCTCGAGTATTTGCAAATGTATGATACTAAGTGGAAATTCAATCATTTCGATATTTTCGTTATGTACTAGTTTGGTTTGTTTGATAAAGGTTATGTTTGTTCAAGGGTTACAGTAAAATGGGGGAGGATTGTTGGTGATTTTAGTGTCACCATGTCATTTTAAGTAACTGGAACTAACATGTGAGCTAAGGGGCTTCATAATTTGTACTCTATTATATGTACGAGGTTGTGCAGAGTGCACGCATGTATAAGATCGAATTAGAAGCCGGTTCGACGACTAGTCGGGGGTCCGGGGACAGCGCCCCCGGGTCCGGGGTTTCCAAAGGGGCAGCGCCCCTTTGGCGGGGTCTAGGGGCAGCGCCCCTAGCGGGGTCAAAGGGGCAGAGCCCCTGGCTGGGGTCCCTAAATCCTCACCGAATTTTACATATGGGAACATAATGGAAAATTCAATTTCTTGAGGGTGATTATGGTAAAACTAACGAAACTCGTTAGTTTTTGGTAACCTTAAATCCTCATTAAATACGGATTAACATTACTTGCTTCCAAAGCAACTAATTACGGCCCAACCCAAATGAAACCCTAATCGTGTTTAATATATAAACAACTCTTCCTCAACAGAAGTGGGTTACGATCTTAAGCTCTCGTTTCATCATACTTTCACAGAATCCTCTAGCATATTGGCTTACGTCTTCTGTGCCTAGAAACGTAAGTGTCCACTTGGATTATCCTAGGCTGAATTTCTTGTAACCCAGGCATAGGGTAGAAATATCAGTTCGGAAAGTGATATCACGATCCAAGTTGGTATCCAGATCTCCACCATAAACCCTAGATTTCCTAACATGAAATTGATATTCAAGATATAGCTATTAATTCTTTAAGCATAAAACTAATTTCTATTATAGTAAACACATTATTACTAAAGCACGATATTAAGAATTATCTAAGCATGAGATTGACATCCATTATATGTATAAACATCATTCATAAAAAATAAACATGATATTCATTCTTCTTTTACAGATCACTGTTAAATCCTAAAAAAAATACTCATTATGTGTGTAATCATTCTTAACGAATGCAACTCATATTCATTACATGTACTCAGTAACATATGAAATTTATGAAAAATTAGTTAGGTAGATACCAATAACAATTATTTATATTGTGTATATTTACATATTTTTTACAAAATAGATAATCTTAATTTGGTGGTTCTATACATATTCTATACAAAACTTTTACTAACATATAAAAACTTTTACACATGCAAATCTTTAAGAAAACAAATGTAAGGAAAAAAATCATGGACAGAAATAGATTCGTATAATCGATTTCAATATTGAATAAGGAAAAAAATGAATGTGTCATTTAACGGATTATAAACAAAAAAATATTTTTAACAAAAATACATTATTCTACAAGAATGATTGTCCTTTTTTTACAAAAATGTTTTTTTAATAATATGAACATTCAAACACTTAACACTATAACCCTAATCACTTTTTTCCAGTTAATTATTTGTATTCTTAAAGAATAAGTAGGAATTTAACCTGATGGTGGAACTACAAAGTCCTCGTCATCCAGAGCAAATTAAGTATTCTTAAATTTGGATTTGAAATTCTCATGTAACCTTGAGTTTAATCTTCGACATCCCATTCTTAAGTTTCTTCCCTATGATGTTCTATAGCTAAACATAAGTTCTTACCGAATGTTGAATGTGAGAATGTGTTGGAATTTCCTTCAATTTATAAGGATTTCAGGATTCTTGAAGATTATTATCGTATTTTGATATGATCAGGATGGATGCATTTGAGGATATAGAATCCACATTGAGAGATGATGGTTTATGAAAATAATCAAATATCCCTGATTACTTGCAATTTCCTAATTTGAAAGTGGCTAAAAATCCTTAGTAACGTTTTTACATAGTAATTGATTAAATATTTTTCTTTTAATTACAAAAATGTCACTACCAATCTTTACCATTTTATATTTTGATCCAACAGTCATGATTTAGTCATACACTCACACTATAATTACAATTCACATTTAATCATTTTATTGTGAAAAATAGGGTGTTAGAAATATATATATATATATATATATATATATATATATATATATAGGGTATATATATATACCCTATATATATATATATATATATATATATATATATATATATATATATATATATATATATTTCTAACACCCTATTTTTCACAATAAAATTTTTAATTTTTAAATAAGATTAAAAAAACCATTTTCACAAAACCAAAAATCAATAAAACTATTCCTTCCATAAGTCATAATCCCCAAAAATCAAAGTATCATAAAACAACGCGAAATCTCAAACATGAAAGCTGTTATTGAGTATGTACAGTTTTGGCTTCTCACCATCATCTATCATCTGAAGTACCTGGAATATTTAATCCACATGTCTCTCGGCACCAAGATCGATCTGCCTAAACAATCATCGAGTATCTTGGCACAAAAAACTTAAGTTGATCTTGCCATCAACTCCTAGATATGAGTATCTAGACGCACAAAAATTAAGTTGATATTTTCATCAACTCCTAGACATTAGTATCTAGACTCATAACATTTAGGTTGGTAATGTCATCAGCTCCTAGATAAACATATGAATCATCATCTAATCAAAAATATATCACACAAAAGACTAACCAATCTACACATACAAGCATAACCGGATAGTACCTATATCATAACTTACAAGGACATATAATTTCACACGTAATATAGTGATGAAACTCACCTAAATCAACAAGCTAAAAGATCAATACTCAATGACATGCCAGAATAGCTACACGAACCTCCTAAGCTGGCAGGGGGGTCAAATCGCAGTCTACTACTCAAAACCCTTAGTTTGACCAAAGCTTAAACTAGTAAAAAAAATCAATGATAAAGAATAGTCAATTATCAATGAAATTCAAAATTTAGGAGGAATCACGTTGTGATTCACTAGGTGACAAAATAGTCGGGACAAAACCAAAAATCATAATTTGACACCCTGAACGTTGCGGCGTGAATATCGTCTTAACAAACTAACTTATTCAGTCCTTAATACTTAAGGTCAAAAGTCCCAAACCTTAGATCTGATTCTCTCAGTGGACTTAATGGATAAAGTTTCCAACTTTATCCATTTGGACATATCAATAAGCAAAGATCTACAACCCTAAGTCTAAAATCCAATAAGAAAGGCATCCTAAGTGCATGGACTCAAGGAGTGCCCATGAAAGCTCTTTTTCTTCAAAAAGTTTTTAGAATCTAAATAATGCTCTAAGAGGTTGCACAGTTCACCAAAATCCAAGAATACAAAGGTTTTGCGACCAAAATGACCATAAAGTCATTATATCTTATATCTAAAGAGAATAAGCACAAAGGTGGAGGATTTATATATCTTTAGGGTCTAGAAGATGAAGTGGATGGAGAAGCTTGGATGGGAAACCTCATTTTCTTGCACCAAATATCACCACCTTCTTCAAGATCACATTAAAAACACCAAATAAACTCTGAAGTCGCCAAAAAGGAATTAGGGATAAGATATGGGATATTTCAGGGAGTGGAGGCTGCTAAATGAGGCAAACCATAGGGGTTAGAGCCTTTAAATAGTGCTCACATGCCAATAATTAGGGTCTCACTCATCAGCTAATTCATTCCATGGATACTAGATGTCACACCGTGACATTCATTTAACCATTCAAGTCATGACTACACCAAAATCGCGTCGTGAAACTGCAATTTCCAGCAAAATAATAATAAATGAAATACATACCGAGAATATAGAGAATGAATGTTACAACTCTCCCCCACTTGAACTACATTTCGTCCCCAAAAACCATTGCTGCAAACAACTCAATGTTCACGTATCTCCTCCTCAGGCTCCCACGTCTACTCATAACTGATTTAGTGCTGCCATTGCACCTTAACTAAACTCACTACCTTGTTGTCCAATGCCTCTGTCTTTCTACCCAAGAATATAATTTGATACTTAACATAATTCAGGTGCTCTTCCACCTGAATATCACCCAACATAACCACTACAGAATCATCTGCTAAACACTGTTCTACTGCGAAATGTGAAAAGTGCTTTGGATTTGGCTGAGCTCCTCGAGCAGATCTAATCGGTAGGAAACCTTAACCACTGAGAAAAATATGGAATGGTTCAATATACATGGGGCACTAATTTCCCCGCTTTTAGAATCAGATGACTCCCTTCCAAGGTGACACCTTAAAAAGCACAAAATCCCCTACATGAAACTCAAGATCAGACTGGCATTGATCTGGATAACTCTTCTGTTGGCTCTACGTAGTATGCAGCGTCATGCGTACTTTTTGGATCAACTATGTAGTCTTGATTAGAAACTCAGTGCTCCCTATGCCTCTCTGACCGACCTCACCCCAAAAATTTAGGTCCGACAATTCCTCCGATAAAGCAACTCGAAAGGAGGCATATCGACAATGGAATGATAATTTTTGTTGTATGAGAATTCTGCTAATGGAGATATTAATATCAACTCCCACCAAAATTAAGGATATAAGCTCTCAACATATCCTCCAAAGTCTAGATAGTCATCTCACCCTGTCCATCGTTTTGCGGATGATATGTTGTGTTGAAGTGCAACTGAGTACCCAGATCCTTATGGAACCTCTTCCTAATCCTAGAAGTGAAATGAACGTCCTTCTCAGAAACCATCAAAGTTAGCACCCTATGGCAACCAACCACCTCCCAGATGTAGATGCCAGCCAACTTCTCGGATGAAGATGAAGGTTTGTATCGATCAGATACACTTCAAGTATAATTATGAAAGTAAAACTTAATCTAAGAAAATAAAGAAAAGAAATTAAATAACACAGAGAGTTCTCCAAATTGTTCTTTCACCAAGAAATGGTTTTGTTTTCACCAAGAAGGCGGGTTGTCATAAAGACGATTACAACACCAAGTCGTGTTCTACAACATTAGGGTTTACTGTAATGTTGTATATATACTAATCTATACAAGTATATCCCTTAATTGAAGGGATTACATCTATTCTATACTAAGAACCGATCTTATCACAAAGATACCGGATCTGTGATCTATTCTATACTTATCTATATCATTGCCAATATACAAAAGATTACATAGAATAACTACGCTATGCGTTGACACTGATAAGCTTGATACGTTGGCGTTGTCGATGTTGTAGATGTTGATGCTGACAGATAATGTAAAGTGTTTGACTCACCAGATCATAAAGTGTGACATTAAAATCTCTCCCTATCTGATGTTGTCAAAACTAAGAATAAGAATGAAGTCTTAGCTCTTCAGCTATAACGAATGCTCCTCCTGAGAATAAGAGTGGCCTCCTTTTTTTTTCTTTAATTTTCAAGCAGTTGATAAAGTAGATCCGGATCGGTTATGAATTGCAGCGGATGGGCGAAGAAATGATGAGCTAAGGATGAATAAATCAGCTTAACCCCCCTAGATTATGCTTGGTTGAACATCCAGTAGTTTCTTCAGCTCAGGAAAGAGAACATCCAACTTAACTCCCCCTTAGATTATGCTTGGTTGAACATCTTGAACATCCAGTAGTTTCTTCAGCTTATGAAAGATTATTCTCCCAGTTTTTGACATCAGCAGGAGAACAAAACTGGAGGAGAGTATCAATGATGTAGCTTTGTAGTCTAGCATAGGATTGTGATGTCTCCTGATAGTATGGGTTTAAACTATCATTCATTAACATAGTATTGCGAGATCTCATTAGCGTGTGGTTTCATACGCTGAATCATAAATCACTTTTATTAGAATAAAAATGGCAAGAGTAGATAGGTGCATGTAATATATCACGGACAATAATATACCCATCGGCATAGATTTGTCAAGCTCTCATCAGCGTATGGCACAGTACGCTGAATCATAAAACTTTAAAGAAAATATAAGGGAAATAATGGATTGGTGCGTGTGATAGCCAACGATACATTGTCTAACCATCGACACAAACTTTCGAACTTTTATCAGTATGTGATTTTTCACAGTGAATCATCAAGTTGTAGATTAGAAGGTTATGGAAAGAATGGATTGTTTTAGTCACACTGAGGTGCAATCAGTGTGAATCTTTAACAGTTTAACTCGTCAACAAGAAGTGGTTTATACTTTTGTATCATAGAATAAGTTGCAATCTAGAATCAAAGATTCACCGTTAATTTATAATGGTACCATGTCATACCTCATACTAGGAGGTCAGGGACATGAACAACCCTTTGTCATTTAAGGACCAGACAAGTATCTCTTATGCTGATTACTATGAATTCATAGTAATCCATTGGGTTTTGCTCAATGTTTCAGCAAAACATCTGACTTGATGCATACAACAAGCATGCTTCCAGGGACAGGGTCAGGTGAAAGATGATTAACCAAGAAAATATACACCCAAACCTTATAATAATTTTCCGATTAGGACCAGGAAATCTCACTTTGAAAGTTTAGACAATGCTAGACAGTCAGTGTGAGTGGGTGACTCAATGTTCTCAGCAGATAGTATCGCTAACGAGAAACTTAGAGAGATTTAGTCATATATAACAACATGTTTCTAGGGATGATGATGTGTCAAACGTGGCATACTACGCTTAGAGTTTCCATCGTCAAATTCCATTTTTAAAAAGAATGGTACCAATGAATAAACAATATAAGAATAAAAACAAAAGAGATAGTCAAACAAGAAAATTGTTTAAACATAAAAATATGTGCAAAGACTCGTTCCATCAAATCTTTGGAATTTAATGTTCATAAATGCACTTCCATTTTCCACGATATATACCCCTTGAATTTTTGGATATATAAGAGAGAAAACAAACAAAGGTAAGCACATCAATTAACAGCTCACAATATACCACAAGTGATGAAGCCTTTTATTATTGAAGTGTTACAGATGGATTCCAATGTTCATATTCATCAGGAGCAAGAAATAAGTGAAGATCATCCTTTTTAACCAACGAGTTAACTGGCTCGAATCCATAAAACCATTGTGTCTTCAAGATCAACACGAGAGCATTTGGGCTTTTATCGGATTATGATTCGGTAGATGAAAACAAGACTTACTATATTGATGGTTGTTCCTTGCATCCATAACAGTGCGTAGAGGAGAAAGAGGGAATTCACAAGAATAAGAGGACATGATGCCACTCTTTTTTCTCAACACCAAGGGCATTGAGATTTTTCAGCTCTTGAAAAATCTGAAGAAAGGAGATGTATATAAATCTTAGATAGGCTAGAAAGATGTATAAGAGAGAAAAGAATACTTGTAAATATTATAAACAAAGCTTAAATATACTATGTAAAAGTCTATAAACATAATAAAGGTAGCATTTATTTTTTGTGTTTTTGTGTTTTTCAGCAAGCAAACAGAAGCAATGTTAAATTAAAAGTTAGAGAGAAATTAAGTCATTGAAAGCATGCCAAGATCTTCAATCAATTTGTTCAAAGTATTTTCATCTAAAGCCATAGTGAAAATGTGAACCATCTGATTAATGGATGTAATGTAGAACAACTCCACTTTTCCTTTTTGAACTATGTCCCAGATGAAATGATGACGGATGTCAACGTACTTAGTCTTGGAATGCAGCATTGGGTTCTGTATCACCTGAATGGCATTGGTGTTGTCACAGGAAATGGGAGTCTTCGAGAAATTTAGACCATAGTCTAAGATATAATTCTGAATCCAAACAATTTGGGCATAACATCTTCCAGCGACAACATATTCAACTTCAGTGGTAGAACAAGCCACTAATGTCTACTTTTTGCTAGACCAGCTTACCAATCTATTTCCAAGCATTTGAGCTCCTCCTGAAGTACTTCTCCGATCGATTCCACATCCACCATGATTGGAGTCAGTGTATCCCACCAGCTTGAATTCAGAATCACGAGGATACCATAACCCACGATTGGGTGTATGCTTTAAATACATAAAGATTCTTTTTATAGCAAGTAGATGAGATTCCTTAGGACTGGCTTGATAACAAGAACACAATATAGTTGAAAACATAATGTCAGGGCGACTGGCAGTAAGATAAAGTAGAGAGCCTATCATTCCTCGAAACAGGCTTGCATTAACTTCAGCGCCATTAGGATCAGCGCTAATAGACGATGATGAGGACATTGGAGTCTTGGCCGGCATGCAATCAGAGAAACCATACTTCTTCAGCATATCTGCAATATATTTAGCTTGGAAAATGAAAATACCATTAGTTAGTTGTTTGACTTGCAAACCAAAAAAAAAAAGTTAGTTCACCCATCATGCTCATCTCAAACTTTTTATACATGATCTCTGCGAATTCCAAACTTAGCTTCTCATAAGTGGAACTGAAGATGATATCATCCACATATACTTGAGCAAGCTTGATGAGATCCTGAATTAGTTATGAACAAAGTGTTATCAATCTTTCCTCGATTGTATCCATTTGAAAGAAGATAGCTTGACAGTGTGTGATACCATGTTGTAGGTGCATGCTTTAAACCATAGACAACTTTATCAAGACGATACATGTGATTTGGAAACTCTTCACTTTCGAACCATATAGGTTGCTTTATAAAAACTTCTTATTCAAGATCACCATGTAGAAAGGCAGTCTTGATGTCCATCTGATAAAATTTGAAGTTCCTGAAAGGAGCAAAAGCAAGAAACATGCGAATTTCTTCAAGTATAAAAACAAGAGAAAAATTTTCATCATAGTCCAACCCTTCAAGCTGACAGAAACCTTGAGCCACAAGTCTAGCTTTATTTCTTATAAAAATCCCATACTCATCCATTTTGTACCTGAAAACCGAGCGAGCACTAATGATAGTCTTCCCTTGACGTTTTGGAACAAGAGTCAACAAATGATGTCTTTGAAATTCATTCAGCGCATCCTGCATAACCTTGATCCAGTCAGCTTCTTTCAACGCAACAACAACATTTTTTGGTTCAATCATTGAGACAAAATAAACAAACATAAAGAAGTTGTTGGTGACTCTGCTACGGGTGCGAATTCCAGAATTTACATCTCCAATGATTTGAGATTCAGGATGATCTCGAAGAATTTTGGGATTTTAACTTTCATTTGTATTACTTTGACCAGAGTTATCCTGATTTGATGGTTCAGCTTTTTTAGGGATGGTAGCTTGATCTTCAGAGACAAGTTGTGAAATGATTATTTAATCAACGTTTGGTACGACAGGCTCTGCGTTACTTGGTAAAATCTCTGGAATGAGATCAGAAGGACTATAAGTAAGTTCATTCCGAATTGATGAAGGGCGATCAACTCGATCATGAATGAATGAGTCTTCATCAAATGAAAGATCAACTGTTTCTTTAACAATTTACCTTGAAAGATTGAATACCCTAAAAGCCTTGGATACATTGGAGTAACGTAGAAACACTCCTTCATTAGCTTTTGCATCAAACTTCGAACGCTGATTTCTTTGATTAAAGATGTAACTAACACATCCAAACACATGAAAATAAGATATGTATGGTTTCCTTCCTTTTAGTAGCTCATAAGCAGTTCTCCCATGACGCTTAACACTGATAGACCAGTTTTGGGTGTAACAAGCTGTATTGACAGCTTTATCCCAAAATGACAAGGAAAGACCAGCTTCAACGACCATAGTTCTTCTAGTTTCAATTAGAGTTTTGTTTCTTCTCTCCGCAATACCATTTTGCCGAGGAGTTCTAATTGCCGAAAAGTTCTAAGAAATTCCTGAGATTGGGCAAAAATCGTCCATAGAGGAGGTTCTGAATTCAGTTCCATGATCAGTACGTAATTGCCTTAGTTTGTGATCATTATAGGACTTCCAACCGCTTAATGAGGGCAATGATTTCATCAGCAACATGACTCTTCCTTCTTAAAAAGACAACCCATGTAAACCTTGAAAATTCATCCACCATGACAAGAATGTACTTCTTTCTAGCCCTTGACTTAACCGGAACTGTTCCAAATAGATCCACGTGAAGAAGATGAATAGGTTTAACAATAGAAGAGCAGGACTTTGGCTTGAAGGAAGGCTTGGTTTTCTTCCCCTTTTCACATGCTGAGCACAACTTGTACTTGAGAAACTGCACTTAGGAATTCCTCTTACAAGCTGATTCCCTACAATCTTTGAAATATTCTTGAAGTTCAGATGCGATAGCCTCTTGTGCCAAAGCCAATTTAGATGAGATTGAGCACATGAAAAGAAGAAATGAAGAAGAGGGTTGTCAACTCGAACATATATCCAGAACATAGAAGTTGTTTTGTCTATTTGCAGTAAGAACAGTGACACTCTTTTGATCAACAGCCTTTCATTCTCTCTTGTTAAAGAGAACTTCATAGTTGGATGATTGAAATGAGATTATGCTGAAGACCTTTCACATAAGAGACATTATTGAAAACAAAGGAGTTGCACTTGATAGATCCAAAACCCTTTGTCGCTCAGTCGCTCCCTTGCCATTATCTCCATACATAACAGTCGGACCATCTTTCGTTATAAAGTCTTCCAAAAGTTACTTGAATCTGGTCATATGTCTTGAGAATCCGCTGTCTAAATACCAAATATGCTCTTTACCATGAAACGAAAATATACAACAAGCCCTGAAAAAATGTACACAACATACACTGACCCATTTGCAAAGGGTCACTCAAGAAAAGATATTATAACAATCATCAATGAGACAGTTCAACGAGATTACCTTTTTGATCCAATTATCATTGTGATTCATGATGTTGTCAGCTGACTTTGTGAGAGGCATCACCATATCGATAATAAAGTTTGATTCCAGAATTTCTTTTCTTTAACATTACATTTTGACTTCTTTTCAACTAGTGAATCTGAAGAACTCTGATTTTTTTGATTTAAGAGTATTTGATTTAGGTCTGGAACAAGTAATGTCATCGATGTTATGCTCAAATATTACTTTTTCATGAGGCTCATGATAAATTGAAGAGTCATCAGAAGTAGAAGACTTTGATTGATCTTTAGTTTCAGAATTACTAACTGAGAACTGAGGAAACATGCTAAGAATTTCATTCACATAATGAACTTCACCATTACATATAGGAAACTTTAGCAAAATCTTAGTGGATGGAAGAACATACTCACGATGAGAAGGTTGGTGAGAAGGATCAAGAGCAGATAATTCAGAAAGACATTTAGTAATGCCATTAGAATTAGTAGAGCAGTGAGTATTATTTAAAGTTTGATTTATAAAACAAGAACTCACAAATCTACTATTAAAATTCTTCTTTCAAAATGTCAGCTTTGTAAAAGGTTTGCTTAGTCACAACCACTTTGTTTAAGGAAACAACACCTTCTATATCACCTCCAAGAATTTTCTCACACTAATATGAAATCCGAGCATTAATAATTCTTGTGACATTAAAGTGAGAAGATGCCCAGTTTTTTAAAATAAGTTGAATGGTTTTAGCTTGATCAATAACCTTTTTTTCAGTATGAAGAAAATTATTGGTCAGCGAGATACATGTGTTTTCCCTTTTGAATATAGAAAGAGATTTTTTGATAAAAGAGAGTTTTTCCTTGATTTTCTTCAACTCAAGACTAAGTGCATATTTTTCTGTATTTGAGACAAATAAATAAAAACATAAGAGATCGATTGTGTCATCCTTTTCGATATGATAAACAGAAGAGAATTCAACAAGATTCTTTACCTGATACGCTGAGGTATCGTCCCATTCTGACTTGAGATCCTTATCTGCATGAGGAAAATCGGCATCAAGGGTTCCAACGCTATCATGTGAATCATCAGCATGAGATTCAACAATCTTAGCCATGAGGCACTTACCTTTATCGTCTGAATAGTTTTCCTTTTCAAAAGCTGATGATAAAGTGATCATGATCTCTTGAGCGGTTGAGCAATTTTGGACCAAACGATAGACATAGAAAGGAAGTGAGTTTCCAATAGCAGTTCTCGCCTTTGCATCAAGATTTAGCACCCTTTTCTCTTTCTTGTTATACCCGGGATACATACCTCCCACTAGCAGAGTTTTCATATAACAATAGTTATCATGCTAGTATCGACCGACCCCCGTTTGAGATGTTGTATGGTCGGAGGTGTAGGACCCCAGTTTGTTGGGGTGAAGTTGGGCACTGAGTCATGGGAAGCACCAAAGTGGTGCTTAAGACTACCAAGTTGATCCAACAAGTACGCGACAGACTGTGGGTCGTGTAGAGCCGTCATAAGAGCTATGCTGACCGGCGTCGCTTGGATCTTGAGTTCCAGGTGGGAGACTTCGTCTTGCTGAAAGTTTCCCCATGGAAGGGTAACATTCGGTTTCGGAAGAGGGGAAAGTTAGGGCCCGATATATTGGTCCGTTTAGGATTACTGCCTGTGTGGGAAATGTGGCTTACCATTTGGATTTGCTGGACGAGCTTAGCCAGATTCACAACACCTTCCATGTGTCGCACCTCCGGAAGTGTCTCGCTGATGAGACTGCGGTTATTTCCTTGGACGACATTCAGGTGGATGAGAGCCTGAACTAAATTAAAAGACCCATTGCAGTTTTGGATAGGAAAACTAAGGTCCTTCGTAACAAGGAAGTGAAGCTAGTGAAGGTGCAATGGCAGCACCAAAAAGGCTTCGAATGGACATGGGAGTCAGAAAATGAGATGCGAGACCACTACCCAGATTTGTTTGCATCAGCAGACTTCGAGGACGAAGTCTAGTTCAAGTGGGGGGGGGGGGGAGATTTGTAACGCTTGGTCCATATATTATTTATTTCTCAATATTTTAAAGTTTTAAA
This sequence comes from Lactuca virosa, assembly GCF_052849685.1. NCBI lineage: Eukaryota > Viridiplantae > Streptophyta > Magnoliopsida > Asterales > Asteraceae > Lactuca > Lactuca virosa. Next base: position 92,368,487 of record NC_136432.1, read on the forward strand.
CTGGAACTCGACGAGTTGGGAAGCTCCAAATCGTCGTGTAGGAATTATTTTGGAAACGGGTTAAGGACTCAACTCGACAAGTTGGGAAGCCCCAACTCGAAGAGTAGACTCTGTAAAGGAAAACCCTAATTTTCAGGGTTTGTACCCTATTTAAAGGCCTTAAACCCCCTTACTAGCCTCTCTCATCACCCCCTTTTGTCTAGAGAAACCCTAGTTCGTGCTTTTCCTATCATTGTGAGTGTGTGAGGGCTTAAAGAGTGTATCCTTGGTGATTGTTTGAAGAAGCTTGAAGGAGAAAGTGCATAACTGAAGATAGAGGCTGTAGATCCGGTGTCTTCACTGTTGAGGCGTTCATATTGAGGTATAAAGCTGGTTCCTTGATCATTCATTTGCTAGGTCTCTCCATTAGACGGTTTTGTGTCATTTTAGCTTATTCTTTGGTCATTCTTGGACTTGAGCATGGTTTGAAGCTTTGACTTCAGATCTGGACACCCCCATGGCCTCTTTGGACATAAAGTTGCCATTTTTATTGAGTCATGGCCCTCCCTCATGCCATAAATCTCTTAATAAGCCATGTTGGAGTGTTTTATCCTGTTTAATGCCATGCATGGACGTAAAGTTAGAAATTTTATGTGATTAAACCACCCTAGAACCTCAGATCAGTAATAGGAAACGTTGAAGCAAAGAGTTAGAGTCTATTTGGGTCAAGAGCCTCTTTAAAGGAGTTAGGGTTTGGGTATAAAGCTTATTGGACGACCTCTAGGGATAAAGTTGGAAACTTTACCCTCCTAGATGTCTCTATCGTTTGGGATCTGAAGTTTGGAACCTTTGGGTTCAAGAAAAAGGGCTTAATGTATTAAGTGGCTTAACAGACTATGGAACTCGGTTAGTTTATAGGGGAATTCGACGAGTTGGCTTGAGGTTTTCCTGATCTTCTGGATACTGTTCAAGCTTGACGAGTTGATAAGATAACTCGGCGAGTTGACTAGGGTTTTTCCCAATCCACTGAGAATTGAAGGAACTCGACGAGTCAGAAAGTGCACTCGACGAGTTGGGTCAACATGGACTGTTGACCTTGACTTTGACATTGACTTTGACCGCGGCTGACCAAGTTGACTCTAAGGGTATCTTTGGTATTTCGTGATTTTGACAAAGTTGGTCACACGATGATTGTAGGCAATTGGGTTCAGAGCTGTGAGTCGGGATTTGATCGTATCGATGCAACATTTTTTGAGATGAGTTTCCTCACCATACCAATGGGTCGAAGGCACCAAGGCCGAACCATTTAGTGATATGTGGTACACTAGTTAATGTAGTGATATATGGTATGCTAGTTGTTATATGATGTATGGTATGCTAGTTGTTATATGCTATGTGGTATGCCAGTTGTTTATGTGATACTTGCATGAAAGACCATGGGGGGAGCCCGTGGCGCTTGGATGTAAGACCATGTGGAGCCTTTAACCGATTATGATTAGGGTGCTTGGTGGAAATTGGTTAAAATAAGTCAAACTCGGGCTTGGTGGTCCTCGGCGGTCATAGGCGGAAAATATTTAAAAAATTCAAATTTTTTAATTTTCAAATATTACAACGAAATTTTAAAATTTTAAATTTTTAAGTTTTCAGATATTAAAATATTATATTAAAATTTTCAAATTTTCAAAATTTTAAAATGTTAAATTTTTAAATACTTATTTTTTTTTAGGATATATTAATTTTTTAAATAATTTAGTGTTCCCGATTAATCGTCACCTATTCTGATTAATCGCTTATCGTCAGTCGACCGCCGAGCTACCACCGAGCGATTTTCACAACCTTGATATATATATATATATATATATATATATATATATATATATATATATATATATATATATATATATATATATATATATATATATATATTTGGGAACTTTGAGTACCCATCTAGTTAGGACATGTAACTAGTTAGTTAGAAGATTGAGTGAAAGACACTCTTGACCCATACATTGCTTGTTAAAACTGTAGACCTATTGGAGAGGTTTAGGCGTTCTTGTGTTCTTGCTTCTTACATCCAATACTTGTCATAAAAAGGCCATGCTTTGACTTGTTGAATGAATGGTGATTTAGTGCATGTATGGTAGTATATAAGGGAGAGATATGACAAAAAAACTAACTAGTTTTTTCCTACACTTCATCTCCTCTTTTCTCTCTTACCGTGAGCTAGAAGGAGCTCTTGCTCTCCTCTCTTGTAATTTATTGTGTAGACTTTTATTGCTTATTAGTTGCTTCTCCTTAAGAATTAATTGGTATATGTCTTTAAGGCTTAAGAACAACTAAAATACAATAAGGACTATCATCCATGTCAAGTTGAAGAATTGTTGGTGTTTCTAATAAGGTGGATTTCTACATCTTCATTCTTTATCAACTTTGAACCTCCCACGAGGATAAAAGTCTTCAAATTAAGATTGTATTTTTTGTAAGTCACAACTTATGATCTGAGGAGTCAAACACTTTACACGTTGATTGCCATAGCTCGTGTCACCACCAGCGCCAGCGCCAACACAAGACCTTATAAGCTTCAGCGTGAAACTAAAGATCTTGATAATCTTTTTCTATTAGGAAGTTATACGTATATACATATATATATATATATATACATATATATATATATATATATATATATATATATATATACATACATATATATATATATATATATATATATATATATATATATATATATATATGATCCTTAATATTGGTGATTAGGATCACACCTTTACTTAGATAGGTATACATCCCTTAATTAGTGGGATATCAGTTACTGTAATCGTATATATTCAACATTAGGGTGAAACCCTAATGTAAGTCTTGGTGACCGTCTTTGTGATCTTCGTTCTCTTAGTGAGAACATCCTTTCTTAGTGAAAGCATCTTTATGATTACTCATGTTTTTTGTTTTTCTGATTAATCCTTTTTTACTTAGTTTGTTCATTGTTATTCATACTTGAAGTGTATCCGATCGACACAAACCTTCAGTTGGTATCAGAGCAGGTTTACACTACACTTAAGATACCATGTCGACCTCTTGAAACCCCAACTCGTCTGCTTGAAACATGATCCCTCCTTTCGATGAACTCAACTTACTTCTTAGAAATTAAAGGTCATGGATGTTCTCGAGATCATGGACTATGAAATGCTCAATATCATCAACAAGGGTCTCATCGTCTGTATGCATCGATCCTCCAATGATAGTGCATCTAATAGTGAACTACATAAGAAATTTGTGCCATGATACAACAAAGAAGAGAAAAGGGTGTTAAATCTCAATGTAAAGGCAAGAATTGTTATTAGAAACTCTCTCCCATATGATGTGTAACACAGGAATAACGTATATTTTCCTTTTGGTCCTTCATATTTTATTTTGTTGCATTTTTCTCCATGATGTTAGTAAGCAGAGCGTACCATTGGGTACGCTTGGCATGCTAGTTGAGAAGCTAGTACGCGAGGCGTACCACATGTTATGCTTGGCGTACTGATGCGAGACTAGATCGGGACTCCGGGTACGTATGTGGGGCGTACACCTATGTACGTGGGGCGTACGTGTAATTTAGTTAAACCCTAATTTAGGGTGTTGCACCCTATATAAGCACCTTCAGTCATTAGTGTTGGCCTCTTTGCCAGTCTCTAAACCTCCAAAACCCTAGAAATCGACCCTTAGCCTCCATTGTTGTGCATTTGAGGTCTGGAGGAGACATTGGTGTTTGTATTGCTCATTTTGAAGAGATTGAAGAAGGTGGAAGGTTCATAGCATGGTGGGAAACTTAGAGATCCAGAATCATCAATCATTTTGCAAGCTTCTAGAGGTATCAAGTCCAAACCTTGTCTTCTGCATGCTTAGATCTCTTCATGTCTTAATTTTTTATGCTTCTGGTCCCTTTTGGGTTGGTTTGATGAGTTAGGACGTTTGAATGGCTTATCCTTTTAGATCTAAGCTCATTTGGAGTTTCTTAAGCATAAAGTTGTAAGCTTTATGGGGTTTATGGTCTTATGCAAGCAATAAGTCATCTATTAAGTCCTTTTTAGCTTCAAAAGTTTCATTTATCCATGCATGAACATAAAGTCAACAACTTTACGTGATAATCCAGCTTAAGGAAGTCAGATCTACGTTTTGGAGCAACATCTTAAAAGTTAAGAGCTAAAATTTGGAAGATTGATGAATGGGGTTTTACACTGGGCGTACAAGTCTGTACGCGCCATGTACAAGCCCAGTTGCGTGTACGCTTAGCCTACAGCTGGTTACGCCCCGCATACTCAGTGAGTGGACTTCGGACATTTTGGGCTTTGGTTTGGGCCAATATTTTAGGCTTATATGCTTAGGGTTTTGTTGGGTCGTCTGAATGCAAGTGTTTTGGACTAGGAAAACTTGGTGGGCCTTGGGGTAGGCCCATGTAAGGGTTTGGGCCTAATTTGGAAATTTGGGCCTTGTATGGGCCTTAGATTATTACTTGGTTTTGGGCCTTTTAGATTATAGGTTTGGGCCTTAGTCTTGGACCAAACTAGGTAAGGGGTAAAATGGTCTTTTTACCCTAAGTATGGATTGATATTTATAGATTGGAATCCTATTGTTAATTGGGTGTTATTTGATATTGATATTTCGGGGATTTGTCGGACCAACAGCTAGGGATTTATCAGTTTGATTCAGCAGTACGAGGTGAGTATCCTCACTAGGTTTAGCGAGTCTAAGACACCAATGCCGACCCCTGTTTAATATGTCAGGATGCTAGGTGTCTGTGTGACTCTTGCATGTGTAATGTACTCGTATGCTTATTGGGCGGGGCCCGATGAATATTCTTTATGCTATATGTCTTTGTCATTAGTGCATGTGTTATGTGTTTATATGTTATATCCATTATATGTATATCGGGCGGGGCGCGATGAGTGACATATATATACCGAGCGAGGCCCGATGTAGGGCGGGGCCCCGTATGTGTTTATTATGTATGGTATGTGGTATTTTGGGGACTCACTAAGTTTTGTGCTTACGATTTTCAGTTTTAGTTTCAGGTACTTCCAGTTCCAAAGGGAAGGGATCGGGATAACTACATGGCACACACCACCTCGTTCTGCATTTTCTTGATTTACTTTGATATGTCATGATGATTGATACATTTGTTTATCTGGATTTATATGACAATGTTTTGGAATACCGATTTTATTAATTTAAAAAATTAAATTTTTAGGTCTTATTTTTGGGACGTTACAAGTTGGTATCAGAGCCTTGGTCGAGGGATTCAGACATACTCTCGGGTGTGTCTAAACTCAGACTAAGGATTTGGTGAAGTATTCAAAAAGAAATATCCCTAAGAGAAAAACAAGTTTTCTAATACAAGAAAGGGTGTGGTGCATACAATCAGACGAGGGCTAAGGATGTGCTCTATTTTGCATGATAGAATGCTAGGAGATATGCCTTTGTAAGCCTGTTGTATGAGTGTGTAGACTTGCATGCTAGTACTGATTAGTCAGTGATATGATTGCCTGATTAGGTTATGCTTGGTTCTTGTTACTTGATGCCTGAATGTTGTTTGCTTTGTGCTTTCTACGAGTTCTAACTAACTTCGGCTAACTGATAAGCGAATATGCTAAGTTTCATATTATGGGAACTAAATAATTTTAGAAGGTTAGGTTTTAACTCAATTGTGCAGCTCTTGTTTGAGTCCAATCGTTGTACTGTGAGGTCTTTCATTCGAAGAATTATGTGGTTTTAGTAATATGTAATTGTATTCGTGAGCTAGTTAAAGGAGGTTAGTGGGAGTTCCGTGTGCAGCTGATGGCGGAGAGTGGTGTGTATTTTGCCCTAGGAAAACCTAGAATGAGATCTAGTTTTGGGAGCCTTATCTGTGGAGGGGTAGTAGTTTGGATATGAAGTGATTTGCCAGATTCAAGGCAATCCTTGAGGAAAGTATAGTTAGATGTGGAAGGTAGTATGGGTCTGTACAACTGGAAGCAGAGGATCCATACTCGATTCAAGGAGAGCTGCGATGAAGCCGAGGAGCTCATAGAAATGTGATCCATCGATATATTTTGATGAGTATACTGATGGTTTATATGGTCTATTTTCAATATGGTGACATTGCAAGGTAGACCTGCTGGCAGTTCTGGTGCTGGAGAGGGCTCGGGCTCAGCATGGAGTCGGACAGCTAGATGATCAGAAGAGGGAGTTCATCTCGTCTGAGATTACGTGCAACATTCTTGAGCATACTCCTGTGATCTTTGGCACGACTAACTGATAAGCGAATATGCTAAGTTTCATATTATGGGAACTAAATAATTTTAGAAGGTTAGGTTCTAACTCAATTGTGCAGCTCTTGTTTGAGTCCAACCGTTGTACTGTGAGACCTTTCATTCGAAGAATTATGTGGTTTTAGTAATATGTAATTGTATTCGTGAGCTAGTTAGAGGAGGTTAGTGGGAGTTCCTTGTGCAGCTGATGGCGGAGAGTGGTGTGTAGTTTGCCCTAGGAAAACCTAGAATGAGATATAGTTTTGGGAGCCTTATCTGTGGAGGGGTAGTAGTTTGGATATGAAGTGACTCGCCAGATTCAAGGCAATCCTTGAGGAAAGTACAGTTAGATGTGGAAGGTAGTATGGGTTTGTACAACTGGAAGCAGAGGATCCATACTCGATTCAAGGAGAGTTGCGATGAAGCCGAGGAGCTTGTAGAAATGTGATCCATCGATATATTTTGATGAGTATACTGATGGTTTATATAGTCTATTTTCAATATGGTGACATTGCGAGGTAGACCTGCTGGCAGTTCTGTTGCTGGAGAGGGCTCGGGCTCAGCATGGACTCGGGCAGCTAGATGATCAGACGACGGAGTTCATCTCGTCTGAGATTACGCGCAACATTCTTGAGCAGACTCCTGTGATCTTTGGCATGGTCAAGGAAGGCATTCTAGAGATTCTAGATGAGCAGTTGATCGCCTTTCGTTTTGAGATTTTGGCTTTAGTTGGAGCACGTTCTTTGATTCAGGGAGTTCCGGGCATGTAGGGCCCCAGATTATCAAGGGGCGAAGGACCCGATAGCGAGTAGGAGATAGTTAGCGGATGTTGTTAACGCCTTTCGCACCAGCAATTGCCTCGAGGGGGAAAAGGTCAGACTTTCCACCTGTCTTCTGAAGAACAAGACGCGAGATTCATGGGAGGAGGTCGGGAGTGCATTGGGTGACACGGTTGTTGATTCGATGACCTGGGAAGATTTTGTGATAAGGTTCGGGGCTGAGGTTGCACGGGTGATTGAGGTGTAGCAGCTGGCGCGAGAGTTTTCGGATCTCCTCTAGACTACTGAGACGGTGGCTGAGATCACCATGATGTTTTGAGAGAGGGCGCTTCTGGTTCCGCAGTATGTGTAGGATGAGGAGATGAAAAAGGCTAGGTATCATAAGATGTTGAGGAGTGACATTCGGCAGTTTGTGAGCCGATCCAGCTGCAAGACACTAGAGGATATGATAGTGAGAGCCAGGGAGAGAGAGATCGATCTGGAGATGGAGAAAAGGAGGAAGACAAATCATGTACCGATTGTTGAAGGTTCGAGCAAGAGACCCAAGTTATCTAATTCTAGTTCGAGAGGCCATCAGGGTCGTAGCCGTTATGGCAAGTGTAGAAAGATGGACAAGGGTGCGTGCAGGGTGGGTGGTTCGGGCTGCTTCAAGTGCGGCCGGATAGGTCATATTAGCAGGGATTGCACTAGTACTACCACCACCACCCAGGGATCTGATCTGATTTGCTTTCATTGCAATCAGAGAGGCCACAAGAAGGCCCATTATCCGAGTTTGATTACAGCAGTACCAGTGTCAGCACCCGCTCCTACAACTCTGAGGATTACTGACGGCCGCCAGGGAAGGGCGGATGCGCCTGCGGTGAAGATCAGGGCCTTTAAGTTAAAAGCCGAGGAGGCTCGTGTAGCTCCCACGTGGTCATGGGTATGTATCTTCTCCTTATTGTTTGATTCGGGGGCTACCCGATCTTTTGTATCACTTACACTTAGCAAGAGGTTTGTCGGGGCTCCAAGGGAGCTGGATTGTTCGTTAGATTTCAAGATTGCAGATGATCGGTCTGTTCATCGGGATTGTACTCTTTAGTTATTCAACAAGCAGTATCAGGTCGACTTGGTTCCCATTCCTTTGCATGGGAACTGAAGGGTTTTGAGCATTCTAACACTCCTATGGTGTACATGCCACCCTAGATACCTTGGATCTATGTTTTCTCTATTATACATGCAAACTTTCAATTTTCCAAGGCATCATCCTAACTAGCAAACTATGGAGTATATATACTACAAAAATCTAGTTAGATGACTTACCTTTGTTGTAGCTTTGAAATCTTAAGCCTTTAAGAGCCTAGCACCCCAAGTGTGATGCCTCACATGCTTCATACAACACCACCAACAATGGAGACTTGAAAAGAGATTGTCTTGCGCACAAAAAATCGGCTAGCCCTCTAGTATCTCACTTAAGTGCCCATTTTGGTAGCTAAGAGGTTTCTTATATAGTGTGACACAACTAGGGTTACACCATGTAAACCATAATGTGCATGACTTTCCACATTCCTTAGGCTCCATGGGTTTTAACCTCCATGGATTATCCATGGGTCACCACATGGGTTTAGCCCAACATAAAGAACTATGGATTATAACTTTATAAGAATGAATGATTTACACAATCAATCCTCATATATTTAATTAATCTCTTTTGATCACAAAATTAATTCCAAATTAATTCTTGATCAATACTAATTAAATAATGTGATTTCATATTAATATATTAGAACTTATAATATATTAATAAATCATAAATATCCTCTTCTCAAAAGTCCATTCTTACAAATTGTTCCGGTGCCATGCAACCCAAATGGACCATGCTACTCTCGGGTTAAGTACATAAATTGTTATGGGCTTAGACACTAAATCCAACAGTCTCCCACTAGGATAAGTCTAATAACTATAACTGCAAGTATGACTTAAAACACCGACTAGCAATCGTAGCTCTTAAAAGCCTTTGTCGAAACGAGATGTTCCATTTTAGATAAGTGACCATATAATCCTCTGTTCTCAAGATATCAGCCGAACAAATACATGGAACAACGTCATACTTATTGTCCAACAGTTTGTTTCCCGATTTCTGATTTGTTTGACATAGAACTTAATCAAACACATCAATTTAGTTCTGACCGGGCCCGACATATAAGTCAAAACAAAATCATCGAGGGGCCCAAGATATCGCTTTTAATCCTCCAAGGACTAAAAGGAACAGATAAACTTCGACTCATATGCTTGTACTAACTATTCATCAAATTGTACACAACAACATGTTTTATAGCATCAAGTTACTGAAGTGGTTTCGTACTATCAATGCACAACCAACTTATAGTCAACAACTCATATCTCTTGGTTTGAAGACTTATATGATATTATCGTCTCACGATCGCTCGAGATGAATTCCATGAAGTGATACAAGTGAGTGCGGGTTTAATCCAATACTCAGACCTTATGAGCACTCATGAATGTTGCAGCAAACTTTGCTATGTCTAACACAATTCAGACAAATCTACAAGCCAAATTCATGACAGTCTTGATGCAATACCTACTTCCAACGTATGATCGACTGTGGATAGTTTGAATAATATAATTATTCTGGAAGTCAAAACATGCAAAGTGAAACAATAGTAAATGACTAATACAAGACAGTACCATACTAGTAAATAAAAAGCACCATCAAATGTCAATTACATTTCAACTATTACAAGTTTCGAAAGCTATCTAATCATTAAAACCAATATCGTCCTTCAGCCCGATGTGCCTCGCATGCTGCAGATGCTTAACCCAACTCAGTCCCTTCGTGAGGGGATCTGATGGGTTCACATCAGAATATACCCTCTTTGCCACGAGGAGTCCTTCTTCTATTTGATGTATAATGAAGTGGTATTTTCTATCGATGTGTCTGGATCTGACGTGATCCCTTGGTTCCTTGGCTAAGGCAAATGCACTCTCGCTGTCACAGAAATCTCCATAGGCTCCTTTATAGCTGGTACAACTCCAAGGTCTCCAATGAAGTTCTTTAGCCATATTGCCTCCTTCACCGCCTCGCTTGTTGCTATGTACTCTTATTCGCAAGTTGAATCAGCTACTGTCTCCTGCTTGGAACTTTTCCAAGTTATTGCTCCTGCATTCAGGGTAAAGACCCAGCCCGACTGAGATCGGAAATTATCTACGTCGGTCTGAAAGAAGGCGTCGCTATACCCTACCAATCTCAAGTCATCACTCCCACCGAGAGTAAGGACCCAGTCCTTAGTCCTGCGCAGGTACTTGAGAATGTTCTTGACCGCAGTCCAGCGAGCCTGACCAGGATTCCATTGATATCTGCTGACCATGCTCAAAGCAAAGGCCACATCAGGGCGAGTACAAGTCATAGCATACATGATCGAGCCAACAGCAGAAGCATATGGTATTCGACCCATCTCATCTATCTCAGCCTCTGTATTCGGACTCTGAGCTTTACTCAGTTTGGCATTGCTCTACATTGGTAAGTCACCTTTCTTGGAATCTTACATGCTGAATCATTTCAACACCAATCTGTCACACCCCGGCCATCGGCGAAAACACCGGCCAGTGTAACGTCATTTGTCGTATCATAGTTATCAACTTCCTGAAAACACATGCAATTTAAAATACGTCAACATAAAGTTGGTGAGTCCACAGGTTTTGACTTCATATAAAAATAATACATTTGCCAAGTTCAAAAGTATAGTTTTGAAAGTATCATTTTTTACTCTCCAACATTTAGCATATATATCCTAGGTATAAAAGTTTACTTACCAAATAAGTAGTTTACCTATAAGTCTCATATACTGTGAATATAAGTGTTTGTAATTCCATACAAACGAAAGTTGCTACGTATAAATCTTATTTCAATTCTATACGAGTAAAACCGCTACGTATAAATCTTATTTCAATTCTATACGAGTAAAACCGCTACGTATAAATCTTATTTCAATTCTATACGAGTAAAGCCGCTACGTATAAATCTATTTCAATTCTATACGAGTAAAGCCGCTACGTATAAATCTATTTCAATTCTATACGAGTAAAACCGCTATGTATAAATCTATTTCAATTCTATACGAGTATGTGTGTTAGGTATAATTATCTACTTAATATACAAGTAGTATACCTACAAGTTTCTTGTACCTAGAGTATAAGTGTTTGGGAAACTTATACTTAACATTAATACTTGTATATCGACAAAGTATAATGCTTCTAAAGTTGTGCTACCATGAGTCTGTAACCGCTGCTAGACATACAAACCTCTGAGTAAAAGATATCCCACCAATGGTTCCTCCATTGGTACCACAATAAAATCGCCATTGGTGCCATAAAGGATTCCACCAAGGTAAATACTTCCCCCGTACGCTTCATCGACGCGGGGTCCATAACAATCAATAGGACAGTTCGTCACCCGTAGACCGTTGGGTTGTAGCTAGCAACCACGGGTGGGGTTGTCAACCCTCATAGATCTATAGTCCACCGTAAAACTGATTGGGTTGTAGCCAACAACCACGGATGGGGCGTTAACCCACATAGATCCATACACAACTTCCTCGCTCACACGGGATTAACGGTTACAGGTCAGAGGATTTCCACTAAGATTCCCAATCTTCGTTGATGAATGAGGTAGCTCATGTAGACTTTGTCGGCTTCCTATAACTCTAACAACAAAAGCATTTTCATGTCTAAAACCCTAAGTCACTAGACTATGCTTTTAAACATTACTCCTAACTTCATAACATTTAGGCAGTATAACAGCTATATCTTGAAGTAAAACCAAGTTTTATGTCAAGAGAAAATTGGATATGTTATATGTTGTTATTGTTAGTTTTATGTTAAGATAAAACTTGGTATTGTTATTGATAGTTTTATGTCAAGATAAAACTAGGAACGTTATATGTTGTTAATATTGGTTTTAGGTCAAGATAAAACCTGGTTTTACTTCAAGATATAGCTATTATACTGCCTAAATATTATGAAGTTAGGAGTAATGTTTAAAAGCATAGTCTAGTAACTTAGGGTTTTAGACATGAAGATGCTTTTGTTGTTAGAGCTATAGGAAGCCGTCAAAGTCTACATGAGTAATTGTATTCATCAACTAAGACTGGGGATCTTAGCGGAAATCCTCTGAACTGTAACCGTTAATCCCGTGTGAGCGAGGAAGTCGTGTCTAGTTAGTATACGGGTCGACCACCCCACTTGTGACTGTTAGCTACAGTCACCCAAAAGCAACTGATGAACTATCCTTTTATTTGTTATTGTTCCGGCGTCGATGAAGCGTACGGTGTTGTTTCTCATGGTAAATCATGAGTGTGTTTGTTTCTCATGGTAAATCATGAGTGTGTTCTATCAGAGGTATTATGTCATAGCAGCGGTTACAGGCTCATGGTAGCAAATTGTTAGAAACATTATACTTTGTCGTATACAAGTATTAATGTTAAGTATAAGTTTCCCCTACTTATATCTTAGGATTAAGGAATGTTTAGGTATAACACTTAATTGATAAGTAAACTATTATACCTAATATACATACTAAATGTTGGAGAGTCAAAATGATACTTTCAAAACTATACTTTTGAATGTGGAAAATGTATTATTTTATGGAGTCAAAACCTGTGGACTCACCAACTTTATGTTGACGTATTTTTAAAATGCATGTGTTTTCAGGAACTTGAAAAGCTGGTATGTATTCGAACAGAAGAAGTTTTACTATTACCTTTCTGTTCATTAAGAAGTGTGCCATAGTCGGATATTATGTAATAGGTCCTAGAAAAACAGTTATGTAACTTTCAGTTATCAATAAAGGTATGTATTTTCTTTAGTACTGTTCAATGTATGTTATATAACTGTGATACGAAGAATAACGTTACACTACCCGGTGTTTCCGCCGATGGCTGGGGTGTGACAGAAATTGGTATCAGAGCTATTAACTATAGTGAACTAGTACTTTCTTAGGAAAGCACGTCTATAGTTTAGGGCTTACTCTATTAGGTTTAGGTATATCCCTTAGCCTATAATAAAAAGTATTATTAATTATTTTACTGAAGGACTACTTACGGGAGCAGTGACAAGGATAGACATGTCGATTTGGGTTGCTGGATTTCAGAACGGCTATATGCTAAAATGATCCTGCCCTTTCGACTGTCCTGACTGGCCGGAGCCTTATCAGATAGACCTGAAGTAACAAACAATAGTAAAAACGTGAATACAATAAATAAGAATATATAGTCATATATAAAGACTCAGACCCGCGGTGAGAATACACCTTAATACCCAGAATGTTTTTGATCTCAAGGATTTAGATCAAATATTCCAACTAAAGTTTATATGTGCATATATCCTATCACAACTAGGTGTAGGTGCGCAAATACATTTTATTATGATCAGATCATATGAACTATTTAATTTGGGAGTAATATTTGATAGACTAAAACTCTTGGTGATCCAAAACGTATAGGAATTCGACATGGAACATTCACGAGAATGGATAATCATCGAGGATACGGATGAAGAAGAGGAAGTTTCATTTCCCATGATGGTAGTCGATCCTTACTACCCTATAAAGGATTAAGAAGAGTCAGAAGGCGACATCTTCAGAGATAAAAGCTTATACCGCTAGATTTAATGATCATCGAGATGATTGATGCTAGTAGAGGAGTATTGTCCTAGGGAGGAGATACATAAACTGGAACAAGAACTGTGGATCCTAACCATGAAGGGTTCAGAGATAAAAGCTTATACCGCTAGATTTAATGATCTTGCAGTAATGTGTCCAGCACTTGTAACCCCTGAATATAAAAAGATTGAGTGATATATCTGGGGTTTAGCATCGCAAATCAAAGGCATGGTGATCGCATCAAAGCCTACGACTTATGACAACACCAAGAGGATAGCTCATCAGCTAACCCTCACAGAGATCCAAGGAACAGAAGTGGTCTCAAAGGCTGAGTCTGCCAAATCTAGAACAAACAAGCGCAAGTTTAATAGGAAGAATCCCAAACAATCATCTGAGAAAAGACAAGAAGTGGTAACCAATTATGCAGCCACAACAGCAGTACCTACACAACCAAAATCTTCATGGTGCAATCAGTGCAACCGTCATCATCCAGGTGACTGTTTTGTCTGCATGAAGTGCAAGAAAAAGGGGCATACTGCTAGTTACTGCAGGAGCACGACACCTGCAACAATCGATCAACAAACCAATAATGGGACAGGTCGTGGTGAAGGAAGAAAATGCTACGAGTGTGGGGAGGTTGGACATATCAAGAAAGAATGTCCAAAGTTAAGGAGTCAAGGAGGCATAGGACGTGGCATGGCGTTTGTGATTGGAAGCAGAGAGGCTATCCAGGACCCTTCGGTCGTATCTGGTACGTTTCTTATAGATAATTTATATGCTTCTATACTCTTCGACTCTGGAGCAGATCGAAGTTTTATAACTCCGACATTTAGAAAATTGTTAAGTCATAAGTCTAGCAGATTAAAAGAAATCTATGAAGTAGAAATTGCTAACGGTCAAACTGAGAAAACACATGAAATCCTAGAAAACTGTCTGTTAACTCTTAATAACTATCTTTTTCACGTCAACCTCATGCCAATGCCTATCGGTAGTTTTGATGTCATAATTGGCATGGATTGGTTATCTTCACACCGCGCCGAAATTCTATGTCATGAGAAAGCCATACGACTACCCTTACCAAACGACGAAGCCCTGATTATCTATGGTGATAAATCTGGGAAGAACCTCAAAGTCATCTCTTGTACTAAGACCCAGAAATATCTACATAAGAAATGTAGTGCATTCTTAGCCTACATTGTAGATAGGAAGAGAAAGACAAAAGAAATCAAGGACATACCTCAAGTATGTGATTTCCCTGACGTGTTTCCTGAAGATCTACCTGGAATACCTCCTGTCCGACAAGTCGAGTTTCGAATCGACTTAATTCCAGGAGCAGCACCAGTAGCGAAATCTCCTTATCGGTTGGCTCCATCTGAAATGCAAGAATTGTCTAGCCAACAACAAGAACTTCTTGACAAAGGCTTTATCCGACCAAGTTTTTCACCTTGGGGAGCACCAATCTTGTTTGTCAAGAAGAAGGACGGATCCTTTCGAATGTGTATTGATTATCGGGAGCTGAACAAGCTGACGATCAAGAATCGTTATCCGCTACCGAGAATTGATGATCTATTCGATCAACTCCAAGGATCCAGCTACTACTCAAAGATAGATCTTAGATCAGGATACCATCAACTCAGAGTACAAGAAGACGACATTCCAAAAACAGCATTTAGAACTCGTTATGGTCATTATGAGTTCTTAGTTATGTCTTTTGGATTAACCAATGCCCCAGCAGTGTTTATGGATCTCATGAATCGTGTTTGCAAACCATACTTGGATAAATTCGTGATCGTATTTATCGATGATATATTGATATATTCACGAACCAAGGAAGAACATGGTCAACACCTGCAAATAATCTTGGAACTACTAAGAAAAGAAAAGTTGTACGCTAAATTCTCCAAATGTGAGTTTTGGATTAGAGAAGTACAAACTTTAGGTCATGTAGTTAGCAACGAAGGAATTCATGTTGACCCATCCAAAATTGAAGCAATTAGAAATTGGGAAGCACCAAAGACGCCAACAGAGGTGCGTCAATTCCTAGGACTTGCTGGCTATTACCATAGATTCATAGAGAATTCTCCAAAATAGCCAAGCCACTTACAGCACTAACCCAGAAGAATACGAAGTTCAACTGGGAAGACAAACAAGAAGCTGCTTTTCAGAAACTGAAACAAATGTTGTGTAGTGCACCAATCCTATCCCTTCCAGATGGAACAGAAGATTTTGTTGTATACTGCGATGCGTCAAATCAAGGATTGGGATGTGTGTTGATGCAAAGAGGAAAAGTTATCGCCTATGCATCACGACAACTTAAGGTGCATGAGAATAATTACACTACCCATGATCTTGAATTGGGAGCTGTAGTTTTTGCACTAAAAATTTGGAGACATTACTTATACGGTAATAAGTGTACTATTTTTACCGACCACAAGAGTCTCCAACACATCTTCGACCAAAAAGATCTGAATATGAGACAAAGAAGATGGGTTGAATTGTTGAATGATTACGAATGTGAGATTCGTTATCATCCCGGAAAGGCAAACGTGGTAGCAGATGCCTTGAGCCGGAAAGAATATATTAAACCCCGACGGGTACGAGCATTAACTATAACTATCCATTCTAACTTTACCGCACAAATTAGAGAAGCTCAGCGTGAGGCTCTAAAAGAACAAAACATCAAGAACGAAGCTTTGCGAGAAATGGAAAAGCAACTTATACGAAAAGATGACGGAATACAATACTTTATGAACCGAGTTTGGACGCCTAGGTTCGGTGGAGTCAGGGACTTGGTCTTAGAAGAATCCCACAAGTCCAGATATTCCGTGCATCCAGGTTCTGACAAAATGTACTTAGATTTAAAAGTACATTATTGGTGGCCAAACATGAAGGCATAAATTGCTACTTATGTGAGCAAATGTTTGACTTGTTCAAGACTAAAGGCAGAACATCAAAAGCCTTCAGGTTTACTTCAACAACCGGAAATACCTGAATGGAAATGGGAGTAGATATCAATGGACTTCATCACTAAGTTACCTAAAACTCCTAGTGGGTCCGACACTATTTGGGTGATAGTCGATAGGTTGACTAAGTCCGCCCATTTCTTACCAATTAAGGAGAACGACAAGATGGAGAAGCTGACTAGAGTTTATCTTAAGGAAATTGTCAGATTGCATGGAGTTCCAAATTCTATTATCTCTGACCGAGATAGTAGATTCATTTCACGATTTTGGCAATCTCTACAAAAATGCTTAGGAACACGTCTACACATGAGTACAGCTTACCATCCACAGACTGATGGTCAGAGTGAGAGAACCATTCAGGCTTTAGAAGATATGCTCCGAGCCTGTGTAATAGACTTTGGAAATGCGTGGGATACTCATTTACCGTTAATTGAGTTTTCCTACAACAATAGTCATCACACCAGCATCAAGGCTGCACCGTTTGAGGCTCTTTATGGAAGAAAATGTCGTTCCCCAGTATGTTGGGCAGAAGTTGGAGATATGTAGATGGCCAGAGAACGTACAGGCGATACCTTACGTATTGGACTAGAAATAATCCACGAGACAACTGAAAAGATCGTGCAAATTAAGGATCGATTAAAGGTTGCACGTGATCGTCAAAAGAGCTATGCTGACGTAAGACGTAAGCCTTTAGAATTCCAAGTTGGAGATAAAGTAATGTTGAAGGTCTCTCCTTGGAAAGGTGTAATTCGATTCAGGAAACGAGGCAAACTAAACCCACGGTATATAGGACCTTTTGAAATTCTAGAAAGAATTGGTTCTGTCGCATACCAACTCAAGTTACCTCAAGAACTAAGAAATGTGCATGATGTTTTTCACATATCAAACCTCAAAAGATGTCTATCCGATGACACTCTTGTTATACCTCTCGAAGAGATACAAGTCAATACGAAACTCAACTTTGTAGAAGAACCTGTTGAGATTATGGATCGAGAAGTCAAACGATTAAAGCAAAGTCGTATTCCCATAGTGAAAGTTCGATGGAACTCTTTGCGAGGACCTGAATTTACTTGGGAACGTGAAGATCAGATGAAAGAAAAATACCCCCAATTGTTTAACGAAACCCCATCCATAAGATAAATTTCGGAACGAAATTATTCTAACGGGGGGAGAATGCAACACTAGTCAAAATAGGTCAATAGACAATCACATGTGATTATGTCAATCATGTAATGTGATTATGTTAAACTAGTAATGTGGTAAGAGTGTTATGTAGTTCATGATAAATTCTAATACAAATATGAACCTTCTTTATGATACAACTCAAAGTATACGTCCATACGATTCCAAAAATATAGAGAATGTTTGAATCTGACTTCGCATGAAGAAGTTATGATAAACCGAATACTATAAATCTCTACAATAAAAGGAATTTAAAATAGACTTAGAATTAGCTATTGGAGTCTAAAAGAGAGTTGTAGTACTTGTAAATACCTACGCGTACATATAAAGAACGTCAAAAACGGAGTTCGTATGTGAAAGTTACGACCTTCCGAAGATTAAGTGTCAGAAACCCTAATATAACTAAGCTCACGACGTGGGCACAGAGCCCACGACATGGGGAGTCAGTTATCCACATCTCGGAATCTAGAAGGTGTGTGACGAGGCTGCGAGGGGATAATATCCAAGTTCACGACATGAGAAACGATATCCCACGACGTGATGAGTCACATGACACCTTCCGAAGCTAGGGACACAAATGGCAAGTCTACGGGGATAAGATCTTAAGCCACGACGTGGGGGTCCAAAATCCCTACTATAAATAGCAGGTCTGACCTCAGCCATTCTTACACCTAAACTTCTTTCTCCTCTCTCCTTTGCTGAGGCTATCTTACATCCCGAGCCCCGACGACCTCGTACGCTGACCGTTTTTGCTTAGATAACATAAAATCACGCTACTAGGGTGAGTTTCACGGCCCCACTTTCTAGGGGGGAAAACGCATGCTAGATATTATATATATGTTATTATTATGTCTATATGATAATATATAGTTATAATAGACGGGGTATAGTTGTTCTAAATATAATATTTTGAATATATACAACTATTATCAACTTATCAGTATGTTAATTTACTAATGTAGATCTTGAGTTATACTTAGGATTCTATATATATGTTGTGTGCGATATAGTTCCGAAGTTATATTTGGAAGTTCTATATGTTAAGTTATAAAGTATGTTGCTATTAATAGTTTTATGTCAAGATAAAATTGGATATGTTATATGTTGTTATTGTTAGTTTTATGTTAAGATAAAACTTGGTATTGTTATTGATAGTTTTATGTCAAGATAAAACTAGGAACGTTATATGTTGTTATTATTGGTTTTAGGTCAAGATAAAACCTGGTTTTACTTCAAGATATAGCTATTACACTGCCTAAATATTATGAAGTTAGGAGTAATGTTTAAAAGCATAGTCTAGTAACTTAGGGTTTTAGACATGAAGATGCTTTTGTTGTTACAGCTATAGGAAGCCGTCAAAGTCTACATGAGTAATTGTATTCATCAACTAAGATTGGGGATCTTAGCGGAAATCCTCTTAACTGTAACCGTTAATCCCGTGTGAGTGAGGAAGTCGTGTATAGTTAGTATACGGGTTGACCACCCCACTTGTGACTGTTAGCTACAGTCAACCAAAAGCAAGTGATGAACTATCCTTTTATTTGTTATTGTTCCGACGTCGATGAAGCGTACGGTGTTGTTTCTCATGGTAAATCATGAGTGTGTTTGTTTGTCATGGTAAATCATGAGTGTGTTCTATCAGAGGTATTATGTCATAGCAGCGGTTACAGGCTCATGATAGCAAATTGTTAGAAACATTATACTTTGTCGTATACAAGTATTAATGTTAAGTATAAGTTTCCCCTACTTATACCTTAGGATTAAGGAATGTTTAGGTATAACACTTAATTGATAAGTAAACTAGTATACCTAATATACATACTAAATGTTGGAGAGTCAAAATGATACTTTCAAAACAATACTTTTGAATGTGGAAAATGTATTATTTTATGGAGTCAAAACCTGTGGACTCACCAACTTTATGTTGACGTATTTTTAAAATGCATGTGTTTTCAGGAACTTGAAAAGCCGGTATGTATTCGAACAGAAGAAGTTTTACTATTACCTTTCTGTTCATTAAGAAGTATGCCATAGTCGGATATTATGTAATAGGTCCTAGAAAAACAGTTATGTAACTTTCAGTTATCAATAAAGGTATGTATTTTCTTTAGTACTGTTCAATGTATGTTATATAACTGTGATACGAAGAATAACGTTACACTACCCGGTGTTTCCGCCGATGGCTGGGGGTATGACAGAAATGTTTTATCTTGACATAAAACCAATAATAGCAACATACTTTATAACTTAGCATATAGAACTTCCGAATATAACTTCAGAACTATATCGCACACAACATATATATAGAATCCTAAGTATAACTCAAGATCTACATTAGTATACTATTATAACAATAACATGCTAACAACTTTACAATAGTTGTATACTTTCAGATACAAAATAACTATATCCCTGTTATTATAACTATCTACGTTGATACTAATATACTATCATATAGACATAATAATAACGTATATAAAATATTTAGCATGCGTTTTCCCCCGAAAGATTAGAAAGTGGGGTCGTGAAACTCACCTTAGTAGCGTGATCTATAGAATCTAAGTGGTCAGAGGCTCGTCGTAGTGAGGCTCGGGAAGGAAAACGGCCTTCGGAAACGAGAGAGAAAGAAAAGGGAAGGTGTAAGGATTGAATGAGCTTTGATCGCTATTTATAGGCTGTTCTGGGCCATTTCACGTCGTGGCATACCCAGGGTCACGTCGTGGCCATCCATGAGTTATCCAGTAGCTTTAACACGTGTTTTCTAGCCCCGATTAGTGTCCCAGACACGTTTCACGTCGTGGTCTTAATTGCCACGTCGTGACTTAAGGCGGCTAGGGTTTCTTGCCACGTGTCATGCTCTAAGACAGCTGCATCTTCGGAAGGTCATAACTTTTGCATACGAACTCCGTTTTTGACGTTCTTTATATGCACGCGTAGCTAATTCCGAGTACTACAACTCTCTATTAGGTTCCAATAGCTAATTCTAATCCTATTTTAAACTCCTCTTGTTATAAGGATTTTATAGTTTTCGGTTTATCATAACTTCTTCACGCGAAGTCAGATTTAGATATTCTCTATCTTTTTTGGAATCGTATGGACGTATAGTTTGAGTTGTATCATGAAAGTTCATATTTTAACATGGATTACATAGTAAGTTTATCACATTATTAGTTTAACAAAATCACATTACATGATTGGCATAATCACATGTGATTGTTATTGACCTAATTTTGACGGGTGTTACATTCTCCCCCCGTTAGAATAATTTCGTCCCGAAATTTATCTTGTGGATGGGGTTTTGTTAAATAGTTGGGGGTATTTTTGTTTCATCATATCTTCACATTCCCAAGTAAATTCAGGTCCTCGTAAAGAGTTTCATCGAACTTTCACTATGGGAATACGACTTTGTTTTAATCGTTTGGCGTATCGATCCATGATTTGGACAAGTTCTTCTACAAAGTTGAGTTTGGTATTGACTTGTATCTCATCGAGAGGTACAACAAGAGTGTCATCGAATAGACATCTTTTGAGATTTGATACGTGAAAAACATCGTGCACATTACTTAGCTCTTGAGGTAACTTGAGTTGGTATGCGACAGAACCAATTCTTGCTAGAAAAAGGTCCTATATACCATGGGTTTAGTTTGCCTCGTTTCCTGAATCGAATTACGGCTTTCCAAGGAGAGACCTTCAACATTACTTTATCTCCAACTTGGACTTCTAAAGGCTTACGTCTTACGTCAGCATAGCTCTTCTGAGGATCACGTGCTGCCTTTAATCGATCCTTAATTTGCACGATCTTTATAGCTTGTCTCGTGGATTATTTCTGGCTCGGCACATAAAGTATCACCTATATGTTCTCTGGCCAATTGTATGTCTCCAACTTCTCAGTGCAAAACTACAGCTCCCAATTCAAGGTCATGGGTAGTGTAATTATTCTCATGCTTCTTAAGTTGTCGTGATGCGTAGGCGATAACTTTTCCTCTTTGCATCAACACACATCCTAATCCTTGATTTGATGTGTCATAGTATACAACTAAATCTTATGTTAGTGTCTTTGGTGCTTCTCAATTCCTGATTGCTTCAATCTTGGAGGGGTCAACATGAATTCCTTCGTTGCTAACTACATGACCTAAAAATTGTACTTCTCTAATCCAAAATTTCACATTCGGAGAATTTGGCGTACATCTTTTCTTTTCTTAGTAGTTCCAAGATTATTTGCAACTGTTGACCGTGTTCTTCCTTGGTTCGTGAACATATCAATATATCATCGATAAACACTATCACGAATTTATCCAAGTACGGTTTGCAAACACTATTCATGAGGTCCTTGAACATTGTTGGAGCGCTGGTCAATCCAAAGGCTTAACTAGGAACTCATAATGACCATACCGAGTCCTAAATGTTGTCTTCGGAACATCGTCTTCTTGTACTCCGAGTTGATGGTATCCTGATCTGAGATCTATCTTCAATCTTCTAAAATCTTCAGGTGTTTTAGTCTATCAAACACCGTATCCAAGTTTAGTTGTGCATAGGTCTGTCCATAATTAAACATAGGTGATCAGTCTACGTTTAGTTGTGGTTCGGCCTATGTACAATAAAATTCAACTAAGTAGTTTGACCTAAAACATTGTGTTGTATAGTTATCGAGGGTTTGGGTTTTTTATATTTTGGTTTATACATGTGTTCTCATCGCGGGACTAAGTTCATACATAACTCTATATCTTTGTGTTTGTTATGTTCATGGGTATTATTAATTATTGTTTGTTACTTCAGGTCTAGCTGATAAGGCACTGGCCAGTCAGGATAGTCGAAAGGGCAGGATCATTTTAGCATATAGCCGTTCTGAAATCCAGCAACCCAAATCGACATGTCTATCCTTGTCACCGCTCCCGTAAGTAGTCCTTCAGTAGTATAATTACTAATACTTTTTATTTGTAGGTTAAGGGATATTACCTAAACCTAACAGAGTAAGCCCTAAACTATAGTCATGCTTTCCTAAGAAAGTACTAATTCACTATAATTAATAGCTCTGATACCAATCTGTCACACCCCGGCCGTCGGCGGAAACACCGGGCAGTGTAACGTCATTTCTCGTTCCTGAAAACACATGCAATTTAAAATACGTCAACATAAAGTTGGTGAGTCCACAGGTTTTGACTCCATATAAAAATAATACATTTGCCAAGTTCAAAAGTATAGTTTTGAAAGTATCATTTTTTACTCTCCAACGTTTAGCATATATATCCTAGGTATAAAAGTTTACTTACCAAATAAGTAGTTTACCTATAAGTCTCATATACTATGAATATAAGTGTTTGTAATTCCATACAAACGAAAGTTGCTACGTATAAATCTTATTTTAATTCTATACGAGTAAAACCGCTACGTATAAATCTTATTTCAATTCTATACGAGTAAAACCGCTACGTATAAATCTTATTTCAATTCTATACGAGTAAAGCCGCTACGTATAAATCTATTTCAATTCTATACGAGTAAAACCGCTACGTATAAATCTATTTCAATTCTATACGAGTAAAACCACTATGTATAAATCTATTTCAATTCTATACGAGTATGTGTGTTAGGTATAATTATCTACTTAATATACAAGTAGTATACCTACAAGTTTCTTGTACCTAGAGTATAAGTGTTTGGGAAACTTATACTTAACATTAATACTTGTATATCGACAAAGTATAATGCTTCTAAAGTTGTGCTACCATGAGTCTGTAACCGCTGCTAGACATACAAACCTCTGATTAAAAGATATCCCACCAATGGTTCCTCCATTGGTGCCACAATAAAACCGCCATTGGTGCCATAAAGGATTCCACAAAGGTAAATACTTCCCCCGTACGCTTCATCGACGCCGGGTCCATAACAATCAATAGGACAGTTCGTCACCCGCAGACCGTTGGGTTGTAGCTAGCAACCACGGGTGGGGTTGTCAACCCTCACAGATCTATAGTCCACTGTAAAACCGATTGGTTGTAGCCAATAACCACGGATGGGGCGTTAACCTACATAGATCCATACACAACTTCCTCGCTCACACGGGATTAACGGTTACAGGTCAGAGGATTTCCACTAAGATTCCCAATCTTAGTTGATGAATGAGGTAGCTCATGTAGACTTTGTCGGCTTCCTATAACTCTAACAACAAAAGCATTTTCATGTCTAAAACCCTAAGTCACTATACTATGCTTTTTAAACATTACTCCTAACTTCATAACATTTAGGCAGTATAACAGCTATATCTTGAAGTAAAACCAGGTTTTATCTTGACCTAAAACCAATAATAACAACATATAACGTTCCTAGTTTTATCTTGACATAAAACTATCAATAACAATACCAAGTTTTATCTTGACATAAAACTAACAATAACAACATATAACATATCCAGTTTTATCTTGACATAAAACCAATAATAGCAACATACTTTATAACTTAACATATAGAACTTCCGGATATAACTTCGGAACTATATCGCACACAACATATATATAGAATCCTAAGTATAACTCAAGATCTACATTAGTATACTATTATAACAATAACATGCTAACAACTTTAAAATAGTTGTATACTTTCAGATACGAAATAACTATATCCCTGTTATTATAACTATCTACGTTGATACTAATATACTATCATATAGACATAGTAATAACGTATATAAAATATTTAGCATGCGTTTTCCCCCGAAAGATTAGAAAGTGGGGCCGTGAAACGCACCTTAGTAGCGTGATCTATAGAATCTAAGCGGTCAGAGGCTCGTCGTAGTGAGGCTCGGGAAGGAAAAAGGCCTTCGGAAACGAGAGAGAAAGAAAGTGGAAGGTGTAAGGATTGAATGAGCTTTGATCGCTATTTATAGGCTGTTTTGGGCCATTTCACGTCGTGGCATACCCAGGGTCACGTCGTGGCCATCCATGAGTTATCCGGTAGCTTTAACACGTGTTTTCTAGCCCCGATTAGTGTCCCAGACACGTTTCACGTCGTGGCCTTAATTGCCACGTCGTGACTTAAGGCGGCTAGGGTTTCTTGCCACGTGCCATGCTCTAAGACAGCTTCATCTTCGGAAGGTCATAACTTTTGCATACGAACTCCGTTTTTGACGTTCTTTATATGCACGCGTAGCTAATTCCGAGTACTACAACTCTCTATTAGGTTCCAATAGCTAATTCTAATCCTATTTTAAATTCCTCTTGTTATAAGGATTTTATAGTTTTCGGTTTATCATAACTTCTTCACGTGAAGTCAGATTTAGATATTCTCTATCTTTTTTGGAATCGTATGGACGTATAGTTTGAGCTGTATCATGAAAGTTCATATTTTAACATGGATTACATAGTAAGTTTATCACATTACTAGTTTAACAAAATCACATTACATGATTGGCATAATCACATGTGATTGTTATTGACCTAATTTTGACGGGTGTTACAACCTTATCCAAGTAGGTACTTTGACTAAGTCCAGTTAGTCTCTTACTCTTGTCTCTTAATATCCTTATCCCAAGAATATAGGCAGCTTCTCAGATGTCCTTCATAGCGAAACACTTCCCAAGTCAGGACTTAACCTCCTGCAAGGTTGGGATGTCATTTCCTATGAGTAGTATGTCATCCACATACAATACCAGAAAGCTAACTATGCTCCCACTAGCTTTGACATATACACAGGACTCATACTCGCTTCTCGAAAAGCCAAACTCTTTGACTTTCTCATCGAAACAAAGATTCCATCTGCGAGATGCTTGTTTCAATCCATAAATGGATTTCTCAAGCTTACACACTCTATTAGGGTACTTTGCATCGACAACACCCTCTGGCTGACTCATGTAAACATCCTCAACCAACTTTCCATTAAGGAAAGCGGTTTTGACATCCATTTGCCATATTTCATAATCATGAAAGGCAACAATGGCTAGCATAACCCTAATAGACTTAATCTTCGCTACTGGTGAGAAGGCCTCATCATAGTCAACTCCCGGAGTTTGAGTAAGCCCTTCGTAACCAGTCGCGCCTTATAAGTGTGTACTTTCCCATCCATGTTGGTCTTCTTCTTGAAGATCCATTTGCACCCGACTGTCTTATGACCCGTTACATTGTCAACCAAGTTCCAAACTTGATTGTCATACATGGACTGAATCTTGCTGTCCATAGCCTCTTTCTATTTAGCAGACTCCGGGCCTGCCATGGCTTCCTTGTAGTTGTTAGGTTCATCCAAATTTACCAGTGCACTATCACTGATAAATGTATCACCTTCTGTAGTAATATGGAAACCATCGAACTCAGGTGGAACACTAACTCTACCGGAACGCCTCAAAGGTACAGACTTGTCAATCGGCTCAACAGGAGTTTCCCCCTCAAGTTGATCACTAGTGTTTGAGTTTCCTTCACCGCTTGACTCTTGAAGCTCTTCAAGGTCAATTTGCCTCCCACTATCTCCTTGGCCTATGAGCTCTCTCTCATGAAAGACTCATCTCCTCGCAATGAAGACAACATTGTCGCTCGGTCTGTAGAAGAGATAACCAAAGGATTTATGTGGGTAGCTGATGAAAATGCACCGCTCACTTCGAGGTTCGAGCTTGTCATGAGTCCTGCGTCTCACGAAATCCTTGCAACCCCAAACCTTGATGTGGTCTAATGTGGGAGCCTTCCCTGTCCATATCTCGTGAGGTGTTTTGGCAACCTTCTTAGTTGGGACTAGATTAAGGACATGGGCGGCAGTCTCTAAGGCATACCCCCAAAATGAGATTGGTAACGAAGCTCGACTTATCATGGAACAAACCATGTCCAACAAGGTTCGGTTACGCCTCTCAGCCACACCATTAAGCTGTGGTGTCCTAGGTGGCGTCTACTGTGAAACAATTCCACATTCCTTAAGATAGTCAAGGAACTCGATACTAAGATACTCACCACCCCGATCGGATCGGACCATCTTTATCTTTCTGCCCAGCTGATTTTCCACTTCCTGTTTAAACTCTTTGAATTTCTAAAAGGTTTCTGAATTATGCTTGATTAAGTAGACATAGCCATATCTATTGTAATCATCAGTAAAAGTCACATAGAAGCGGTTAGCATCCCTTGTGGCGGTTCTGAAGGGCCCATACACATCGGTGTGTATGAGATCCAACAAACCTTCACCTCTTTCACAAGCACCAGTGAAGGGTGACTTGGTCATCTTTCCAAGTAAGCAAGATTCGCAAGTGTCATCCGACCTTTTAGAGTTGGCCTATGCGCTTCTTGCTGACATGTACAAGACAAAAATGCCACAATCATGTCTTATCCAATTCATTGGAAGAATCAATGTGCAACACATTATTTCCTAAGTTGTCTACAACCATCACAGTTTCATATACACCATTACAAGGTAATGCTTTAAAATAAAAAATACCATTATAATAAGCATTAATAGCACCAATTTCATTATCAAATGAAAAAGTAAACCCTTGTTTGTACAAACCATGAAAGGAAATAATATTTCTCGCCATATCAAACGAGTAGCAACAATTATTCAAATCTATTTCTAACCCACTACTAAGCAATAAAGAGTAAACTCCAATCTTTGTGACATGTGAAACCTTCCTATTCCCCATGATCAAGTTTATCTTCCCATGATCCACATCCTTACTTCCTTTTAGGCCCTACACATCAGAACAAATGTGAAATCCATAACCTGTGTCAAGAAACCAATAGTTAGAATGTTATGAGTTTTTAGATAGAATAGTATAAATACCTTCATGGGTGGGTTTAACATCCTTAACATCCTGCAAGTATTTGGGGCAGCTTCGCTTCCAGTGCCCTCTTTCGTGACAATAGAAACACTCTGCTTCCTTAGGAATGGTCGAGGGAGCAGCAGAACTAGCCTTGGTCCCACTTGAAGAGGATCCATCAAGAGACCTTCCCTTGCGGCTCTTTGAGGGAGCCTTCCTCTTCTTCCCTTTCCCTTGTCCAATTTCCAGAACAGGGCCATTTGCGGTAGGAGTAGAAACAACAACATTTTTACCTTTGAGACCACTTTCGGCAGTCCTCAAAAGCCCTTGAAGTTTGCTAAGTGTGACCTCCTCCTTGTTCATATGATAGGTCATGCGGAACTGATCATAACATGGAGGTAAGGAGTGTAGAATGATATCTATAGCTAGCTCCTCAGGAAAGTTCACATTCAACTTTAGCAACCGATCCACAAACCTTTGCATTTTCTGCAAGTGGCCCGTGATGGTTTCACCATCCTTCATCTTGGTTGTTATCATGGAAGAGATGATTTCATACCTTTCTTGACGAGCACTCTGATGGTATCTTTCCATCAGGTGCTGGTGCATCTCAAAAGGGTAGAAGTCTTCATTGGACTTTTGGAGTTCAGCTGTCATGGTGGCCAACATGATACAAGACACCTTGGTCGCATCCTTCTCATGAGTCCTAAACTCAGCGATCTCCTCAGGAGTAGCAGAAGACTCATCGATTTCCTTAAGCTCCTTGTCTAGGACATATTCCTTGTCCT
Source organism: Lactuca virosa (assembly GCF_052849685.1). NCBI lineage: Eukaryota > Viridiplantae > Streptophyta > Magnoliopsida > Asterales > Asteraceae > Lactuca > Lactuca virosa. The sequence goes on from NC_136432.1 coordinate 92,396,841, forward strand.
CATAGCCAGTGACCATCCTAGTGTTCCTAATCCAATCATTGAAGTTGGAACCATAAAAGATGACTCTCCCATAAAGGTTCATGAGAGAGAAGGAGCCAGTAGGATTTGAGCTAGAAGCAGTGTTGGAAGACATCCAAAAAGTAAGAAAGACAAAGTTTAGATTAGATAAAGAGTCCTTAATATAACACCTAAATGAAATATTAAGGCTAGGACCCAACACAATATTTTACAAATTGGAAGAGGTATGTCGTAATCCAACTTGCAAAATATTTGAAGGTAGGTAAATGACGATTTACCAATTTCCACCATGAAAAACGAAATTGTTATTAAGTTTTAATTGGATTGAAATTCCTAGATCCATTGAGATTCATTGAACAATTCAATGTCATGTTTAAATCTCGATTATGCCCTTCAGGTTTGTGACTGGGATACCGAGGATCACAAACAAGGTGTGAATAACCATGCTAAATGTACTTGGTACTCTCGACTTTATCACCCAATCAATGTGTCGGTTAACTACACACACTCCATTGATCTTATGATAAACATCGAGCCACCCTTTGCCATCCTTACTAGTCTAAGTTAATGTGCCAGTTAACCACACACGCTCCATCAACGACTTGGTAAGGTGAAAAGTGCAATTTTCATGGATTAGCATCAATTTCACATTTTCCAAAAGTAACTAAGATTGGGAATTTATAAAAGGTTTAGTTACTTTATTACTATCATTATAGTTAATGAGAATTATAGTCCTATCCTACTCGTTCGGCTAACGACCCTCCACCAGTCAAGGAAGCGGTGGGTGAGAGTGGACACCCATTAAACTGCCATTTTATAGGCAGTAACCTTATACCCCCTTATAGGTCGGCTTCGTGAATGAGGCCTACTAACGGTAAGAGTGTAAGACTGACTTGATCTTATACATATATATATTATTAAACTTATAATACTATAAAGTATAAGGTTTGAATTTTAACTTTTAAAATTCTAGGGTTTGGAATTAAAGTATTCTAAAGTGACTTTACAAATTCCAAAACTTGAGGGCAAGTTTTGAAACTATTCAAAACCTTTCATTTCTATAACTTATGAGTTTTAATGACTTTTAAGGAAAAGACTTTTGGAATTCCATAACCTGAGGACAAGTTATGGAGTCCATTAAAAGTCATTTAGATCAACAATTAACCTAACAAGAATGTGTCAAATAATTTCTATGATCTAGCAAAACTCATAAGCAAAGATAATTCACATCAACAATTTTCAAGAATCATATAAACTAATATAAAACTTGAAACTTTGACAATTATCTTTGAAATTGGATCAGCACAATCATTGCCACATCAAAAACAGGTTTATTTGATCAAAAACAGTTTAGGGTAATGATTCTAGTCCAATTTTGGCTTTAAAACTCGAAATTTTGCATTCTGGAGCACCAACTCGTCGAGTGCATGAACTGACTCAGCGACTTGGTCAGTTTTTAGGGTGGACTCGGCGAGTCTGTCAGTGGACTCAGCGAGTCCTCGGTCCAGAAAGCAGAAAATCAATGTTTTCAAGCTTTGAAAACAAGTAGCATCAAGTGTAATGGAAAACAAGCCTAGAATCTGATACCACTGAAGGGTTTTTAGCATTCTAACACTCCTATGGTGTACATGCAACCCTAGATACCTTGGATCTATGTTTTCTCTATTATACATGCAAACTTTCAATTTTCCAAGGCATCATCCTAACTAGCATACTATGGAATATATACACTACAAAAATCTAGTTAGATGACTTACCTTTGTTGTATCTTTGAAACCTTAAGCCTTTAAGAGCCTAGCACCCCAAGTGTGATGCCTCAAATGCTTCACACAACACCACCAACAATGGAGGACTTGAGAAGAGATTGTCTTGCACACACAAAATCGGCTAGCCCTCTAGTATCTCACTTAAGTTCCAATTTTGGTAGCTAAGAGGTTTCTTATATAGTGTGACACAACTAGGGTTACACCATGTAAACCCTATTGTGCATGACTTTCCACATTCCTTAGGCTCCATGGGTTTTAACCTCCATGGAGTATCAATGGGTCACCACATGGGTTTAGCCCAACATAAAGAACTATGGATCATAAGCCCACTTTATAAGAATGAATGATTTACACAATCAATCCTCATATATTTAATTAGTCTCTTTTGATCACAAAATTATTTCCAAATTAATTCTTGACAATACTAATTAAATAATGTGATTTCATATTAATATATTAGAACTTATAATATATTAATAAATCATAAATATCCTCTTCTCAAAAGTCCATCCTTACAAATTGTTCTGGTGCCATGCAACCCAAATGGACCATGCTACTCTCGGGTCAAGTACATAACAATTATAGTTATGGGCTTAGACACTAAATCCAACAGGAACAAGGTTATTGTGGGCATGGATTCGTGGAGCATTAATGTGGGGATGATCGACTGTGAGCAGTAGTTAGTCCGAGTTCGAAACCCAAATAGGGAAGAACTAGTGGTTCATAGAGAGAGAGCTCAGCATGGACCAACTATGTGTTCATCAGCGAGAGCTAGACGCTACATCCATCAGATTTGTTCCGGATACGTTGTCTATGTTATGGATACCCGGGATAAGAGTAAGACGACCGTCGACGATGTGTCTATTTTGCGAGATTATCGGGATGTGTTTCTGAAGGATTTCCCTAGGGTGCCTCCGGAGAGGCAGGTTGAGTTCAAGATCAATATTGTAACGCTTGGTTCCTAGTAATGATTTATCTCTCAAATTATTGAATTTTCTTGTCGGACTCGACGAGTTGGAAGCCTCAACTCGTCGTGTTGAATGGATTTTGGCCATGTAGTTTAATGAACCAACTCGACGAGTTGGGATGCCTCAACTCGACGAGTTGGCGGCTGAGTATGAAACCCTAATTTTCAGGGTTTTGCACCCTATTTAAAAAACCTTAAAATCCTTTGAACAGCCTCCTTATCAGCCTCTTTGTTCTCCAAAAACCCTAAATCGTGTTGTGAGCCTCTTTTTGGAAATCTTGTGGTTTTGAGAGGATATTTGTGTGCTTTTTTGCTTGGTGAAGGATTTAGAAGAGCTTGAAGTTGTTTAGTTTGGAAGGAAGCATTAGATCCAGAATCTCACACACTTTTGGCAACCGTTTGATGTATAAAGTCGCTAACTTGGTGATTAATAGCTTAGATCTATCTTGGTTGTGATGTTGGGAATTGCCATTCTCAGGGTTATTTGGTCCCTTGATTCATAAAGTGGTCATGTTTTGGATTGAAATCCTTCCATGATTGAGAAAAGGCCATTTCCATGGAAATCCATCAAGATGTCGACTTTATGGATGTATGGGTTGGAAGCAACTTAAATCTATGTTTTGGAGCCTTAGATCTGATACAAAGGACTTAATAGATTAAGAGGTGTGTTTCCTGAAGAACTCGGTGAGTTCATGGGTGAACTCGGCGAGTTGGATCGATTTTTCCCGATTCTGATGACTAAAGGGGAAACTCGGCGAGTTCATAGGTAAACTCGGCGAATTGGGTCGACTTTTTGCGATTTTGTTGAAATGAGGAAACTCGGCGAGTTGAGTCTACTCAGGTCGTTGACTTTGACCTTGACTTTAGTCTTTGATAAAGTTTGGCCTGTAAGGGGATTTTGGGCATTTTATGTTGAACTTAAGTAAATCTTTTATGTTTAGGGGTTGAGTAGAGTCGATATTCGGAGCCGGGATCCGTTCAGCTACCTTTCTGTACTCGAGGTGAGTTTCCTCACTGGTTTAGCGGGTCTAGGGCACCAAGGACGACCCTAGATTGGTTATGTTATTATACTCTTTGTCTTTGTGATACTTGTATGTGCTTGTATATGTGAATCTCATTGGGCGGGTCCCGTTATATGAGTGTGGGCGGGGCCCGTATCTCATTCTGATCCGAGTGGGGGGGCATATCTCTCTATCATCCGAGTGTGGGTGGGTCCTGTATCTCATTGGGCGGGGCCTTTTATCCGAGTGTAGGCGGGGCCCGTATCTCACTATTCTCCGAGTGTGGGTGGGGCCCGTATCTCATTATTTCTTGATATGTATTGTATGTGGTATTTTGGGTTAAAATCACTAAGCTTTGTGCTTACAGTTTTAGTTTATGTTTCAGGTACTTCCAGTGGCAAAGGGAAGAGCTCGGGGTGACTGCATCGCACACACCAAGGGGATTCCGCATGTGATATTTACTCTGATTTGATAAATTTAGTATTTTGATTTTGGAAAATGTTTGGTTGATGTTTGAGAACATTGTTTTTTATGTATTATAAAAATGAAATCTTGGGACCATATTTAAGGGTGTTACAGATCTGGTTCCAGGTGCGGCTCTGATAGCCAAAGCACCGTATCAGTTGGCTCCTCCTGAGAAGCAGGAGTTGTCTACACAGCTACAGAAGCTGCTAGACACGGGATTCATCTGACCGAGCAGTTCGCCTAGGGGAGCACAGATCTTGTTTGTAAACAAGAATGATGGGTCTCACCATATGTGCATTGACTATTGGGAGGTAAATAAGGTAATGGTGAAGAACCATTATCCACACCCGAGGATTGATGATCTCTTCGACCAGCTTACGGGTGCATCTTGGTTCTCCAAGATTGATTTGCGATCGGGTTATCATCAGATGAGGGTTAGGGACGAGGATGTGCAGAAGAAGGCTTTCCGGACTAGTTATGATCATTACGAGTTCGTGATGATGCCTTTTAGGCTTACCAATTCTCGAGTCGCATTCATGGATCTCATGAACCGGGTGTGCAGACCGATGCTGGATTGGTCTTGATGATATCTTGGTTTATACCAAGACTTAGGATCAGCACGAGGAGAACTTGAGGGAAGTGCTATAGACGTTGAGGAGGGAGAGGCTTTTCGCAAAGTTCTCCAAGTGTGAGTTGTGGTTGCGCGAGGTGCACTTTCTGGGGCTCCTTGTCAACCAAAATGGTATTCTTGTCGATCCGTCCAAGGTCAAGGCCGTGATGCAGTAAGAGGTCCAAGGTCAAGGTCGTGATGCAGTAAGATGGCAGTTCCTTTGACCCGACTGACGAAGAAGACGATTACTTTTTGCTAGGGGACTGAGTAGCAGGCAACTTTTGAGACTTTGAGACATCGTTTGTGTGAGGCACCGATTTTGACCCTGCCAGAGGGTGTTGAGGATTTTGTAGTTTATTGTGACGCGTCAATCACGGGTTTGGGAGCGGTATTGATGCAGAGGGGTCGCGTGATCGCCTACGCTTCGAGGCAACTGAAGCCTCATGAGGCCGACTATCTGATGCATGACTTGGAGTTGGAGGCCATGGTTTTCGCCTTCCAGATTTGGTGTAATTACCTCTATGGGGTCCGTTGTACTATTTACACGGATCACAAGATCCTGAGGTATTCGATGGATCAGCCGAATCTGAATATGAGGTCGCACCGATAGTTAGATTTGGTGAAGGATTATGACTGTGAGATCCTTTATCACCCGGGGAAGGCCAATATAGTGGCTAATTCTCTCAGCCGCGAGGCAGTCACGGCTCCGATCAGATACATATGTTCGAGGATGACCGTGATTACACCACTTATGGAGCGGATTCGTGAGGCTTAGATCGAGGTTATGAAGGAAGAGCACCGAAAGAGTGAACGTATTGTGTGTCATGTGGCTTCCTTCGATTATGATAGCCGTGGATTATTGACTCTGCATCGACGGGTTTGGGTTCCGTATAGGGGTGATGTGTGCCAGGTTTTGATGGAGGAGGCGGACAAATCGAGGTTCTCCATTCATCCCGGGGCGACGAAGATGTATAGGGTTTTTTGTTCTGATTATTGGTGGTCTTGCATGAAGCAGGGTGTGGCTTGGTTCGTAGAGCGGGGCTTGACTTGCAGGAAGGTCAAGGATGAACATCAGCGACCTCTCAGCAAGATGCAGCCGTTGGAGATTCCCATGTGGAAATTAGAGGATATTACCATGGATTTTATCACGAAGCTACCCCGAACTCTGCGCGCAGTGGATTGGATTTGTGTCATCATGTATCCTTTGACCAAGAGTGCGCATTTCATCCAAATTCAAGAAAGTATTTCTGCAAAGAAGTTAGTTGAGATTACATCAGGGAGGTGGTGGCACGTCATGGGGTGCCAGTATCGGTGGTTTCTGACAGAGATGTCCGGTTTATTTCCAGGTTTTGGAAGAAGTTTCATGACGAGTTGGGCACTCGTCTCCAATTCAGCACAACATTCCATCCGCAGACTGATGGTCAGAGTGAGCGGGCTATACAGACCCTAGAGGATATGCTGCGAGCGTACGTGTTGGACTTTGGAGGTTGTTGGGATACGTATCTTCCGTTAGCAGAATTTTCGTATAACAACAGTTATCACGCCAACATTGATCGCCTCCTTTTGAGATGCTCTATGGGAAGAAATGCAGGACCCCGATTTGTTGGGGTGAGGTCGGTCAGCGGGTTATGGGGAGTACTGAAGTGGTACTCAAGACCATGGAGCTGATTCAGCAGGTTTGGAGTAGGCTTCAGACATCTCGGAGTCAGTAGAAGATTTATACCGACAGGTGCCAGTCAGATTTAGAGTTCCAGGTGGGAGATATGGTTATCCTGAAGGTGTCACCTTGGAAATGTTTCATCCGGTTTAGGAAGCGGGGCTAGCTGGGCCCCAAGTATGTTGGTCCCTTCAGGGTTTTGGTTTGGGTGGGCCAGGTTGATTATCGGTTAGATCTTCCAGATGAGCTCAGTCAGATTCATAGCACGTTTCATGTCTCTCAACTGTGGAAGTTCTTAGTACATGATTCCTCAGTGGTACCATTGGAGGATATTCAGGTGGATAACCTCCTGAATTATATTTAGCGACCGGTGGCGATTCTGGATCGGAAGACGAAAAACTTGAGGAACAACGTTTTCGAGTTGGTGAAGGTGCAATGGCAGCACCACAAGATTTCAGAGTGGACTTGGGAGCCTGAAGATGAGATGAGGGAGCACTATCCCGAGTTATTTGGAGAAGCGGACTTTAAGGATGAAGTCTAATTCAAGTAGGGGAGAAGTGTAACACTTGAATATGATATATTTTCCTTTTGGTCCTTCGTATTTTATCTTGTTGAATTTTTGGCCATGGTGTTAGTATGTGGGGCGTACCATTAGGTACGCTTGGCGTACTAGATGAGAAGCTAGTACACGGGGCATACCACATGGTATGCTTAGCGTACTGAGACGATACTAGATCGGGACTCAGGGCACGTACGTAGGGCGTACGTGAGATTTAGTGAAACCATAATTTAGGGTGTTGCACCCTATATAAGCACCTTAAGTCATTAGGGTTGGCCTCTTTACCAGTCTCTAAACCTCCAAAACCCTAGAAATCGGCCCTTAGCCTCCATTGTTGCGCATTTGAGCTCTTGTTGGTGTTTGTATTTCTCACTTTGAAGAGATTGTATAAGGTGGAAGGTTCATAGCTTGGTGGGAAACGTAGAGATCCAGAATCATCAATCATTTTGCAAGCTTCTAGAGGTATCAAGTCCAAACATTGTCTTTTCCGTGATTAGATCTCTTCATGTCTTAAGTTTTTATGCTTTTGGTCCCTTTTTGGGTTGGTTTGATGAGTTAGGACATTTTAAGGGCTTATCCTTTTAGATCTGAGCTCATAAAGGTGCAAACTTTATAGGGCTTGGATCTCATGCAAGCAATAACTCGTCTATTAAGTCCTTTTGAGCTTCAAGAGCTTCATTTAGCTATGCAAGAACGTAAAGTCAGCAACTTTACATGATAATCCAGCTTAAGGAAGTCATATCTACGTTATGGAGCATTGTCTTAAAGGTTAAGAGCAAAAAATTGGAAGATGGCTCAATGGGATTGTACGATGGGCATACAAGTCTGTATGCACCGCGTATAAGTCCAGTTGTATGTACGCGTAGCGTACAACTAGGTATGCCCCACGTACTCAGTCAGTGGACTTCAAACATTTTGATAAAGCTGTCTATGGTGTGAAGCAAGCACCTAGAGCGTGGTATGACACATTGGTGGGTTATCTTCTGGAAAGTGGATACAAACGAGGAAAAATTGGCAACACTTTGTTCATAAATCATTTAGGATCTCACATCATTCTTGCTCAAGTACATGTCGATGATATCATTTTTGGATCCTCTGATGAGAAACTAAGTTCTGAGTTCGCTAAGGTTATGGCTAAGAAATTTGAGATGAGCATGATGGGTGAACTAACTTTCTTTTTACGCTTGTAGATTAAGCATATAACGGATGGAATCTTTGTTTGTCAAGCTAAATATATTACATACATACTAAAGAAGTTTGGCTTCTCTGATAGCAAACCAGCAAAGACTCCAATGTCTTCATCAGCGTCGATTGTTGTTGATCCAACTGGCGCTGAAGTAAATGCAACCATGTACCTGTGAATGATAGGTTCACTGCTCTATCTTACTTCCAGTCGTCCTGACATTATGTTTACTACCATATTGTGTGCTCGTTATCAAGCCAATCCTAAGGAATCTCATCTTCTTGCTGTAAAAAGGATCTTTCGTTACTTAAATCATACACCCAATCTTCGGTTATGGTATCCTCGCGATTCTGAGTTCAAACTGGTTGGATGTGGCATTGATCGTAAAAGTACTTCAGGAGGGGCTCAAATTCTTGGAGATAGATTGGTGAGCTGGTCCAACAAAAAGAAAACATCAGTGGCTTGCTCTACCATTGAAGCTGAATATATAGCCGCTGGAAGGTGTTATGCTCGGATTCTATGGATTTAGAATCAGCTCTTATATTATGGTCTAAACTTCTTAAATACTCCTATCTGCTGTGACAACACCAGCACCTTTCAGATGATACAAAATCCAGTACAACATTCCAAAACCTAGAACATCGACATTCGTCATTATTTCATGAGGGACATTGTTCAAAAGGGAAAAGTAGAGTTGTTCTATTTCCCATCCACTAATCAACTAGCTGACATTTTCACTAAGGCATTGGACAAAAATACATTAGACAAATTAATTGCAGATCTTGGCATGCTTTCAATGACTTAATCCTTTTCTAACTCGTTTAATATAACTTTCTTCTACCTGCTTTCATAAAACACAAAAAAAACAAGTGCTTCTTTTATTATGTTTTACTTTAAATAATTGTACATAGTTTGCTTAAGCTTTGCATCTAATGGTTACAAGTACACTCTTTTCTCTCTATGCTCTATTTGCAGGCCTATCTACGGATCATCTGTACCTCTTGCTTCCAGGGTTAGAAAGATCTGGGTCATTCAGAATGTTCTGAATGCTCTAGTTGTTGAGAATAATATTGGCATCAAGTATTCTTCTTGTTGACAATACTCTTTCTCTCCTCCACTCATCGTTATGGAGGCAAGATGAAACCATCAATATAATGAGTCTTACTTTCATCTACTGACTCATAATTCGATAAAACGGCAAGTGCCCTCATGTTGATATTGTTAACTCGATGGTTCACGGATTTGAGCCAGTTAACTCGTAGGTTACAAAGACAGGTTCCAGTTCCTCTCTTGCTCTTGGTGAACATGAAGCTTGGAGTTTATATGCAACATCTCAACGATTAAAGGTTTCATCATTCTTGGTTTGTAGTGAGTTGTATTTTATATTAATGTGCTTGTTCTTTATTATGTATTCTTTTATAGACTATATTGAGGAGGAGGTATCTCGAAGAAAGGAAACTGCATGAGCTTTTAAATCAAAAGATCTTCTAGCATCAATTTTATCATTTTCCTGAAAAAAGGCTACATAAAGGGCCAGTAAAAAAGTTGTATATTCCTTTTTAACTATTCGTCTATTGACCATCTCTTACGCTTTTATCTCCTTTCCTATTTTGTCTTACACAACATTAAACTAATTGATGGTGAATTCTATATTGTAGAATACAATTCAGCTCTATGATACGGAAGATAAACCACTTCTTGTTAATAAGCTGACACGATTTATAATTCGTGTTTGTCTGACCTCAACGCGATTGAAACATTCCATTCTCTCCTTAATTTCTTCTTAACAAAAACGATTCAGTATGATATACCACACACTGATGAAAGTTTGAAACTCTGTGCCGATGGTTAGACTATGTACCGTAGTTTATCACACGTACCAACCCCTTTTTGGCCATAAATTCTTCTTTAAAGCTTTATGATTCAGCGTAACGTACCATACGCTGATGAGAGCTTGAAAAATCTGTTTCGATGGTTAAGCTAAACACCACATCTCATCACACGCACCAATCCATTCTCGCCATATATTCTTCTTTAGAATTTTATGATTCACGGTATAAAGCCAGACGTTGATATGAATTCGAAAATTCTGTGTCGATGGGTATATCATTGTCTGTGATGTATTACAAGCACTTATCCACTCTTTCCCAATAATTCTTCTATTAAAGAAGTTAATGATTCAATGTACTAGCCATACACTGATAAAACTTCGACACTCTTTGCCGATGGGTATATTTCATACTCGAATGTATTACAGGCATCATTCCATTCTTGCCCCTTATTCTTCTAATAAAAGAAGTTAATGATTCAGCGTGTAGAACCGTATGTTGATGAGTCCTCGCAACACTATGCCAGTGAATGATACTTCAAACACATACTATCAGGAGACATCACAATCTTACTTAATAATCAGTTGCATATTTGATTCATTGATTAAGTAATTTGGATACGTTGATCGCTTCCACCAATACCATATAGGCTAATGATTTCGAAAAGGGGGAAAAATAATCATATACTTAGGCGAATTCATGATACCAATACTTTTCGATACTTAGTTTTCAATATACCCTCATCTGTAATAAGGAAAATATCTCAAAGTGAAGAATAGGCTATGCTCTCAGTTTCAAGAAAAAGAAAGGAATTTCCCATTTACAAGGGGAATAAATGTCAGATGTTATAGATCTAGGGGGATTTCAACATTCTATCATTCTACTGTAACTCATGATACGATGATTGTTTCTGCTGCTCTTACTGCTTCGACACTCTTCTACTGCTGATAACCCAAAGTGAGGAAGAGCCAATACACTTTCTCAGGGATGGGGGGTGATAAATAATTTGTTGAAGATTAGTTTTAACAACATCAGATAGATGTAGATTGTAAGTTCACACCATATGATCTGGTGAGTCAAACACTTTACACGTTGACCGCAAGCGCCAACATCACCACCAGTGCCAACGCCAACACAAGGCCTTATCAACATCAGCGTGAAACTAAAGATCTTGGTGATCTTTGTATATTAGGCAGTTATACGTATATATAGAATATATATCTAATCTGTAATCTTGGTGACTAGGATCAAACCTTTACTTAGATAGGTATATATTCATTAATTAGTGATATATCAGTTATTGTAATCATATATATTCAACATTAGGGTGAAACCTTAATGTAAGTCTTGGTGACCATCTTTATAACCTTCGTTCTCTTGGTGAGAACATACTTTCTCAGTGAAAGCATCTTTGTGATTACTCGTGTTCTTTGTTTTTGCTGTTTAATCATTGTTTAGTTAGTTTGTTCTTTGTTATTCATAACTGAAGTGTATCCGATCGACACAAACCTTCATTTTTTCCTATGGTTGTATTAATCTTTCCATGTTTTTCAAAATTATCCTTGGTGGGTTAAAATGGTTAAAGTTTATTCATAAATTTAAAGCTTATGTTGCCATTTCTAGTGTTTTTAGAAATCGATTTTTTAATAAAACCCATCAATTATATCCCAAATAACTTCAAACACTGGAAGAATGCAAGGCTGAAAAACAATCACCATGTGTGCTCTAAGAGGCCCTTAGGTCAACAAAAGTATATCTATAAGCCCAATAAATCCAAGAAGGTCCATATAGATGGGCTTTGTTACTATTATAGAGAAACATGGCACCAGAAGAAAAATTATCCCTCTTATTTGAGATATATTGATCTAGCCAGTAATTCAGGTATCTACTAGAAAGAACTTATATTTTTCATTTAAAACTCAAATACTTGGTACTTAATGTTAATCTAATATTTGTAAATGGCTTGCAGATATTCAAGAAGAGTAAGCAGTTAAGCACAAGAAAGTTGGAACTTCACTGGTGGAGTTTATAATTTATGCTTGGAACATAAAACACTTGTATTGTGAAACAATGTTTTGGAACAATGTATGTTTTAATTTATCCTGTCTAAATATATATATGTCTTAGTTAATTGAATAAATGATTGATTATTTACTTAATCATTTTTCATACCTTCATATTCTGAAATGATTAAATTATTCTTTTGAGAACTACATATCTTAATTGAATTATAAAGTAAATAACAATGTTTTCAAAATAATAAGTTCTATATACAAGCACGTTTGACTCAAACATGATTTGAATCAAAGTTATCTATGACATTATTATCTGTATTATATAAATGATATACACATATTCCAACTTTAAGAAATGGATTTTGGAAGGCAAATAATGTAGTTTATTTGACATATGTGAATCTTATTTATGTATAAAATACTACAAATTACATTTTCACTAAACTATAGAGAAAAAATAATTATTAAGGAACTATACATTGTGGTGTGTGACTTCCTTTCTAATGAATGTGTTGATTTAGTTCAAGATATCTAATCAAATTTATTAACTACTATAGTTGTAGTAATTATATTTTACATGTTGAAAGATAATTGTGAAACCTTTGTTGAAGTTTTCAAATATAAAGTCGAGATACAAACTAGTAGAACCATCTAAAGCCTTAGAGATAAGATGATCTAAACCTTACTAGATATGGTTACTTCCTAATTGTTTGAAATTATCTCTTTTATCCTTTTGGGATTATACCTTAATCACTATCACTTGTATCTTGAATACTAACACCAACTAAGAAGTAGATAAAACACTTTATAAGATTTAGTATGGAAATCTTACATAATGTTTTTAGATTGTGAAGCCTATGTTAGACTAAAGCTTCTAGATCCATAATCTACTAAACACATATTCGTAGAATATTCTAAAAGCTTGCATATATTATTTTATACAAACCCACCAAGAAGATGTTATCTTATTCCTCTAAAAGTTGAGTTGTCAGAAAGCAAGCTTTTAATGACAAAACAAGCGGGGTGATAACTTGAAATGAGCTGCAAAAGTTATGTTGACGGGTTTTACTTCATGCATATTGAAGTGTCTTAGGACTTTCTCAATGCATTTTTTCTAAGAAATATGCAAGACCCTAGACTTCCTTGTCATAAATATTTCCATACCTAGAATCGTTTTGGTAGCTCCTAATTCCTTTATTTCAAAGTCACATTTGAACTGGTCTTTTATTTTATGAATATCCGTCATATCTTTTGATGTGACCAACATGTCATCCATATATAAGAGTAAGTAGATCATCGAACCATCATAACAATTTTTGTAATAAACGCAGTTATCACGGGCACACCTCTTGAATTTGTGACGGGTCATGAATGAATCAAATGACCCTTCTTGTGACAATAATTGCAAAACTTTCTTTTTCCTTTAGACTTGGATCAGTCCCCGTTGGAAGATTGAGAGGTTTTACCTCTATCTGTTGTTCTTCCTCTAGCATTTAAACCTTTGGCTTTAACATCACTTGAACCACCACCAGTTATATTCTTCATCTTCTCTTTGAATCCAAAGTTGTAAGTGTTGGATTAGGTGTCTAAGCCCATAAATATATTTGGTATGTACTTGATTTGATTTGTAGCATGGTCCTTTTGGGTTGCCTTCAGTCATGCAACTTGACAGGATGACTAGTGGAGAGAGAGAGAGAGAGAGAGTAGGATTTATTATATGAATAATAAATTGGTACTCAGAATGATTTTATTAATATATTACAAGATTAATATATTATTTGGAAATCATATTATTAATTAGTAATTAATCGGAAATTAATTTGATATTAATTTTGGGATTAAAGGAACTAATTAATAATGGAGGGGCTGTTTTGCAAATCATTCATAGTTGCAAAGTTGGGCTGATGGACTCCTATGGGAGGACTGGACAAAATTTATAGGAGGCCCTATAGAATTCGTCCAAGGCTTCTATTGTGGAGGTCCATGGACTGCTTAAGGCCTAAGCAAGGAAATTAGGGTTTCCACCTGAAAACCCTAGCGGTCCTCAGCTATATAAACCCCTTTAACCTAAGGAATTTCGGCCATATGCCTTTCTAAGAGAACCCTGGCCGATTTCCTCATCTCTCCTATTCATCTTTGCTGCATTGGGTGTTCGTGACTCCATTAGAGGTGCAACACTTCGGGCACTAAGCTTTTAATAGTCAATGTGGTTCTTGTTATTGCTACATAACAAGTGAGGTAATCTTCTAACCCTAGTTTTATACATGATTTTGAAATTGTATGCTAGTCTATAGGGTTATTGCTTTGGTGTTCATATTTGTATGTTCAATAGAGAAAAACTTAGATCCAAAGCAATTAGGGTTGCATGATCACATACGCATGTAGATATGCTCAAAACCCATCAGTAAGAAAATCATCTAAAACAAGAGTGGAACGGCTGTAGATGATAGTATCATGAAAATGGTTGTAGGATTCATACAACGATGACAACAACAGCAAGGCCGAGTCTTCATCTTCATATTAAACATCCATATTCTCCAAGTTATTGACCAACTCTTTAAATGTGGAAATATGTCTAGCCAAAGAACCTCTTTCAATCATCTTGAGATTGAACAACCATTGTTTTAGGTGCAACTTCTTTGGTAGGCTCTTAGTCATCAATAACTACTCCAACTTTAACTATAAAGCAGCTACTAAAGTTTCTTTCAAAACATCTAGCAAAACATCATTTAAAAAATGCAAACGAATATGGGATTGAGCTTTTAAATCTTTTGTCTCTTTATCTTCTTTCGTCTATGAAGCAGCCATCTTATCGAAACCCAAAAGTGTCTTGTGTAAATCCTCTGAATAAGAACATCTTTCACCTTTACTTGCCATAATGGAAACCTACTGTTTTGATCCAACAACAGAATATCGTATTTCGTCGAGGACATGATCAATCAGTTGATAAAATAATCCCAACAAACTAATTTAAATCCGTAAGCTTTGATACTAATTATAGTAAACAATGACGATAAGATGCACTACAACGAAAAAGCCCTAATGCATCGATCAATACAGAAATCTGAATCACAAGAACAATATTAGTTCAAGCAGAATAGGACTAATATATCAAACTAACAATCAATCAAATGCAATGAAAAATACTTAGCAAAGCAGTAAATTAGAGAGACATAAAATTTATGTGGAAAACCTAAATCAAGAAAAAAAAAACCACGGGCGGAGGAAACTGAGAATCAATCCACTAAATATTGCAATGTTTACATAGCTTGATCAAAGAGATTACAATAAGCTATAATAATTTGGCGACGAAAGGTTGAAACCCTAGACGTGTCGCTTAAAAGGGGAGAGAAACTCTTTCAATTTTGTCTTCAAAACCTCGCTCTTCTAATTTTCTGCTTTCAATTGAAACTACAAAAGGGAAAAGGTTTTTAATATTTGGCAAATTTGGCTTCAAATCGATTTGGATTGATTCTGACCTTGACGAAACTTAAATTGATTTAACTCAAATCTTTGACGAAACTTAAATTGATTTAACTCAAATAATCGATTAGCATAATGACCGTTAAAACAATATAACATACTTCCACTATAATATTCTGCGAATACTTCAAATTATTTTTCTTTACGAAAAAATAAACTGAAAATAAAGTATAAAAAAAAGTCAAATCATATTGATGAACAACTTTGCTTTGTAGTATGAGTATTGCGTTTTATATAACTATGTAATATTATCTATTGCACTCTCGTTATTTTGTTTTAATTATTGCAGTAACAATTATCACTACAAGAAACGAAGGTATTAGCGACGACGGACGTCGCCGCGAAAGATAGGGCTTATCACCGCTAGAGGTATTAGCGGCGACTTGGTGCTGCAAAAAGGACACCGCTAATGCTTCATCGCAAATGCTCTATAAGTCGCCACTAATAGTGTTATGTTGTGGCCGCAACCGGCGTGGTTCGCGGCGTTCGGTGTTCGGTGGTCGGAGTCGGCTGGGAGGATTTAGAGAGAAGAGGCAGACGATAGACACAGGAAAGAGCGAAGACGGGGGGGTTATCTGCGAACACCTTTAGCGGCGACGGGTATTAGCAGCGACGTATGGACATTAGCGGCAACGCATGGGTATTAGCGGCGACACCCGTGGAGCCTGGAGGGACAAGTCAGCACCCTTTTCACGCCGTTACAGCCCTTAGATTGAATACAGATCGACCGGACAACGTTCATTTGATGTGGATCGCTACTATGTGGGTATTTTAGCGGCGATGCCTTTAGCGGCGACGTCGGGAATTAGCGGCGACATGTACATGTCGCCACTAAAGACGTCGCCGCTAATGCCCACCTTTCTTGTAGTGTATCATAAAAATAATAATTTTGCTTATGTATACAAAAATCTTTCGGAATCTATTTTTTCTTTTCATACAGGATCTTCAAAATCAATGGACCAACTCTTTAGACTGATTTGGTTTTATCATTAAGTGAATATGAATGTATGCTAAATAATAACTTTGCTCATGAGAATATTATTAGCACGCACTAACTACCATCAACAAAACTAACCATCCTTAACAAGAAACAAACTCTAAAAAATGACTAAATTGCGAAAACATTAGAATGTCAATGGGTTAATCTATAGTTTTCTATTTTATTTTTATTTTTATTTTTATTTTTTTGCCTTTTTGTAAAATATCACTGGCTTTTACAAAAAAAAAAAAAAAGTACATGCACTAGTAAAACTACAATTCAAGGAGTTGTGAATGAGAAGGTGTTAGCTGTTCTTCTACGGTTCTACCGGAATGGTTTGTATTGTGGGAATAATTTGTACGTAGAGGGCGATGTGCTATGATGATGTTAAATGCACTTTCCGGTTAGTCGGATTTCCTTTACTACAATGGTTTGTTACTTTGTTTTATGCACAAATCCAAGACAAAGTAATTAGAAATAATTTACTATTGACATCATTGAAATTACAAATACAGTAGAGGAAAATTGAAGGTCACAACCAATTTAGCTTAAATTTATGTAAGTGTCGACAAATACAACTTTCAATCTCCGACATTATAAACTCTTAAAACATTTATTGATAACAAAAATATTTACATCAACTAAAACGATTTATGTAATGATATAGTAAGACGTGGGATAATAAGGGCCGTTAAATGACTCTTTACACATGTAATTCGAGGAAAACTCGGGAAACAAGATTTCTATATAACAAAGAGAACTAAAAACTAGTTCACCAAAAGAAAAAAAGGTAACCAAGAGAACTAAAAACTAGTTCACCAAAAGAACAAAAAAAAAAGTAACCAATGTCCTTGTTCGAGCCTCCACTTCTATGTACTTCTCCAGCTTCCGTTGAAGATGTGCAAAAATGGGTCGATCATATCCCCAGAACATTGCAATCCCAACTCTCTGCTGGCACCATTCTTCCTGTCAGCATCTTCAAGCTTCCAGACAGTCGAATAGCCGACAATCCAAATTCTTACCTTCCCGAAGAAATAGGTCTTGGACCAATCCACCATTTCCGAAGTGACCTCTACAATAGAGAGCAGGTTAAACTAGTCACAGCTCAAGAAGTTCTAAAACCCTACAATATCACATCCGAGTACGAAACCATCGTAAAAGAACGTCTCATACCTCTTGTCACAATAGCTAGAAGCTGCTACGACATAAACTTTGACATCGGGAACACTCCTTTAGCATGGGTTTATTCCATAGATATAGTCGTCTTGCTGGATATTCTAATGAAAATAACAGAAGGAAAACCCTCGGAGTTTTTGGAAGATGTTACGAAGCTTGAAAATCAAATCCCACTAGTGATGATAATGGAACTGCTAAGTGCTCTTAACCAAAACTTATCTGGCACATCAGACAATCCGTTTCTTGAGAATTTGTTTCTTAAGTTTTGTGAAACACGTTCGCCTCTTAAGTTTTCTCTACCGAAAAGCCAAAAGGATCTTGATATAGGTAACCGCCATCATTTGTTGGACTGCATGTATCACTTGAAGGTATGCCATGCTAAACCACCTCCAACCCCTTTGATTCGAACAGATTACTCCATTGATATGCCTTCGGATGAAGAGGAATCCCCTAGCATATTGTCTGTTTTAGATGCTTTTTTGCAGCCTTTTAAGGACGCATTGAATTTGCCATGGGACAAGCTCAATGATTTGATCAAGTTTTTGTTGGGACAGACACCTACTAAGCTTGAAATCGCCATACCTCCGGTTTCACATCTTGTAAAACTCGCAAAGATTGAATTTTCCTCAACAAATGGAGGTATACGTGACATTGAATTCGACGTTGAAAAGCTCACACTTTGTCTCCCGGTTCTTGATTTGAAATCGGATTCTGATGTTATATTAAGAAATTTGGTGGCTTATGAAGAGTTAATGTTCAAATATGGTCACGTTCCTACTCTTGATATCACTGAGTATGTGGATTTTATGTGTGGGATTGTCGATAGTGACAAGGATGTAAAGATTCTTCGTGAAAAGAATATTATCTTAGGCGATATGGAGGATGGGGAAATCGCAAACTTTTTTAATAATATTACTAAGTCGAGTGGGAGAACTGATGGGATAAAATCCAAGTTGACAATGACCATCGAGAGTATAAATCACTATTATGGTAATGTTCCAAGAGTTAAAGTGTACGAGACCTTGAAGAAGGTATTCAATGCGTCATGGAAAATTGCTTTGATCGCGTTCGCTATTTTAGGTCTACTGGTGATGATTTACATTGGAGTGCGTGAGGTTTCCAATTTAAAGGATCTATTTACGGTTAGTAACGTCCCGTTGGTCGTTGATCAAGCTAGCACGAATAACGAACTTCTTGATTTTTAGGCAATTTGGTCGATGAACGGCAATCTGAGTGATTTCGAGTGTTCAATAAAGTATAAGATTGTATTCTACAATTTATTAATTTATAAACTGGGTGAAGTTTGAAATGGCTTTATATTTTTCATTCTTTTTTTGGCATAAGGATCCTCTTTCTTACGTATATAAATATTTTCTTGTGTTAAGTAAAAAAAAATTATGCACACAATTGACCATCAATGTGTTATGTTGGTAAAAACACACGATCAATAATCCACATAATTTACAATAATATTAATTCAAGTGGAATAAAATAAAAATATAAGATGTACATAACCATAGAATATCAAAACAATAAATAAAAAGAAGACATAAAGTGATAAAGATCTAGAGGCTGTTTGTTTTTAAAAAATAAACATCTTCAAACTATTTAGGTTGGACATGATGTCATACCATACATACCATACTTTTGTCTTGCCATAATATATTTTTCCCTGTCCTATAAAATTGATGTGCATCATACCATACCCACCACAACACACATTTGTATGCATGAAGTATTATATTTGAAGGATAGACTATTTTTTCTCACACGGTAAAGCTGTAACACAATATTTGCATACCGCACATTTTGTGGGGGTCGGTGCGATGTTTACGAATATTGCACTATATCGCGGTATGTGGTACAAGGCACACCGTATAGTCTTATCGCTGCGTCACACAGAACACGCGCAACAATTGGGCTTTTGCAGCTGTTTGTTTTTCTGAATGGCTTTTAAGTAAAAACATTTGCTCGTGTGCTTCTTGGTGCAACAATAGACCAACTACTTCAAAGCTCTTCTCAACCCTAATAAAAAAGGAACGGACAAAAAAAAATCACACACACCGCTCCATCCTCTTCCCTCACTCAATCGCTCTTCCTTCTCCCGATCGTCGGCCTCAGCCCTTCGTTGGTGCACCTCCTTTCTTGTCGGCGTAGGCACCATTGCAGCCCTTCAGATCGTTGAAAGGTATGTTGATTTCTGATTTCTGGTTAAATGATCGTCGACATATATCATGAAATCGATTGTTGTAATGATTTTTTGGTTTGCTGAAATGCTATAGTCATGCTGAAATCGATTTTCTTATTTGCTGTCATATTTTTCTTTTTTTCTTTTTTTCTTTTTTTGCTTTATCTCTTGTTTTGGTTTATATTATTTCACTAAAATAAATTGTTATAAATAGTAAAGAGATTAAGCATAAGTTGTTATTCTTTATATTAAACCAAAATCGTAATTACCTAGTGGCTAAACATGAATTGGAATCTCACAAAAAGAGGTTGTATTATTTTCTTAATTAAAAATATGATATTGTTTTTAAAGGCTAGTGCAGTTTACCAATCTTATTTTGATTTGTTCTTTTACATTACCTTGTTATAACCTTTTATATTTATTGCAATTTTCTTTTTTGATTTATGGCTTTATCTCATGTTTTTATTTATGGTATTTTACGTATGAAGAGGGCAAAGGTTAACCATACAAACCCACCTCCTATAGTTGTTGCACCATGGTCCACGGGTATTTCACCATTGTAGCACGATATTGTTGAGGTTCTAATTTATACAAAAGGTTGGTTATTTGGAGTTAAAGGTATTCTTACTTGCTGAAACTTTGAATTTAATGTATCATTTCTTTTAATTAACTTTATATTATTTTTGTTGTTTTGTAGGTGATGAAATGTTTATGTTTACAAGAAATTACCCATGATGTTATGTAATCAGATAGCAATGATACACATGAATAGTTGAATTTGCTTTTATTTTGGTATAAGTTTGTTTGAAGTGATGTAGTACCTTTTTATGTTATTTTGCCGTGTCGTCGTGTTTATTCGTTTTTAAGCATGAATTGAGTAAATTGTTTATTATATATTATTTTTATTGTGTTTGTCCTTTAATAAGCATGCATTCTATAAACAAAAAAAATTATTTTACTTTTGTCATGTTAATTTGGTCATCGGTATAGATGCACAACAAAAGATGTAAAATCATTTCATTTAAGTTGTATGAATTTTATTTCAATGTTGTAAGGCTAAAATTATTTAAATTTCATAATTAAAAAACTATTTTAAGTTTTAAAAATCAGTTTATTTAAATTTCAGATTATTGCAGCAGCTTGCAGACGTTAAGAAACAAACAAGCTTTTTATTAAATGTTACAATCGTTTGGTCCACCTTTTATGCTGTAGAGGGTTGCAGATGTGGACCGAAGACTTTATGAATTTTTGTTTCGAAAAAACAAACAACACTTTACATAGAAACTCAATATTGGAAAAAAAAAATTATCATAGGCGGATGAAGCTGAGAATGAATATACGTGGTTACAAATCTTGAGAAAAGAGATTACAATGAACCCAAAATGAAATGTTATTTGGTGATTAGGTTTAGAACCTTGTTTACTATTCATGGCGTCTGCTGTGTAAACTAAAAGAAAATAAAACATAGGATACTTCTAATTGATCATCACGTCTAATTAAAAAAAAAAGCTAAATTTATACTCCCTCCGTCCCAAAATAATAGTCCACAGACAAAAAACACACAGTTTAAGAAAAAACATTAATTACCATTAACTTTATTAGATAAAATGACAGACTTACCCTTCTGTTGCATTTAATTCTATGGTAGTTGCATTTAATTTTATGGTAATTTAACTAACAATGAGGGGTATTATGGTAAAATACATATTTATTTTTAGAAGTAGGCAATTATTTTGGGACAAACCAAAAAGGAAACATGGACTATTAATATGGGACGGAGGGAGTACTAGTTTTCCAATTAACAACATCAACCCCTGATCTATTGAGACTTGACATTTTAGAGTAAGCATAATTCGACACTCCACATTAACTTTGATTAAAATGCAACAAGTAACATAATGGTTAATCAAAATTCAAAGCTTCATGAGTACCTGTAATCACCATATAGAGAAAATTAATTCCGAAAAAATAAAATACACCATCCACCATGAGCCTATAAGGCTTAATTGTAGTCTAAAACATCCACGAAGTCCAAACATAGTTTGAACTTCGCTATTGAAAGACTTTTATTGAACATGTCGGTAAGATTATAATTTGTATTAATCTTGTTCACAACTAATCACCTTTTGCAATGATATCCCACACAAAATGATAGCGAATGTCGATGTGCTTTCTGCGATCATGAAACATTTGATTTTCACTTAAGAAAATAGCACTCTATTTGTCATAGAATACGATGATAACCCTTATTCCGTCATTGAGTTCTCCGTATAATTCCTTCAACCAAATATCTTCCTTAACGAATTTAGTAATCGCGATATATTTTGCCTCTAAATAGGAGAATCCAACTCTAGACTGCAACTGAGCTTTCCAACTAATGACACAAATGCTCAAAGTAAACACATATCCTATAATTGATATTCGTTTATTTAAGTCTATACAATGATCTGAATAAACATATCCAAGCACCCCCTTATTCGACTTACCAAAGTCTAGACACATAAAAGACGTACCATAAAATAATCCACTACAGTGCACTCCAATGTTCTTTCTCAAGGTTCAACATATATCTACTAACCATGCTAACCGCATAAGACAGGTCAATACATGTGCAAATCATAGCATAAAAAAAGGTGTGTTGACAGGTTTTGCTTAATGAATAATGATGCATCACAGATGTATCTTAATTAGGGTGTAAATGAGTCAAACTACTCGTGAGCTACTCAGGATCGGCTCGTCAAAAGCTCGACTCAAAATCGATTTTAAACGAGCTCAAGCTTAATATTTAGCTCGTTTATAATGTGAGCTCGAGCTCGAGCCAATGTCACTAAGCTCGATTAGGCTTGTGAGCTTAAACGAGCCTATATATAATATAATTTATTATTATTATATATTAAAATAAAAAATATTTTGGGAATTAGGGATTTAGGGTATTAGTAAAGGAGCTTCTTAACGAGCTCGAATCGAGCTTAAGCTTATTAGGCACGTTAGACAAATAACGAGCCGAGCTCGAGCCTTAGTCGAGCTTGTATAATTTTTTATGAGCTCGAGCCTCGTATAACTTAAATGAGCACGAGCCGAGCCTGGCCAGGCTCGGGCTCGGCTCGGCTCGTTTGCACCCCTAATCTCAATATAACTTTTATGAGGAAGTTATAACACTCTAAAGCTCATATAACAGACAATTTGCATACGTTAAATCAATTTAACAGGTCCTAAGTTCTTCATTTCAAAATTTTCTTTTGGATGGTCGTTTAGTTTTTGGATCTCTTTCATATCTTTTGTTGTGACCAACATGTCATCCACGTATATGAGGAAGTAGATCAAGCATCATCATAATTTTGTAGTAACACATTTATCATAGATGCACCTTTTGGTCATAAATTGTGTCAAATTTATTATACGATTGTGGGGGATTGCTTGAAGTTGTAAAGAGATTTATTCAATATACAAACATAACCCTCTTTACTAGGAACAACAAGCCCTTCGAGTTTCTTCGTAAAAATCTCTTTCCCAAGCTCACAATTTAAGAAAGTTGTAGTAACATCAAGTTTCTCTAATTCCTAGTCGTTAGAAGCAACCAATCCCAAAAACGTATTTAATTTCAAGTCAAAACTCCATAACTTGTATCATTTTACTCTTGGATTGTACCAAAGAAAAACACATTTAATTTCCATTTATTCTATCTTCCCATTGTAAACATATGCTTGGTATGGACACCGAAAGGCTCAACTCTATGTAATTTTCATGCTTCTTAGACCATAACTCAAACAGTGTGTTCTTCTCATTTACCTGTGATGATTATCAGTTGATAAGATAACAAGCAACTAAAGCAGCCTTCACCTAAAGGACTTAAAGGATTGTGGCAATTCAGAATTATAAAACCATACAACAAACTTTCTCCATTATGGTGGTATTCATACTTTCTATTACACCATTTTATTAATGGGTATGTACAATTGTGTGACGTCGATTGATTCCTTCCTTTCGACAATAGGAATTAAACTCTTATGAACAAAAATTATGTCTATTATATGTGCAAGTATACTTTACCACTAATCTTGATTGCCTTTCAACATGTACTTTACAATTTCTAAAAGTAGAAAAAATTCTCCTTTATGTTTTAAGTAGAAAGACCAAAACTTTCTTGACAAATCATTAATGTTGTTAAGAATTTAAAATTTTCCATCTTTGGAAGCAACTCGTGCTTATCCCTATATGTCTGGGTAGATTTAGTAAAATGATACTCCTTTCTTTGTATGAATACCACTCATAAACCTCACTCATTTTACATTTCTATATACATAGTCTTAACAAAAACTTTAAATCAAAAACCTCTTGTTCACCAAGTAATCATCTTCAAATTAGTTAGGAAAATCTTTGAAAACTCATATGACCTAGTCAAAGGTGCAAAAGGAGAGATGGTCTGGGTCAGATAGAGATTTTGAGACAATAGGTTTATCACTCGAAATCATGTTTCCGTCAAGAAAGTAGAGGTTTAGTTTTTTATGTTTGGCCCTTAAAGTTGTTGGATTATGATGGATCTAAAGGACATAAACGTGAAAAGCGGAAGCAAATAAATATAATAATAACTTCATAAACGAGCCACCATATTTATGCTCAATCAATCTAAAGCAACTAAACTAAATAGAAGGAAAAACAATACATACCTTTGTAGACAATTAGAACCTTCTTTGTTATGATTGAATAATGAATGCTAAGAGCCCAACATAAGACTCTTCTTTTGTATTTGCACCCAAGGAGCCAATCAACAACTTCTGACAACATCCTAATCTACGAACACCTTGAACGCAATGAAGAAAACCGAAAAACAGCTCCCTATAATTTTCTCGTGTCATCAATTGCTTATTTTTATCCTTGCGTGTAACCCAAAATGACCATATTATTAATAGTAATATCACCAACTGTTGTGACTATGGACATCATATCGCAACAGCTCCCACTTGTACAAGTCACCAACACTATATGGTCTAATATTCACTAGTAATAAGTAAATAGTATACAATCTAATATATATGTCATACTCACAACTTAAAGTTGTGACATAGCCCTTAGATAAGTGATCAAATATTCTTTTGTTCTTTGACATTTATATATGAACGTGAGGCATGGAAAGATGTGAATCTCAAAAGTTCATGATTATGTTTCCTGATAGCGACTTGTGTCAACCAAAGACAAACTACAAAATCAATCCATTATCAATCCAGTCTAAGCACATCCATTCATTTTGATTAAGACACCAAATCATCGATGGGACCAAAGATATCAAATTCTATTGTTTAAAGAAATAAAAAATAAACTTCGCATACATAGATTCCACCTGTTCCTCATATCATGTCTTGTCAATCCCTGTATAGCTGACAATTATGAACAACGTTGGGCAAAACCCAAGACACAACAGATTATAGGACAAAACCTCATGCATCTCCATTTGAAGAATGTATGATATTACCACCTTATAATTACTTGTGACAAAACCCATGAAGTAATCTCTAAGTGTGAGTTACTTCAATACCTTAAAATCTCATTATAAAGTACTCATGAGTATTGGTCGTAATCCTATGCTATGTTCATCTTCATGGACAATCTACCAATGCTCTGTGACAATCTTAAATCACTACTTACTTCGAAACATGAAAAATAGGAACACAATGATAACCTAAGTGAAATGACTGATCTCCATCATATATTAAGTTCTCTACTTAATAATCACCAAATCAGATAAACACTTATACTGCTTCTATTCCCAAATTAAAACGAACTAAACTAACTGTGCTCAAGCCAATTTACTTTCAAATCTAAAACCTTTTGAACTTGTGTGACTATCATACTTGGTAAATGTCTTCGGATTAGAAAATGGAATGGCAAGATTCCTTTTAGATATTACTCAATTGATTATAATGTCTTCACATTCAACTAACTTATAAAACATGATGTTACTTACTGAGTATATACCATGTGATCTTATATGACTCAGGATCCTTACTCAAGGTAAATTCACCTTACAGTCATAAAGAAACTTCAAAAGAACCATCAGTGATTGAATCCAACATGAAGGTTACAGATGAATCTCTTTTAGTCACATAGTTTGTCTTTGCAATTTAACTAACTACAATATATTTTAAGATTACTGTTAAATCCACTTAGATGTATTACTTGGTACTCAATTAAGTTTCTACTTCATCACTTATTAAGAGAATAAACTCTGACTAATAACAAAGCATCAATGTGACTCTTACATTAATCTATTACATTCTAACAAGATCATCTCTTTTGTCCTTAAGGAATATTCTTGATCTCAATTCATTGATTCTTTCAAAATGGATCTGATACGATGTCACACCCCCAAACCGAAAACGGCGGAAACGTCTGGGGGTGGATGACGTCATGCGTAGTATCACAACAATTGCATCATAGTAATCAAAGTAAACCCAACCATTACAATATAATATGAATATTTACATCTGTTTAATTCTTGTTTTTATACATCAAAAGTATAATCAAAATAGAAAGACGTGACTCTATACGCTCCGTCTTCTCAAAACTCCAGGAGGTACCTGTCTACTGATTTCCTGAGAATACAAGCTGTTTTGAAAGAGTATCAGCATAAAGCTGGTAAGTTCATAAGCGATGTTTTTGTAATGAAAACATGTTGATGACTCTGTAAAAATGTTCGCATGGTTCCAAGAAAATCCAATATTTTCTTTAGTAAGAGTGAGATAATATCAGTTCCATCTATAACCACTTAGTTCGTGCTAGCCACGTATAAACCAATATTGAACAGACAGTTGACTATGTGGATCTGCCCTAAGTCCACAACCAAACAAAGAACAGGAAATGAGGTGGAAACCACACATTCCACAGTCTATCGAATATGCTCCATATGTAACCCTGATGCCTAAACTAAGGAATTATAGAATTAACTATAAATGTTTATTACTCTATCCTGTTGTAGTATAGAAAAACGTTAGTTTGTATTCTAATTACTATCAATCGTAGTATGTGTGTATTCTTGTACAAAAACCTTTGTATAGTATGTTCTGTATGAAAACCCTGGCTATCACTAGTATGAATAAAATATTCTGTTTGAAACCTTGGTTATTACCAGTATGTATAGTAGTTTTATTTCTCATAAACAAACCATGTATTTTCCAAACTTATGCTAAATAATCATTGTTCATGTAAAGTATATTACTACGTAAATATATCGTTGTTATCTACTGGCGAGTTTTATGACCATACTAAACTGATATGGCGCGAATCGGGCACCAGTATCCTTTATGACTTTGTCACCCGTAGACCTACCGGTCCTACTGTAGCTAGCAGCAAGGTGCGGGATTGTCATTCCCGTATAGATCTATACACAAACTCACGCTCTCCCTCGAGGAGACTCTGGTTCATAAGGGTAGTCCTCCACTTAGTTATGTTTGTAAGCGCCCAAGGATGTGTCTCCCAGCTAGATTAATGACTTTACAAGTAATAATACAGGAAAACCCTTTTTATAAATAACTGAGAGGTTTATAAAGATAAGTTTGTAAACCGTGTAATGAATTCTCAACTATACCTATTATAGTTTGTGTGTTTGTATATGTATAACTTTGTATGAATTCCCAAACTATACATATTATAGTTTGTGTGTTTGTATATGTATAACCTTGTATGAATTCCCAAACTATACCTATTATAGTTTGTGTGTTTGTATATGTATAACCTTGTATGAATTCCCAAACTATACCTATTATAGTTTGTGTGTTTGTATATGTATAACCTTGTATGAATTGAAAATTATGTGCTTATGCTTGTAAGTTGAAAACGTCCCTTATGCTCAGCATAATACAGAAGGGATAAAATATCTAAATATTTTATAAAAGTATAGTAACTGTATGATTGTATCAATTGTGTTCATTTTAAATTTATTGAAACCCTTTTTGCATAAATTTCATAAAATCATTTATGTTTGGCTTGTATTCCCCCCTGAAAACATGAAAAATAGTAAAAGCTTAGGGGTATGAACGCACTGTTGTTGTGTGAAAAAGTCGACTGGAAACGAAGATCCTCGGGTTGTTGTACGTGGCACTTAACGGAATCCTAATATCAATAAATACATATATGCATCTAAATTAGCGATTTCGTCAGGTAAAGTGTTAGAAAACACTTGTTTTCGGTTAAGGAATGTTACCGGGACTTGATTGAATCGAGAAAATGATTTTTTTTCACTGCTTAAGAGGCGTGTACGGCCGTGAACAGGGGTGTACGGCCGAATAGGCTGTGTACGGCCGTAAACAGGATGTACGGCCATGAACTCTTCTTTGAGGGGTGTACGGCCCTTTGCAGATTTGAAGGGTGTACGGTCGTACACTCAAGAACAAGGGTGTTTGATTTCGAAGAAAATGTGTTCCAGATGCTCCCAATCGATTCCAAATGATGATTTTTGATGTTTTTCGGAAGAAAAGAGGTGTTTTTAGTGTGTACGGTCAGAAGTTCTAGAAAGAGAATGAGAGAGTTTTTGGCCAAAAGTGTTCAAATGAGGGTGGGGGTCCTGTATTTATAGGCTGGGGGTATGGTCGGTGGTGGGGTCCAGCTGATACCAGCCGTGAATGGGTGTGCGGCCGTACACGGGTGTGCGGCCGTACACAGGTGTGCGGCCATACACTCACCTAGGCCAAAAACTGATTTGTTTTTCAAGAACTTCGGGTTTTCGCGTGATTTGATTCTGAATCGCTTATATAAATTTATTTATATAAAACCAGATGATTTCCTAAACCATGAAGTTTTGACGGAAACTTAATAACATTCAAATTTTATTAACGGAATTAGGATAACGGAAACGGAAAAAGGTTCGGGTTGTCACATACGACTTTTCATGCTCAAGGCATATGAGTCATTAGATCTAATACATGTTATGGCATACAAGATCGATCCCTTAACAATAGCATGTGGCACTCGACTCAGTTCCACTAGATCAAAATAGAACTACGACATTTGTATTTGCCTAATGTCTTATCATGACTTACAAGCACAAACTCGGTTGGAGTTCTCTATCTCGAGTTTCCTCAAGACTTCATGTAACTTGGCTTAATTCAATGAATCACTCATATATATATATATATATATATATATATATATATATATATATATATATATATATATATATATATATATATATATATATATATATATATATATATATACTCTAAGTACACACTTATCATTTCTCCCTTGTGTTTCATAGAAAAACAATTATCATTTCAAGTTAAACTTTAACACTTTTCAAAGCTAGGACATCATTTCTAATGATCTATATACTATCCATGTATAGTAGAACGGTGACAAGAACTCTCCCAATAGCTTCGACATACTAATGGTTTGTCTTTTGCTTCTCGAAATTCAAACTTTTTACTTTCTCATTGAAACAAATAATCTAAATATGAGATGCTTGTTATAGTCCACAAATGGACTTCTCAGGGTTACACATCCTTCACAACCTATCTTGGTTTGAATATGTATGTGTTCCTATTCATGCTTGTAATCTTTTGAAGATCTATTAACACTATGCGGTTTTAAGGCCAACTGTTTGATCAATTTAAATTTCAAACATATATGGACTGAATCTCATTTCCACATCCTTTCCTCCAGTCACATCTTATAGGGCCTTCAGTAGCTTCGCAATCTATCAGTGACTCATTACCCAATAGTATAGAATCTATATAACCAGGTACATGACGTCCTCTATCAGATCTTATGAGGAAAAAGTGGTGGTATTTCAGTTTCCTCAATAGTTTTTTCAACCTTTAATTGAGTGTCAAGGTCAACTTTAGGTTCTTTATTGGTTGACCCTTAAATATTATCAAGTTCAATATGGCGCCCACTAGCTCTTTTGGATACCAGCTATCTCTTTTGAAATACTGCACTTTGAGCAACAAACATTTTATTCTCGGAAGGTTTGTAAAATAACTACCCAACAAGTTTAGTTGGGATGTCCAATAAATGACACATCTCATGGAGTGTCTTGTAAACCTTCTCAGATGGTACAAGACCAAAGACTCTTATAAAACTTATTCATGCCGTAAGCCATGATCAGTCAAAAGCAAATTGTGACTCATCCTTTACCAAATCAAATAATGATTTGTTTCTCCATCCAACTGCGCTACTTGTGGCAGTGTTTTGGGTTGAGAGTTTATGAAACTATTTCACAATTATTGAGATGATAATTAAACATTTTGACTAAGATTCTCAATATCCCTCTTGAATACGAGTTTCTTTTTCTATTCCCAGTTGACTCTTAAATTCATTTTATTACAGCTTTGAAAACCTTTAAGGTTCCAGACTTATGTTTATTCAAATAAACATGTTCATACATATGAAGGTAACAAAAGTTTATCCTAACATGTTTTACGGTTAATCTGAATGGTCCATTAGTGTGAACTAATTCCAACAGATGTTTACATCATGAAGTGATGTGTTTATCATCTATCTTGATAACTGAGATTTTCATTTGTCATAAGACTTTTTGTTAAATGATCTCCAAAATCCTATCTAATTGGAAATTTGGTAATGCAACTCTCAGTCGTATATCCAAGAACATGCTTCCACAAAACATTTTATCCAAACTTTTGGTTGTACTCGAAACAACATGTATGGTGGTTAATCTATACAGTCCATTATTGTGAACTAAATCCAACATATATTCACGCCACAAGATGGTGTCTTTGTCATCTATCTTGAAAAATAATACTTGAATTTATCACAAGACTTGTGGTCAAATGAATTCCAAAATCCTATCCAAGTGGATATTTGGTAATGCATTTCTTATTTATATGTCCAAGAAGATGACTTCCACAATAACATTTCATCCTAATATTTGAATCATTGTTGAACTATTTTTACTATACTAGTTTTATAGATTTCATGACTTTCTTTTAAATAGAAAACATACAAAATGTTCTACATTTAAATAATTTAGAATCATCTCATGAAACTTTGTATAAACAATTTCAATCATAAGACCATAGACTTTACATTTTGAAACCGAGTTGTAATTTCATCCTAAATACAGTAGCATGGGCTCAATATCCTCAATCAATAAACTATTCTATATGTTTTAGTGAAACACTCGAGCATTAGAAGTAATCATTCCAATGGTGTTATGGATTCATTAATATGATTATAGACTAAACACTTAGAAGAACAAGTTGTCTCTTGATCCTAAGGTTAGTATTAGGGGCTCGTTATCCTTGATTAACTGCTCTTCTCTGTGTTTCTAGTCTCTTTCATATACTATTTTGGGCATTTTGTGCTTTCTTAGTCCTTTTCTTGTCTTGGAAGTAAATTGCCTATCAGAATATGTCTCAGAATAGGCCTTCCTTTTGCCCTTGGCATTTGGTGTTGTAGTTGGAGTATGCTAACTTTAACCACCCATTTGCCCATGGCGAATTTCTTCTTCTCCACACTTAATTCACGATAGTCACTATAGAAGTGATTGAAGCTTGGAGTTCCTATTCTTTACCATGTTAGTTCCAAAAGGTCCTCAGCACGTCATGCAGGTCCATAATGGATCTTTCCAAATTGTTAATATTGAAATCAAAACCACCCGATTAAATGCACAAATTAGCCAGTTAGTTATGTCATGATAATCAACTTCTAATAGGACGAAATTCCATGTTGCTTCAATTTTATCAATGTACAAGCTACACTTGAAACTTTCTCCTTCCTAGAGCTAAAGAAACAATAGTTGCAGGACCCTCAAGATCAGCTTTGTCAAAGGTACGATCTTTCTTTTTCGTTCATGAGAACTATTCTCAGGTTACGAATTTTGACAAGATTGGCCATTCCTTTTAGCTTATCCTTTTAAAGGTTTTATATCAGTTAAATTTTGTGGATAAATTTTTAAGTATGGACATAGCTCAATACAAAGTTCTATCCTAGTTTGTTTTATTAATCCCTAAAGAATAATTACCCAATTACCAAATTATTTCAAGTAAGGCTAGGAGCCATATTTCACTCCATGATGTGAAATGGATTAGCCGAAAATTACACCAAGAAGCTATGTAGGTAGGCAACCATTCGCTAGTTTCAATCTTTATGAAACTCCTAGATATTTCGATATTTACTAACTTACGTCAATAACATGTTAATATCTTCCACGCTTATCTAGCATTCATGACTGGTATTCTTCGAGGATCATCAATCCAAATGACAAATCAACCATGCAAAAAACACGTGAAGTCCAGCTCAAATTATTTCCATATTGACATGCAGATAAACCACACACGCTCTGCCAACATAATTAATTCTCGTGAGTGCCACTACATCTTCAATTATATCCTCACATTGATGTTTTGGTAGACCACACACACTCCATCAACACTATATAATGATAAATGTGTGTTTTAATAGATTACGTATGATTTACATTTTTACTTATTTAAAACATGATTTTGTTTTTATACTTTAAGTTAATACTTTTATCTTGACATAGTCCTAATAAAAATCTTTTGATAACTCTATTAAAAACACATGAACGCGGTGAGGGTGGCAAACACTAAATTTTTTTAAAAGCCGGCCTCATTCGCAAATGAAAAGACCTCCTTAAACCTTGCTTATAGCCTAAGAGTATGTTAGCCTATTCATGGTAAGACTGACAATGTTTTTAAAGACGCAAGGACGTATATATATATATATATATATATATATATATATATATATATATATATATATATATATATATATATATATATATATATATATACACACACACAATTTTATCATACATAGGAGAATTAAACCATTTAAATTATATGTCTTTTAATTATATTTTATACGTGAGGACACAAGCCAATAATTAAATTAACATGTATTCAATCAATAAGGCATCATACTTTGACTTTTAATTAATTAACTAAGCATTTAATGAATTAACTAAGACAATAGGAAATGGAATTTTCAACTTTTGTAAAATCAACAATTTGCACGAGATTTGAGTCATATGCACAAGAATGACCAAGGCATACTCGAAACAGAAAATCCAAAAAACATTATGGGAATAGTGACTACAGACCACAAAGGATGAACCTTCTTTTCGCATTGCACAAACACAGTTGCGCCACGATAAAGAGAAGATCGTGTCGCAGTTTTGAAATTAGGGTTTCGTGTTTCAACCGTCACCGCGCCACGATGAGGAACCCTTCACGATGCGTAGACGATAAAATTAGAAAAGTCCTAGAGGATTTTTGTGTAAAGCCAAGCTATTTAAAAACAATTTAAGCTTTCTAATAATGTGATCTAATCATATTTAACATGGAAATAGAGTACTACAACAAGAACGATAATCCTAAGTGCAATGGAGGTGAACGTTCAGCTCAGATACCATCGTTGGGTTATGAAGGATCTAAAGGCCATAAAGGAATACAACGGAAGCAACTAAACATAATAATAACCTCATAAACTAGCCACCGGATCTGTGCTCAACCAACCTAAAGCAACTAAGATAAAGAGAAGGAAAACCAATGCATATCTTTGTAGACGATTAGAACCTTCTTTGTATTAATTGAATGATGAGTGCTAAGAGCCCAACATAGGACTCATATTTCGTAGTCGCACCCAAGGAAAAAATCAACAACTTCTGACAACACCCTGATCAACGAACACCTTGAGCGCAATGTAGCAAACCGAACAGCAGCGACGTCGCGCCATGACCTACGGGATTTCTTGGGGTTTCAAGAATGAGAGGAGGCTACCGAATTTTCGGCTAGGGTTTGTGAATATCCAGTCAAGGATCCCTCAATTTATAGGGAATGATTTAAACCCTTAAAGGATAAATATCCAGTCACAAGATTATTATCCATATCTTTGGTAATTATCTTATTATTAATTTCAGTAATCTAGAACCTTCTATATCACCGTATGTCATTTAATTAATTAAACTATTATTTAATTAACAAATCAGAACCCTATAATTTTCCCGTGTCGTTAGTTGCTTATTTTTGTCCTTACGTGTAACCCAAAAGGACCCTACTATTGATAGCTAACTATTGTGATTGTGGGTACCATATCCAAACAAAAGTGTCACAAATCACTTTTAAATACCCTAATAACTCCACATGTACTAGAAAACTTATACCCTTTTTCATCAAAAGATCTAAGAGATAAAAAGTTTTGTCTAAGGTTAGGAACAATTTTAACATTCCTGATGGTTTGGATAACTCCATCAAGCATACAAATTCTCACTAAGTCGTGTCCAACAACTGGACATGTAGTATTTTTTCCTCCTCTAGCTTCAAGATCACACAAATACTCTCAAAAATGACTCATACGCTTGTAAAAGCTCAAGGGTCACGGGTTAGGGTTTTCTGGACTAAGGGAGATGATTGGGGATGCATGGGAGGCTAGTTAATGTGTTTAAATAGGGTGCAAACCCTAAATTTTAGGGTTTCATCCAGACAGATCTACTCTTCGAGTCGGGGCTTCCAACTCGGCAAGTAGACTCTTCCACCCGCGTCCAATCCTTCGCATCTACTGGACGAGTTAGGGCTCCAACTCGTCGATTCCCTGTATAATCATGCAAGAACTTATAATAAAATACATACCGGGAACCAGACATTACAAATCTCCCCTGCTTATTTTAGACTTTGTCCTCGAAGTCTGCTGCTACATCTAGAAAAAGCACGGGATAGTGTTCCTTCATCTCGTCCTCCGGCTCCCAAGTCCATTATGAGCCCTTGCGGTGCTACCATTGCACCTTCACCAACTCGACCCTCTTGTTCCTCAGATCCTTCGACTTCCTATCGAGGATAGCTACTGGTCGCTCAATGTAGTTTAGGCTGTCATCCACCTAAATATCCTCTAGAGGCACCACTGCAGAGTCGTCTACCAGGCACTTCCGCACCTGGGAGACGTAACAGGTACTATGAATCTGATTAAGCTCGGTTGGCAGATCCAGCCTATACGCCACCTTGCCCACCCGGGCTGCAACCCTGAAAGGACCGATGTACCTGGGTCCTAACTTGCCCCACTTCCTGAACCGGATGACACCTTTCCAAGGTGACACCTTTAGGAGAACCATATCCCCGACCTGGAATTCCAGGTCCGAACGGCGCTTGTCGGCATAACTTTTCTGCCGACTCTGAGCACTCTGGAGCCTGCTCCGGACCTGCTGGATCCTCTCTGTCGTCTTGAGTACCACTTCGGTACTTCCCATGACTCTCTGTCCAACCTCACCCCAACAAATCGGGGTCCTGCACTTCCTCCCGTACAACATCTCGAAGGGAGGACAGTTGATGCTCGCGTGGTAGCTATTATTGTAGGAAAACTCTGCTAAGGGAAGGTAGGTATCCCAGCTACCACCGAAGTCTAGAACACATGCCCACAGCATATCCTCCAAAGTCTGGATGGTCCGCTCGCTCTGACCATCCGTCTGCGGGTGAAAAGCGATGCTAAAGTGCAGACGAGTACCCAACTCATCGTGAAACTTCTTCCAGAATCTGGAAGTGGATCGCACGTCTCTGTTAGAAACCACAGAGACTGGCACTCTGTGTCGAACTACTACCTCTCGGATGTAGATATCGGCCAGCTTCTCAGCCGAGATGCTCTCCTGGATCGGTATGAAATGAGCACTCTTAGTCAACCGATCCATGATGACCCAAATTGAATCCACCCCTCGTGCGGTCCTGGGAAGCTTTGTGATTAAATCCATAGTAATATCTTCCCATTTCCACATAGGGATATCCAACAGTTGTGTCTTGCCGTGAGGCCTCTGGTGCTTTGCCTTGACCTTCCTGCAGGTCAGGCATCTCTCGACGTACCAGGCTACATCTCGCTTCATGCAGGGCCACCAGTAATCAGGAAGAAGATCTCTGTACATCTTCGTCGCCCCGGGATGAATGGAAAATCAGGATTTGTGCGCCTCCTCCATCAGAACCTGGCGCACACCTCCATGATATGGAACCCACACCCTGCGGTGTAGTGTCAACAACCCTCAGCTATCATAGTCGAAGGAGGAAACCTGGCCCACAATACGCTCGCTCTTCTGATGCTCCTCCTTCATAGCCTCCTACTGGACCTCTCGGATCTGCTCCAACAGTGGAGTCACTAATGTCATCCGCAGGCAGATTTCTTTGATCGGGGCCGCCTTGCGGCTAAGAACATCGGCCACCACATTAGCCTTTCCCGGGAGGTAGATGATCTCACAATCGTAATGCTTCACCACATCTAGCCACCGATGCTGCCTCATGTTCAGACTCGGCTGATCCATGAGGTACCTCAGACTCTTGTGATCCGTGTAAATGGTACAACGGACCCCATAGAGGTAATGTCGCCAAATCTTGAGGGCGAAGACGACCTCCCCCAACTCCAAGTCATGCGTAGGGTAGTTCGCCTCGTGAGGCTTCAACTGCCTCGAGGCATAGGCGATGACGTGCCCTCTCTGCATCAATACTGTGCCTAAACCCGAAATGGACGCATCGCAGTATACTACAAAATCCTCCATGCCCTCTGGCAGGGCTAGGATCGGCGCCTTGCATAATCTCTGCCTCAATGTCTCAAACGCTGCCTGCTGCTCAGGCCCCCAGCGAAATACAACGACTTTCTTCGTCATCCGGGTCAAGGGTACCGCTATCTTGGAGAAGTCTTGAATGAATCTCCGGTAATAGCCTCCCAATCCCAGGAAACTCCGAATCTTAAATGGAGACTTCGGAACCTCCCATCTCATCACGGCCTCCACTTTGGCCGGGTCAACCAAATTACCGTTCTGGTTGACATGGTGCCCAAGAAACTGCACCTCGCGCAACCAGAACTCACACTTGGAGAACTTGGCGTACAAGCTCTCCCTCCTCAAGGTATCCAGCACCTCTCACAAGTGCTCCTCGTGCTGCTCCTACCTCTTGGACTAAACCAAGATGTCATCGAAGAAAACTATCACAGACCGATCCAGCATCGGTCTGCATACGCCGGTCATGAGGTCCATGAACACGGCAGGAGCATTGGTGAGCTCGAAGGGCATCACCACGAACTCGTAGTGGCCATATAGCGAGTTCGGAACGCAGTCTTCTGTACATCCTCATCTCTAACCCTCATCTGATGGTAGCCTGAACGCAAATCTATCTTGGAAAACCAAGATGCTCCCTGTAGCTGGTCGAAGAGATCATCAATCCTCGAGAGTGGGTAACGGTTCTTCACCGTACCTTGTTCATCTCCCGGTAATCTATACACATCCGATACGACCCGTCCTTCTTTTTCACGAAAAGAATCGGGGCTCCCCAGGGTGAACTGCTCGGTCTGATGAATCCCTTGTCTAACAGCTCTTGCAGCTGTGTAGACAACTCATCCATCTCGGGAGGAGCCAACCAATACGGTGCCTTGGCTATCGGAGCCGCACCAGGGACCAGGTCAATCCTAAACTCCACCTGTTTCTCCGGAGATATCCCAGGAAAATCCTATGGAAACACATCCAGGTACCCTCGTACCATAAGTACATCACTCACAGTCGCCTTACCCTCTTCCCGTGTATCCATGATGTAGGCGACATATCCGGCGCAACCTTGCTGAAAGTAGCACCTAGCCCTCGCTGCTGAGCATAAAGCTGGTCCACACTGTGGCCTCTCATCCTGAATCACCATCTCTCGCCCACTTGGAGTCTTGACATGTACTAACTGTTGCGCGCAGTCTATCACTGCCCCATTAGGGCTCAACCAATCCATGCTGATGATAACCTTGTTCCCTCGCAATGGTATGGGAATCAAGTACACCAAGCAGCGCTCCTCGAACATCCTCATAACACAATCTCTGAAAACCACTGATGCTCGTACTGATCGGTCATCAGCAATCTCGACATCTAGACGGCAATCCAACATGCCCGAAGACTCAAGGAACCACATGCTAAGCACAAGAGAGACAAATGATCGGGTAGCACTTGAATCGAACAACACTTGAGCTGGGATACTGTTCACATGGAACGATCCTAAACACAACACATAACATGGCACATAAATATCATAATCAACATATAATAAGAGCTAGGGAGAAGAAATCAAACCCGTCACCACATCGGGTACGGCGCGTGCTTCCTCGGTAGTCAAATGGAAGGCTCGACTCCTCACCACTGGAGCCTCTGACTTGTTGTCACACCCCCAAACTGATAAGGCGGAAACGTTCGGGGGCGTAGGACGTCATGTACAATATCATCACAATTTAATAGTAGTAATCAAAGCAACAACAACCATTGAATTGATAGAATAGTCTTTACATTGTAATTGAAACATAACTTGAATGACTTCCAAATGTATATAGTAATAACTAAGACTAAAAGCTATTATGCTCCGTCTTCTTGAAAACCTACACGTGAACCAACCTACTGGTTTCCTGAGAATACAAGTAATTTTTCAAAGTGTATTAACATTTAAGTTGGTGAGTTCATAAGTATTTTGGTTTAGAAAATAAGTTCTTTGTTCCTTGAAATGTTCGTAAGTTCCTCCAGAAAATCCTATATTTTCTTAGTAAATTGGAATGTAGTCTTAGTCCCTTCGGACCAAAATGTATAAATGTTAACGTATTCTTAAGCAGTAATATTTACGTAGATTTTAATCTGTATAAAAACCATTTGAATGCATGATTTCTGAAATGAAAGTTGTTTTGTCCTTGAAAACAGTGTAATGTAGTTTTATAATGATACCGCCCTTATGTATGCATGCTCTCGGGTAAAAGTTGCTCCAGCTATGTAAGTTTTTGTGTCATAAAATAGTGTACTCCTAGAGAGTCCTATAGCTTCCATCTATAATCCTCCAGTGTATAAAGTTATATAAAAATCGAGATCGAATAAACCGTCAAATATAATGGGTCTGCCCTAAGCCCACAACCATACAAGGAACAGGATTTAAGGCGGTCCCAGCCATTTCCAAGTCGATCGTGTCTAAATTTTATATAAACTTGCCGTATACACATAGCAATTATGGATGAAATCTAACCATTCTAGACGATATGTAGTCTTAACTACCCTAAGACCGATAAGAGTGAATGTTTATTCTTGGAAATAGTATACTTCAGTAGTGCATAATTAGAACTTCTTTCTTTGTAGATGTATTGTATGTTCAAGAAAAATCCAATATTTTCCTTATAGAATGAGTTGTAGTCTTAGAGACCAAAGACCGAATTGTACAAGTATCTTCCATACTTATGATAGTAAGTGCAGTTTTAAATGAATAAAACCCTTTTGAATGTAGGAACTCCCATAAACTATATGTGTCGTTGTTTCCCTATGTGAGTTATTATAACCGTGCAATTGACATAGTAAGCCTGTTAAGACGTTCTTCAGGCGTCGGAATGTTTTGACATTTGTCACCCTAGACCTGACGGTCTAGCTATTGTAAACAACTTAGGGTGCGGGATTGTCAGTCCAAATATAGATCTATACACAAGTATCACGCTCTCCCTACAAGAGATTATGGTTATAATACAGGACTTTAAACAGTACTCTAAGAGTACAATGAAGTAGTGTCTCACAACCGGATTTAACGAGTTTACATGTAGAGTGAGTGAAAACCCTTTTTGAAATGTAAAAATTCTCGTAAACTATATGTGTGGTTGTTTCCCTATGTGAGTTATTATAACTGTGCAATTGACATAGTAAGCCTGTTACGATGTTCTTCAGGCGTCAAAATGTTTTGACATTTGTCACCCCAGACCTGTCGGTCTAGCTATTGTAAGCAACTTAGGGTGCGGGATTGTCAGTCCCAATATAGATCTATACACAAGTATCACGCTCTCCCTACAATATATTATGGTTATAATACAGGACTTTAAACAGTACTCTAAGAGTACAATGAAGTAGTGTCTCACAACCGGATTTAATGAGTTTACGTGTAGAGTAAGTGAAACCTTCCTTAGTATGTTTATAGTGTTAATGTACCATAAACTATACCTATTATAGTTTATCATATATGTACCTTCCTTAGTATGTTTGTAGTATTATCGTACCATAAACTATACCTATTATAGTTTATCCTACATGTGTGTAGTGGATGAAAACCCTTATGAATAACTAACTCTGTTACGTGAAAGTAAACTAACATGAAATACACTCAATATGTAGCTAAAATTGGTTGTACACTTTGTCAACATGTTACAAAGTGTTAATAAACTTGTAGACTGATTTTACTAGTTATAACATTTCTGTAACTGTTTTTAGAAAAATTGTAGAAATATCACTGTAAGCCGAAAACTAGATCCGCAAACTCCGAGAGTTTAGAAAATGTGTCTAGTTTGTTAATAATTTTTATTTTCATTTTTAATGGTCTCTAACCAGTGTGAAAATTTCCATCTTCACAGACTGGTCCGAAATCATTTTTGAAGTGATAGGCCGTTTTGTAAAAATCACCAAAAATTGTAGCAAAATCGTATGAACGTGTGCAAGTAGTCATTAGAAAGGTATAAACCTGAACTAAATGCTTATTAAACAGTTTTGAAAAATATTACGTTTAATATGGTCAAAACAGTTCGTAAATAGACCATAACTTTTCTGTTGAAAGCTGTTCATTTAGTTTAGGAAATGTTTTGGGTGTTGTAATTTGTATTCCCCCCCCCCCCTACCCCCTAATACTTGAAGAAAACATAAAAATGTAGGGGTATGAACTCACCTTGAGTGATTCCCTGAGATGGATGTTGAAGAAAAGAGGTTTCCAAGTCAAGAACACTTGTAGAATGCTTGAGGATTTGAAGATCCTAAGAACAAATATGACGATATTTGTACAAGAAATTCATGATTTGAGTGAAGGAGTGTAGAATATTCAAGAGTAATGATGAAGAACTTACCAAGAGTGAAGTAGAAGCAAAATGTTTCCTAGGGAAAATCTCGAGTGTCAGAGGGAAAGGTGGGAGGGAAGAAAAGTGTGATTTTGGAGGATGTGATTGGGTTTTATAGGTGAAGAGTGAAGATCTAATGAGTGGATTTAACTAAGAAAATCTGGTGGAGTGTTGGGGAAAAGATCTTGATTTGACTAGGTACTATGGGAATAGTGACATAAAGCATGAATAGTGACTTGAAGTTGTCATAACTTTATGGGAAAAGTCAACCACTCTTAGATAATGTCTTGTACAAAAGATATTATCTATAGTAAAGATTTCCCCAAAATATGATTAAAATATGAATTTATAGGGTTTAATATGTTAAAATATGAGTTTGGGTGAAAATCCCCCGTCAAAATCATAAAAAACGAGCTTAAAAAGCGAAAGTGGTTGAAAACCGGGAAAGAGAGGCGAAGCAGCGAAGTTCCGAGGGTCAGAAGCGAAGGTTCGGTCCATGAGGCTAAGACCCGAAGGTAGGTTCGGTCCGAGAAGGCTTGCAGGTGAAGCTTGTCGAGGCGAAGCGAACCTTGTCGACCGAAGGTGTTCTGAACGGAAAGTGGGTCTCGGACCGAAGGTCAGGTTCGGTTCTAAGAGGGGCTTCTGCCCTATATGGCTGTTTTTCAAGTAATCTTCCCGTTTTGAGTGGGTTTTTTGACTAAGTTAAGGGTCGGGATGCCCCAAGTGATTATAAAAAGTTAAAAGAGATTTTGAGAGAGATTTGGGAGAGAGAGAGAGAGATAGAGCGAGAGAGATTGAGAGAGACTTTGTTTGTGACCTTCGTTAGTGTTTAGCCATGTAATGCAAGGTTTTTAAACCCCATTATGCCTTGTTATGAGTGTTTTACGCCCCCGAGAGGTACATAATAGTGCTTTATCGAGTCGATGCATCACTCACTTCGCTTAGGGGTTAGAATTTCTGAACTTATGCAATTCCGAGTGACACTTAGTATTAAGATAAAGAGTTTGTACATTAGTAAACATCGAGTACGCCCTATCATGCAAGCACTATTTGAGTTTACCGGTTTGACACGTTGACTTTATTTGACTTTGACTTGACCAGAAATTGACGGGTGTCACATCATCCCCCCGTTACAAAGAATTTCGTCCCGAAATTAGCATTTCGAATGGGACTTCAAGGGTTGGGGAAAAGATATGGGCATTTTTGTTTCGTCTGATCTTCTCGATCTCAAGTGAATTATGATCCTCGCTTGGCATTCCAACGGACCTTCACTATTGCGTCTACTATTTTGACCCGTAAAGAGTGTGTGGGTTTGGGTTTTACTTGTCTACGTTCGTCCGACTGGTAGGATGTCTACTTGTAGACATGGGCAGCTTCGTCCTGAAGTTCATAGTAGGACTCCTACCTGGTTCTTCTATCATTTCCTCGCGTACACAAGTCGAATATAATTAAGATTGATAAGACGGTCGGATGGGTAACTCTGGCTTAAGTCCACAACCAGACAAGGAACAGGAGGGAAGGCGGAAACACACATCCTAAGTCCATAGAATCTTAATTATATACCACTCTCACGAATACATTTAATGGTGATTGGTTAACCGTATTTGTCCTTAGCCTCTATGCTTGAACTTGACCTGCTGCCCCAGTAGTATTCCCGAAAGGCCTGATGGGAACACTTTTGTAAGGTTTCGGAAGACATAGTACTCCTCACATGGGTACTTCTGGGTTTTGAACCAAGAGACGATTCGGGGTTGGTGTCGGGTTTGTCGTTATGAGTGACGAGGGTTTCGTTAATCGGTCGGTTAAGGCGAAAGTTCTTTTCGTAGCACCTGTGATTGATGTGGTGAGGACTACACCAAGCCATGTCGAATGACGACATCGAAACGTATTATTGTAACGGGTCTTATGTCTATTTGGAAGGGACGTTTATTAGAGCGATAGTGCATTCTATGCTTACGTTTCTAGTGCTTTCAGTTTTATCCTTGTTATTACTACTACGAACATTTGTCACCACGTTTAGCGAGTATTAACAGTAAGAGTGTTCCGATGGATAGTGAGGAAATTTCATAATATGATTAAGATTTAGTTGGTAATAGTTTTCGTAAAAATTTTAGGTTTTAACATAATTTCATTTGGGAAACGTACCACCGTCCACGGGTGGTTCCGGAAGAGCCTCTCATGCGATGATCATCAGCACTCTTCCATCCCCGCCAGAGTTCCTTGATATTGGACAATCCCTCTTGAAGTGTCCAATTTCGCCACACGTGTAACAGGCCTGGCTTACCCCAATGTCGGGGACCTGGGAGATTGGTGGTGCCGGTGACCTACAGAAACGGGCAGTGTGCCCTTCTTGTTGTAGTTTTTACAGTGTATTACTCGACAAACTCCCTTGTGATAGAATTTGCACTTGGTACACTTTGGAAGGTTTCTAGCATATCATTTGGGCGGTGTTGGAGTGGCAGAT
Source organism: Lactuca virosa (assembly GCF_052849685.1). Lineage (NCBI taxonomy): Eukaryota > Viridiplantae > Streptophyta > Magnoliopsida > Asterales > Asteraceae > Lactuca > Lactuca virosa. The sequence continues at coordinate 92,440,009 of NC_136432.1, forward strand.
GTTGTGGCTGTAGGGACTGCCACGAGTTGTGGTCTCTTGGGAGGACCTTGAGTCGAATTGCTCCCTTTCTTGTTCCAGAATTTTCATTTCTTGTTCTTAGGTTTGTGGCTGAGGTGTCCTTGGAATCCTTGTCAGCTGACACTAGTTGGTGTTCTTGGTTGCTATTGCGGTTAGCATTGTCGGTACCGATTCTGTGGCCGCTTGTGTTGGTAGCGTTGAGTTGTGCCATGACGGCTATCACGGCGGCTGTGACCGCGGCTTGAAAAGTAGCGGAGTCTATCTATATAATTAGTGTTTTACTAGTTGGCTGGTTACTTCCTTGGGAAGGCATGATTCTGTTGCATGATGAGAAACGAGCTTGTTAGCAACTATGGTCGTTTCTAGTCATATTCCATCTATCTATATATATAAATATATAGATTTTTTTGTTTTTTTGAACTCTTCTCAATGTTCCTGGAAACATCCTTGAAATGTACTTATGGTAGGGAGTAGAAGTAGGTATTTACAAGCGTTGGGTTTACTAAAACAAACTATGGGTGCCCATGGCTTTCATCGTGGTTAGGATGGTTAGTGCCATTTCCCAACCCACTAGTATCATTTGTGTGGATTTGAGTCACGGCGGATGCTACAGCGGCCTGAAAGATAATAGTGTCGTACAGTGGAGGATTTGTTGATGGGTTGTTGAGGGCGCGCCTTATAGGTCTATGGGGAGGCACCCTTCTACCGCGAGGTTTTAAAAGATGGAATGGTGGTAAGTCCTTAGTAGTGGTTATAAGTCGAGTGTCATTTGAACTAAGTTATCTTAGTTTTGTGTATATCATGTTCCGACTTTCACAGTGTTTTGAAAACAATTCAAAACAGAGGTCTATGACAATAAACTTATGAATTTTTTTTCTAGTAACCCACCTCAAATGAAATTCCGAGACTTGATTCACTGTTACTAATTGCGATGAAATAGTCAATTAGCCTTAACACATAGTGTGCGTAGTATAATCACTAACTCACTAGTTATATTTGTTTATTAGTTATTAGTGTGACGCATAAGGAGTTCGACCTCCTCACATGATTCGCGAATGGTCTCTTCTGCTCCCTGTCCTAGTTATGGTTGCCCTAGACTGGACCCAAATGCCCGAGCGGGCTCTCCAGTTTGTTTCTGATAGGGTAAGGTTAGTGATCTCTCTAGTGCCTTTCTTTTCGTCCGATCCTTTCTCGGAGTTCTCCTCGTGAACCTTCTTTTGGTTCTCCCTCGACTCCTCCGTTGGCTGTGGTAGTGGGGTTGCGATGTCTAGATATGTTGTTTGTACGAGAATTAGGGGTGTATAAAAAATCTATGAGATTAATAAAAGTATCCTTATTGAAATTTTTATGATGGTCCTTACCGAGTCCTCCTATAATCACGTAGTGTATACATATTATATATAACCAAGATCAAATAGACCTTCGAATAAGTGATCCTACTCTAAGACCACAACCAAACAAGGAACAGGAAGTAGAGCGAAAATCACAAATTCTAAGTCTATAAAATCTCAATTATACATAACCTTATCCTATACACGCAGTAATTATAGACCCATTAGGAGGGGTCTTTTTGTTTTCACATAAGTTAGTTATAGTGCGTAAAATACTCCTATAGTATTTTAATTGTATTTTTGATTCTAGTATTCCTTTGTATATAGAGTTGGTAAGTTTTAGACTTGTTGCAACACCACAATCGCTCCTAAACACATGTTGGTCGTATCTCGATTCAATATAGTTGATCAGACTATATTTATCCCAGGTATGATTACATAGCTGTCTAGGTTTGACTGTAGTGTCCAACCTCTAAACACTTCTGTTTTGTTCTTCTTGTAATACTTGTTCTAGTTTATATGTATGTATGTTCGTATACTTCTCATAAAATTACTTATATTTTAAAAGTATACTTTTAGTCAGAACACTTCGGCCCCTTTGTATTTATAGTTGTATATCTTCTAATGGGTTGATATACTGAGTTCACTATAAACAATGCTCTGATACCAATCTGTCACACCCCCAAACCGATACGACGGAAACGTTCGGGGGCGTAGGACGTCATGTACAATATCATCACAATTGAATAGTAGTAATCAAAGCAACAACAACCATTGAATTGATAGAATAGTCTTTACATTGTAATTGAAACATAACTTGGATGACTTCCAAATGTATATAGTAATAACTAAGACTAAAAGCTATTATTCTCCGTCTTCTTGAAAACCTGCACGTGAACCTGCCTACTGGTTTCCTGAGAATACAAGTAATTTTGAAAGTGTATCAATATTTAAGTTGGTGAGTTCATAAGTATTTTGTTTTAGAAAATAAGTTCTTTGTTCCTTGAAATGTTCGTAAGTTCCTCCAGAAAATCCTATATTTTCTTAGTAAAATGGAATGTAGTCTTAGTCCCTTCGGACCAAAATGTATAAATGTTAACGTATTCTTAAGCAGTAATATTTACGTAGATTTTAATCTGTATAAAAACCATTTGAATGCATGATTTCCGAAATGAAAGTTGTTTTGTCCTTGAAAACAGTGTAATGTAGTTTTATAATAATACTGCCCTTGTGTATGCATGCTCTCGGGTAAAAGTTGCTCCAGCTATGTAAGTTTTTGTGTCATAAAATAGTGTACTCCTAGAAAGTCCTATAGCTTCCATCTATAATCCCCCAGTGTATAAAGTTATATAAAAATCGAGATCGAATAAACCGTCAAATATAATGGGTCTGCCCTAAGCCCACAACCATATAAGGAACAGGATTTAAGGCGGACCCAGCCATTTCCAAGTCGATCGTGTCTAAATTATATATAACCCTACCGTATACACATAGCAATTATGGATGGAATCTAACCATTCTAGACGATATGTAGTCTTAACTACCCTAAGACCGATAAGAGTGAATGTTTATTCTTGGAAATAGTATACTTCAGTAGTGCATAATTAGAACTTCTTTCTTTGTAGATATATTATATGTTCAAGAAAAATCAAATATTTTCCTTATAGAATGAGTTGTAGTCTTAGAGACCAAAGACCGAATTGTACAAGTATCTTCCATACTTATGATAGTAAGTGCAGTTTTAAATGAATAAAACCCTTTTGAATGTAGGAACACCCCTAAACTATATGTGTCGTTGTTTCCCTATGTGAGTTATTATAACCGTGCAATTGACATAGTAAGCCTGTTACGACGTTCTTCAGGCGTCGGAATGTTTTGACATTTGTCACCCTAGACCTGCCGGTCTAGCTATTGTAAACAACTTAGGGTGCGGGATTGTCAGTCCCAATATAGATCTATACACAAGTATCACGCTTTCCCTACAAGAGATTATGGTTATAATACAGGACTTTAAACAGTACTCTAAGAGTACAATGAAGTAGTGTCTCACAACCGGATTTAACGAGTTTACGTGTAGAGTGAGTGAAAACCCTTTTTGAAATGTAAAAATTCCCGTAAACTATATGTGTCGTTGTTTCCGTATGTTAGTTATTATAACTGTGCAATTGACATAGTAAGCCTGTTACGACGTTCTTCAGGCGTCGGAATGTTTTGACATTTGTCACCCCAGACCTGTCGGTCTAGCTATTGTAAGCAACTTAGGGTGCGGGATTGTCAGTCCCAATATAGATCTATACACAAGTATCACGCTCTCCCTACAATATATTATGGTTATAATACAGGACTTTAAACAGTACTCTAAGAGTACAATGAAGTAGTGTCTCACAATCGGATTTAATGAGTTTACGTGTAGAGTAAGTGAAACCTTCCTTAGTATGTTCATAGTGTTAGTGTACCATAAACTATACCTATTATAGTTTATCATATGTGTACCTTCCTTAGTATGTTTGTAGTATTATCGTACCATAAACTATACCTATTATAGTTTATCCTACATGTGTGTAGTGGATGAAAACCCTTATGAATAACTAACTCTGTTACGTGAAAGTAAACTAACATGAAATACACTCAATATGTAGCTAAAATTGGTTGTACACTTTGTCAACATGTTACAAAGTGTTAATAAACTTGTAGACTGATTTTACTAGTTATAACATTTCTTTAACTGTTTTTAGAAAAATTGAAGAAATATCACTGTAAGTCGAAAACTAGATCCGCAAACTCCGAGAGTTTAGAAAATGTGTCTAGTTTGTTCATAATTTTTATTTTGATTTTTAATGGTCTCTAACTAGTGTGAAAATGTCCATCTTCACAGACTGGTCCGAAATCATTTTTGAAGTGATAGGTAGTTTTGTAAAAATCGCCAAAAATTGTAGAAAAATCGTATGAACGTGTGCAAGTAGTGATTAGAAAGGTATAATCCTGAACAAAATGCATATTAAATAGTTTTGAAAAATATTACGTTTAAGATGGTCAAAACAGTTCGTGAATAGACCATAATGTTTCTGTTGAAAGCTGTTGATTTAGTTTAGAATATGTTTTGGGTGTTGTAACTTGTATCCCCCCCCCCCCCAACTAAAACTTGAAGAAAATATAAAAATATAGGAGTATGAACTCACCTTGAGTGATTCCCTGAGATGGATGTTGAAGAAAATAGGTTTCCAAGTCAAGAACACTTGTAGAATGCTTGAGGATTTGAAGATCCTAAGAATAAATATGACGATATTTGTATAAGAATTTCATGATTTGAGTGAAGGAGTGTAGAATATTCAAGAGTAATGATGAAGAACTTACAAAGAGTGAAGTAGAAGCAAAATGTTTCCTGGGGAAAATCTCGAGTGCCAGAGGGAAAGGTTGGAGGGAGGAAAAGTGTGATTTTGGAGGATGTGATTGGGTTTTATAGGTGAAGAGTGAAGATCTAATGAGTGGATTTGAGTAAGAAAATATGGTGGAGTGTTGGGGAAAAGATCTTGATTTGACTAGGTACTATGGGAATAGTGACATAAAGCATGAATAGTGACTTGAAGTTGTCATAACTTTATGGGAAAAGTCAACCACTCTTAGATAATGTCTTGTACAAAAGATATTATCTATAGTAAAGATTTCCCCAAAATATGATTAAAATATGAATTTATAGGGTTTAATATGTTAAAATATGAGTTTGGGTGAAAATCCCCCGTCAAAATCATAAAAACAAGCTTAAAAAGCGAAAGTGGTTGAAAACCGAGAAAGAGAGGCGAAGGTGTGAAGTTCCGAGGGTCAGAAGCGAAGGTTCGGTCCATGAGGCTGAGACCCGAAGGTAGGTTCAGTCCGAGAACGCTTGCAGGCGAAGCTTGTCGAGGCGAAGCGAACCTTGTCGAGTGGGAACCGAAAGCAAGATGAACCGAGGACCGAAGGTGGTCTGAACCAAAAGTGGGTCTCGGACCGAAGGTCAGGTTCGGTTCTAAGAGGGGTCAGCCCTATATGGCTGTTTTTCAAGTAATCTTCCCGTTTCGAGTGGTTTTTGACTAAGTTAAGGGTCGGGATGCCCCGAGTGATTATAAAAAGTTAAAAGAGATTTTGAGAGAGATTTGGGAGATATTTGGGAGAGATTTGGGAGAGAGAGATTGAGTGAGAGAGATTGAGAGAGACTTTATGTGTGACCTTCGTTAATGTTTAGCCTTGTAATGCAAGGTTTGTAAACCCCATTATGCCTTGTTATGAGTGTTTTACGCCCCCGAGAGGTACATAATAGTGCTTTATCGAGTCGATGCATCACTCACTTCGCTTAGGGGTTAGAATTTCTAAACTTATGCAATTCCGAGTGACACTTAGTATTAAGATAGAGAGTTTGTACATTAGTAAACATCGAGTACGTCCTATCATGCAAGCACTATTTGAGTTTACCGGTTTGACTCGTTAACTTTATTTGACTTTGAATTGACCAGAAATTGACGGGTGTCACACTTGCCTTGCCGGCCATCAGTAATCCGCAGGGTTGCTGGAGCTGGCGTCGCCACTGGCGCTGCTGCTGTCAATCTTGGGCAGTTATCCTTTTTATGGCCCTTCTGATTGCAATGAAAGCAAATCAGATCTGATGTCTGAATGGTGGGGGTAGGGGCAGTACAATCCCTACCAAAATGCCCAGTCTTGTCGCACTTATAGCAGCCTGATCCCGACCCAGCACGGAAAACTCCCTCATGTGACCTGCCGCATTTCCCACAGCGGCTCTGGCCCTACTGGCCCTTCGACCTAGAGTCGAATCCATTGGGCTTCTTTCCCGAAGCCCCAGTTCCCTGCTCCGTCTCCGCCTTCCTCTTCCTGAGGTGCTCCAAGTCAATTTCCCTTTCCCTCGCCCTGGCAATCATAGAATCTAGGGTCGGGCATGCTGAGTAGCTGACATGCTCCCACATATCAGCCCTCAACATATCATGATAGCGGGTCTTCTGCATCTCCTCATCTCCGGCATACTGAGGCACCAATAAGGTCCTCTCCCGAAACTTGGCGGTAATCTCGGCCACCATCTCAGTAGTCTGTCTCATGTCAAAAAACTCCCTGGCCAGCTGTTGAAGCTCCACAACCGGCACAAACTCAGCCCTAAACCTGGTAACAAAGTCAGACCAGGTCATAGCCTCAATGGCCGAGGCTCCCAAAGAATAACCAACTGACTCCCACCAATCTCTAGCCCTGTCCCTCAAACAACCTACAGCGTACCGGACCTTCGACCCTTCCGAACAAGAGCTCGTCAACTGCGCAGACTCCATGTCTGCAATCCGCATCCTGGCAACAATGGGGTCCTTCACCCCGTGGAAGTCTGGCGCACCACATCCCCTGAAGTCCTTAAAGGACAGTGTGCGCGCCCCTGACTGGCTGGACACCCAGTCACTCCTAAACGCCTTGAGGCGATCCTCCATCAGCTCGATAATCCCCTCCTTGATCAACCCGAAAATCATCGGGGTCGACTCAAGGATGCCTCTCGTGATCTCAGACGCAATGAACTCACGTATTCCCTCATCCACTGGCTCGGATCCCGAACCCGAACCTGATCCTGAACCTGATCCTGACCCTGAACCTCCTCCTCCGTGTCGCGTAATCATCACCATTCTGAAACAAAACACATAATCATCAGGGTCATACATAACCTCGAGAGGTATCACATACTACAAGTTCCATGGTTCTATCTCAGCCCTCCTTGACCGAGTACGGATCCTCTGCTTTCAGTAGTACGGGCCCATACTACCTTCCACATCTATCTATACTTTCCTCAAGGATTGCCTTGACTTCACCCAGTCCCTTTCACTACTACTGCTCGATGCACTAATCTCATCCTAGGCTTACCCTAGGGTAACTCTCCGACCTACTCTCCGCCATCAGCTGCATGAGGAATTCCTTCCACCTTTACCTAACTAGCTTGCGAATACCATTACATATCACTAAGACTAGATAATTCTTCGAATGAAAGATCCTACCCTACAACGGTTGGACTCAGACAAGAGCTGCGCAGTAGAACTAGACCTAACCTTCTGAAATTATTTAGTCCTCACAATATGTAACTTAACGTATTGTCTTACTAGTTAGCTAAAGATAACTAGAACTCCTAAAATCACAAAGCAAGTAGCATTCGGGTATTGAGTAACCATACCAATCATATCCTATACAGGCCATCGTATTACTGACTAATCAGTTCTAGCATGTATCTCAATAAGCATATATAGCAGGCACATAAGGCATCTCCCTAGATCCTTAGTCCTAATCTAGCATGTAGTTCTCATACAAAGTCAATAGGCATGTAAGGCATCATTCCTAGATCCTTAGCCCTAATCTAGCATGCAGTTCTCATACAAAGACAATAGGCACATAAGGCATCATTCCTATATCCTTAGCCCTAATCTAGCATGCATTTCCCATAGTCATATCACATCATAACATAACATATATGGGTATCTTGGGGAAATCTTACTTGAGCTCGGTCGGTTGCATGCATCACACACCTCATTCTTTTCAAAGTTCATTTTTCTCTTTTCAAATTCTTTTCAAAAATTCTTTTTATAAAAATGATTTTTCTTTTGAAAATTTTCATACCAAGTCATCAGTTTGAGTGCAGACACACCCGAGAGTGTGCTCGAATCCCTAAAACTAAGGCTCTGATACCAACTTGTAACATCCCAATTTTCACGACCAAAATTTTTATTTTTAATGAAGTAATTTATAAAATTGTTTACTGAAAAACATCATCGAATCATATCAATTCATAAAACCATAGTCATATGTCTCAACCATATCATCAAAATAGTAATAATGTCAGAGTAAAATCCCATGGATCTCAAAATGCGGAAATCATATGTGTGCGATGCGCTGCTACCGTGTCGGTTCCTTCCCCTTCGCTGAAGAGGTACCTGAAACAAAACTGAAAACTGTAAACACGAAGCTTAGTGAGTTCCCCCATCATACCACATACCATAAACATATACGGCCTATCCCTCGGTATCTTTCAACCGGTATCTGACTGGCATAACCGGAAGTTGGACTTCCCTTCGGTATCTTTCAACCGGTAGCCGGGAGCTGACCTCCCCTTCGGTATCTTTCAACCGGTAACCGGGAGCTGACGTCTCCTTCGGTATCTTTCAACCGGTAACCGGGGACTATTTCACCCCTACCAATACCATATAATAACATATCATGAACTTACTGCTAGGCATGCATGGGCACTGTCTACCCCTTCGGTATCTTTCAACCGGTAACCGGGGACTATTTCATCTCTACTACTACTAACACATATATCATAGCATCCTAGCACATAAAGTATATTAGATAGTGGCATACCAGACAATTATCACAAAGACAATCGTCTAACAAAGAACTCCTACTAGTGGGTCGACATTGTGGCCTTAGACCCACCTCTACTGGAAGGTAACTCACCTCAATGACGTGAAGTGTCCGAACTGTCCTCGATGTCGGGATCAACTCCTCTCAAACTCCTACATATAACAAGCTTCCTTAATTACCATTTCATACTCTTAACCCTTTCGAGGGTCAACTTAAGTCAAAGTCCAAGTCAAGTTCAACACCTTGGTCAAAGTCAACTTTTGGTCAAAGTCAACATCTGGTTGACTCAACTCGCCGAGTTGGTCCACCAACTCGTCGAGTTCCATAATCCACAAAACACTGGGACTTCGATCCTACTCGTCGAGTCTTTCAAGAACTCGTCGAGTTCCCTTCATACAGAATCGGGACCTTTTGCCTATGACTCGCCGAGTTCATCCTTGAACCCGTCGAGTCCTTCTTCATGCAAGTTGGAATGTTAGTCCTTGACTCGCCGAGTCTTTCCTTGACTCGTAGAGTTCTTATTCATATATCTTGGGACATTGCCTTGAACTCGCCGAGTTCATCCTTGAACTCGTCGAGTTCTTCGATCTTCAAGTCCATATTCAAGTTCATCTTGTTGAGTCCTCTTCTATACTCAACCAGATCAATCAGAAACAAAAAAGGTTGGGGAACCATAACTCGACTCACCGAGTCCTATGAGCGACTCGCCGAGTCCCTCAAAGTCCAAGTCTACCAAGTCTATTTCAATCGGGCTTAATGCATCCAGAACATAGATCTGACCTCCTAGGTTCCATATTACACATAAAGTTACAAACTTTACGTGCATGCAAGGCATCATGAGCCAAAAACACCATTTCCAAGTCTAAAATGAAGTCTAGGCTAAAGGGAAGGGCTAAAGCATGATAATTTTGTAAACTTTATGGCTATAGGGGCTGAAAGGGGTCTAGATCTGAAGTTACAACTTCATATCACACTTCATACTCAAAAAGGTTCACAAATTTGCTTAAAAATGGCCCTAAACTCAAATATGGAGAGATCTAGCAATAGGAAAGTTAAGGAAGCAACTTTATACCTTTAAGGGGCTAGAAATGTAGCTTGAACCAGGGATCTACTGCTTCCTTGAACCTTGTAGCTCCTTCTTCTTCCTCCTCTAGCTTCAAGATCACACAAATACTCTTAAAAATGAATCACGCACTTGTAAAAGCTCAAGGGTCACGAGTTAGGGTTTTCTGGACTAAGGGACACGATGAGGGCTGCATGGGAGGCTGGTTAATGTGTTTAAATAGGGTGCAAACCCTAAATTTTAGGGTTTCATCCAGACAGGTCTACTCGTCGAGTCGGGGCTTCCGACTCGGCGAGTAGACTCTTCTACCCATGTCCAATCCTTCACATCTACTCGACGATTTGGGCCTCCAACTCGTCGAGTCCATGTATAATCATGCAAGAACTTATAATAAAATACGTATTGGGAACCGGGCGTTACATACATGCTCTAGGCGACGTGACACACCCAACTCGATAGAAAACGATTTCTGATGAAGCATGAATCGATTTTTGGTTTTGAAAAAGGTTTTTAAGCTTTTAAAACATTCCAAAAACTTGATATGCAAATATAATTAACACAAATTGATTGGAAATCAAACTGCAAAAGACGTAAACAAGAGGCTCTAATACCATTGTTGAGTTATGAGGGATCTAAAAGGCCAAAAAGTTACACATCGGAAGTAATACAAAATTAACCCTATAAACCAAAAGACAGATCCATGTTCAACAAAATTAATTGCTACTAATGTAACAGAAGACTCAAGAAATACATACCCTGGTAGTCCTTTGTAAACGTGTTTTGATCTTGATTGAGAAAGAGTTCTAAGAGCCCAACATAAAGCTCCTCTTTCATAGTGCCACCCAAGGTACATATTACCAACATCCGACAATACTCGAACTAGCGAACACCTTGAACGTGGAGCAGAAAATAGATCTGCATCGAGACGCACCACACTACTATGGGGATGTGTCGTGCATGTAACACCCTGACTCCCAGGTACAGATTTTAAAAGTTTTATATTCAATATTATAGACCTACTCGACAATTTGGTTGCCACAACTCGTCGTGTAGAGACGAATATGGCCGCGTGGTTTATGGGACCTACTCGACGAGTTTGTGGACCCCAACTCGACGAGTAGAGGTTGTGCATGAAAATCCTAATTTTTAGGGTTTGCACCCTATTTAAAGGACCTTAAGTCCTTCCTTCCAGCCTCCTTACCACCCTTTCACGTCCAGAAGAAAACCCTAATCGATCTAACCCTATTTTTGAATGTGTGTGAGGCTAAAAGTGTGTGTTTGGTGCATTTCTTGAAGAGACTTGAAGATTTAGAGGCTTGGAACGAGAAAAAGCTTGTAGATCCAGTATCTACATTGTTTTGGCATCCATTTGAAGGTAAAAAGTCCTTACCTTTGCTTTGCATTCCTTAGATCTCTTCTTATGTTAGTATATGTGCATTTTGGTGAAAAAAGGGGGTCATACTCGAGTTTGAGCTTGTCATGAGAACATGGTTTCAGATCTGGACTCCTCTGGGCCCTTATGGACATAAAGCCTCAAGCTTTATGAAGCTTTGGCCCTTTTCCATGTCCAAAACCTCTTCATAAGGCTATCATGAGTGGTTTAGCTTCTTGGAGCCTTGCATGCACGTAAAGTTAGAAACTTTACGTCGTAACTACTCCCTAGGAGGCTAGATCTACAATTTGGAGCTTTGATTTTGCTTAAAAGTGTATGAATGAGAAAAGGACTGAAGGGACTCGACGAGTTGCATAGACAACTCGATGAAGTGGATGAGGGTTTCCCGCTTTCTGGATTCTGCATGAACTCGGCGAGTTAGTGAGTTAACTCGACGAGTTGGTTAAGGTTTCCCGACATTTTGGACACTGCATGGACTCGACGAGTTGTCTGGAAACTCGGCGAGTCAACTGGGGTTTTCACGATTCTTTGAGTTCTGAAGGAACTCAATGAGTCAGTAAGCTGCACTCGACGAGTTGGGTCAACATGGACTATTGACCTTGACCGTTGACTTTGACTTTGACCAAGGGTTGACCAATTGACTTCTGAGGGTATTTTGGTAAATTTAGGAATTTATGAAAGTGGATCATTGGTGGTTATAGGTGTTGGTGTTTGGAGTCGTGTTTCGGGAGTTTGATATTTCAGTTTCGATCGACATTGTGAGGTGAGTTTTCCTCACGATACTCAAGAGTCGAAGGCACCAAGGTCGGCCCTTTAGATTGTTATCATGCTTTATTGCTAGTGTGATCTGTTAGATCGTTATCCTGGTAGATAGGATGTTCTATGTGGTTATGATCAGTTGGATCGGTATCTTGGTAGATAGGATGTTGCTATGCTTAGTGATCTGTAGATCGGTTTGTCTGTCTGTAGATTGTTATGTGATTATCTGATATATGTGCACATGATTGATTGATGGTTGAGGCTTATCTGCTTTGTGCGAGAGCCAACAGACCAGGGCATTCCAACCCGATGGTTGTGGGCCGAGAGTATTCCATCCTGAGGATGATTAGACTCATAGTATGTGGGCATTCCAACCCGATGGTGGTGTGCCGAGGGTATTCCATCCCGATGATGATTGGACCCATAGTACGTTGGCATTCCAACCCGATGGTTGAGGGTCTGGGGCATTCCAACCTGATGGTTGATTGGGCCCATAGTATGTTGTTATTATATGTGTGTTATTTGTTGTACGGGTATTTTGGGGGAACTCACTAAGCTTCGGGCTTACAGTTTTGGATTTTGTTTCAGGTACTTCAGATGATCGCGGGAAGACAAAGGCGTAATCGTGCACCTCCTCACATTTTTATGATTTTGATTTCTGTGATCCTCTGATATGAAACTACTTTGAAAACATTTTGTAATAAATAATGGTTTTTGAATGCTTGAAAAAGTTTTAAATTGGCTTGAATTTTATGGATGTTACAGTGCCCATTCGGATTTTGTGGGGTTTCGAGAACAGGAGAGTGCTTTCGATTTTAGGTTAGGGTTTGCTAAAAAATCATCATTAAATTCGGCCATAAACCCCTCTATTTATAGAGAAAGGTTTTTTGAAATCTTAGGGATAATTACTTAGGCACTAAGTAATTGTCCTAAAAGATTTCACTTTCAAATATTTATACTTTATACCACTTAAGTCTACAAGTTTCTTATTAATTAATTAAACCTTTAATTAATTATAAAACTAGACCCCAATAAAACTCTCGTGTCATTTGTTACTTATTTTTGTCCTTGTGTGTAACCTAAAACGACTCTACTATTAATAATAATATTACTAACTGTTGTGACTGTGAGTACTACCTTCTAACAGTTATTGCACATTAGTTTCATCCCGAATCATGGATCATGATGAAATGGACCATTAAATTTAAATTATTTGGTTATCCACATACCGACACAAATTTAATTAATTTTTTACAAGATGTTATAGTGGAATATAAATTAGGACATAATTTTTTTTTTCTATTTAACTCGATAATGTTTCAAACAATACAAATGCCATCGAACAACTAAAACTACGAGTAAAACCTTTTTCAAATGACATTTTCTTTCATACTCGTGTACAAACATTATTAATCTAGCCGGGCAAGCCAGGATAAAAGTTTGTGTGGATATACTAGACAAATTTAAAGGTTTATTGGATACTATTTATGGTTCGAACAACCAAAGAAAATCTATATCTTTTTTTTTTTTTTTTTTTTTTGCCACCAATGCAATGAAATACCATTAGGGCCTAACTATGACAAAGTTACTAGGTGAAATTCTATTTGGATTATGTTTAAAAGTATTTTTGGGACAAAAACTCAATTTAAATGCTTTTAAAGAAATACTTGTAACTTAACATTGATCCGTTATCATCCCCGAATCAGATTGACAATTACTACAAGCATTAACAGGTTTTATACAAGTTTTTTTTAGAAAACAACAACTTTATTATCGGGTGTTTACTACCTTACGAGCCCATTGGTTTTAAATCAAATTTAAGGTTATGTCGGAAAAGTTAGCGCAATACGATTTCTCACAAAATAAAATGCTTTTTTTTAACATTGTTAGAAATTAATTATGAAACTCAAGTTTTCAAAATATTTTTCACAAAATGCCTTTTGTTTTCACTTGTGCCGTCACCCTATTTGTAGGTGGTGTTGGAGTTTTAATGTGAAAAAATTGCCTCAGACTTAGGACTAGTCAAATTCGAACCACATTTCGTTGAAGCGGAAATTTTTAAATTAAATGAAACTTTTCAAAAAACATTCCACCATTATGGTACCAAGTATGATCAATCAAGAAATCCAGTAGTTGGTCATTTTAGGAGGGGGTGACATCATATCTAGAGTTGAGTGGGATGTGAATATAGGACTATATAACATTTTGATGGAAGACGCTACCAAAAAACATCGGACTCCGTCCCTTAGTAGGGAATTATGTAATTATATGGCATCAAAGTTTTAGCTCACTTTAGTGTTGAGGAATTTAAAAACCTTGACATGTTGGCTTGGTGGAGAGAAAATGAATCATCTGATTCTAGCCGTCATGGCCCGAGATACACTAACCGTCCAAGCTTCCACAGTAACTTCTTTTCTCTTAGTGGTTGAGTCATATTGGAACGAAGGTCATGGCTCACTACCGTATCAATGAAAGTATGCATTTTCTTGAAGGACTACTTGGACGGTGTTAAGATGATACAAAATTGTGTTTTGATCGAGAACCGCTTTTACCAGCCGTTGAAGACTACATTCATGTAGAAGAGATTGTACAACGCATAACGCCTCCAATGTCCGAAGTAGATGAGGGTGAATTGCAAGAAGGATTGGACGACTTTTAGTTGATATTTCATGAAGACTATCACTACGAAAACTATAATCCCTAATATTTGCAATTCGATGCTTATTTTTTTATGTAATTCGTATGATTTTGAAGACTATAATTCCTATTATTTTCGATTTGGACGCATGTAATTCTTAGCTCAAACTAAACTTTTTGCTCAAACTAAACTTTTTTTCATGTGTGTCTAACCTCAAAAAATATTTGTAATATTTATAACAAGTAATATCTTGATATGATTACATTTTCTATAAAACATATTTTTTCTAGGTTAAACCGAAAATCGATTTTTAAATTCATATTTAACCGAAACCGAAACCGAAACTGGTTCAACCGGTTATACCTTCCAACGTAAAAAACTGCCCAAAACCTGTCAAGTTATAACCAAAACCGTTCTTTAAAAAAGAACAGATTGATTTTTTATGAAACCAGTTTCGGTTGAAACCGACTTTTATGCACATCTAGGTTTATGTCCAGCCATACCTCTATTGATATTATAATACCGAGACATCAGAAGGCTTAACAATGCAAATTTGCAATCACCAAGTAGACGACATTAACATAAACCAAACATACTAGATGTATATGACTATGAGAAAGTAGAAACAAAGGTTGGAAGTTGGAACAAAACTGGGAAATAGGTAATATCATTTTGGGCCGTTTAATATGAAAGGGTAGTGGGCTTTCGGGGAATATGAAAGTTAACCCCTGTCGTCCCAAATTCTTTAGCGATGTCTATAAAGAGTAAATCCGCCTATCCAAATACTCCGTATTAGAACTTCTAAGTAGAAAAAGTTTTTTACAAAGATTTTTTATGTTACATCATTAAATGAAAAAACTTAAAAGGGCTTTTAGCCCAACGGTATTCGGTGTTGCCCTTCCTCCTTGAAGTTGAGAGTTCAAGTCCCGTCGTGGACATATGTAGATTTAAGGTGTAGTTTAGGAGTAAGTTAAATTTGTCGTTTCAAAAAAAAAATTAAATGAAAAAACTTAAATTTTCTAGATTTTAAAAAAATCTAATTTGTATGTTCTATTAAAATAAAAAATCAATGAAAATAAGATTAATATTAAATAGTGAGAAATTTGTGACATCCCCATTTTCACGGCCAGAAAAAACTGATTTTGTTTATGCTTTATAAAAATCAGAGTACCTCTTTTAATAAAAATGTTGCGGAATTTGTTCCCAGAAAAACATGATAAATACGTTATCAAAGCATTTCCGAAGAAATGTATTTTTATTCATTTTAAAACATTGGGATGTCATCGTCAATACAGAAACATAAGCATAAACAGAACTTACATTCATTATCACTAGTGATCTACACCTCTTTAATCTCTCAGTGTAATGTAACTTCGTATCAGCACCTCTGATTCAAATAAGCTTGAGTGGGTCAGGTTGGGAAACCCGGTGAGTACATAGGGATTTCAATCCCACAATGTCATATCATATATACAATTTAGAACTCACCAAAATATACAATTTTACCATATATATAATAGCAACTCTTACCCCACCCCGTTAATCCTCACAACGAGACTATCCATACTCCCGGACCTTAAATTTTACCTCTTACTTAATCCATACTCTCAGATCTAATCCATGCTCTCGGATCAATAATTGTGCCAATTCCATACTCTCGGATTAGGGACAAGTGTCTATGTGTAAATCCATTCTCCCGGATTAACGACGAATGACTATCTCCTATCCATACTCCCAGACTGAGGACGACTGACTAGGTCTTAATCCATACTCTCGGACTAAGGACGATTGGCTATGTCCAATCCATACTCTCGGACTAGGGACAATGACTATGTCTAATACATGCTCCCGGATCAATGACATATACCAAAGTTCTATTCTCTGAGTATAACTCACTCGTACTAGTAAGAAAATACTACCCAATATTCCTCATAATTAATTTAGGTTTACTCTTTATCCTAAATCATCATATATAATCATGTACGTTCTTTAACACGTATTTCAGGCAACATCAATTAACTCGCACATAAACATATAATTAATACTTCAATCAATACTTGTATTAAAATCATGTTCATGAAAGGGACTATGCACTCACTTGATTAGGTGGTGACTCGGTACTCGGACAACACTTCGTTATCTCAAAACAAATTTCCCTTGACAAAACCTAGTATCAATACCACTAGGGTTTAGTCTAACGTTAACCGCGACTAATTAATAGTCTATCTATTATTATTATTATATAAGCGTTTAAACAAAACTCTATATAACTCATAATAATAGCCCAAATAATTATTTTAAGGTCCTAATAATGTTACTATATTAAAACATAAGTTATACTAAAGATAGGGTAGGCATAGCTCACTTACAATGAGTTTTTCTTAAAACCGGGCTTCGCTGCAGCAGCGTTCCCGAGCCGAAAGGCTCTTTTCTCGGGACTCCGGGAGCCTCGGGGCTTCCTTCGGGTGCTAGGGGGTTTACCTAGGCTTAGGGGGGGGGGGTTAGGAACCCTTAGAGAGAGAGTGTAGAGAGAGAAAGCTGAAGGGGAGAGGTGTGGGAAATGAAGGAACCCGACACCTCTATTTATAGGCTGATTTCCTGATGGACTCGCCGAGTCGGTTCACTGACTCGCCGAGTCAGTGCCATGTGTCATCACCTGATGGCTTTTCTTTGGGAGAAAGCCTTGGCTCATATTCAGCCACGTCACCCCTTTTGCAGCAGCACACTACTGACTTCTAAAACCCGTAACTTTCGCATACGAGCTCCGTTTTCGACGTTCTTTTTTTTCCACGCGTAGGTAAAAACAAGATCTACAACTTTCATTTAGACTCCATCGGCTAATTCTCGACCGATCTTAAATTTAACAGTAGGAGGAGATTAGACTGTTAAATGACCGCGAAAAATTCATATCTCCTTCATACGGACTCCGTTTTCGTTTGTCTTTTTACCGTTGAGTTCCTATTAATGAGATCTTCAACTCTTATTTAGGTCGCGTAAGCCAAAAACCGCTCGAACTAAAATTTGAGTTTCGGGTCGTGCACTGATATGCCAAATCTGAGAAAATTCATAACTTCCTCATACGAAATCAGATTTGGACGTTCTTTTTTTGTATGTTCTCGGTATAACGTACACTACAACTTTTGTTTAGATCACTAAGGCCAAAAGTCACTCTATCGTAAATCCACTATTTACGTCTCCCGGTGTCGTGCCGATTTTGCCGCGAAACTTCGACGGGCCATAACTTCTTCGTTATAATTCGGATTTCGGCGTTCTTTATATGTACGGAACCCTTGGAACATATACTACCACTTGGTTAAGATTACTCCTAAATAATCTTCCATCAAAAATTCATTTTTGATGCTCATTGTCTCTAAATTGACTAGCCCGGATCTACGGGCGTTACAAAATTGTGGAATTTGTAATTGATTTTTCCATGCTAGTTTTCTTGCTAGTTTTTTACAAGGTAATGTACAAACCAAAAAAAAACAAAAACAAATTAAAATTAAAAAGTTATATACAATATCTTTTTTTAGAAACTTTAACAAGTTTATTTTACCTTTGTCACACACCATATAAAGATTGTTTAAACACTGGCGACTTCAATAGAAGAACTGCTAAAAGAAGGTGTGCGGCACAACTTTAAAAGAAACAGGTTAGTGTTATCGCCAAGGTCGACTCCCTCCCCAAACCTTGCAATATCTGAGAATTATATTGAGCGGTTGGAAACCAATTCGCTTGACAATAATTCAATAAGCTCCCTACTAAGCTCCTATTGTGAATACCCGTAAACTACATCTTTTAGAGGCGCAATTATAATCCCAAAGGAACAACATATAAATACTTACATTACACCTCATAAAACATCATAAAAACTCGTTAAGGTCATATTATGTCATATTTAACGATTTCGTGATACATAAAATTCAATTTGAGAATTTTAGTTATAAAATTCAATTTTGAGAATTTTAATTAAAAAATTAAAATTTGATATGTTTTTTAGTTTTGTTCTATGAGTATGTGACTTTGTGAAAAAGGATTCACAAGATGGGAGGCATCAAATGTAATTGTACGGACCTAACAATTATTATAAGTCGTCACGTGAGTATGACACACAAACCCAACCTTAAATCTTAATAGTAAACTTCTTATTTACAACCTTATCTTTAAATATTTCTTCTAAAAAGTAATTTAATTGTATTTTAGAAAATTATGATAAATCATTTTACCAAATCATTCTTATAGTAATTAAATTGTTATTTGTTCATGTCGAATTATATTATAGAAATTCTCGCTCAAAATTGAAAATTCAGATACTAATAAACTTTTTCCAAATATCAAAAAGCAGGACATGCCTTTTCATTTTGGTTTTCATAATTAAATACAATTTAATATAATATAAATAAGAAATTTTGCCATTTAATATGTGTTATTCATAACGGATGCTAATATGTAATAACATCTATTAGTATGTAATAGCATCTATTAGGCTTAAGGGAGTCGTGCCTTGAGTGCCGAACTCCACATCAACTCCAGCAAGGAAGAAAGGGGAAGAAATGAGGAAGAAGAAGGGGGAGTGGGCTGCCGAGAGAGAAAGAAGAGAGGGAGACTTCAATGGTGAGAGGAGAGAGTCGGTACATACCCGCCGAGTTAGGTCACCAAACTCAGCATGCCGAGTTCATGGTGTGTTGTTTGCCCGAGTACAGGTCGGATTTGCAGAGCCCACACCTTAAATTCACATATGTCCACAGCGGGACTTAAACCCTCAACCTCAAGGAGGGAGGGCAACACCGGATACCGCTGAGCTAGAAGCCCTTTTGATATTTGAAAAATTGCTAACTTAAAGTTTTCTATTCAGAAAAATCCAACCAAAGTAATCACCGACTAAAATATATAAAAAGGAAAAGATAAAAATATTGATCAGAAAAATTAAAAGAACTAAGCTTTTTTTTTTAAGTTAAAAACTAAAAACTTAAACTTAAAACATTAAAAAGTTATCAAATTATAATTTCTTAGTTAAAAATTAAAAAATTCAGATTTAATTTTTCTTAATCTTTACTAAAGAGTTTGTAAAATTTTAAGTAATAACAAAAAAAACGTTCCCAAAAAAATATCAATTAGAATGTGGGTTAATTTATAAGAGAAACCATATATATATATATATATATATATATATATATATATATATATATATATATATATATATATATATATATATATATATATTTTGACCAGTCAAAATATACTCATATAAACAATAATATAATCACTTCTAATTCGAGTCACACCATGTTGTTATTTAAAATTCCAAGAAATTTGAAAAAGTATCGATGGTACAATTATATATATATATATATATATATATATATATATATATATATATATATATATATATATATATATATATATATATATATATATATCCCGAAACTCGAGAATCAAAGACAAAACGTTAGATCATCATTAACTCATTAACGGCATGTCGTCATTTTACCAATCTTATTTGATATTTAACTTTTGGTGTTTTTGAAAATATTAATATGAATGTCTAAAAATTAACATAATGAATTAAATTTTCGGATTTTTTTTTAAATAATAATTTTTGATTTTTTTAAAAAAATGCAGATTTTTTAAATTTTTCTAGAAAGCATGAATTTTTTTAAATTTTTTTTTAGACTGCAACTTTTTTAAAAACAGTAAACTTTTAAAAATCAGTAAATTTAAAAAAAAACTGAAATATTTTTTTTAAAAAAGCTATAGTTTTTTAACAAAAAAAAACCAACATTTTATGTGCATATATGCTTATTTTTTCAAGTACATATATGCATATTTTTTATATTATAATATTCGTAAGTAAATTATAAAAAAAGTAATTTTTATTTAGTAATCTATAAAAACTATAGTACAAGTGTTTTATTCGATACAAAAAAAAAATATACAAAACAAAAAATGCTACAAAATTTTAAAGCGTTTTTATGTCTTCGTGTCAAGATTTCCATATTTTCTTCAATTTATCATTTTTCACCACTTCAATATTTTCAACAAATTGTTCCAAATTTACAAGAAAATTAAAAAAATTGATTAATGCAAGAACCCTCACAAAAATGCATATGTATATATCATTAAGATTCACATGTGATTATATCATGTAAGATTCACATGTGATTATATCATATAAGATTCACATGTGATTATCTAATGTGATATTCACATTTGATTCTATATTTTAAGATTCAAATGTGAAATTCACAAGAAAAAAATAACTAAGAACACTCACACAAAATGCATGTGTGCATATAAAATTAATATGGGATTCACTTGTGATTACATGTGAATCACATGTAATTCACATGTAAATATATGAATTACATATGATTTCCATGTGAATTACGTGTAATTCATATGTAATTCAGTTGTGATTTACATGTGAATCACATGTATATATAATTCACTTGTGATTTACATGTGAATCACATGTAATTCATATATAATATATTTGCGATTTACATGTGAATCATTACACACTTATAGTCCTGCTTCCAATTAATTACTAAAATATTATGCCAATTCACACAGTTCACATGTCTTGTTATATACTATACAAGATTCACATGTGAATAACGTATACAAGTATATTCACATGTAAATACCATGTATATTCATATGTGAATATATGTTGAAGTCTACTAACCAATTGATGATATCTTTTCTGGAAGTTGTTTTAATCGCGAAGGGTCAAATCCACAAAGAAAAAACACAATGGAAATAAAACTAAACCTGCAGTAGCAAATTAGCGATCTTTTGTCAAGATTTTAAAGAAAAAAGAAAAATAAATATTTTTTATAAAATTATACTTGGTATACTTGTAAGTAGCATTACCAGTTGCAAATGAAACAAGGTCTTTATCATCTAATGTTATCTCCTTATTTGGAATGAACTTTTTCTTTTTGAGACCCAAGGGGCTTTGTAATAAAAGTTCCATACTTGGAGCAATCTTTAATCCTAATATTGGATGAGTACTTTTTCTTTTTGATACCCTCGTTTACGATTAGGTCAATTGTTCAAGTGTAAACGAGTAATATGCCTTACATAAATGACAAAATATGTTCTACTTTTCCTTCATGGTCATCATCATCACCATCATTATAGTAGACTTGTTAAATTTTGCATTACATGAAAGAAAAACTCCTAAAAAAATAAGTATGTGATATTTCTTATTGAGGAGTTTCATTAAACATGTTGAGTGCAAACATATATATATATATATATATATATATATATATATATATATATATATATATATATATATTCCATAACACATGCATCTATTTTTATACCTACAATCAACACAATGATTTAACTCTTTCTATAAACAGATTGACTGACACAAGGTTTAACTTAACGATTAGGCAAAAACAATTCATATATGATAAAACAAAGGCCACGAAAAAAAAGGAAATAGATCAAAAATCACACAGGTAATTCTCCATGAAGAAGACCATCAATAGAGGAGATATTGAATGTCCTCGTACCAACACTATGTGTTTTCACACCCTCAATTGCTTAATTCGGTTAAGTTTGTAGCCCATTTGGTCAATCAACAGGTAGTTCACGTTTTGTTTTCTAGAAACCATACCTATTTTTGATTCTTCTTTACCATTAATTATTTGTAATTTACAGAATTTTTGGCGAAACTTGGTGAATTGTGTGGGAGCTCCGTGAGTTTAAGGTGGCAAGTGCCAACAGAGGATTTAGATGCGCTTATATCCATCACTTCTGATGATGATCTGTATTGATTTTTGTTGAAACTGACAGTGATTGCGGTCGATCGACAGTGAGTTTGATCTTTGTTATGCCAGTTTTCGAAAACAACGACGTCATCAGAAACCACCTGACGGTGGATTATAAGTGAATCATCGGAAACCGCCTGACGTCGAGGAAGAACATGAGCGAGGAGGCGAAACCTAGAGGCCATGCGACGCAGGATGAAGGAGGGAGAAATTTGGTTCAATATTTAGGGATGATCGGACGTAAGGGTGGTCGTTGGAGGTGGATGGTGAAGGGAGGGAAGAGGCGTTCGACGGATGAGGAAGTTGTCTTTGATCGTCAGTGAAGAACACGTGAGAGAGAGAATGGTAGTGATTGTTTTGGGGGAAACTAGTGTTGGTTATTTTAGTGTCACCATGTCATTTTAAGTAACTGGAACTAACATGTGAGCTAAGGGGATTCATAATTTGTACTCTAATATATGTACGGGGTTGTGTGGAGTGCACGCATGTATAAGATCGAATCAGAAGCCGGTTCGACGACTAGTCCGGGGTTTCGCCCCTAGGTTCAGGGTTTCCAAAGGGGCAGCGCCCCTTTGGCGGGGTCTAGGGGCAGCGCCCCTAGCGGGGTCCAAGGGGCAGATTATGGTAACCCTAATCCGGATTATCCTGACTTGCTTCCAAAGCAACTAATGACGGCCCAACCCTAATGAAACTTTAATCTCGTTTAATATATAAACGGTTCTTCCTCTTCAGAAGGAGGTTACGAATTTGAGCTCTCGTTTTCATCAAACTCTCATAGAATCTCTCTAGCAAACTGGCTTACGATTTTTGTGCCTAGAATCGTAAGTGTCCACTTGGATTATCCTAGGCTGAATTTCTTGCAACCCAGACATAGGGTAGAAATATCAGTTCGGAAAGTGTACTCACGATCCAAGTTGGTATCCAGATCTCCACCATAAACCATATCTAACAACTAGTGGACTCGATGAGTAAATCATCAGCGGAGTGGGTAGAGAGAGAAGTTCAATCAGAAGCTTACGATGATCATGGTGGTATTTCGTTGACGTCAAAAAGGGATCTATTTGGGGGCCAATTTCTAAATCTCTACAATGCCCTTGTGTTATTTTATTAAGACACCCTTCTATGTTTTTTCCCATTTATTTACAAAATTGTCATAGAAGATCTTAGCCCTTAATTTTTTAATCTGTCGGTCCACATTTAGTTCTCGGGTTCTCGGGAAACTATGAGTTCTCAAATGATGTTTCCCCCCTCTCTCTCTATATATATATATATATATATATATATATATATATATATATATATATATATATATATACACATAAAGTGAATATACCCTACAAGGTAATCTAATCGTCCAAAGTTCTTACAATTCAACTCCTAACTTGATTTATATTCAACATTTTTAGAAATTTCATTATTATCTTCCTTTTACATCACATTTTTTTGTCGAACACCACCAGACTATATATATTATAGTTGCAAATGAAAATTATATAAGAGGAAGATTATGGTAAGATTTCTAAAAGTATTGGAATTAATCAAGTTAGGAGTTGAATATTAAGAACTTTGATGATTACAATGCATATATGATACAAAAACGACTTAGTATAGTGAGTTTGGATACCTAAGCTTATATATATATATATATATATAAGGGAGGTTTCAAATGAGAACAATTAAAAATCGAAAACGCGAAACAAATCTGCAACACATATTTCAAATATATCGCTTAAGCGCTCCAGCGTACCGGGACGACGAAATAGATAATATTCATATATGAATAAGTATATTCATATATGAATAAGTATACGTATTTATATATGAAAAAATATATTCATATGTATATAAGTATGTGTCTATTCATAACTAATTATTTATATGTGAATATGGAAGTTGGTGGTGGAGGTGACGGCGATTGCAGGCGAAGTGGTGGCAATGGTAGTGGTGGTTGCGGCGGCAGAGGCTGCGGCGGCAAGGGCAGTAGTTGTGGTGGAAGCGGTGGTGGAGATAGTGATGATTGGGGTGACGAATGTGGTAGTATTCGTGGTGGCAGTGGCATTGGTTATGCTGTTGTTGGTGGGTGGTAGAGGTGTTGGTGACGATGACAAAAGTACAAGTCGTATCCCAAAAACTAAAGCTGGAGTATTAGATCATAATTAACTCATTAACGGCATGGTTGTAACAATCAATGATTGTTACCAATCGTCAAGCGCTAAAGTGAAAATTGTCAAACATAATAGACTAAGTATGAAATATCTATCTATCTGTGATGAAAATACAAGATTTTGTATCTCAATATATAAGAAAAATGAGTCAAATCGTCCGTAAACTGAAAAATTAAGTGAACGAAAATTTATGTTATTTTGTATAAATATTAATAAATTCCGAAAGTACAAGTCATCCCAATCCCAAAAATATAAATTTCATAAAAATCCGACTCCATATGAATGAGATATGAATTTGATAAAATATAAAAATCAACCACGCACAAGGAATGTGTGTTGTAAGAAGTTAAAGGAAAATTAGGTGAGTTTTAGCCAAAACTCTGTAACAGAGAATCAAAGTACTCCTCGATACAAGACCGATGAGAAACAGAATGCCAAAAACGGAGTTCGTGCAAGAAATATATGAATTTTGTAAAATCATTTAGGCTTATAAAAATTTGGGCTAAATATAAATTCAGAATTAGCCAATGCAAGCTAAAGTAAAGTTGTATTACTCATTGATAGCTACGCATGGATATAAAGAACGTCGTAAACGGAGCTCGTATGGAGATTTACAAAAAATCAACGTATTCAACGCGCATGGGTGCGCGACACGCACAACCTTTTAGAAGGGGAGACGCAGACCATCATGAATCAGACACATGGAAAAGCGATACTGGAGAAACGCAGCATAGGTGCGGCTCGCCTGGTAAAAGGCATGGCGCGTCCTGCCCCTTTTTGGCTCTATAAATAGCATCACACGCACCAGTTCATTTCCACTCCAAAAGTCAGCACTCTTTGATGATTTCCCACAAAATTCTTAAGAAATTTTCTTATTTTATTTTATTTAACTACTTTTCCCCTTGATCCCAAGCAATCGCAATCCTCTGCCCGTTTTTCGACAAAAAGAAGAAATCGATAAAAGTACGCTACAAGGGTGAGTTTCACGACCCTTTTTCTAGCTTTTATCAAATTTAGGGAGGGGGGTACATGTTAAATTATTTCTAATTATTATATCATTATTATCGTTGCGTAATAAATATCGTTATTTTTATACAACATATTTTTTCGCTACTCTGCTCAGATAATATAATAGTATTGTACCTAGTCATCACTCTGCTAAATTTTAGGGATAATATTTTGCCTGGTAGATACTCTACCCGAATTTTATTGATAATATTATACATAGTCGTTATTCTGGCCAAATCTCTCGGATAATATTATACCTAGTTGTTATTATCACCAAATCTCTTGGATAGCATTATACCTAGTCGTTATTCTGGCCAAATCTCTCAGATAGCATTGTACCTAGTTGTTACTCTGCCAAATTCTCATAGATATTATTTATATATTATTCCGTCATTCCACTCATTTCAAACGGATAATTGCTGTATTTTATGTCGTCATTCCACTCGTTTCAAACGGATAATTGTTGTATATTATGTCGTCATTCCACTCGTTTCAAACGAATAATTGTAGTATATTATGTTTTCACTCCGCTCGTTTCAAACGGAGAATTGTAGTATATTATGTCGTCACTCCTCTCGTTTCAAACGGATAATTGTAGTATATTATGTCGTTTCAAATGGATAATTGTATTATATTATGTTATCATTCCACTCATTACAAAACGAATAATTGTAGTATATTATGCCGTCATTCCACTCATTTCAAATGGATAAATGTAGTATATTATGTTGTCATTCCTCTCATTTCAAACAAACAATGGTAGTATATTATGCCGTCACTCCACTCGTTCAAACAAGATAAATATATCGTACCGTCACTCTGCCCTCTGGCTTTGATAAGATATCTATAATCATAAATTAGTTATAAATATTCAATACAGCATCGAAATTCTTTTACGTTAAGACCAGTCATGTAGTTGTTAAATGAGACAGATTCACTCATATTAGCTAATTAGTTTTTAGCTAACACCCCGACCTATAATCGTTAATCTTAAATGAGCGGGAGAGTTATGTATATATCTATACGAGGTTGACACCCCCACCTACGGTTGCTAGCTACAACCCTGAGGGACAATTGTTTAAACTTTACGACGAAGCGTCGTGCGGGGAAAATCTCTAGTCAGAAGCTCGATTATGGGAAATTATTGTAAATATGTTATTCAAGTATGAAGTAAACAACTATATAGGTTAAGATTGGACAGTATCTAGTTAACTAACATTGAGTATGAAAGTTCACTATCGGTCAACCTGTTCTTAAGAATAGAAGTACTCATTTCCATAAGCATAGTCCTGAGATAAGAATACACTAACATATAAATAGTAAATAAGATGAACAATAAAAGAAATATGAAAGCTATAGTACCTACAATTAGTAGAATATTATTTTCAAATTAAAGGTACACCGACAATATAAATCAAAATCCTTATACAACTTAACAAAGTTATGTATAAAAAGTATTTTCAAAGTATAATATTCAAACCTGTGAACTCACCAATATTCTGTTGACGTTTTCAAAACCACATGTATTCCTAGGAATCCAAGAGATGGAAGCTCGCATTCCCTGAATCAGCGGTTGATCAATGAAGCCACTAAAAGCTTGTTATCGTTTATGTTTATGCCTAACTGTCAAGGCACTCTTTGTATTAGAAATCCTAGTATTTCAAAACATATTCTGATGTAATATTTAATCCATAATGGAAGTGATATTTATGTTATATATTGTTTTGTATTGTTCAATGTATGTTCAATATCTATGATCCAACACTCTAACGTCGCATAGCCCGACGTTTCCACCATCGGCCGGGGGTGTCACATATTGATATCAGAGCTATTGGCTTTAGCGATGTAACACCTGTTCCAGGCATTGATTAATTTATATAATTTTTAGGGTTTTGTGCATGGACTCGGCGAGTTGGTGTGCTCCAAATCGTCGAGTAGAGACTGTTATAGGGACGCATGGTTTGGGTTCTACTCGACGAGTCGGAAGGCCCCGACTCCTGATTTTTAGGGTTTGCACCCTATTTAAGGATCATAATTCGCCTATTGTTGCCTCCCTTATCACCCTATTAGCCAGAGAAAACCCTAGTTCGACCTTGCACCTTCTTGAGTGAGAGTAAGAGCTTTTGTGAGTGATTTTGGGGTATTGGCCATCATCTTGAGGTATAAAGTCGTCACCTTGATCTCTAGTTGATTAGATCCCTTTTCTTGGAAGTAAATGGCCATTTTTGGTGCAAAATGGAGTCAAACTCGGATCTGGACTTATCACAAGGATATGGTTCCAGATCTGGACCTCTCTAGGTCCCTAATGACATAAATTTGCCCACTTTATGCAACCTAGCCCCTTTCCATGCACAAAAACCTTGTAAGAAGCCTAGTTTTGATGTTATGGCCTTGAAGGGCCTTGTATGTACGTAAAGTTTGCAACTTTACGTGGTATTTGCACTAGCATAGTTTGGATCTGGAGTTTGGGACCTTAGATCCCACTGAAAAAGGGCCGAACTTGAGAGAGACTGAAGGAACTCGTCGAGTCCCTTAGCTGACTCGACGAGTCGGGGTAGGGTTTTCCCTTTACTGAGTTTCTGGATAGGACAGTGAAGGATTAGGGTTTTGTTCTTAACGGACTTTAGTTTTTGGGACATTTGATGAACTCGACGAGTCACTAGGGTGACTCGGCGAGTTGATGCGGGATTCAGTGGAATGAAATCGGGAGGAACTCGACGAGTTGCTAGGATGCACTCGACGAGTTGAGGTCAACATGGACTGTTGACCTTGACTGTTGACCTTGACTTTGACCAGGGTTGACTTTGAGGATAATTATGGGATTATGACAAGTTAATAACATGTTGGTTATAGGCTGTTGAGGAGGAGCAGTGAGTGGGATACATCTGATTTTAGCTATTCAGCTCAGGATTCGAGAGGTGAGTCTCCTCATCATACCTATGGGTCTAAGGCACCAAGGGCGACCCATTCTATGATATGTGGTATCCTAGCTGAAGTTGTATTATATGGCATGTTAGTTGGTATGAGCTAGGAAGTATTCTAGTGGTATATGTGGTATGTTGTATGGAAGACCATGGGAGAGCCCATGACACTTGGATATAAGACCATGTGGAGAGCCCATGGCTTTCCTATTGAAGACCATGGGAGAGCCCATGGGACTTAGGTGTAAGACCATGTGCGGAGCCCATGGCATCCTGGAGTAAGACCCTGGGGACGTGCCCAAGGCATCCATATTTGTTGTATGCATGGCTTATGTGATGTATATGTAGCTTTTATAGCTAATATGATATGTGTTATGTGGATTGTGTGTGGGGTATGCTATGGGGAACTCACTAAGCATTAGCTTACAGTTTGTGGATTTGTTTCAGGTACAGCTGATCCCAAGGGCAAGGGAAAGGGCAAGGCTTGATGGCGCGGCGTGCACTCTCTCTCAGTCGTTATCATGGGACACTCTGATGTTTTAAAATAAAAATTATTGTTGATATGAATTTGAAAACAATTATGTTGAGCTTTCATGTTTTATAGAGTAGTGTTTGAGTAATTAAAAATGAAAATTTTCTTTTGAAAAATTGGGTCGTTACAAGTTGTTATCAGAGCCTTGGTTTGAGGGATTCAGGCACACTCTCGGGTGTGTCAGGACTCAAACTAAGGATATGGTAAAATTGTTTTCAAAAATAAAATAAAAGTTTAAAACTTTTAAAGGATGGAAAAGATGAGAGTGCAACACGCGTGATCGGCCGAGCTAAGTAAGTAGTTCCCCAATATGATTAGCCATGTTATACTGATATTTGAGCTATGATAATCTTATGAATTTTGCTATGTGTATTCTTTTAAAATTGTATACGGTTAGGAGCTTATAGCCTTAGAATGATTGATTTGGCCTTATTTCCTCTTCCTTGTTTGGTTGTGGTCCTAGGGTAGAATCTCTTATTCGAAAGTCTATTTGATCATTTTTTGTGTATAATTTGCATGCATAAAGGCAACCTGTTATGATTGGTCTGATTGATGTGAGTAGAGAAAATCTTAGGATAGCCTGGGATTTGAGATATGTGATAGTCTGTGGGATATGGTTTAGTTTTGGAATGAATTAGAGTTAGCAGGTAGAGCCTTGGGGAAGGTACAGGTAGATGTGGAAGGTACAAGTAGGTGTGGAAGGTAGTATTGGGCTCGTACTACTAAAAGCACAGGACCTGTACCCGAACCAATGTTAGATCTGTAAGCTCTAAGGAGGGCCGGTGTGAGAGAATCCTCTAATTATATATCCTGATTATTATGATTCATGACATTTCAGTTCAACATGGTGGTGACACGATTTGGAGGAGGGGGATAACGATCAGGATCAGGGTCGGGATCTGGATCCGGGTCAGGCAGTGGCACTGAGCCCATTGATGAGAGGCTGCTCGAGCTCATTGCAGTCGAAGTAACGAAGGGCATCCTTGACGCTACCCCAGTGATCTTTGGGACAGTCAAGGAAGGTATGATGGAGATTATGGAGGAGAGGCTCAGGTCATTAAGAGCCAAGATTGCTGCGGGCCAGGTCGGGGCCCGAAATCCCTCGTTCTGGGAGCTCAAAGCGGAGCGTCGAAGTTTTTCGGGGTCAGGGACCCTATTGTTAGCCAGCTGGGTGGCGGATATTGAGAACGCCCAGCGCACGAGTTCTTGCCCTGATGCGGCAAAGGTGGGTTTTACTTCATGTATGGTGAGAGACAGAGCCCGTGATTGGTGGGGAAAGGTGACCAGCCAGGTGGGAGCAGCCGGTGTGGCTGAGATGACATGGGCTGAGTTTGTTCGGTGATTCGATGCAGAGTTTGCACCACCTATTGAGGTGCAATGACTTGTGAGGGAGTTTCACGACCTTCAACAGACCACCGAGACTGTGGCGGAGATCACCGCCAAGTTTCGGGAACGAGCTTTGTTGATCCCACAATACGCTACGGATGAGGATATGAGGCGGACGAGATATCATTCCATGCTGAGGGATGATATCCGGGAGTTTGTGAGCTTTACAGGGTGCAAAAACCTGAACGAGATGGTGGAGAAGGCCCGTGAGCGGGAAATGGAGTTGGACTTCTGCACCAAGCGGATTCTTGAACAGGCACAAACAGCAGTGGGTCAGGCTAAAAAGCCTAAGACATCGGATCCTTCCAGCAGGGGCCAGCAGGGCCGTGGCCGGTGTGTCAAGTGCGGTAAACCGCACAGTGGGGCTTGTCGGGCGGCAGGCTCGGGATGCTATGCGTATGGTCAATCGGGCCACATGATCAGGGATTTCCCCAAGAAGGGCTTGATTTGTTTTCACTCCAACCAGACCGGCCACAAGCGGGCTGATTGTCCGAAGTTACAGGGAGGGGGTGGAGCAGTGACGTGCCTGCGCCCGCCACACTGAGGATCACAGATGGCCGCCCTGCTAAGGCGGATGCTCCAGCGGTAAAGAGCTGCGCCTTTCAGTTGACTACCGAGGAGGCTCGGGCAGAGCTAGACGTCGTGGCTGGTATGTATTTATTCTTCTCTACTCTATATTTATTTGCACTGCTTATGTGTACATTGTGCTTATGTATAGGGACCTTTTTGATCAATGGTATGTCGGCTCATGTTTTGTTCGATTCGGGAGCTACACGATCGTTTGTGTCTCTTGCGCTTAGTAAGAAGTTTCGAGATACGGCGGTAACTTTGCATTTCCCGCTCGAGGTGGAGATTGCGGATGACCGCACCATGAGTGCGGCGAGGGTGTATCGGGACTGTGTCCTGAATGTGCTTAGGGAGAGGTTTCGTGTGGATCTTGTCCCGATACCGTTGCGAGGACTGAAGGTGATTGTCAGGATGGACTAGTTAGAGGCAAATGGAGCCATGATCGATTGCGAGTGCCAGTTAGTAAGGGTACGAACCACAAGTGGGGGAGAACTGGTTATACATGGTGAGAGGGCCTCGCAAGGGCCAACCCTCTATTCGGCTGCGAGGGCTAGGAAATTTCTGCAGTAGGGATGTACGAGATTTCTGGCTTATATCTCGGATACGAGGGTTGAGACCATGACAGATGTGGGCAGTGTGCCGGTTGTACAGGAATTTCAGGACGTCTTTCCCGAAGAGTTACCAGGGGTGCCTCCGGAGAGGCAGGTGGAGTTACACATTGATTTGGTGTCGGGTTCTGCTCCAATAGCGAAGGCACCGTACCGGCTAGCACCGCCCGAGATGCAGGAGCTATCTCCGCAGCTTCAGGAGCTGCTAGACCGAGGGTTTATCCGTCCGAGCAGTTCCCCATGGGGAGCTCCGATCCTATTTGTGAAAAAGAAGGATGGATCACACGGGATGTGCATTGATTATCGAGAGCTGAACAAACTAACGGTGAAGAACCGTTATCCATTACCGAGGATAAATGATTTGCTCGATCAACTGCAGTGTGCGTCTTGGTTTTCCAAGATTGATCTTCGGTCGGGATACCATCAGATGAGGATTCGGGACGAGGACATACCAAAGACAGCTTTCAGGACTCGGTATGGGCATTATGAGTTTGTGGTGATTCCATTTGGGCTCACCAATCCCCCAACAGCGTTCATGGATCTCATGAACAGAGTGTGTAGATCGATGCTGGATCGGTCGGTGATCGTTTTTATTGATGATATCCTGGTCTATTCTAAGACCAAGGATCAGCATGAGCAGCATCTGAGAGAGGTATTGGAGACCTTGAGAGCGGAGAGGCTGTATGCCAAGTTCTCCAAGTGTGATTTCTGGCTGCGAGAGGTACAGTTTTTGGGGCACATCATCAACCAGGAGGGTATTTCGGTTGATCCCACCAAGGTTAAGGCAGTGATGCGGTGGGAAGTACCGAAGAATGCTTTTGAGAACCGTAGCTTCTTGGGTTTAGCATGCTATTATTGGAGATTTATCCATGATTTCTCCAAGATTGTTGTGCCATTGACCCGCTTGACCAAGAAGAATGTGACATTTCGGTGGGGCACAAATCAGCAGTTGGCTTTTGAGACCCTGAGACGGAGGTTATGCGAGGCTCCGATTCTATTACTACCTGAGGGGTTAGATGATTTGGGGGTGTACTGTGACGCATCGATTTCGGGGTTAGCCGTGGTACTGATGCAGAGGGGGAATGTGATAGCTTACGCGTTTAGGCAGTTGAAGCCTCATGAGGCGAACTACCCCACTCACGACCTGGAATTGGGGGCAGTGGTATTTTCCCTCAAGATTTGGAGGCACTATCTGTATGGGGTACGGTGCACTATTTATACTGATCACAAGAGTTTGAAGTATTTGATGGATCAGCAGAACCTCAACATGCGGCATAGGAGGTGGTTGGATGTGCTGAAAGATTATGACTGTGAGATCTTGTACCATCCAAGGAAGGCCAAGGTGGTGGCCGATGCTTTGAGCCGCAAGGCGGCATGTTCCCTGATTGAGAACGTTTATTTGAGGATGACGGTGATCTATCCATTGTTGGATATGATCAAGGGGGCCCAGGTCGAGGGTGTGAAGAAGGAAAATTGGAAGATTGAGCGAATTTGGGGACAATATCCTTTGTTTATTAAGGATAGCCGAGGTCTTCTGACACAGTGTGGCCGGGTATGGTTACCGGTGACTGGAGGAGTGAGACAGAAGATATTGGAGGAGGCATGCAAGTCCAAGTTCTCTATACATCCGGGGGCTAGAAAAATGTATAGAGATTTGAGACTGAGTTACTGGTGGCCCTGCATGAAGCGGGAGATCGCCTGGTTTGTGGAGCGGTGCTTGACCTGCAGGAAGGTCAATGCCGAGCATCAGTGGCCTCATGGCAAGGTTCAGCCGCTACCCATTCCCATGTGGAAGTGGGAAGAGATCACTAGGGACTTCATCACGAAGTTACCGAGGACGGCGAGGGGTGTGGACGCCATACAAGTGATTGTGGACAGATTGAAGAAGAGTGCCCACTTTATTCTGATCTCTGAGAGTATATCTGCTGAGAAATTGGTGGATATTTATGTGTGACGTCCCCATTTTCACGGCCAGAAAAGACCGATTTTGTTTATTTTTTATAAAAATCAGAGTACTTCTTTTAACAAAAATGTTGCGGAATTTGTTCCCAGAAAACATGATAAATAGGTTATCAAAGCATTTCCGAGGAAATGTATTTTTATTCATTTTCAAAACATTGGGATGTCATTGTCAATACAGAAACATAAGCATAAACAGAACTTACATTATTTACACTAGTGATCTACATCTCTTTTAAATCTCTCAGTGTAAAGTAGCTTCGTATCGACACCTGTGATACAAATAAGCTTGAGTGGGTCAGGTTGGGAAACCTGGTGAGTACATAGGGTTTTCAACCCACAATAATATAATTATTATGTTTAAACAACAAACAATCAACCCCATTTACCCATCCCCATTATCTTCCTTACTCTCAAGGGTCTACCCTATGAGTCATCTATTCGTTTATTCCGAAGTCCCTTGCTTCCAGGGTTATAAGGCCGGCACTAAGTCCATAGCTGCCAATGCACTAATTCTATAGCTGCAAAAGTTCCTTCATCGGGTACTAAATCCATAGCTACCAGTGTAGGTACTAAGTCCATAGCTACCAACGTTTATCTAACAGGTACTAAGTGCATAGCTACCAGGTACTAAATCCATAGCTACCAACACCTAACAAGTACTAAGTCCATAGCTACCTATGTTTACCTAATAGGTACTAAGTCCATAGCTACCATCGTTTGTCCAATAGACACTAAGTCCATAGCTGCCGGTGTTTATTTATTGGGCACTAAGTTTATAGTTGCCAATGTTTACTCACATCATCTTTTATCTCTCATCATTCATCTACCCATGTTATACCCAACATATTTGTAGATATAAAATACGTATACAGTTTAAATCAGTTAAAACATGTATAAAAACGTTCATCCAGCATAGATAGCAAGTATACAGATAATATGCACACATAGCACGTAATTTATATTAAATACTTCATATATATGTGTAAGATGAAAGGGACTATGCACTCACCTGAAAGGTGGTGACTCGGAACTTGGACAGCGCTTCGTTATCTCAAAACAATTTTCCCTTGACAAAACCTAGTATCAATACCACTAGGGTTTAGTCTAACGTTAACCGAGACTAATTAATAGTCTAGCTATTATTATTATTATATAAGCGTTAAACAACACTATATAACTCATAATAATAACCCAAATAATTATTATAAGGTCCTAATAACATTACTATATTAAAACATAAGCTATACTAAAGATAGGTTAGGCGTAGCACACTTACAGCGGGTTTTTTCTCAAAACTGGGCTTCGCTGGAGCAGCGTTTCTAAGCCGAAAGGCTCTTTTCTTGGGACTCCGGGAGCCTCGGTGCTTCCTTCGGGTGCTAGGGGGTTTACCTAGACTTTAGGGGGGGGGGGGGTTGGGGGCTAGAGAGAGAGTCTAGAGAGAGAAAGAATGGTTTGGGAAGGTGTGAAGAATGAGGGAATCCGACACCTCTATTTATAGGCTGGAAAACAGATCTACTCGTCGAGTAGGTCCTCCTACTCGTCGAGTCCATGCCACATGTCACCTCCTGGTGGCTTGCCTTGGGGAGAAAGCCTTGGCCCATAATCAGCCACGTCACCCCTTTTGCAGCAGCACCCTGCCGACTTCTAAACCCCATAACTTTCGTATACGAGCTTCGTTTTCGACGTTCTTTTTTTTCACGTGTAGGTAAAAACAAGATCTACAACTTTCATTTGGACTTCATCGGCTAATTCTTGACCGATCTTAAATTTAACAGTAGGATGAGATTAGACTGTTAAATGACCATGAAGAATTCGTAACTCCTTCATACGGACTCCGTTTTCGTCTGTCTTTTTACCATTGAGTTTCTATTAATGAGATCTTCAAATCTCATTTAGGTCGCGTAAGCCAAAAACCGCTCGAACTAAAATTCGAGTTTCGGGTTGTGCATTGCTATACCAAATCTTAGAAAATTCATAACTTCCTCATACAAAGTCAGATTTGGGCGTTCTTTTTATGGATGTTCTCGGTTTAACATATACTACAACTTTTGTTTAGATCACTAAGGCTAAAAAGTCCTCTATTGTAAAATCACTATTTACGTCTCCCGGTGCCGTGCCGGTTTTGCCGAAAAACTTCGACGGGCCATAACTTCTTCGTTATAACTCGGATTTCGGCGTTCTTTATATGTACGGAACCCTTGAGACATATTATACAACTTGGTTAAGATTATTTATTCTAAATAATCTTTTGTCGAAATGTCGTTTTCGACCCCTATTATCTCAAAATTGACTAGCCCGGATCTACGGACGTTACATTATGTGCGAGAGGTGGTGGCTAGACACGGGGTGCCAGTGTCGGTAGTCTCTGACAAGGATGTTCGGTTTACATCTCGGTTCTGGAAGAAGTTCCATGAGGAACTGGGCACTCAGCTGCATTTTAGCACGACATATCACCCCCAGACAGATGGCCAGAGTGAGAAAACCATCCAGACACTTGAGGATATGCTGCGAGCATGCGTGTTGGATTTTAGAGGGAGTTGGGATACGTACCTTCCATTGGCAGAGTTTTCGTATAACAATAGTTACCATGCCAGTATCGACCGACCTCCATTTGAGATGTTGTATGGAAGGAGATGCAGGACCCCAGTTTGTTGGGACGAGGTTGGACATCGGGTCATGGGGAGCACTGCGGTAGTGGTCAAGACTACCGGGTTGATTCAGTAGGTGCGTGACCAGCTGCGGGTCGCGCAGCCCCGTCAGAAAAATTATGTTGACAAGAGGCGATCGGATCTCGAGTTCCATGTAGGGGACTTTGTGCTACTAAAAGTGTCACCATGGAAGGGAATCATCAGGTTTCAGAAGAGGGGCAAGCTAGGGCCCCGATATATAGGACCGTTTAGGATTTTGCCCCGAGTGGGCAAGGTGGCCTATCGGTTGGATCTGTCGGATGAGCATAGTCAGATTCAAAACACCTTCCATGTGTCACAGCTTCGGAAGTGTGTCACAGACGAGGCCGCAGTCGTTTTGTTGGACGATATTCAGGTGGATAAGAGCCTGAACTACATTGAGAGACTGGTTGTAATGATGGATAGGAAAACCAAGGTTCTTTGGAACAAGGAAGTGAAGCTGGTAAAGGTGCAATGGCAGCACCGCAGGGGCTCCGAGTGGACTTGGGAGCCAGAGGACGAGATGCGAGACCACTACCCGGATTTGTTTAGGCCAGCAGACTTCGAGGACGAAGTCTAGTTCAAGTGGGGGAGACTTGTAACACCTGTTCCAGGTATTGATTAATTTATATAATTTTTAGGGTTTTGTGCATGGACTCGTCGAGTTGGGGTGCTCCAACTTGTCGAGTAGATACTGTTATGGGGACGTGGGGTTTGGGTTCTACTCGACGAGTCGGAAGGCCCCGACTCGACGAGTAGAAGCTGTAAAGAGAAACCCTAATTTTTAGGGTTTGCACCCTATTTAAAGAACATAATCCGCCTCTTGTGGCCTCCCTTATCACCCTATTAGTCAGAGAAAACCCTAGTTCGACCTTGCACCTTCTTGAGTGAGAGTAAGAGCTTTTATGAGTGATTTTGGGGTATTGGTGAAGGATTCTAGAGCTTGAAGAGGAAGGAGAAATGAGAGGAGCAGTAGATCCGGCATCTACCCTGTATTGGCCATCATCTTGAGGTAGAAAGTCGTCACCTTGATCTCTAGTTGATTAGATCCCTTTTCTTAGAAGTAAATGGCCATTTTTGGTGCAAAATGGAGTCAAACTCAGATATGGACTTATCACAAGGATATGGTTCCAGATCTGGACATCTCTAGGTCCCCAATGACATAAAGTTGCCCACTTTATGCAGCCTAGCCCCTTTCCATGCACAAAAACCTTGTAAGAAGCCTAGTTTTGATGTTATGGCCTTGAAGGGCCTTGCATGCACGTAAAGTTTGCAACTTTACGTGGTATTTGCACTAGCATAGTTTGGATATGGAGTTTGGGACCTTAGATCCCACTGAAAAAGGGCCGAACTTGAGAGAGACTGAAGGAACTCGTCGAGTCCCTTAGCTGACTCGACGAGTCGGGGTAGGGTTTTCCTGTTTCTGAGTTTATGGATAGGACAATGAAGGATTAGGGTTTTGGTCTTAACGGACTTTAGTTTTCGGGACATTTGATGAACTCGACGAGTCACTAGGGTGACTCAGCGAGTTGATGCGGGATTTAGTGGAATGAAATCAGGAGGAACTCGACGAGTTGCTAGGATGCACTCGACGAGTTGAGGTCAACATGGACTGTTGACCTTGACTTTGACCACGGTTGACCAGGGTTGACTTTGAGGGTAATTATGGGATTATGACAAGTTAATCACATGTTGGTTATAGGCAGTTGAGGAGGAGCAGTGCGTGGGATACATCTGATTTTAGCTATTCAGCTCAGCACTCGAGAGGTGAGTCTCCTCACCATACCTATGGGTCTAAGGCACCAAGGCCGGCCCATTCTATGATATGTGGTATCCTAGCTGAAGTTGTATTATGTGGCATGTTATTTGGTATGAGCTAGGAAATATGCTAGTGGTATATGTAGTATATTGTATGGAAGACCATGGGAGAGCCCATGACACTTGGATGTAAGACCATATGGAGAGCCCATGGCTTTCCTATTGAAGACCATGGGAGAGCCCATGGAACTTAGGTGTAAGTCCATGTGGGGAGCCCGTGGCATCCTGGAGTAAGACCCTGGGGACGAGCCCAAGGCATCCCTAATTGTTATATGCATGGCTTATGTGATATACATGTAGCTTTTATAGCTAATATGATATGTGTTATGTGGATTGTGTGTGGGGTATGCTCTGAGGAACTCACTAAGCATTAGCTTACAGTTTGTGGATTTGTTTCAGGTACATCTGAGCCCAAGGGCAAGGGCAAGGCTTGATGGCGCGGCGTGCACTCTCTCTCAGTCGTTATCGTGGGACACTCTGATGTTTTAAAATAAAAATTGTTGTTGATATGAATTTGAAAACAATTATGTTGAGATTTCATGTTTTATAGAAAAGTGTTTGGCTAATTAAAAATGAAAAATTTCTTTTGAAAATTGGGTCGTTACAAGCGAACTCGTACTTTCTTAGGAAATTATGACTATAGCCTAAGGTCTTATACTCTGATTAGGTTTATCCTCAAACCTACAAATAAAGTATTATTACTAATTACACTACTGATTGACTACTTACGGGAGAGGTGTCAAGAACGGACTTGGCGCTTTGGATTGTTGGATTTCAGAATGGCTAAATGATAAAATGGTCATGTCATCCGACTTTTCCTACCTGGTCGATCCTTACTTGATAGTCTTGAAGTACAAAACAAGAATTAATAAAACACACAAACAAACTTCAGATATATAGTTATATATAAACTTAGTCCCTCGATGAGAAACAACTGTATATATGTGTGTGTGTGTGTGTATATATATATATATATATATATATATATATATATATATATATATATCATAGAGCAAAACCCATAGAAACCCAAACTCAAGAGTTTAGGTCAAATACAATATTTGAGTTTAGCATAATATATAGGCCGAACCACAACTAGGCATAGACTACGCACCTATGCTTAATTATGGTTAGACCGATATACAACTAAACTTGGATATTGTATTTGATAGACTAAACTTTCAAGAATTCCATAGAGCCTTGACCCCACAATTCAGACCATCACTATCTAAGAATGATAGCTCTTAGGATCCAAATGATCGCCACACGAGAATGGAAAATCTTGGAAACAGGGTAACGAAACCATTTCCGTAGCATGACCAGTTCATGTCACACTCTCTTGAGTTAAAAATACCCATTTTTCTTAAAAATCTATTTTGACCCCGATAAGGAACTTTACGTGGGAGACGGTTCCTCAAAAGCAACTGAAGAGCCAACCGAGTCGTCATAAAGAGCCCTCTGAGGACCTTTTTGAGTCCTCCAAGGAAGATGATCCGACTGAGGATGAGAAGAATCCCACTAAGGAGTAAGTCGGTTACCTAGATAATGAAAGTAAGAAGGCTGAGGTTGACAACGAGCAGATTAGGGAAAAAGGTCGAACAAAACTCCAAGGAGGAGCC
The DNA here is from genome assembly GCF_052849685.1 of Lactuca virosa. NCBI lineage: Eukaryota > Viridiplantae > Streptophyta > Magnoliopsida > Asterales > Asteraceae > Lactuca > Lactuca virosa. The sequence goes on from NC_136432.1 coordinate 92,479,615, forward strand.
GGAAGAAGAATAGCCCAACAATTCAGAAGATGCTTTACTACATACATGTAACAATTAGGAATTTCCCGTCACCAATTGTCACTAAAGATTATCATCAACCGATGATACTGATAGAACTTTTAATATTGAAGGAAAATATGATTAGTTAAATAATAATAATAGGGTCAGCATTGAGTGATCAAAAAGTTATGTCACTTTTTATGATGGTTAGTGTATTTGGAAAATACACAACAAAGTGATCCCAAGGATATAAGCGTTGCAAAAATCTGACCCTGATTGGAGGAGTTATGATTATATAGAGATAAAAACCAACCCCGTTAATAACTTTATTAGCGTCAAAATAACATAAAGAGAATGGTTGAGTTTCTGTTAATTTCACTAAAAGGAAAATTGTAGTAACCCGTGAGATAACGACTTTGAAAGGAAAAAGGTCGAAAACGGAGTTCGTATGAAGAAGATATGATTTTTAGAAAAATATAAAATACAGTTTAAAAAAAAGTCAAAATTTGACAATGCGACCTTAAGAAAAGTTGTAGTATTAGTAGAGAGTTACAAAAATATAAAGAAGGTATGAAACAAGATTCATATAAGGAAAATATGAATTTTTAGAAAAGAATTACGGGTGCACGTTAGGTGCGCATCATGACCGGCGTGCACAACTGACATCCATATTCATCGAAGATTAGGGAGACGTGGACCATAAAAAGTGTGATACGTGGCAGGCTCTGGATAGAGCCACAAAGCAAGTGCATGTCGCGCATGAAGTGTGTCGCGCGCATATCCACTATCAATAGAGGTGCCCACTTCTGGTTTTCCCACCCCAATCAATCTTCCAAACCCTCTTTCTATACCTCTCAAGCTGTTTCGATTACCCTCTCGATGGTGCGAAGCTTCGGATGTAATGGATGATTTAGAAGACGCTACTAGAGTGAGTACACGACCTCTATTTTCGCTATTTTAAATGTTATACGAGGGGGGGGGGGGGAGTACATGCTTATCAAATGGTTTTATCAAAAAAAAAATTATCATTATAAATATCAAATCATTTTATAAAGCTTAAAGCCTTAGGATAATGTAGTTATAGATACTATGCCTAATTATAAGCTATGATATTATACCTAAGAGATATGATGCCCGACAGTCTAGGAAGAGATAATACCTAGATGTTATAATGGCCAATTCCCTAGGATAACATAGTACCTAGAAGTTATGTTGGTCAAATTTAGGGATATGCATCGTACTTAGTTGTTACTCTTCTCAGATATCATGTTTTCAAATAACCATAATTAGGGTGTATATATATATATATATATATATATATATATATATATATATATATATATATATATACAAAGTAATTATGAGATCAAAGGTTATAATTATCAAATATAAGATAATAGATTTATATTGTGATAGTTATATGAAATCCCTAGGAAGGATTAAGATAAAAGATTATAACCATCAAATATAAAATAAAATATTTATATTGTGATAATTACGGCGTCGATTTTGGGGGCTCATGGTAATACATTAGATCGCCTTGGAGTTTAGACTACCATTAGGGACGCCTTAGAATGGTAGATAAAATACGTTAGGATCGTTAGATATCCTACAAAGATAGTAAATTAGGATTAATAAAGTATATCCTAATAAGATAATAAGATAAGATCGTTTGATATCATAAAAGATAATAAGATAAGATCGCTAGTTATCCTAAAAGATAATAAGCTAGGGTTGATAAAATACTCTAGGAAAGGTTTTTCTAAAAAAAAGGATTCTTAAACTTATATAACCAAGTAAAAGCCGAAAACTCTATAAACCTGTGGACTCACCAACATTATGTTGACGGTTTCAAAAATCGCATGTGTTTCTAGGAAAGAGTAAGAGATTAAGTCAGGAAAGGATTATTGGAATGAAGGCTTGTAGATTTCGTTTAGTAAAGGTAAATGATTGGCGCTCTGTGAGTTGGGAAATATTTATACCGTCACCACTCGACATTTTCCTCCATCGGCCGGGGAGGGTGTGACAGATTGGTATCAGAGCTAGTTGCTATAATGAATTAGTATTTCTTTAGGAATTAGGACTATAGATTAGGAAATATACTCTGATTAGGTTTTTCCTCAAAGATACAAATGAAAGTAATACTAATAATTACTCTACTAATAGATTACGTATTGGAGAGGTGCCTAGGCTGGAAGTGTCGTTTTTGGGTTGTTGGATTTCAGAACAGCTCTACGCCAAAATGTTCCTTCCCTCCGACTTTTTCCTACCTGGCTGAACCATAAATAGTCTATAAGTACAAAACAATAATAATCGCCAATCTTAAATAACATAGACAAATCATACATAAGAAAAATATCATGTATAATTCAGTATGAAGAAGTTTAGTCACTCCTAAGCATAACCTAATCAACTATGTTTAGACTTGACTAAACCAATACATCAACTGAATTGGGGATACATAAACGATAAAACATAAATCATATATGCAAAATACAACCAACATACATAAAGTGTATCAAAATACATCATAAGTACCAAATAGACAAAGTATCAAACCCAAAAACCTTAACCTACTCCTCGCTGCTCGCATACTTAGCCTCCTCGTCCTCTGTATCCTCGTCGTCATCATTGTCGGTATCCCCGTGATGTGTTCCTGAAGGACCAACACCATCATAACCTGTGCCACGTGGCTGAGAAGGGAGTGGAACAGAAGGACCCGCCCTAGGAAAAGGTGGATGGTCCATCCCTAGATTTCGCACCACCGCAGAGACCAAAGCCATAATCCAACAACGCTCCTCCTGTGCAACAAGCAGATGCTGCATCACGTCATACAAATTGGGATCCGCTGGTTAGGATCCGCATATCTAGGCCTCTGACACCTCATGAAGGCAAGCGTAGGGATATTCTCCGGCTCCACCTACTGAATCGGCTCCACGACGTCGTCCTATGGAATCCTCCATGGCTCCCCAACCTCCCAAACCAGTACCCACGCCTTCCCGAGAAAGGTAGTAGTCAACTCCCGGATAGGCATATGGATCATCCCACTAGTATCAACCTCATAGGATAAGGCTAACCTAGTAACCCAATGACCTCCGCAGATCCTACTCGAAGGTGTAGACCCTAGATCCATGGTAGATAAGTAAAGAGCAAGAGCAAAAGGAAGATGAAGGAAAACCTCCGTCTGAGTGAGGTACCGCAAGTAGACAAGTTTGCCCGAGGGATCCTTGTCACACTCCTGTCTATGATAAATGGTGGAAGCGATCAATCGGTGGATGAACCAATAGATAGGAGAATGGAAGGCGCTCTCCTTTGCCATCCTGGTGACATAAGTCCCCCGAGCATGGGCCTAGACCTGCATATACTCTTGTGGTGGAGCAGTAATACAACTATCAAGATAAGCATAAAAATGAGGGCTCTAAGTCTCGTCGGTATTATAGAACCCTAGACACCTCCCCAGCTCGATCAGGCTGCAAGAGCGGGATACGCCTCCCAGGCGAAATGTAAGAACCGATGGATCATCCCATCGCGTTGACCCCTTGTCGAAGCGGACCGTCGAAAAGAATTCCCACCAGAGATCCATGTAGGTCACCTCCCGAACCCCAATAACCTGCTTTCACCTGTGACAGACAAATAGCTCAAGACCGCTATCATCCCGCAAGACACGGATAAGGAAACGACGCCAGTCGATCTGTTAGCCCAGTATCGTCCGCCACCCTCTAGGAAAGAGCCTGGGGAATACTGATCTTCTTGTACATAAGAGCAGTAAGGCGAGAGATGTAAGAGCTCCGATCAGGAAGATATTTAGGGAACTCTAGGAAAGGGTGTGAAGGCCAGTTCGGAGGTAACTGACCCGCAGCCTGTCGACCTCGTCTCGACATATATGTAGAAAAATAGACAAAAATAAATAATGAATAAGTTAGAAGAGATAAAAATTGTATTAGGTGCTGAAGTGGATCAGACGCGCCAGATGCGCGTTGTGTATGAGTGCACGCAGAGCACATGCATCTGAGCACCACACCTCAAGAACACGAAGAACAGCAGGCATGGCAACCTGCTGTTCCATCCAAAATTCGACCTAGAAATCATTTAGGGGTGTTCAGTTAGTCCTCTAGAAAACGTATTGGTATCCCTTTTCATCCAAAAAAAAAAACAAATTGCGGAATTTAGATAAAATTTTTCAAAAATATAAAAACTCAAAATAAGAATCAATTGATGAATTAAACCCGAAATTGAGTATGTAGGTAGTAAAATTGGTAGTATAAGATGCTTTAGGGAACATCTATTTTACGATAACTAACACGAATTTGTCGATTCATAAAAACCTCCTAAAACCCTAAAAAACTCGAAATTTAGCACATTTTTTAAGTTAAAGACCAGCGTAGTAGTTACTTAAGAGTAGAGTGATCGATTAGAATGAAGAAATTGACGAATGGAGGTAGGCACGCGAAGTGTGCGACGTGTGTGGGACCTAGTCGACGACAAAACAGGAAAAAATGAATGTTTGGGGAAGATAGTTTGAATGAATCCAAAATTCAACATTAGTGTAGATATGCAGGTGCGCAACGCGCATATCGCGTGGCCGGAGCGCACAATGAAGATTTCTAAAATTTACCCATTTTCATCCTTAAAAACCATTAGGTACTCTAGATACTAGAAACCTTTAGGAGTTTAATTTAAATAAAGGATTAAGGGCAAGGAAGAAGGATTTCCTTGAGATAATGCATTCGTAATATAGGCATGCTATAATCAGTAAATTTTATAGGTTGCTAGGAAAGCAACAGTAGCATGCTGTAATCGGTATATTTTATAGGTTGCTAGGAAGAAACAATGGCATGCTATAATCGATAAATTTATAGGTTGCTAGGAAAGAAATAGTAGCATGCTGTAATCGTTAAATTTTATAGGTTTCTAGGGAAACAACAGTAGCATGCTGTAATCGGTAAATTTTATAGGTTGCTAAAGAAGCAACAGTAGCATAGCAAATATCAGTAAAATATAGTTTGCTAAGAAAACAACGATGTCATAATAATAAAAGAAATGATAAAAGATACCAATAAAGTCTTTAATTATCAAAGATATAAGAAGACAGGTTTCTAGGAGAGCGACTATAGTAGAAAAGTAGTGTTAACCCCTTGGGAACACCAAATAATCTTATTGTCGTTGTTTCAGGACAACAACTCTGCTATGTTAACCTTGATTGACTCGAACACCATTCAGACCATGATTCAGCGTCAAGTCTATGATGCATTAAGGAGTCTCAGAGCTAACAAGGACGAGGGAAGCAAATTATGGAAGGCAGTCAACTAACAAGAACCTATCATGAGTTTCTCAACAGTAAGTCCAGATCATTCTATGGAGATAGGGATGTAGATAGTGTGTTCCATTGGGCGAAAGAGATTGAGAGCAAGTGTGCTAATGAACATAGAGTCAAGTTTGGAACTTGCATGTTCATGGGAAGAGATCTCCTTTGGTGGAGTATCCAGGTCAAAGCTTTGGGTGTAGATGAACCCTATACAACTTCCTGGGAAGAGTTGAAGAAGCAGATGATTAAGGAATTCCGTTCCAGCAGAGATGTGCCACGAGCCGAGAAGGAATTTAATCATCTGAGCACCAAAGAGTAAGGCTTGGAATTTTATACGGTACGATTTGAGTACCTAGTCACCATATGCCCTGAATTGGTCAACTCAGAGATCCAGAAGATTGAATGTGTATCACCAAGGATTAGCTCCCCATATCAACGTCAAGGTGCAGTCACACCAGCCTGATATCAATGAGGAAGCTAAATATTTAGCCTTCAGTCTCAAGGATCCCGTGCCCCATAACCCAAGAAGGAGTAAGAAGAAGTCCAAAGAGCTTAAGAAAAAAGTGGGAGGAATCGTACAGGGCAAGTTTAGTCGACACTTTGTGGAAGGAAAAAGAGGAAGGGAAGCCTCATGAGAGATCACCCACTTCACCATGGGGATACTTGGGAAGATTCCCCTTGTATAGTAACTGTGGACTTCATCATTTGGGCAAATGTGAGAAAATTTAGATGTAACGGTTGTGGAAGGCCATGACACATCACCAACATCTACAAGAGTCAACCAGACTAGTAGAAAGGAATATTGGTTATTAGAATAAAGATATTTAGGGATTTGACTCTTAGGGATAATTATGAACAAGGGGATTGGAAACCCATGTAGTTGTACTCAACATTCTTATATATATATATATATATATATATATATATATATATATATATATGTCTATTTTGAGTACATGATTGTGATAGGCAAATAAAAATAGAAATCCTTCCAAAAATCCACACCAATATTAAGATAATAGATTTAGGTTTCCTATTGGTGTGAAATAAGGATAAGATCAAATAGCATTTCAAAAGACAAATATTAGATGCTAATGATAAAATTGAAGAATTAGAAGTAGGAAATAAAAAGGAAATTTGGTTATCCCAATAAGTAGGAAAAAGGAATCGATTTCCTGATTAAGAAACTGGTCTCCCCACTTAAGATTGCCATAAGGTTCGAATTTCGAGGACGAAATTCCTAAAACATGGGTAGAATGTAACAATTGGGAATTTACTATCACCAATTGTCACTAAAGATTAGCATCGACTGATGATAATGATAGAACTTTTCATATTGAATGAAAATATGATTAGTTGAATAACAATAATAGGGTCAGAATTGAGTGACAAAAAAGTTATGTCACTTTTTATGATGGTTGGTGTATTTGGAAAATACACAACAAAGTGATTCCAAGGATATAAGCATTGCAAAAATCTGACTCCGATTGGAGGAGTTATGATTTTGTAGAGATAAAAATCAAACACATTAATAAAACTATTGACGTCAAAATAACATAAAGAGAAAGGTTGAGTTTCGGTTAATGTCACTATGAAGAAAATCGTAGTAACCCATGAGATAAGGACTTTGAAAGGAAAAATGTCAAAAACAGAGTTCATATGAAGAAGAGGCGATTTTTAGAAAAACATAAAATACGGGTTAAAAACGAAAGTCATAATTTGACAATGCGACCTTAAGAAAAGTTATAGTACCAGTAGAGAGCTACACAAATATAGAAAGAAGGTAAGAAACAAGATTCATATAAGGATGATACAATTTTTTATAAAAGAATTAGGGGTGCACGCCAGGTGCACGTCATGCCCGGTGCGCACACCTGACACCCAGATTTGTCGAAGATTAGAGAGACGTGGACCATCAAAAGTGTGACACGTGGCAGGCTCTGGATGGAGCCACGAAACGAGTGCACGCCGCGCATGAAGTGCGTCGCATGCACATCCACTATAAATAGAGGTGCTCACTTATGGTTTTCTCACCCCAATCAATCTTTCAAACCTTCTCTATATACCTCTCAAGCCATTTCGAATACCCTCTTGATGGCGCGAATCTTCGGATGCTTCAAAATACGCTACTAGAGTGAGTACATGGCCCCTATTTTCACAATTTTAAATGTTTTACCAGGGGGTGGTGAATACATGCTTATCAAATGGATATATCAAAGTATATTTATCGTTATAAATATCAAATCATTTTATAAAGCTCAAAGCCTTAGGATAATGTAGCTATAGATATTGTGCCTAGTTATAAGATATGATATTCTACCTAAGAGATATGATGCCCGATAGTCTAGGAAGAGATAATACCTAGATGTTATAATGACTAATTCCTTAGGATAACATAGTACCTAGAAGTTATGTTGGTCAAATTTAGGCATATGCACCGTACTTAATTGTTACTATTCCCAAATATACTGTTTTCAAATAACCATAATTAGGGTATATATATGAATACTTATGTATACAAAATAATTATAAGATCAAATGTTATAATTATCAAATATAAGATAAAAGATTTCTGTTGTGATAGTTATAGGAAATCCCTAGGAAGGATTAAGATAAAAGATTATAACTATCAAATATAAAATAAAATATTTATATTGTGATAATTATAACGTCGATTAGGGGGCTCATGCTCATACATTAGATCGACTTAGAGTTTAGACTACCATTAAGGACGCCTTATAATGGTAGAAAAAATACGTTAGGATCGTTAGATATCCTACAAAGATAGTAAATTAGGATTAATAAAATATATTCTAATAAGATAATAAGATAGGATCGGTAGATATCCTAAAAGATAATAAGATATGATCGTTAGTTATCCTAAAAGATAGTAATATAGAGTTGATAAAATACTTTAGGAAATGTTTTTCAGAAAGAAAAATAATTCTTAAACTTATACAACCAAACAAAAGCTAAAAACTCTAAAAACATGTGTACTCACCAACATTATGTTGACATTTTCAAAAATCGCATGTGTTCCTAGGAAAGAGTAAGAGATCAAGTCAGGAAAGGATTATTGGCATGGAGACAAGTAGATTTCGTTTAGTAAAGGTAAATGATTGACGCTCTGTGATTTGGGAAATCTTTATACCATCACCACTCGACATTTTCCGCCATCGGCCGGGGAGGGTGTGACAATACCCCTCCCCTCGATACATCATCTAATTCCGCCATTCCTACCCTAGCCACTCGCACCACACGGCGCGACAATCAGATTTGCACCATCAATGATGAGTTGGGAATCATCAAAAGCAGCACCATGGGCCTATATAACATAGCCCCAAAGCTTAGGGTGGAAGTCTAAGATAGAGAGGATTGAGACCACAAACACAAGTTGCAAAACAAAAGCAAAATATCCTCAAAGGCTAGTGCCTATGCGACCAATATAAGAATCCACTCTACTCACCAACAACTGTCTCACCTAGTGTCTTTACGAAGTTCTCCTTTTTGAAAATAATAGACTTACCGAGACAGGTTATGCCCTAAGATTTTTGAATTTCGAGTACAATGAAAATTTCGTTTATGCAAGAATATAGTGTCATAGCTATCTCTCTGGAACTAGTCTTTTTAGTATATCGAAGTTTTCCACTCCTAACCTAAAAACGTTTATGATGTTTGTTTTTACACTAACCATGTGCTTAGTCATTATTACCCACAATTATAGAACTAATCAAAGGCGTTAACGACTAACACTCTCTATTCAAATCTCTTGAAAAATTATTCCAAATCTACATAACATTCAAAGTATCTTCATTTTTTTGTTCCCTTATTTCCATATTTTCTTCAATTTACAAAAAGGCATATATGCATATCAATATATGCATAAATACGTATGTCCAGTTCATATGTGAATGTCAATATATTCACAAATACACATATCCACATATGTACATATATTTTTACATATATCCACAAACGAACAAACACACACACACACACGTGTATATATATATATATAAATGGAAATACATGCATATATGCAAATATGTATAAGCATATATCCAAATACGTATGTTCATATATGCATATATGTAGGTGCATATTTGTAAATATGTATGAGCATAAATGCACATATGATTAATATTTATTTTGATGCATATGTGATTAATGTTGTAATATTATTATGCATAATAACATGTGATTATTATCAGATGCGATATAAACAAAGATTTATAATTTTCACATGCTAATCATACGCGACTGCATATCTTTGTGTATATAAATGGTAACGACATGTGATTAAAGTGCAATGTGGATTGTTAATGTGTATAATCATATATGGTTGATGTATTTTATATATATACCACATTAATTTGAATTTTGTTTCTGTTTGTCCCACATTGCTTCACACATATAGCTAGCCATTCATCTTTCCCTTATATAATATAACTAATTTGTTTCTCTTATCATTCACTCTTGATTATTGATTCTTGATCATAATATGACTTTCAACGTTTATTGCTAATATTCATTAGTGATCATTTTATCATATAAATATGTTTTTATCTCAAAGTTTCAAAGGACATTATTATTTGGTTTCAACTTCTAGAAGTATTGAAACTTAAAAGTTATTTTAACAATTAGTTAAACACTTGAAAAATAATTAAGTTTTCATGTTTATAGTATGTCATTTTCCATAGTGCAGTGAGTAGTGATAAATGTAAATTTTTTATGAATCCTCACAATACATATACATAATTTGTTTATGACAATGAACGTTTGAACGTTGTTAAAAAAATTAAGTTGAATGTTGTATTTAAATAAATGTTCAAAATAAATTAAACTTTTATATAAATGTCAAGACTTAATATTATATACTAAAATCTGTTAAAAATATTTGACATGATGGGGCTAAAAGAATTTTTTTTTCTCAAGGCTTCCCATGGTGGTTAAAAAAATAAGTTGAAAGTGTATGATGATAACATTTTCATTAAATAGTGTCATTTTAATATCATCATCTAATATTCTATAAATATGGAACATCATAAAATGTAGACAATATGACAATTCTACAAAAAAAAAAAAAAATTCATGGTCGACTGCATGGTTCCTGGAATGTTGCAGTTGATGCCTAAACCGGTCAAAATCAAGAAAATAAGAGAACCAAGATATAAGAGAAAATGTTGTAGCCTATTTACTTATTAAGTAAAAGAGCTTATAAGTTTGTTTACCATGATGATGTGAGATCAAATTCGGCTTTATCACGTGTCTTTTTGTGTCGTGTTCTTTTATCTCACATCGCTTAAGAAAAAAAATTGAAGTGAAAACAATCAAACATAAGTAAAGAGGTTAACACATTTTTTTATCCCACATTGCTTAAGGAAAAAAACTCATGGAAAAACACACATCTATAAGTAAAGAGGTTAAAATCTTTTTTCTTATACCTTTGTTCTCTTAATGTTCTTGGTTAAGTTTGTATGTTCATAGTATGTCATATTCCATAGTTCAGTGTGTAGTGATACATGTAAATTTTTTTTCAAATCATCACAATTAATATACAAAATTTCTTTTTGAGAATGAACATTGTTTAAAAAAATTAAGTTCAGCGTTTTATGTATATAACTGTTAAAAAAATTGAACTTTTATATAAACGTCAACACTTAAGATTATATACTATAACCCGTTATAAATATTTGACATGAGAGGGGTAATGTTTTTTCTTAAGGCTTCCCATGGAGGTTTAAAAAATAAGTCAAAAGTTTATGATGATAACATTTTCATTAAATAGTGTCATTTTAATATCATTTTTTTATATTCTATCAATATGGGACATCATAAAAGGCATAAAATATGATAATTCTACAAAAAAAACTTCCATTGTGGGCCGCATGGTTCTTGAAATGTAGTAGTTATTGTCTAAACCGACCAAAATCAAAAACATAAGAGGACAAATATATAATGTTTTTTTAACCTATTTGCTTATAGATGTGTGTTTTCCTGAGTTTTGTTTCTTAAGCAATATGAGATAAGAAATATGTTATCATCTTTACTTATAGTTGATTGCTTCACTCAACTTTTTCTTAAGCGATGTGAGATAAGAAAATATGACACAAAAAGACACATGATAAAGACGAATTTGATCCCGCATTGTCATGGTAAAAAAAACTTAATAAACTTTTATATCTTATAAATAAAGGTATCCATTTAAAGTTAAAATAGTTACATAATTCATTAATCGTTTATCCTTAGAAACTTTTCCAAATATTAAAGTTCAAGGAAAAATATATAACTAAACATTCTATTATTTGATATTTGATTATAACGATGTTGAGTTTACACAATGAGTTGATTTCGAGTATAAGGTATCCATTTTCAACAAAATAGTTTGAAAATTAATGTTGCTCGGTTTCCATGCAATTTAATTATAATAATAGAAAACATAAATGGTTCATGGAACGTTGCAGTTGATGCCTAAACCGGTCAAAATCAAGAACGTAAGAGAACAAAGATATAAGAGAAGGTTTTAGCCTCTTTACTTATAGATATGTGTTTTACCATGAGTTTCATTTCTTAAGCAATGTGGGATAAGAAATGTGTTAGCCTCTTTACTTATAGTTGATTGTGTTCTCTTCAATTTTTTTCTTAAGCGATGTGGGATAAAAAAACATGACACAAAAAGACATGTGATAAAAGCAAATTTTACCCCACATCGTCAAGTAAACAAACTTAATAAGATTTTTTATTCTATAAATAAAGGTTTCACTTAGAAGTTAATATAATTACATAATTCATTAATCATTTTTGATCATTGGAAACTTTTCCAAAATTAAAGTTGGATTTTATATATCACGTTAGTGTATAAATTATTATTGCATTTAATGTCAATGACTAATAAATTTCAAGAACATATATTTGTCAAAATTATAAGTAAATAATTTTTTAATCTGCGCGTGGGATTTCACCTTATATATATATATATATATATATATATATATATATATATATATATATATATATATATATATATATATATATGGTTATTACATTTGATTAAAGCAATGTGTTGATTGTTTATGTGTATAATTATATTTGATTCATGTATAAAAAAAAATAACTACAAAGACAATTTTATGATTAAAATGTTGCGCAACTAATCACATATGATTGTAATTATATATTACTTAAACATTTATGAAGAGAACAGATGTTAATCGTATATGATTTATAACACAATATTATCAAATGTAAGTGTTAATAACAGTTTCTAATCACATGTGATTGACCATCTTTGTGTATATAAAAGATGGTAATCACATGTGATTACGGCTTTGTAATAACTTGTTATTATACGGGAAAATAATGAGATTTTTGAATTCAAGTATAAAAGATTATGTTTGTAATCACATGTGATTTATTAATGGGCACCAAGTATGATTGTGTTATTATATAGTTGTGAATAAGAATTTGTAATTACATGTGATTATACGATAAAATAAATGAGATTTTTAAATTCAAGCATAAAATATTATGTTTGTAATCACATGTGATTTGATAATGTGCAACAAGTATGCTTGTGTTTATATATAAGTATGAATAAGAACTTTTAATCACATGTGATTATACGTTAAGTAAATGAAATTTTTGAATACAAACATAAAATATTATGCTTGTAACCACATGTTATTATACATTAAAATAAATTACATTTTTGAATTCAAGCATAATTTTTTTTACTTGTAATCACATATGTTTTAACAATGTACAACAAGTATGTTTGTGTTATTATATAGGTCTGGATAAGAATTTATAGTCACATATGGTTACATGTTAAATGCACATTTTTAATTCAAACATAAAAGATTATTCTTGTAATCATACGTGATTGTACAATGAACTAAATTAAAATTTGCATCCGACTTTCATTTTTAGTTGTCTATGGAAAAGTGGTAGATGATGATGATTTTCAAAAGGTATCCTTTAAAAGTTAAATTTTTATCCAGTAAGAAAGTTGAGTTTGAAAACGTTTTGGTAGTAATCGGATAATCGCAATCCATACAATATTCCAAAAAGTATGGACATATTTAAAGTGTTGGA